>NC_044035.1:358781572-359381572 GCF_901765095.1 Microcaecilia unicolor | reverse complement strand
TCACTGTGGGTCATACTGAGAAAGACAGCCTTAGGCAACTAGGCTGGAAAGACATCTCCCAAAATTTCACATCATTTGAAAGCCAGAACTGGAAACCGAATTGCTGCGAAATACTGTTTGAACTTTCAGTGAAAATATTGCCATATAATTTGGATCAGACACGTGTGTCATCCTGGCTATGAAAAAGGGAGAAATGAGGTAAACAAAGTAGTGAGGTGGATCCAAAGAGGGTCTGAATATCAGTTGGAGCCTGGTGGTTAACTTCCGGGTGGCCACACACACTTGAATGTTCAATGCCAGAGCCCAGACGTGGCTCAGAATTGAACATCCAGGGTCACTTTTGCCCACAGTAGTCAGCGGCTTAAAATCTGAATATTACCCCCTAGGATTATAGAATTATTGTGTATGTGTTCAAATATGGACTCAGAAAATGAATTTTCCAAAAGGCAAAGAAAGGCTTCTGTTCTACGTTAGAAATGTAGGGAGCAAAGGTAAAGTTGGAATCAAAAAGTATCCCCAATGGCTGGATGGACTCCTTAATCTGAAGAGGTTACAGATTACTAATAGTAGACCTGCAATTCCATTCAGTTCTTTCAATCTGGTGTATACCATCCATTCCAGGTGATTTGCTGCTCTTTAGCTTGTTGATTTGGCCCATTACATCTTCCAGATTCACTGAGATGTGTTTCAGTTCCTCTGAAAATCATCACCTGTAAATACCATTTCTGGCATGATTCGCTCTTTCATATCTTCTTCAGTAAAGAATTCATTTAGTTTCTCTCCTATGGACCTGTCCTCCCTGAGTGCTCCTTTTACTATGATCTAATGCAGGACTTCTGGACCCAGTCCTCGGGGCACACCCAGCCAGTCGGGTTTTCAGGATCTCCACAATGAATATGCATGTAATAGATTTGCAAGCACTGCCTCCATGGTGTGCAAGGCTATCTCATGCATATTCATTGTGGAGATCCTGAAAACCCGACTGGCTGGGTGTGCCCTGAGGACCGGGTCGAGATGCACTGATTCCCATACAAGCTTCCTGCGTCTAATGTATCTGCTAAAGTTTTCATTATGAGCTTTTGCCTCTATGGCAAGTTTCTTTTCAAGTTCTCTTTTAGCCTTCCTCGTCAATGCTTTGCATTTAACTTAGCATTATTTACGCTGCTTCCTGTTCTCTTCATTCAGATCCTTTCGCCATCGTTTGAAAGTTCTTTTGGCTCCAATAGTCTCCTTCGCGTGTAGATAGAATGTATTTGGATACAGGCAGCAGATGATGTTTTGTATATTCCTGAGAATCTAGCATGTGATGTTTTTGTTCTTTCCTGAGAAAGTAGCAGAATAGCAGGTGATGTTTGTACATTCCTGAGCAGGTTCACGAGCTGTTCATGTAGAGTTGTTCTTGTAAGCAATGCATGATCATGGTTGTGTAAGCAAAATGTAACCAATAGTAATGATAATACATGTAATATCCATGAATATTCATAGAGTATATAAGAAGGGGATTGACTCCCAAATAAAGAGTTTTTTGCCCAGACACACGAGAGGAGAGTTATTTTGCAACATCTGGTGATCCCCGACGTGATCGGTGAAAACGTGACGTACTTACTACGACTGGAACAGTCAGCGCGCCATTCCTTCTACGGAACACTGTAAGTATGGGGGGAAATTTAACATCATCACATAAACAACATGCACAGGAGCTATATACTATAACGCAAAGATATGGTTCCTCCCGAAATCCAATAACTCTTAAAGATATAGAGCGTTTAATTGAGGAAATAGTTTGTCAATGTCCCTGGTATCCAGAGAAGGGATCATTCGATCCTCAAACATGGGAAAAGATAGGGCAGCAGTTTCGTTTAGAGCCTAGAGTTTCGACTCCTATATTATTGACTTGGAGAGAGATATATTCTACTATAGTAATTCTCTCTTCTGGATTGACAGGCATTACTAACGAAAATATATCCAACAAATTGCCAGGCAAGACCTGGTCTCTTTTACCTCCCGCGACTCTTGGACCTACACCTTCTCCTCCTTCTTGTCGGCTGGCCACCGATATGGGAAGGGAAGAGCAAAACAAAACTCCTGACTTTACTACTACTACCCCTAATAAACCAATTGAAAATATCCAAAACAACAACGCTAATGATAGCGTTATTATTACCAAAACACCAAAGAGCGTAGAACGACCTAGTTTAATTCAATTAGGTATACAGCAAGCACGAAAAAATGGTGAATTCATTTGGAACGATGATCTATGGGATAATTCGGAACCTAATCCTAATTTATACCCAGTTACTAGAACTACAACAATAGAGGCAGGGAACGAAACACATCATGCAGAATGGACTGCTCTACCTTATCAAGTTTTGAGAGAATTACGTAGAGCTATCGTAGAATCAGGTTTAAAAAGTTCATTTGTTCAAGGCATGATAGAAGGGATTAGTAACGGTTACTTAATGACTCCAAAAGATTGGAAAGACCTTTTCCGTATGCTGTTAACTCCTGCGCAATATGTAGTGTGGGATAATGAATATAAGCAAGCAGCACAACTTATCACTGGGACTAATTTGGTGCCTGATCAAATTATGGATCGGGACCATTTTCAACCCTTGATATGCAAATTCAACAAAACGATACCTGTTTTCAAGCCATAGGCACTTGTATCTTGCGAGCATTTAAAAGAACACCAGAAGGGAATAAACCAACAAAATCTTTTGCATCAATTAAACAGGGTGCAACCGAATCTTACCTTCAATTTGTTAATCGATTGCAGGAAGCTGTAACTAGGCAAATTGATAATCTTGATGCGCAAACAGAGTTATTGATTAAATTAGCCCAAGAAAATGCAAATTCAGATTGCAAAAAGGCATTGCAGACTGTAGCTCATCGCCCAGGAATTACTTTAGCAGATTTATTGAGCGCATGTGCAGATGTGGGGACTCATGGTTATTCTATGAATTTGTTAGCAGGAGCTATACAAAAAGGTAATAAGCCACAGGGGACGTGTTTTAATTGTAAGAAACCAGGACATTTTCGAGCTCAGTGTAGAGCCCCAGGAGGGGGTGCCAACTTTGCAAAAGGACCTTCTCGACCTTCTCGAAAATGTCCTCGATGTCAAAAAGGATATCATTGGGCCAATCAATGTCGCTCTAATCCAATTAATTCCACACCGCCACCCCCAAAAAACTTTGCTCCGGGTTAACTCCTAACCTCGGTCCAAAGGGAGTGCAAGGGTCTTTTGCTCATAGTACTACTGCTACACAAGGTAGTGCAGGAATTGACCTTATTGCAGCGGAATGTAAAACTGCCATCTTACCTCATGAAGTTTTGGTATATAATACTACCTTTAAAGGACCCATTCCAGCGGCTACTGTAGGTTTAGTATTACCTCGCTCCTCTGCATCGAAGGCAGGTATTCATGTTATCCCTGGAGTTATTGATGCTGATTACACAGGCATTGTTAAAATTCAAGTATGGTCCTCATCACCTTTAACAATTTCTCCCGGGGACTCGTGGGCACAATTAATTATTTTACCATATTTTACAGCACCTATTCCTTCTACTGTCTCTCGTACAGGGGGCTTTGGATCTACGCGACAGGTAAGTGCAGTTTTAAAACCGGTTTCTAATGCACGACCCACTGCTCAAATTTTATTGCAACAAAAGCCCTTTGTTGGTATATTAGATACCGGGGCGGATGTTTCTGTCATAGCTTATAAACAATGGCCTGTGGAATGGCCCATTGAAGATACTTCACATGTGACAGGAATAGGGGGAACTCAGTCAGCCTCCCAAAGTTCTCAATGGTTATCTATTACATATCCTAACGATACCAAGGTTCTAGGACATATTAAGCCCTGTATTTTACAAGTACCCTTTAATTTATGGGGTCGTGACCTTTTGGAACAATTAGATGCATCATTGATCCTACCTGATTAACAGTTCATAAATATGTCTTTTTCTCTTCCTTTGGAATGGAAAACTGACAAACCTGTTTGGGTAGAGCAGTGGCCGATTACCAGAGAAAAACTGTTGATTTTACATCAGTTGGTGGAAGAACAATTACAATTAAATCACATTGAGCCTACCAATTCTCCATATAATACTCCGGTATTTGTGATCAAGAAAAAATCCGGAAAATGGAGATTTTTACATGACCTACGAGCTATTAATGCGATTTTAGAACCAATGGGCCCGTTACAATGTGGTATTCCAAATCCTAATTTGATTCCTTATGATTATCAATTAGCTATTATAGATCTGAAGGATTGTTTTTTTTCAATTCCTCTCCAGGAAAAAGATTATAAATACTTTGCTTTTACTGTACCTGTTTACAATAATGCACACCCTACTACTAGGTATTGTTGGAAAGTTTTGCCCCAGGGAATGTTAAATTCACCCACTAACAAATGGCACGTCAAATTTACCTCTCCACAAACCTCTGCTCAACGTTCAGAGCTTGCTGCCATCATCCTGGCTCTTTCTTTATTTTCAGATCAACCACTGAATCTTATTGTTGACAGTCAATATTGTGCTAATCTTGTCCGTCGCATGCCCGACAGTTATGTATCATTCAAAATGGATGCCTCTTTTTATGCTTTACTGTTAACCCTCCAAGGTTACTTGGAGAATCGCCTTTCTTCTCTCTTTATAGGTCATATCCGCAGTCATCAACCTTTTCCTGGTGGTCTGTCTGAAGGGAATGCTCGAGCGGATCGCCATCTTCATTTTTTCTCCACAGCACACTGCAGTCATGAACTTCATCATCAAAATGCACCTAGCCTAGCTCGCCAGTTTCAAATTTCTTTAGAAGAAGCTAGAGCTATTATCAAAAATTGTCCACAATGTTCCTTTTCAGCTCCTACTACCTTTTTTCCTGGAGTTAATCCTCGTGGTCTGGAAGTTAATAGCCTCTGGCAAATGGACGTTACTCACTTTCCCCCTTTTGGTCAATGGTCTAAGCTTCATGTGGTTGTTGATACTCATTCTGGATTTTTGTGGGTCACTGCACAAAAAGGGGAAACTACATCTCATGTCCGCTCTCATCTTCTCCAAGCTTTTGCGGTCATGGGTGTTCCTAAAACTCTCAAGACAGACAATGCCCCTGCTTATACTTCCACCTCCTTACAGGAGTTCCTGACCCTCTGGCATATTGAGCACCTTTTGGTATCCCCTATAACTCCACTGGTCAAGCTATTGTTGAACGTGCTAATCGCACACTGAAAACTGCTTTAAGTAATCTGACTACAAAAAAGACGGTATTCTCCGTCATAGAGTAAGCATTGATGAATGCTTAGCACAAATCCTTTACACACTGAATCATCTCAATCTCATCAATAATCCTGCTACAAAAACTTTTTCTTCCAGATTTGAACAACATTTTCGTACTCCTGCCCCACCTTTATCTCGTCCTTTGGTCATATACCGACAACTACCTTCTGATCAGTGGAGTTCCCCTGTGCCTCTCCTTACCTGGGGTCGTGGTTACGCTGCTGTTCAAACAGATTCTGGCCCGGTGTGGATTCCAGCAAAGTGGGTGAAACCTCATGTCGTGGCATCAAGGTCTTCACAACCCAATTCCCAATTTCACACTCACCCTTCAAGGACCGCAGATGCAAACACGCAAACGGTCAGTGACTCGTCAACCTAATGCTCCTGTTACTTGGGGACAAATTAAAGCCTTGAGTCAACAAGCTACAGAGACTTTAGAAAAAGCTCATATTGAAAAGACTGATGATAACTTCGTAGTGGCTATTATTGCAGCGCTTAATGCTAATTCCATTACATTGCTTCTACTGTGTTGTTGTTTGTACATACCTTGTGGACAGTCACAATTACTTCCCACAAAAAATATTTGGGAAGCGTTTGCAATTTCACTGAACCAAACTGATTTCTGTCTTTCTCATCAAAAGGCAGTTGGAGAAGTTTTGGCAACTTGCCTGATTCCAGTATGTCATGATCCTAAAGATATGCAAAATGATACTTGGTTTTATTCACAGCTTCCTGTTAATTCATCCTATCGAAATGCTTCTTATGAATACCATAATTGGGGAACACAAACCCTGTTGCCGCCTACTTTGGCAATGCATGTGAGAACCAATCAAATAGCTAGTATCAATATGACATGTGCTCGTATGGTTAATTGTACCCGATCAAATTGTGTTAATTTTGGACCAACTTTGTTAAATTGTAGCTCCTACGAAAATGTTTCATATATTTATAAATTTACTCATTTACCCCCTGGTTGGTTTTGGTCATGTGGAATGTATACCTTTAATTATATTCCAGCTAATATATCTGATGGTACTACATGCTGTCTAAGTCGACTCACTATGGTACTTCCCAGTAAACATATTTTATTTTCTAACTCCTCACATATGCGATCCAAGCGTATGACCCTTGCTGCCAATTGCAATGATAATGTTAAATTTCTGAGTCAAACTGAATATCTGGCACTTGCATTTTCATTAATAGGTGTCCCTGCATTGGCAGCGGCAAATGCAAAAAATATTCGTGAATTAGCCTGTTGGGCAATTAAATCAATCAATGCAACCTCCACTGCTATTAGTTTACTTAATGCTGAGCAACAGCAATTACGTCATGGAGTTTTACAAAATCGAGCAGCCATTGATTATCTTTTATTACTTAACCATCATGGTTGCGAAGAGTTTCAGGACATGTGCTGTTTTAATTTATCTGACAATTCAAAGGCCATTGACAAACAATTAGCTTTCCTACGGAATTTAACTACTCATATTACTATTCATAATAACCTACTCTCTGATGTATGGGATCAATTGTGGCAATGGATCCCTTGGACCTGGCTCCGCCCTATTATCCAGTATTTAGTCATTGGTATTTTTGTTTTCACTATTTTTTGCTGTTGTATACAATGCATTCCTAACCTTTTTTCTTTATGTTTTCCTCGTCCATTCGCTCCAACACGTCACTCTGCTCAATATGTTTATAAGCTATTACAAACATCTCCACCTCCATCTCCAGCTGGCACACCACGGAGATTTCATTAAAAAAAAAAAAAAAAAAAAAAAAAAGGTGGAGATGTAGATAGAATGTATTTGGATACAGGCAGCAGATGATGTTTTGTATATTCCTGAGAATCTAGCATGTGATGTTTTTGTTCTTTCCTGAGAAAGTAGCAGAATAGCAGGTGATGTTTGTACATTCCTGAGCAGGTTCACGAGCTGTTCATGTAGAGTTGTTCTTGTAAGCAATGCATGATCATGGTTGTGTAAGCAAAATGTAACCAATAGTAATGATAATACATGTAATATCCATGAATATTCATAGAGTATATAAGAAGGGGATTGACTCCCAAATAAAGAGTTTTTTGCCCAGACACACGAGAGGAGAGTTATTTTGCAACATTCGCGTCTCCTTTTTCAGGTCAATATTTGTATTATTTATTTATTTATTCATTTATTTGTTACATTTGTATCCCACGTTTTCCCACCTGTTTGCAGGTTCAACGTGGCTTACATAGTACCGTAACGGCGTTTGCCAGTTCCGGTATGAACAAATACAAGGTGATATTACGGTAGAATAAGGTTCATGTAAATACATAGGGGGGAACTTAGAGAGGGAGAGGAAGAGTTTGGATATGTCCATTTCGGTCTTCGGTTTCGTTATGTCGCAGGTACCCAGGTTTTTATGTTGGCTCGGTGGGGTATGCCTTTCTGAACTGGTTTGTTTTTAGGACTTTTCGGAAATGTAGGTGGTCGAGCGTAGTTTTTACTACTTTTAGTTTTATAAACAAACAAAAAGAAGAATAAAGAAGAGAACACCCCCCTCCAACCCCCAGATCACAATGTATACTTACCTGCAAACTACAAATCCCCAATTCGACAAAAAGCATTTAATGATGTCCGTATTTTCTTTAAATAATTTATTTTCGTAATAGAAACAGAGAAACATGACGGCAGATAAGAGCCAAATGGCCCTTCCAGTCTGCCCAATCACAGCAATCGCTATCTCCTCCTTTCCCTAACAGATCCCACGTGCCTGTCCCACCAGATCCAGTTCTTGTCTCCACCACCTCCACCGGGAGACCATTCCACGCATCCACCACATTTTCTGTGAAAAAGTATTTCCTTATATCAGGGGCGTAGCGGGAGGGGGGGGGGTGCAGAGCCCGAGGTGAGGGGGGCACATTTTAGCCCCTCCCAGTGCCACCGACCCCACCAACAACCACAACTTCGACCCCTACTACTACTACTACTACTATTTAGCATTTCTATAGCGCTACAAGGCACACGCAGCGCTGTACAAACATAGAAGAAAGACAGTCCCTGCTCAAAGAGCTTACAATCTAATAGACAAAAAATAAATAAAGTAAGCAAATCAAATCAATTAATGTGAACGGGAAGGAAGAGAGGAGGGTAGGTGGAGGCGAGTGGTTACAAGTGGTTACGAGTCAAAAGCAATGTTAAAGAGGTGGGTTTTCAGTCTAGATTTAAAGGTGGCCAAGGATGGGGCAAGACCCCTCTGTGCCGACGACCCTCTTGACCCCCCCTCCCGCTGCCAACCCTCCCCCGCCATTGCCGTTGCCTACCTTTGCTGGTGAGGGACCCCAACCCCCGCCAGCCGAGGTTGTACGTGCAGGACGTCAGACTCAGAAACAGAACGAATGAAGAAGAGGACCTCGGCTGGCGGGGGTTGGGGTCCCCCACCAGCAAAGGTAGCAGATGGCGATGGCAGGTTGATGGCAGGTTGGCAGTGGGAGGGGGGTCGAAAGGGTCATTGGCAGGGGGGGGTCCAGGGCCAAATCTACAGGGGCCCAGGCTCCCGTGGCCCCACGTAGCTATGCCCCTGCCTTATATTACTCCTGCGCCTATAACTTCTTAACGCCATCCTTTGCCCTCTCATTCCTTCTCATTTCGTTGCCTTTTCTACCTGTTTGGCTACCTTGAGATCATCCAACACAATCACCCCCGTCTTTCTCTTCTTTCATACACAGAAGTACTTCAACCCCTATACTATACCGTTCCCTTGGATTTTTGCAACCTAAGTGTAGGATCCTGCATTTTTTACCATTAAATCTGAGTTGCCAATTGCTGAACCATTCATCAAGCTTTGCCAGATCCCTCTGCTTGCTATCCACACCTTCCGGGGTGTCCACCCTATTACAAAGTTTGGTATCATCTACAAAGAGACAAACCTTACCAGACCAGTCCTTCCACATCACTTACAAAGATGTTAAAAAGAGCCAGCCATAGGACTGATCCCTGCAGTAACGTGGAGGGTCATAATTGAACGGCGCCAGCCATCTAGATGACCGCCGTCACAAAAGGTGGTCCTGAACCGTATTATCGAAAAAGATGGCCGCCCATCTTTCGTTTCGATAATACAGTTGGGACCGGCCAAATCTCAGAGATGGCCGGGTTTGAGATGGGCAGCCTCAGATTTCGCCGATAATGGAAACCGAGGCTGGTCATCTCAAACCCGGCCAAATCCAAGGCATTTGGTCATGGGAGGAGCCAGCATTTGTAGTGCACTGGTCCCCCTGACATGTCAGGACACCAACCGGGCACCCTAGGGGGCACTTCTAAAAATTAAAAAATAAAAATAGCTCCCAGGTGCATAGCTCCCTTACCTTGGGTGCTGAGCCCCCCCCAAAACCCACTCCCCACAACTCTACACCATTACCATAGCCCTAAGGGGTGAAGGGGGGCACCTACATGTGGGTACAGTGGGTTTCGGGTGGGTTTTGAAGGGCTCCCATTTTCCACCACAAGTGTAACAGGTGGGGTTGGGGGGATGGGCCTGGGTCCGCCTGCCTGAAGTCCACTGCACCCACTAAAACTGCTCCAGGGACCTGTATACTGCTGCGATGGACCTGAGTATGACATTTGAGGCTGACAACAAAAGTTTTTAAAGTTGTTTTTTTGAGGGTGGGAGGGGGTTAGTGACCACTGGGGGAGTCAGGGGAGGCGATCCCCGATTCCCTGCGGTGGTCATTTGGTCAGTTTGGGCACTTTTTTGGGACTTGGACCTGAAAAAAAAGGGACCAAATAAAGTGGACCAAATTCTCGCCAGTGATGCTCTTCTTTTTTCCATTATCGGGTGAAGCCGGCCATCTCAAAGCACACCCCCGTCCCGCCCTCGCTACCCTGCCGACACGCCCCCTTGAACTTTCGCCGGCCCTGCGACGGAAAGCAGTTGAAGCCAGCCAAAATCAGCTTTCGATTATACCCATTTGGCTGGCTTTAGGAGAAGGCCGGCCATCTCCCGATTTGTATCGGAAGATGGCCGGCCTTCTCATTCGAAAATAAGCTGGACAGTGATTTAGCCCTATTGCTTCAGAATTTAGAACTGTATTGTATCAATCTGATGTGTAATGTTTGTTTTCTAGGCTTAATTCAAGGGATTAATCTTGCTAATTAGAGACCCGGAAATAAAATTTCATCAGTAATAGTTAAATATGTGATTTAGTGATTTCTTTGATTAGCCTTTTAAGTAATCGTAATGCTGCTAAGAGTTTCAGTAGGGCCTGGTTCTTTATAGAGTATATATATATTTTAAAAAAAGAGTATAACTTATTTCCTTCTTAAAGTGAGGGTAAAAAGAGAAGCCTGGAGGAAATGGATGAGTTTATTTTAAAGGAAAAGTGAAGGTAAACTAATATTTTGTTTTTTTTTGTTACATTTGTACCCTGCGCTTTCCCACTCATGGCAGGCTCAATGCGGCTTACATGGGGCAATGGAGGGTTAAGTGACTTGCCCAGAGTCACAAGGAGCTGCCTGTGCCTGAAGTGGGAATCAAACTCAGTTCCTCAGGACCAGAGTCCACCACCCTAACCACTAGGCCACTCCTCCACTGTTGCCACTATTTGAGATTCTACTATTCCACTAGCAACATTCCAAGTAGAAGTTGGCCCTTGCAGATCACCAATGTGGCTGCACAAGCTTCTGCTCCTGTGAGTGTACGTGAAGGATGTCAGACTCACAGAAACAGAAGCCTGCGCAGCCTTCTACATGGAATGTTGCTAGTGGAATAGCAACATTCCATGTAGAATCTCCAATAGTATCTATTTTATTTTTGTTACATTTGTACCCTGCGCTTTCCCACTCATGGCAAGCTCAATGCGGCTTACATGGGGCAATGGAGGGTTAAGTGACTTGCCCAGAGTCACAAGGAGCTGCCTGTGCCTGAAGTGGGAATTGAACTCAGTTCCTCAGTTCCCCAAACTCCACCACCCTAACCACTGGGCCACTCCTCCACTGTTGCTACTATTTGAGATTCTACACGGAATGTTGCTATTCCACTAGCAACATTCCATGTAGAAGTCGGCCCTTGCAGATCATCAATGTGGCCGCGCAGGCTTCTGCTTCTGTGAGTCTGTCAGACTCACAGAAACAGAAGCCTGCGCAGCCTTCTACATGGAATGTTGCTAGTGGAATAGCAACATTCCATGTAGAATCTCCAATAGTAGCAACATTCCATGTAGACTCTCCAATAGTAGCTACATTCCATGTAGAATATCCAATAGTATCTATTTTATTTTTGTTACATTTGTACCCTGCACTTTCCCACTCATGGCAGGCTCAATGCGGCTTACATGGGGCAATGGAGGGTTAAGTGACTTGCCCAGAGTCACAAGGAGCTGCCTGTGCCTGAAGTGGGAGTCGAACTCAGTTCCTCAGTTCCCCAGGACCAATGTCCACCACCCTAACCACTAGGCCTTTGCTTAGATGTGTAGCAGCCACTTCCTCATACTTTCTCATGAGACGCACAACATTCCATCCCTCACACTCATACTCAACTCAGTATTACCCTTCCATTCAGACAATAAGAGTTATACCCATAAGCATATCAAAGAACTTATACTTATTCCCATAGTAACATAGTAAGTGACGGCAGATAAAGAGACCTGAACGGTCCATCCACTCTGCCCAACAGTCACATTCATTATCAATTCAAGATTAAGTCAACAATGAGCGTGATATTATATAATTGTTCATGGTCTTTCTTTGGTGTTTCTGGGACATAGACCATAGAAGTCCGCGATGAAGCTGGAGTGCAGAAAGTTTAAAACAAATAAGAGAACATTTTTCTTTACTCAGCGCGTAATTCGACTCTGGAATTCGTTGCCGGAGAATGTGGTTAAGGCGGTTAGCTTAGCAGAGTTTAAGAAAGGTTTGGACGGCTTCCTGAAGAAAAAGGCCATAGAATGTTATTAAAGGAACGTAAGGAAAAATCCACTATCCCTGGGACAAGCAGTACAAAATGCTTTGCTCCGTGGATCTTGTCGGGTGATTGTGACCTGGATGGACCACCTCCCCGCTCCCCCCGTTTTCTATTTCTGTTGATGGCTCTCTCATTCTCCCTGTCTCCTCAGCTCGAAACCTTGGGGTCATCTTTGACTCTTCTCTCTCCTTCTCTGCTCATATCCAGCAGACCGCCAAGACCTGTCGTTCCTTTCTTTACAACATCCGTAAAATCCGCCCCTTTCTTTCCGAGCACTCTACCAAAACCCTCATCCACACCCTTGTCACCTCTCGTTTAGACTACTGCAATCTGCTTCTTGCTGGCCTCCCACTTAGTCACCTCTCCCCTCTCCAGTTGGTTCAAAACTCTGCTGCCCGTCTCATCTTCCGCCAGGGTCGCTTTACTCATACTACCCCTCTCCTCAAGACCCTTCACTGGCTCCCTATCCGTTTTCGCATCCTGTTCAAACTTCTTCTACTAACCTATAAATGTATTCACTCTGCTGCTCCCCAGTATCTCTCCACACTCGTCCTTCCCTACACCCCTTCCCGTGCACTCCGCTCCATGGATAAATCCTTCTTATCTGTTCCCTTCTCCACTACTGCCAACTCCAGACTTCGCGCCTTCTATCTCGCTGCACCCTACGCCTGGAATAAACTTCCTGAGCCCCTACGTCTTGCCTCATCCTTGGCCACCTTTAAATCTAGACTGAAAACCCACCTCTTTAACATTGCTTTTGACTCGTAACCACTTGTAACCACTCGCCTCCACCTACCCTCCTCTCTTCCTTCCCGTTCACATTAATTGATTTGATTTGCTTACTTTATTTATTTTTTGTCTATTAGATTGTAAGCTCTTTGAGCAGGGACTGTCTTTCTTCTATGTTTGTACAGCGCTGCGTATGCCTTGTAGCGCTATAGAAATGCTAAATAGTAGTAGTAGTAGTAGAGACAGGGTGCTGGGCTAGATGGACCTTTGGTCTGTCCCAGTGTGGCGATGCTTATGTCTTATGTCCTTATGTTCCAACTACTGGAGTTGCTGTCATAAGCCCACTCCAGCCTATCCGAATCCTTCTTGTCATTTGTGTTCCAAATTACTGGAGTCTCCATTGAAGCTCTCTCCAGTCCACCCTAAACTGGGATTGTTATATTAAGGAAATAGATCCTACAAGCCAACCCAGCACCAGCCTTAGTTTTTACAGCCAGGGTTGCCATCTAGCAGAACTTGTCATGCAAACACATATGCAACCCTTTAAGTTTTGGGTTTTTTTATACCATTCATTTTCTAATTAGAGATTCTCTGTGTTCTTCCCACACCTTTTTGAATTCCGCCAACATTTTTTTCTCCAGCACCTGCCTCGGGAGGGCATTCCAGGCATCAACAACCCTCTCCGTGAGAAAGAATTTTCTGACATTACTCCTTATGTGCTCTTGTCCAGTCTTAAGGTGCCCTCTTGTGGTGACAGCCGGTGCAGACACTGAGGAGCCAAAGCTCTGAGCTCAGTGCGTTGCACCCAGTATCAATGCACAGTTTTCAAATGCATGTAGTAAAAAGAAAAAAAAAAATCTTTTATTCTCAATGTAGTAAACTATTAGCATTCAAATTACCATGACGGAGAGGGTGGTGGATATGCGGGAGGTGGTGGAGATGAAAACGGCAATGGAATTCAAACGTGTGTGGGATAAACACAAAGGAATCCTGTTTAGAAGGAATGGTTCCGTGGAATCTGAGCGGTGATTGGGTGGCAACGCCAGTAATTGGGAAACAAAACTGGAGCTGGGCAGACTTCTATGGTCTACGCCCTGATCATGACTGAATAGATATGGATGGGCTGGAGTGTAAATTTAAGGGGCTTCGACGTTAGCTTCAGAACTTAGTACAAGAACACTGCTGAGCTGACTTCTACGGTCTGTGCCCTGAGAATGGCAATTACAAATCAAACTCGGGTATAAAGTATCACATACCATGTAAAATGAGTTTATCTTGTTGGGAAGACTGGATGGACCGCTCAGGTCTTTATCTGCTGTCATTTACTATGTTACTCTTTGGGGTTCTACATGGAATGTTGCTACTAATTGGGATTCCAGAATCTTGTAACTCTAGGATTCCAGAATCTTCAGAACTTTTAGTACAAGAACAGTGCTGGGCAGACTTCTACGGTCTACGCCCTGAGAAAGGAAAGGACAAATCAAACTCTGGTATAAAGTATCACATACCATGTAAATGAGTTTATCTTGTTAGGCAGACTGGATGGACCGTTCAGGTCTTTATCTGCCGTCATTTACTATGTTACTATGTTAAAAACTGGGCTGACAAAAACCAGTGCATCCTCCTTTACTGTATCCTCCTTTCAGTGTGTGAGAGGATTGGCTCACACACCAGGCTCCTGTCACTCCACACCACAAAGATTTCCTTGCTAACCTCCAAAGCCCCCCCACAAAGATTTCCCTGTTAACCTCCAAAGCCCCCCCTGATCTGCCCACCCACCTCTTGACTTGGGGGGGCAGAAGCAATGCTAGTGCTTGATCCCTAGATGTGGGGGGGGGGGGGGAGGAAGAGAGTCCAAGGCCCACTGGGTCACCAGCATTTCACCTCAGATAATGCCAGCATTTTTAATCCAGCCCTAAGCTGTAGAAAATATTCTGTATTATTTGGGAAGGAAAAGAGTGGGCCAAAATTTGGGGGGTTTGGGTTTGTTCGTTTTTTTACATCAGAAGCCATTTCAGGTTTGTCTTTTGCATGCCTACTGTGCAGCCCTTCAGCTTGGTGATTTTTCTGCTGCAAAGTCTTAAGAACATAAGAATAGCCATTCTGGGTCAGACCAATGGTCCATCTAGCCCAGTATCCTGTTTCCAACAGTGGCCAATCCAGTCGCTGGACATGGATGGGAGCAGGAGGGGAGGGCAGGGCAGGGGAGAGAAGAGAATCGCTGGGTATGGATGGCTAGGGGGGGGCAGGGGAGAGAAGAGAATCGCTGGGTATGGATGGATGGGAGGGCAGGGGAGAGAAGAGAATCGCTGGGTATGGATGGCTGGAGGGGGCAGGGGAGAGAAGAGAATCACTGGGGATGGATGGATGGAGGGGGACAGGGGAGAGAAGAGAATTGCTGGGTATGGATAGCTGGAGGGGGGCAGGGGAGAGGAGAGTTGCTGGACATGGGTGGATGGAGGGGAGGGCAGGGGAGGGGAGGGTTGCTGGACATGCATGGATGGAGGGGAGGGCAGGGGAGGAGGGTTGCTGGACATGGATGGAGGACAGGGAAGGGAGAGAGAAGAAATGCTGAACATGGATGGAGGGGAGGGAAGAGTGAGGAAGGAGATGAGATGACGGAAAAGGAAGAGAGGAGAAAAACTGCACATGGATGAAGAAAATAGGCAAAACTGGATCCACTGGACAGTCAAGTCTGCGGAGGACCCAGCTTTTACTTAAGGATATAGAGCAAGAAATGAAGAAGAAAGGCAGAAAGTAAAGAAATAAATGGAAAGGAAGCCCTGGAAATGGAGTTAAGAGGACAGAAAGCAGCAGAATCGAATACTAGGCCGGCATGATCAGAAAAACAAAGTCAGCAGACAACAAAGGTAGAAAAGATCATTTTATTTTCATTATAGTGTTTGGAATACGTCCACTTTGAGAATCAGGTGCTCAGCATTAAAAGTTTATATTTATTTACTTATTTATGGAATTTTATCCCACATTAAACATGAATTAGATTGGAACCTGGGATCATTTAATTTTTTTTTTCCTGGAGAGAGTAATGCATTGCCCCCCCCCCCCCCCCCCCCCCCCCCCCCAGGCTCTCTCTCCGGCTATAGCCAGCTCTGCAATTTTGAGGGGAGGCACAGAGGTGGACCAGGGAGAGAGCCTGTTGTTAAACATTTACCAGCACACCACTGTCTAGTGCCCACCCATACAACCTGTTGGCCCACCCAAAAATTGCCTTCTGGCTATGTCACTGGGCTGTGCCACATGAACTTGATCTTACCACAACATCACCCTGTATTTGTTCACACCGGAGCCTGCAAAGGCCTGTCCGGTACTATGTAAGCTATATTGAGCAATGGCGGGGGGTGGGCTAAAATGTGCCCCCCTCACCTCAGGCTCTGAACCCCCCTTCTGCTGAAGTCTGGCTATGCCCCTGCGTCCAACATGCATCAATTTGGAATTACCGCTTGGCTGCCGCGTGCCCCGGATGGTAATTCCATTTTTTACGCATGTCCGATACACGCTGCAGAAAATTTTGTTTTATTTTCTACTGCGTGGCGCTGACTGGAATGTAATCGGCAGTGTACGTGCACTAACGGTTACTGCCTGATTAACGCGTGAGAACTTACCGCTAAGTGAATGGGTGACGGTAAGGTCTCAGGCCCAAAATGGGCATGCGCTGATTTTTATTTTGTCACACGTCTATTTTCAGCCAAAAAAAAAAAGGCCTTTTTTGCAGTCACGCTGAATAAATGGACCTGCGCAAGTCCAACACCAACGCCCACAACAGCACAGGCCATTTCCCAGAACACCTTAGTAAAATGACCCCTTAGAGCTTTTTGGTGTAGTGTTTTTATAGACAATTTAAAACTCCAGATGCATTTAATCTTAGGCTAAGGAATGTATATTCTAAAGTCTGCTCTACTTCTTGAAATCATGGTGGAGGGGTTTTGGCCCAGGGTTTGCAGTAGGTCTAGTTTCTCTAGACCTTCTTTGGTGAGGACAGAATAACCAGATCATCTGTATATAGCAAAACATTTTGATTTCTGAGTCATTTACTTCTAGGCTGGGGCCTCCCATTCTCTCCTCATCTCTGTCCCTCCCTCCTCCTCTTCTTCCTCTTCCCTGCTGCCTCCGCTCTCTCAGTCCAGGGATTGCAGATTTGAAATGATGACCCTGTTCCAGCTGGGTCTCCTGTTCTTTCTGATTCAGGTAACCTTCTTCTTTTGTCTATTAGTTGCACATGTCAACTGATGGTCCACTTTCATGCCAGAATGAGCCCTGACTTAGAAAACTCTTTCAAAGTTAAGAGATGGATGTTCATAAATGAGAGAAGGGAGGAGAGTTAATGAAAGTCAGATGCTGAGCTGAAGGGAACTTACAGAAGTTCTCATGGTATTACAAGAAAGTCCATTTCAAGGACAAACTTCTTCCGAGCGGGTAAGAGCAAAATTCTGTACTGACCCGAGGAAGGGGCTTTTCACTCCCCCAAAATATATTAAGTTATTCCAATGTAGTCTTTTGTTGTTTTGTCTTTATTAAGGATTAGAATTGGGAGCTCTGTCTGTCTGTCCATCCATCCAGCTGTATTTCTTTCCATTTGTCTGTCCAGCTATATTGTCTGAGTGAGAGAGTTGGGTAAAGAGGAGGTTTGAGCTGAGTTGGCAGGAAGGAGGGAGCTGCAGAGTCCCTGGAAGGAAGTCAGGGTGGGCTGCTTCCAGAAAGCCACAATCAAAGTGGTTACTAAATTTTACGTACAGTACGAGAGATGTATTAAATGCAGGCTTAAGACTCGGAAGCAAATGGAAAATCAAAACTGAGGTATGTGTAAAGCTAATATAACAGGGATTACTTCTAAAAGGCACTTAAATACTCTTGAGTGGAGGAAGGAGAATAGTGGAGTACCACAGTGATCTGTACTGGGACCAGTGCCATTTAACTGGAAAAGAGAACAAGAAATGAAATGATCAGATTTACAGATGACACCAAATTATGCAAGTGGATTATGAGAAAATGCAGGAGGATCTTGGGGGACTGGAAGACCTGGAGGCATATTTTCAAAGCACTTTGGGAGGCTAAGTTCCATATGTTTCTATGGAACTTTGGGAGGCTAAGTGCTTTGAAAATAAGCCTCCTGGGCACCTAAGTGGCAGGTGAAATTTAATGTGGACAAATGCAAAGTGATTCACTTGAGGACCAGTAATCCAAAGTATAGCTACACGAAGCGAAGATCCACATTAGGGGTCATTGTCCAGATAAAGGATTGTGATGTGACATCTTGGAGGAGTGGCCTAATGGTTAGTATAATGGACTTTGATGCTGGTAACCTGGGTTCAATTCCCACTGTAGCTCCTTGTGACCTTGGGCAAGTCACTAAGGGGTCCTTTCAGAAAGGCACACTGAAAAATGGCTTGTGGTAGGCTGGGCACAAGCAAATCCATTTTGTGTCTGTAAAAAAAAAAGGCCTTTTTAAAATTTTTGTTGAAAATGGATGTGTGGCAAAATGAAAATTGCCGCACGTCCATTTTGGGTCTGAGACCTTACCGCCAGCCATTGACCTAGCAGTAAAGACTCATGGTAACCGGGCGATAATGACCTATGCATGCCAAATGCCACTTGGCGCGTGTCTGTTACATGCGTCCAAAAATAGAAAATATTTTTCAGACACGCGTATCGGATGTGCACCAAAAATGAAATTACAGCAAGAGCCATGCGGTAGTCAGGCGGTAACTCCATTTTGGCACGCGTTGGGTGTACGCAGATGCTTCCTTGTGAGGAAAGGCTAAAGTGGTTGGGGCTCTTCAGCTTGGAGAAAAGGTGGCTGAGGGGAGATATGATAGAGGTCTATAAAATAATGAGTGGAGTTGAACGGGTAGATGTGAAGCGCTTGTTTACTCTTTCCAAAAATACAAGGACAAGGGGGCATGCGATGAAGCTGCAGTGTAGTAAATTTAAAACGAATCAACGCGTGGTTAGACTCTGGAATTCGTTACCGGATAAGGTGGTTGGGGCGGTTGGCTTAGCGGAGTTTAAAAAAAGGTTAGACGGCTTCCTGGAGGAAAAGGACATAGAATGTTATTGAATGGATGTAGGAATAATCCACTATTTCTGGGATGGGCTGGACGAAATGCTTGTTCTTTTGGCCGCTGTCGGAGACAGGGTGCTGGGCTCGATGGACCCTTAGTCTGTCCCAGCATGGCGATGCTTATGTCTTATGATAAAGGGGATGGAACTCCTCTCATATGAGGAAAGGCTAAAGTGGTTAGGGCTCTTCAGCGTGGAAAAGAGACAGATGAGGGGAGATATGATTGAGGTCTACAAAATCCCGAGTGGCTTAAAACGAGTAGAAGTAAATTGATTTTTTACTCATTCCAAAAGTACAAAGACTGAGGGACACTCGAGGGCATTACATGGAAATACTTTTAAAATAAATAGGAGGAACTATTTTTTCACTCAGGGGCCCTTGGGTTGCCGCATGGCAGTGGGTTTGTTGCGTGGAAACCCAGAACTGTCGCTGGCACAACACAGCGGCCAGCGGTAGTTCTGCCTTGAGCACACGTCATTCCTGAAGCTACAGAAAATGAGTCAGAATTTCTAGCACAGTGCTAACTTCCCAATTACCACCGGGTTGCTCCTGGAGCCCTTTCCACCACCTCAGTGGGTGGCAGTAAGTGCTGCCCCCTGTATGGCCACATGGTAAGAATAATCTTATCGCATGGCCATGTTATTTAGGGGCTTTTTACCCGCTGCGGTAAAAAGGGTCTTGACGCGTGGCAAGAACGACCCCAGTCGCTAACGCAGGGCCCTTTTTACCCCAGCTTGGTAAAAGGACCCCTTAATGAATAGTTAAGCTCTGGAACTCTTTGCCGGAGGATGTAGTAACAGCGGTTAGTGTATCTGGGTTTACAAAAGGTTTAGACAGGTTCCTGGAGGAAAAGTCTGTGGTCTGTTATTGAGCTAGACATGGGGAAGCCACTGTTTGCCCTGGGGTTGGTAGCATGAAATGTTATTCTATTTGGGTTTCTGCCAGGAACTTGTGACCTGCTTTGGCCACTGTTGGAAACAGGATACTGGGCTAGATGGACCACTGATCTGACCCAGTATGGCTACTCTTATGTTCTTATGACTGGAGGGAGGGGTGAAGGACCTGGAGAAAGTGCATAAGGGTTGAGAAACACTGGAAAGGCATGGATGAAAGGGACGTATAGGAGAAGGGAATGAGGGAACTGGGCAACAGATAAGAGAAAGAAGGAGGACTGAATGCTAAGAGGGGCAATGAGCAATGAACTATCAGGTAAACCAGGAAGCCACCCAGGGAGGCAGCCTCTGAGGGGCAGCAAAGAACAGGTGAACATCCGGACAGCCCCACAAACATTTAGCTACAGGTGGGCAGTTTTCAAACAGCCCATATACTGGGGTAAATGACTTTTGGAAATTGCCCTCACTGGGGTAAGTTTACTGAGAATTCTTCAAAGGGCTTTTATAAAGTTACCCCAGTGTGTGCAGTGGCTTTTAGGCGTGTTTGGGTGGAGTCACGGTTTCTACATGGAAAATTTAATTTCCCCATTATTACTGTGTTGCCAAATTTGTTCTCTGTCCTCATTTCTATTAGTATTTCACCGTCTGCCTCATCCCCATCACACCCCAGCCCTCCACCGATTGTCCTCTCAGTCCCACCGGGTCTCTAAAATGCCGCTTATATTTACCTCTTCATTTACTGCTAAACATTCAAACTCTCCCGTCTTATTTTTTAGACTTTTGGCATTTGCATACAAACAATTGCAGATACTGTGCAGATGAATTGATTGCACTTTTTCATGTAAAATCAAAAGGGTTTTTTCCCCCAGAAATATTATTTAACTTACCTGTTATCCTGATTTTTGCTTTGAACCTGAAATACTATCCTCCAACCTACTGGAGGGAGAGAAATAGATTTCTTTTCGTTTTTCCTTTCGAATGGTTCTTGCAACAGATACAGTAATTCTTCTAATCCTTCAATTTACCATGTTTACCTTTCTACTACTACTACTTGACATTTCTAAAGCGCTACTAGGGTTACACAGCGCTGTACAATTTAACATAGGACAATCCCTGCTCAAAGGAGCTTACAATCTAAAGAACAAATGTACAGTCAGTCAAATAGGGGCATGGAATGTTGCTAGTGGAATAGCAACATTCCATGTAGAATCTCCAATAGTAGCAACATTCCATGTAGAATCACCAATAGTAGCAACATTCCATGTAGAATCTCCAATAGTAGCAACATTCCATGTAGAAGTCGGCCCTTGCAGATCACCAATGTGGCCGCGCAGGCTTCTGCTTCTGTGAGTCTGACGTCCTGCACGTACGTGCAGGACGTCAGACTCACAGAAACAGAAGCCTGCGCAGCCTTCTACATGGAATGTTGCTAGTGGAATAGCAACATTCCATGTAGAATCTCCAATAGTAGCAACATTCCATGTAGAATCTCCAATAGTAGCAACGTTCCATGCTACCAAGCCCAGGGCAAGCAGTGGCTTCCCCCCCCCCCCCCCCCATGCCTACTACTACTACTTGACATTTCTAAAGCGCTACTAGGGTTACGCAGCGCTGTACAATTTAACATAGGACAATCCCTGCTCAAAGGAGCTTACAATCTAAAGGACAAATGTACAGTCAGTCAAATAGGGGCATGGAATGTTGCTAGTGGAATAGCAACATTCCATGTAGAATCTCCAATAGTAGCAACATTCCATGTAGAAGTCGGCCCTTGCAGATCACCAATGTGGCCGCGCAGGCTTCTGCTTCTGTGAGTCTGACGTCCTGCACGTATGTGCAGGACGTCAGACTCACAGAAACAGAAGCCTGCGCAGCCTTCTACATGGAATGTTGCTAGTGGAATAGCAACATTCCATGTAGAATCTCCAATAGTAGCAACATTCCATGTAGAATCTCCAATAGTAGCAACGTTCCATGCTACCAAGCCCAGGGCAAGCAGTGGCTTCCCCCCCCCCCCCCCCCCCCCCATGCCTACTACTACTACTTGACATTTCTAAAGCGCTACTAGGGTTACGCAGCGCTGTACAATTTAACATAGAAGGACAGTCCCTGCTCAAAGGAGCTTACAATCTAAAGGACAAATGTACAGTCAGTCAAATAGGGGCAGTCTAGATTTCCTGAAAGGTAGGTTAGGTGCCGAAAGCAACATTGAAGAGGTGGGCTTTGAGCAAGGATTTGAAGATGGGTAGGGAGGGGGCTTGGTGTAAGGGCTCAGGAAGTTTATTCCAAGCATAGGGTGAGGCGAGGCAGAATGAGCGGAGCCTGGAGTTGGCGGTGGTGGAGAAGGGTACTGAAAGGAGGGATTTGTCCTGTGAGTGGAGGTTACGGGCGGGAACGTAAGGGGAAATGAGGGTAGAGGTAATGAGGGGCTGCAGACTGAGTGCATTTGTAGGTAAGAAGGAGAAGCTTGAATTGAATGCGGTATCTGATTGGAAGCCAGTGAAGTGACCTGAGAAGAGGGGCGATATGAGTATATCGGTTCAGGCGGAATATAAGACGTGCAGCAGAGTTCTGAACGGATTAAAGGGGGGATAGATGGTTAAGTGGGAGGCCAGTGAGAAGTAGGTTGCAATAATCTATCCTCTCCTCTCCTCTCTGCCTCCGGGAGACACCTTGACAGGGAGGTACTGTGCATTGTATAAGTGACCCCAAAAGGGGGTAGGAATTGGGGGAAGAGCAGAAGGCTCTTCCCTTTCAATTTGTGTGCAAGCTGTGTGTTGTGGTGACACGTGAAACCTCTAACCCCATTAGAGACCCTCGACACTGTGATTGTGGAATGTTACTTTTGGCACTGCTGAATGTCTAGGTCAGATAAAGTGCAGGTATTTTATCCAGCGGCCAAAGGCCAAATATTAAGTTACATAAGTAATGCCACACTGGGAAAAGACCAAGGGTCCATCGAGCCCAGCATCCTGTCCACGACAGCGGCCAATCCAGGCCAAGGGCACCTGGCAAG
Source organism: Microcaecilia unicolor (assembly GCF_901765095.1). Classification (NCBI taxonomy): domain Eukaryota; kingdom Metazoa; phylum Chordata; class Amphibia; order Gymnophiona; family Siphonopidae; genus Microcaecilia; species Microcaecilia unicolor. The sequence goes on along the minus strand of NC_044035.1, from coordinate 359,358,648 downwards.
CTTCCCAAACATTCTATACATGTTATTCCTGGAATTGAGGATTTTTCCCAAGTCCAAGTTTGCAAAGAATATACAGTGGAACCTTGACATAACGTGCCCTGCAATAACACAACCATGTCATGGCTCCCCGTCTTTACATACAGTTCCTTTTGCATCAGATTCATTTTTGCTTCAGTTGTGTTCATGTTCTGTTGACCCTACTATAATGCAACCCCGCATTTAACACGATATTTTATGGTTCCAAATCATAGTGCAATATCGGGGTTCCACTGTGCTGTAAGATATTGGGTAATTATCTTTTTAACAGGGAAAGGGGGACCCTGCTCCCACTCAGCCTACCCTCCCTGCTAAGGGTTCCAGATTTTGCACACCAAAAATCTGGTAACTTTAAACTCTAAGCCAGGACAGTGTTGCAGCAATAACAAAGTCGTAGGCATGTCTGTGCTTTTGCATGAGAGGGTGTTCAATGGCCACAGTTAAATGTCTTAGCTTTGCTTTAGCCAGGAAACAGGTGTGGCGTGCTTATTGGAAGATGACTATGATCCACAGCTCTGGCTTCCAGTACATGATGACCGTCATGTTGAAAGGATGGCTGAACTCTGCTGGGAAACATCAGTGCAACTGGGAAGCGTAAAGCCCCCACTTCAGACTCTGGAAAAGCAGGACACCTGCAGGCTTATTTTCGAAAGAGAAAGGCGCCCATCTTTCGGCACAAATCGCAAGATGGGCGCCCTTCTAACAGGGTCGCCCAAATCGGCATAATCGAAAGCCGATTTTGGGCGTCCTCAACTGCTTTCCGTCGCGGGGATGACCAAAGTTCCTGTGGATGTGTTGGAAGCATAGTGAAGACGGGACTGGGCGTGCTTAACACATGGGCGTCCTCGGCCGATAATAGAAAAAAGAAGGGCGTCCCTGATGAACATTTGGGTGACTTTGCTTGGTCCTTTTTTTTTACGAGCAAGCCACAAAAATGTGCCCTAAATAACCAGATGACCACCAGAGGGAATCGGGGATGACCTCCCCTTACTCCTCCAGTGGTCACTAACCTCCTCCCACCCTAAAAAAAAAAAAATTTTTAAATATTTTTTTCTAGCCTCTATGCCAGCCTCAAATGTCATACCCAGCTCTATGACAGCAGTATGCAGGTCCCTGGAGCACTTTTTAGTGGGTGCAGTGCACTTCAGGCAGCCGTACCCAGGCCCATAAGTACATAAGTAATGCCACACTGGGAAAAGACCAAGGGTCCATCGAGCCCAGCATCCTGTCCACGACAGCGGCCAATCCAGGTCAAGGGCACCTGGCAAGCTTCCCAAACGTACATCTCCCCCTACCTGTTACACTTGCGGTGGTAAATGTGAGCCCTCCAAAACCCACTGTACCCACATCTAGCTGCCCCCCCCCTCACCTATAAGGGCTATGGTAGTGGTGTACAATTGTGGGGAGTGGGTTTTGGGGGGGTTTGGGGGCTCAGCATGCAAGGTAAGGGAGCTATGCATCTGGGAGCTTTTTCTGCAGTGCCCCCTAGGGTGCCCAGTTGGTGTCCTGGCATGTCAGGGGGACCAGTGCGCTATGAATGCTGGCTCCTCCCACAACCAAATGGCTTGGATTTGGTCCTTTCTGAGATGGGTGTCCTCGGTTTCCATTAACGCCGAAAATCGGGGACGACCATGTCTAAGGTCGACTTAAATGTTGAGATTTGGGCGTCCCCGACCGTATTATTGAAATGAAAGATGGCCGCCCATCTTGTTTTGATAATACGGGTTTCCCTGCCCCTTCGCCGGGACGTCCTGCGAGGACATCCTCAGGAAAACTTGGGCGCCCCGTTCGATTATGCCCCTCCTGGCCTCCCCCATCAGCTTTTCTCTGGCGGAATGCACTAACCATCTGCTCTGTCTTCTGGCATAGGTTGCAGAAGGGGTGTCCAAGGAGACAAGACCATGTGAGCCGGGATTCAGCTCTGAGAGTTACGTCTTCACAGTGACCCGGATGACCCTGGAGAGAGGCAGAGTTTTGGGCAAAGGTAGGGACAGATCAGAGTGAGGAGAAAAGAGGGCACAGCTCACCCCATCAGAACGCACTGTTGCCTCTAGGCTGAGTGGGAAATTCCTCCAACTGTGTTGCCTGCCTGTGAGTGGTACTTCAAGATTCTGTTTTCAATCACTAGGGACAGGCAAGTTCCCTGGAGCCTTCAGACTGCCTGTCCCTCAGTATTAGTACATAAGTAATGCCACACTGGGAAAAGACTAAGGGTCCATCGAGCCCAGCATCCTGTCCACGACAGCGGCCAATCCAGGCCAAGGGCACCTGGCAAGCTTGAAAATGTGATAGTGAAATGGTACCCCCTACTGGCAGGACTGTAGTGGAGGATCCCCACTGAGCTTAGAGGGAACAGTGTGCAGAGGATGAGCTGAGCTGGAGACTCCTGCTTCCTTTCTGGGGTTCAGCCTTTGTCAGCATGTGCACATCCTATATAATAATTTGGACCTCTGCACATGGACCCCCCTCCCCCCCCTGTTTCTCAGGACCCCCTCCCCCCTCTGTTGTTTCAGGACCCCCCTCCCCCCCTCTCCTTCGTAAGTGCCAGCTGTTGTTTAAAAGTTTTTACCTACCTCCCGCTCCGCCAGCAACAGTGAAGCCCTGCATGCATGGACGCCGCTTCAGACAGACTTTGCTTTCGTTTCTGTTTCAGCTGTTCCTGTGGTCCCGCCCACATTTCCTGTTTGCGGAAGGGCGGGACCACAGGAACAGCTGAAACAGAAGTGAAAGCAAAGGCAGTGTGAAGCGGCGTCCGTGCGTGCTGGACTTCACTGTTGCCGGCGGACCGCGGAGCAGGAGGTAAAATGTTTTAAACAGCTGGCACTTACGAAGGGCTGGGCAGGGTTGCCAGGTGGAAAATTTTTTTCCCACCCAATCCAGCCTAAAAACAGCCCAAAACCCGCCCAAACTCAAACCCCGCCCCTGACACCCCCACCCCCGTGTCATCACCCCGCCCCTGCCGTCATCACCCCGCCCCCGCCATCATCAACCCCGCCCCCGCCGTCATCGGCCCCGCCTCCCCCTGTCACCGGCCCCGCCTCCCCCGTCATCGGCCCCGCCCAGAACGTCACTAACCCCGCCCAAAACATCACTAACCCCGCCCCCCGCGGCCGAAAAAACCGTCCGAAAAACCGCAGAAAAGAAAAAAAAGAAGCCCAAAAAACCGCGACCCGCCACGGGCAAAAATTTCCCACGGCGGGTCACGGAAAACCACCCAATTGGGCGGTAAAACCGCCCACCTGGCAACACTGGGGCTGGGGCACCCACACACGTCCTGCTTGCAGTCGGAGGTCACAGAGAGAGAGGGAGGGAGGTGGTGGGTGGAGGAAATCGAAGGAGGGGTCGTCGAACTCGGACGGGAGTGGGGCTATCGGACTGGAGCGCGCCTGTGGAACTGGGACGGACGGGAGTGGAGGGAGATAGGAGGTAATGGAACTCGGGGGGGGGGGGGAATTTTTACTCACTTCCGGTGGCTGCTGCTGGGTTCCCTTCCCTCTCACTCCCCATTGGTACGCTCTGTGACATCATCCCCAGGGCGGACCAATAGGAACTGTGTTACGAACTGTTAATATATGGCCTGGCTTTAGATCTACCACTGGAATAGTGATGGGTAGAGCTATGCAGCCTAGAACAACTGGCAGCCAGACGGATGTGCAGAGGTCCAAATTATTATACAGGATGTGCTAAAACAAAGGAGGGCAGTTCATATGGGATATAGTGTTATTTCCCAAGGACCCACTAAAGCCAAAAATGCACCATCCGCCTTGGTCCTGATGCTGCCTCAGTTTCTCCCTTGCTATCCAGCCAAACGTGAAAGGGGTAATTCACCCACTCACACAGTCTAAGCCCCCTACCCAGCACCAGCAAGATACTCTCCTTGGCACCATTGCACACCTCTCAGTGACCAGACCCCCTCTCCCATTCCAGAGGGTCCCGGTGCAGATCTTCACTGGCAGGAAAGATGTCCAGGTCCTCAGGCCAGCACCACCACTGGACACTAGATGATACTTCTAGACCAGGGGTTCTTACCCAGCCACTCAGGTTTTCAGGATACCCACAAGGAATATGCATGAGACAATCTGCATGCACTTCCTCCATTCTATGCAAATCAATCTCATGCATATTCCTTGTGGGTCTCCTGAAAACCTGACTGGCTGGCTGTGTCCTCAGGACTGGGTTGAGAACCCTTGCTCTGGACAGTTCTTTAACACATTGGTGGAAGGATTAGGGTACAGATGGTTAAGCATTTTCTGTCTTAACATTTTTATTTGATGTTAATTCATTTTATATTTTATTTTGTTTTTATATTAATTTTTTGTTAACCTCTTTGAACTACTTTTTAAGTGGGAGTTAGAGGGGTACTAATTACTGTGATGTGGGGTGGGGGAGACTGAGGCAGCGTCTTTCCAGTGACCAGGTGGGGAAGTGACAGTTGTTGAGGTGCTGCAGGTCTTTCCGAGAGTACAGAGGGTGGGGGATGAAATTCCTCTTGCTTTCATTTCCAGCTGGTTAATAATAAAGGGGATTTTACAGCATCTGCCACGGACACTGTTTTTTGTCCATGCCCATGCACACTACTGGAGCTGGTATGTAGCACCTCATGGAATCTTATTGCACAACTCATTAAGTCCCATTTCAGTGTGTACGTTACATGTTTACCGCAAGTTGGTTCCTCACTATCTAACACCATTCCTGACTCTAGGCGGCACTTAACGTGGTCTCAAACACTAATCTTTTCTTTCTCCATCCCTCTTCCCCACTACCCCTTCCTGGACAGTGCACTTTGATGACTGCTCCGGGAGAATGCAGGCACCGTACGATGCTGGAGATTCCCGGGTCAGGGTTCTTCCCAATGGACGTCTGGTGGTAAAGAGGCCAATGAGACTCCATGAGGGGCAGCACAGCTTCCCCATCTATGCCTGGGCTTCCAGTGGCAAGAAATTCTCTGCCAAGGTTGTCATCCAGAACAGACAGGTAAAGACAGGGCCCCCTCCCAATATCTCACCCCAGGACACACAGATTGAAGACAGAAACAAAAGAGTCAAATCCAAAGGCTTAAGCCTGGAACCAGCAACTAGAAAACATTTATACCCTAAAAAGGCAATAACAAGGCGCCTGCGGTTACGCACAGTGGTGAGAAACTTAGCACTTAGGTGTGTAAGTGCTCTAAGCGCTATTCTGTAAGGGCACGTGAATATGTTTATGACATGCAAGGGGGTGTACAATTGGGCGGAGCATGGGCAGGACTCCCACTTACATGAATAACTTACAGAAGGCTAAGTTATGTGTGTCCATTCCACATTTACGTGCCAGCAGTTAAACCCCTCAATGGCTGCTGTGACTGTGTAAGCCTAAACGTAAGGTGCACCAATACCTGGTTATGCTACTATTCTATAAAGGGATCTTAGCACCCAGATGCTGTTAAGGAATAGGCTTTCACCACACCTTACAGGAGGCACCCACTTATAGAATTAGCACCCATAGGCCTGATTCACTAATCTCTTGTCCCATTTCATCCATGTCCCACTTCCTAACAATCATCCTACACCTTCTCATCCATCTCCTGCTCCTCTTCCAAACACCCTACATCTTGTTGCCCATCTCCTGTCCCCATGAATCACAACACTCTTCCCATTCATCTCCTGCTCCTCTACCAAACACCCTACATCTCATTGCCCATCTCATGCTCCTGTGAATCAACACATACTCCCATTCATCTCCTGCTCCTCTACCAAACACCCTACATCTCATTGCCCATCTCCTGTCCACATGAATCACCACACTCTTCCCATTCATCTCCTGCTCCTCTACCAAACACCCTACATCTCATTGCCCATCTCCTGCTCCACTGAATCACCACACATCTTCCCATCCATCTCCTGCTTCTCTACATCTCGTTGCCCATCTCCTGTCCCCATGAATCACCACACTCTTCCCATTCATCTCCTGCTCCTCTACCAAACACCCTACATCTCATTGCCCATCTCATGCTCCTGTGAATCAACACATACTCCCATTCATCTCCTGCTCCTCTACCAAACACCCTACATCTCATTGCCCATCTCCTGCTCCACTGAATCACCACACATCTTCCCATCCATCTCCTGATTCTCTACATCTCGTTGCCCATCTCCTGTCCCCATGAATCACCACTCATCTTCCCATCCATCTCCTGCTTCTCTACATCTCGTTGCCCATCTCCTGTCCCCATGAATCACCACTCATCTTCCCATCCATCTCCTGCTTCTCTACATCTCGTTGCCCATCTCCTGTCCCCATGAATCACCACACTCTTTTCATCCATCTCCTGCTCCTCTACCAAACACCCTACATCTCATTGCCCATCTCCTGTCCCCATGAATCACCACACTCTTCTCATTCATCTCCTGCTCCTCTACCAAACACCCTACATCTCATTGCCCATCTCATGCTCCTGTGAATCAACACATACTCCCATTCATCTCCTGCTCCTCTACCAAACACCCTACATCTCATTGCCCATCTCCTGTCCACATGAATCACCACACTCTTCCCATTCATCTCCTGCTCCTCTACCAAACACCCTACATCTCATTGCCCATCTCCTGCTCCACTGAATCACCACACATCTTCCCATCCATCTCCTGCTTCTCTACATCTCGTTGCCCATCTCCTGTCCCCATGAATCACCACACTCTTTCCATCCATCTTCTGCTCCTCTACCAAACACCCTACATCTCATTGCCCATCTCCTGTCCCCATGAATCACCACACTCTTTCCATCCATCTTCTGCTCCTCTACCAAACACCCTACATCTCATTGCCCATCTCATGCTCCTGTGAATCAACACATACTCCCATTAATCTCCTGCTCCTCTACCAAACACCCTACATCTCATTGCCCATCTCCTGTCCCCATGAATCACCACACATCTTTCCATCCATCTCCTGCTCCTCTTCTAAACACCCTACATCTCGTTGCCCATCTCCTGTCCACATGAATCACCACACTCTTCTCATTCATCTCCTGCTTCTCTACCAAACACCCTACATCTCATTGCCCATCTCCTGCTCCACTGAATCACCACACATATTCCCATCCATCTTCTGCTTCTCTACATCTCATTGCCCATCTCCTGTCCCCATGAATCACCACACTCTTCCCATCCTTCTCCCAAACACCCTACATCTTCTTGCCCATGTCCTGCCCCAGTGAATCACCACACATCTTCTCATCCATCTTCTGCCCTCACTGCCCATCTCATGCTCTCATAAATCATCCTACATCTTCCCATCCATCTCCTACCCCCCTATTGCTGCCCTTCTTTCCCCATTAAGCACCCTATAACTTCTCATCCATCTCCTGCCTCCATGAATCACTCTACATCTTCCCATCCATCTCATGCTCCTATTCCAAACACCTTACATCTCACTACCCATCTCCTGCCTCCATGACTCAGCCCACAACAAACTACCCATCTCCTGCTCGTGACTGATCACCCTACAGCTATCTGCTCATCTCCTGCCCTCAACCAAAATTCGTGATGGGAAAGTCCCTCTAGGAAAATACATCTGTCATGGGTTTCAGTTCCAGATGTGCTAAAATCTTTCTCTTTCTTTTCTTGTAGGATTCATCACCTGTTGGACAAGGCGAGATGCCAGTAATGACACAGCCAGAATCCAGGCCTGGCCCAAGGAGGCAAAACTGAAACTCTGTTATCTCTCACATACAAATTTTGGAAAACAATAGGGGTCCTATTTGTAAACGTTGCTACTCCCTTCACCAACCTACATGATAAAATATTTCAACACCAACAAGAAAGTACTTAACTAAGATCTGAGTTTCCTATCACGTTATAAATCATCAAACTGTTCTGTTTTGTCACTGTCTGATCACCCATCCAACTTTCCCTGTTTCTCACCCCTCACCTTTCCCCCTGATATTGCCATTGGAATGTTTTTATGTCCATACTTCCTATTCTGATTTTGTCGTCTTTTGCTGACCTGAGGGAGAAGGTTCTGGCCTTTGAAAGCCAGTCAGACAATGTATTAAATAGTCCAATAAAAAGATGTTGTTTTATTTTGCTTTTTTGGTTTTCTTCGTTTCTGTTTATCAACTTAGAGTTAATCACCATCATCTTACATATGCAGCACATCTGCTCATTGCTCTCTGTCTGGCAGGCTCATCACACTGAATTTTAATATTCGTCTGCTGCTCAGCCGGTTCTGTATCTTATAGTTCTCCAAGCTGTTATACATCAGGGTCTCTGTGTCGCCTGCTTCAGTCTGTCTAACATTGTGTGCAGGGCCCCTGAATCCCGGCAGCGGTCCATACCAGCCCGGCAGAGACATGGGTGACCCCTGCGTGCCTTCTGAGCTCCCTGCAGCCGGAGGAGAAAGAGGGCAGTGCTTCAGCCTATGTCGCCCTCCTCTTCCACCAGGAAGCTGACTCGGAGTTTGAACTGCCTGGCTCAGAGTTAAGCCCTAGCAGGAAGACATAGTCCACAGCACTGCTGTAAAAGTTCAATCAGAACCAGGACTGGATCTGGCATCATTAGCACTTATTCTCACTGGCGGAGGGTTTCCCCCCTATTTATAACCCGTCATCCCCAACACACCTACCCCCGGATTCTATAAATAGCGAAACTGCACGTGATCTTAAGATCTGCGTGCAAATAAATTCATAACTGAGCTGTTAACAATCAATTTTTGACGTTAATAGGCTCTAGGTCTGGCTACGTACAATTCTAGAAAGATCTGTGCGCAAATCCTCTCAGGTGCAACCCAAAAGGGGGTGTGGCTATGGGAGGGACACGTGGGTCAGTGTCATGGAGTTTGGGGGCTGCAATTTCAGGATTTACACCAGGTTTCAGTTGGGCGCTGGAATACGCAGTAAGCGCTATTCTCTCAGCACCATTTACTGAAGCCGCTCCCTAGGCTTTAGTGATGGTCCTGAGCTGGGGGCCACGACAGCACAGGGCCCCTTCTGAATCCTGCCACCAGATGTCACTATTAAGAAATGTTCATGAGTCCCTTGCTTCAGCTCCCCTCCCCCAGCCCTCCCTTGCAGGATTTTCAGCTCCAGATGATTGGGGGAGGGGGGCTGGAAGATCTGACTGGCAGATAGATCTGAGAATCTTGTACATGGTTGGCTGACTTTAGCACCTATGGTGTCTGTGCAGGAAGGTTATGACTAAGCAGCTCTCCTTTGTGATGGGACTTGATTGTTTCAAGTACTGAGTGATGCCACTGTGATATCACAAAGCAGAGGTTTTGCACTGTGACATCACAACCAGGAGCAGAGGAGGGCGGGCACAGGAAGAAGGAAAGCGACGTTGGAGGAGACAGAAGCGATCGACGAACAGCTGATCCATCCCGTGCAGCGCCTTCAAACATAGGTGAGAGGCACTGCACCGGCCATTATGGTGGAGGGGGGTCCGGTGGAAGGGGGGAGCGGTGGCGACCAACTCAGGGGGCGTGGCACAGAGGCGGAGGATGGCGGGAGGCGGAGCATTGGTGACAGAAGGAGAAGAGAGAGACAGGAAGGGAGGGGGGCCCGGCGCTGCAAAAGTGTAGATTTTTAACAGTTTGTATTTCATACACGGAGAAGCAGGGAGCAGTGAGGGGTGGGGGGGGGGGGGCAAGGCCATCCACACAGGACTCTCCTGATGAGCGCCTTTGCCCCCTCCTGATCCTTTTTTAATGTTTGTGGAGACATGCAGGGGAAAGTGGGGAGCCACGTGTTTGTGTTTTTTTAGGTTTTGACATTTGTGGCATGTGCAGAGCAGCCAGCATAACGCTTGGCTGCTCTGCACATGCTTTAGGAGCCGATTACCGACGGGGATTACGCCAGTTTGATGCATTGTTCTTTACTATACCGCACCGAACATGTGCGACTTGTTTTTTTGGAGCATTGTTCGTTTTTTTAAAATTCGGTAATGGCTTTTATGTTTTTGCTTTTTTTACGTTTGGCTGATGCATCTGGGCCTTAAAATGCAACTGCTCACTCCTGGTTACAGCCTTAGCCACACAATTCCCTTTCAGTGGTTTGGGAAAACAAGAAACCTGGACTTTGGAATCATCTCAAGAGGGAAACATTTAACCCATCTGTGCAGCTCCATTACTGCAAAACATACAAAAGAAATCCTGCCACTTTCCTCCGGGTCCCTTGTGCCTGGAGTAGATGGCCAAGTGCCAGTTTACTAGGTGGGCTGGCTTGTGTGTGCCAGGGGAGGGAGGAAGAACAGCAGAAGGGGGCTGACTGAAATGTATTAACTACACACGTGGTACAAACCCTGCAGTAGCCATGGGGTTAATCACCTCCTGCTGACCTATGAGGTGCAAAGAATTAAAGTCCAAAAGGTTTGGACAGATGCTGACTACAGAGGTAAGAGAAAGACACAGAGAATAAATCTCACCCTGTCTCTGGGAAATGACTGGCAGTATTTCCTTAGTTATCTATAAAGAACTGTTGATGGTATTTATTTAGATTTTGCTCACACCTTTTTCAGTAGTAGCTCAAGGTGAGTTACATTCAGGTACTCTGGATATTTCTCTGTCCCAGGAGGGCTCACGATCTACGTTTTTACCTGAGGCAATGGAGGGTTAAGTGACTTGCCCAAGATCACTAGAAGCAGCAGTGGGATATCAACTGGCCACCTCTGGATTGCAAGACTGGTGCTCCTAACTTGCTACAAACTTCCCTCAAGTTTTCTAGTTTTCTTGGAATACTGACATTTCTGAGCTGTCAAACAACCAGGACAGTTTCAGACAGGACTTGTGTTTGGCCCCTCCTTTCTCACTCAGAGGGCTGATGTGGCACCCACAGTCCCAGACTGGCACCAGGGTGAACCCTTGCGATGTCCACAGTACAGCCAAATTAGCAGAGGGGAAACACCATTTTTGTCCCTATAAATGTGGCTGTTTTTCTTGTTTAACAAACATATTTAATCAGGCTTCTGGCTCTCTGTCCCCCTGAAGCTAAACAGAAAAACAACTTATTTAGCCTTGGTAAGAAATCAGGGAAATGTTTTGAACAAACATTGTATACAATTCTCCTCTCTCTGGGATGTCACTGGAGGAACCATGTGATGCCATTTTGTCATCAGGGTTTGGGAGGGGGAGTTGTTACTGTGTTATATTGTTTAAGGCTGGGGAAACTGTGTTTGTCGCTCAGGGTTTGGGGAGGGGGAGTCGTTACTGTGTTGTATAATTTAATGTTGGGGCACTGGGATGTCACCAGGGCTGTGGATCCTGCATGATCTCAGGGATGGTGGGCACTGTGTTATTATGTTTCTCAGGCTTGAGAGGTACCAGCATATGATGTCACTTGGCTTGGGGAAGGGGGACACTCTGATGTCACGTGGGGGGAGGGGGGACTTGAGGTTTCTGAATCAGCTCTGCCCCTACCTTTGGGAACTGGAAAACTCCAGGAATAAGGAAGCATCCCAGCCAGTCAGTGGGCATTTTCTGAAACGCTTCTGCAGTTGTGTAACTCTAGTAATGCAGTAAAAATATGAATACCCCAAGAGACAGGCTGGAACCGATAAACCAAACAAATACTTCTTACTGCTCGTTTGAAAGCTACCTCTGCTGTGTGCTGAGCTGGGCAGAAGGGATCCTGTCCCTAGGGAAACTTTTGGCTGTTGCCATTGGGGGTATCTGTAGTCTTTCTTCCAGTCAAATGAGGACCACAGCAGGATCCAGCTTAGAACAAGCAAAGGGTGTAAGAAAGCTCTGGGATAACCCAAGGAAGAGGCAGATGAAGACAAACAGCTGAGACCCTGCTCTGGTCTCCTAGCGATCAGAAACAATTACTCAGCAATTTGGGAGGTGACGTGGCAGATGGGCTGCAGCGCCATCTACTGCCCGCTCCTGAGATTGCTAGCATTGCACGGAAGAGGAAGTAAGGCTTGCTTAGGCAGCCTGTTGCTCCTAGGTGAGTGCAGTAGTTCCAAATGCGCGCACATGTGTATAAAGAGCTTTTGAAAACCAGTCTCTAACACATGTAGCAGTACTGGAATAGCAGGAGGTGCAGCGGGGCAGAATTGTGAATGTTGGGGGTCTCAGGACAGAAATACCAGGGAAAGATACAGTGCAGCAGGACAGAGGCAGAAAATTCTTAGTAGGGAAATCGCAGATAACATTGCTGTGGCCAGGCCTACTGTTTGGTAAAAGAGACAGCTGCCTAGAGTACCAACATTTGGAGAAGGGTCTGCAAAGTCCCAGAAACTTCCAGTGCTATCTGCTAACTATTAAGAAAGGCATGCAAATATAGCAGCCTCATTGCTGATCTCACAGTGCTGGAGGTAAGCAGTCAGTGCATCAGACATGCCAGCCAATGAGGTTTGAAAATGCTTGTGGGGCTGGCACTGGACCACTGGCAGAGGCCATGCCAGCAGACTAGAGGGGGCCCAGGGCTGCTTGAGTGGATCATCCCACTGCTGCTAGTGTTGCAGGAATTGGGATAGGAATTTGTGATACTTCAGGAGTCAGACAGCACACACCAGAATGAGAGAGTAATCTTCTTTATTTGCCAGCAAACAAAGCAGGACATCAGTTCTAGCTCTCTTCTCTTCTGTCTCAGCTCTCTGTGTCTTTGTCTCAGCTCTCTTCTTATGCTGTCTTCTCCTTCTTCTGTCTGTTCCTTCTGTCCTTCTCTTTCTTCTGAGCTCCTTCTGACGTAAACTGCTTCTGCTCCTACTTAAATACTGTTCTATCCCCCTCCTAGCCTTGCCCCCCCCTTACTCTCCAATTGGTTAAGGAATTGATTGGCTACCTTACCTCAACCAATCATTACTTTTGAAATATCAGTTACATAGGTTTGGTATTCCTCAAACTGACCTCTAACCTGGGGCCCCTTAAGCCAGACATTTGGTCTCCAGAACTCTTATATTTTCCTTATGATTAATGTCTCATCTATAGCTTAAACTGGGTTCCCTTAGAGACCAAGAGGCCCTAGTGAGATTGGTTATTCTCGTATTCCTAGTCTGGTTCATACTAACTGCTAACTAAACTCTGGCATTCATTAAAGAGGTCAAAAGTCAGTCTTACTTAATAGCATACGGCTATGGTCTGTTATTACTTTCAGGAGGCCAGTCCTACACTTAGCTATAATTAATCAAGACTTTTCCTGACCTTTTTCACCTATCAGCTTATACATTGAACCAGCCAGAACTGCAGATAAGTCAAAACACATGTTTGACCTCTTCACTGCAGTCTTTGCTTAGAAACATCAGACAAAGAATTGATACAGAATTTAAAAAGGTTTTCTACCTATTAACTACACAGAATACACAGAATCAGTATTTCTTATAAGACATATTCTAAATATCAGGAATATCTACATATTAAGCACTTCTAAATAGTATTTCAGCCTATTCTTAAACTACAATATGTCATATGTCTGGCTCATGCCTGCTTACAAAACTATTCAGTATGCCTAATAATATACAGATGTTCCAGCTAGCATTGGCAATTCACAAAGGACAGAGTCTCATTTCTCACTGACCTTTCCTAACCCAGCCCGGCAAACGTAAATAACCTAAACCAGATGACATTCCTTCACTTTAGTTGCCAGGTAAAAAGCTAGAATTCAAACTTCAAGCTTTTAATATCATTTCTTATATATATAATTATGCCATGGCTGCCTCATTCCCCCCTTTGAGATTAAAATCAGCTTATGCAGAGATAAGTCTCACTACTCAAACTCTGGAGATTATAGTGATCCTAACTGGGAATAGACTTATGAACCACCATTACCCTACTTGTTAAGGTTCGACGGCATACTGCCGAAGCACATGAGGCCAGGAAACAAAACAACAACCCTGCTAAAACTAAGACTATTAGGGAAATGAACAAGGGGCGTATCCAGGAGGTCAATGACCACCACCAGGAGGTAAGGTCTAATCCTCCTCGGTAATCCTCCACATTAAGGCTGGCCAACTGTAGGACTTTATCCATGGCATGCCTAACTACATGCGTCCTATTTATGACAATAGTACAGCACTCTGAAGAATTTAACACTGTGCAGAGACCACCCTGGGCTGCAAAGAGATAGTCAAGGCCCATACGATTATACCGAGAAACTATACTTAATTCATTAATTTGATCCTGCAATGCATTGACTACCACATTCAGCTCATGAACTAAAACATGGAGTAGGGATTGAAGTCTCCGGGTAGCCATACCTAGTTCAGTAATACCCGCTACCGGGCCTCCAATTGGAATCCAGGCTGTGGCAGAAAGGGCTACAAGTCTCTTTTTAGTCAGAGGATAAGTAGAATTGATATACTGGAGGGCTAATTCAATCGCCTTATCCTCTGTGGCAACGGAAGAGGGTAAGGACAAAGCCTCTCGCTTAGAGCGGTGCGGGGATAGTGGCTTAAGAGGAATAACTTTAGGAAAATAATTCAAGGTTACCAATACACAAAAATCATATGTAGGGGGAAGAATCATGTGGAGGACATTATCACAGAGCCAGTAATGACCAAGGAGAGGGTGAGGAAAATTCCCAATAAATGTTGGCTCAGGCTGGACAGGGTACTTAGGGTGCCCATAATGCGAGCCCCTATCCCAGGGGGAACGAAGACGAAATGTAGACTTTGCACACCATAGGCGCCAATCCCCAATTGTGACAGGCTGCTCATTTGTTAGTAACTCTTCATACCCCGGGGACTTATGAAAGTAGAAAATAAGCTTGGACACTATAGTCTTCTCAGTGGTACGCTTAGGAGCCAGATAATCACCTGGGTCATAATCTGCAGGTATGGTAGCAGGGCACATAGGAGTACCTGGAGAAACTACCCACACAGATTCTCCTTTTTCTGGGAGAACATTAGTATAGTTACAGGGAATGGGAAGAACAGTTGAGATGCTTCTTGTTAAACAAAACACTCCAGAGGCTGGATAGGGAGACGTAAAAACTGGCCTTAGAGAAGATTCAGAGGGGGAGGTAGCATTATAAAAGGACCACCAAGTATAATCCTGGCTCCAAGGACCTGAACTCGAAAAGTAGGGAGGTATAAGAGCTGGGAGTTGCACAGGGACAGGTACAGCTGGGACATCTGTAGTATAAGGAGAAAATCGGGAACACACAATACAAGGGGAAGTAATCTTTGCCTGGCTAATTAGTTCCTGGACAGAGTGTAACCAAAGGTTGGAGCGAGTTGGGGTATTAGGAACAAGGAGGCAAGGAGTAGAAAACAACAAAAGCATCCAAACTACTAACATTTTCTTTCTTCCTAATCTAAAACAAATACAGCAAACTAATTAAGCAATAATATTTCAACAGTCTGTGCTAATCACAGATTACTCTAATATAATGTTCTCAGTCTTTGAGTTCTTATACCAGTTGGGATAGACCCTCAACTGATAAGGATCAAGCTCTCAAATTCCAAGAAAGCCAGAATCAGGGCAAGAAAGAGTCTCAGTGTGAAGCCGAAGTTCAGCAGCTCCTGCAGCATGCAGTTGACCCTTCTTTTCAGCTAGTAGATTCTTTGGTTCGGGTCAAGCGCAACTTCAATGGCTCCGCTGGATCACTTTCTGCTCTCCACTGTCTAGGCTCCGTCTGATCCGTGCTGGGCTCAGTCTGGTCAGCAGACTTAATTCGAGACCAATGGACCCATGGAGTAATCCCTGCGACCTTCACAGCTGCAGGGGTAGAAAGCAAAACAGTAAAAGGTCCTTTCCATCGGGGCCCCAGAGGCTGGAGCTTCCAGTCTTTCACCCAAACTCTATCCCCTGGCAGGAAGGAATGTACCTGAGCCTGGAAGGGGACAGGGTTTATTTCTCTCACATAAGACTGAAGCTCAGAAATTATCTTACCCAGGAGGGCTACCTGCTCCTGCACCTGGGCAGACCCTAAAATCCCTATGTCTCCCTTAATTCCCTGCAAAATGGCTGGGGGCTTCCCATACACAATTTCAAAGGGAGAGAGGGCTGTTCCTTTAGTTGGGGTGCATCGAAGGCGAAAGAGGGCTAGTGGCAATGCCTGTGGCCATTTCAGTTGGGTTTCCTGACAAATCTTTGCTAGGCTATTTTTCAAGGTTCTGTTTGCTCGCTCAACCTGCCCTGAACTCTGGGGACGGTAGGCACAATGCAATTTCCAGGTAATGCGCAATGCGCGGGACAGGGCCTGAAGTGTAGCTTCAACAAAGGCGGGACCATTATCTGAACCTATGGCAAGGGGCAGTCCATACCTGGGGATGACATCCCTAAGGAGGGCTCGAGCTACTTCTGTGGCTTTCTCAGTAACTGTAGGATATGCTTCCACCCACCCATAAAAGGTACAAACCATAACTAAGAGGTATCGGAGCCTACCGCTCCTGGGCATTTCTGTGAAGTCTATAACTAAAGACTCAAAGGGTGTTAGTCCCCTAGACTGAACTCCTGGTGGAATACGGGGTCCCTGACGAGCATTATTCTGGGCACAGAGAGTACATCGGGCAGAGGCAGTGGCAACCAGACTATCCAATCCTTCCAGCACCACTACTCGACTGAGTAGACGGGCTAGTGCTGTTTTCCCTAAGTGTGATAGGTCATGAGCTTGAGACACTACAGGCCAAGCTAGGTGGCGTGGCACCAGAACTCTGGTATCAGGGAGATGTAACCAGCCATCAGGTCTCCTTACTGCACCTTCTTCTTGAGCCCATTTCTCTTCCATTTGGGTATACATAGGTGTCCATTCTTGCAATCGGATTTGGAACAGGGGGGTCACAGTACTTGCTGGGGGTCCTCGAGCAGCTTCCTTGGCCACCCGATCAGCATGGCGATTCCCTCGGGCCACTGGAGTATCTATTCTTTGGTGTCCCCTGCAATGAATGACAGCTACCTTCTTAGGGGCCCACACAGCCTCTAGCAGCTGAAGTATTTCAGGTCCATACTTAACAGGTTGGCCTGCAGCATTTATGAGTCCCTTTTCCTTATACAAAGCTCCATGAGCATGTAGGGTTGTGAAGGCATACTTAGAATCAGTATAAATGTTGGTTACCAGTCCTGCTGCTAACTCCAGAGCTCGTATGAGGGCCACAAGTTCTGCTTTCTGGGCTGAAGTTCCTTGGGGCAGGGCTCTTGCTTCTATCACCTTGTCTTCTGTCACCACAGCATAGCCTGCCAGTCGCTTGGAGTTCTCCACATAACTGCTTCCATCTGTGAATAAATTACATCTGGGTCCCTCCACGGAACATCTTTAAGATCTGGTCGACTGGAGTACACTTCATCCATGGTTTGGATACAGTCATGATCCGGTGGTCCCTCAGATGCTGGCAAAAGAGTAGCAGGATTGAATGTAGCCACTGTTTCCAGGTGTATCCGTGGATTCTCACACAGCTGGCTTGGTACTTAACCATACGGTTATTTGTAAACCAGTGATTGCCCTTATACTCCATGAGGGTAAGAACTGCGTGGGGGACTTGTAACAACCAGTTCTTGCCCCAAGGTCAACTTATCAGCTTCCTGGACCAGTAAGGCTGTTGCTGCAATGGCCCTCATGCAGGCTGGCCATCCTTTAGCCACTCCATCCAGCTGTTTAGACAGGTATGCAACAGGCCTCTGCCAGGATCCCATCATCTGGGTCAGCACACCCAGAGCAACCCCCTGTCGCTCATGGACATACAATGAGAAAGGTTTCTCCACATCAGGAAGGCCTAACGCAGGGGCTTGGAGTAGGGCTTTCTTTATGGCAATGAAGGATTGTTGAGCTGTAGGTCCCCATTCAAATGGTTCCTTTTCACCCCCCTTTGTGGCTTGGTAAAGGGGTTTCGCCATCAATGCAAAATTTGGAATCCAAATTCTGCAGAATCCAGCTGCTCCCAGGAATTCCCTAACTTCTCTTCTGGACTTGGGTTGGGGAATTGCAGCTACCGCTTGCTTCCTACTAGCATCCAGTCTCCGACTTCCCTGGGAAATGCAAAAGCCCAGATACTTCACTTCTGACTGACAAAGTTGGGCCTTTGAGCGTGAGACCTTATAGCCTGCATCCAAGAGTAGCTCCAGCAATTCTCTAGTAGCCTCAAAACACTCTTCCTGGGTCACTGCTGCAATCAGGAGGTCATCTACATACTGGAGTAAAACTCGCCTGGAAGGCTCAGATTTAAAAGTCTTAAGATCTTGTCCTAGGGCAGTCCCAAAAATGGTGGGGGAATTCTTGAACCCCTGTGGCAGACGGGTCCATGTATACTGAAGCTTCCTTCCTGTTACTGGGTTTTCCCATTGAAAGGCAAAAAGCAATTGACTGGCTGGGGCCACCCGAATACAAAAGAAGGCATCTTTTAGGTCTAGTGTCGTGAAATGGGTAGCTCCAGAAGGTATCAATCCTAACAGGACATATGGGTTAGGCACTACAGGGTGTAATGAGATAGTGGATTTGTTAACCACTCGTAAGTCTTGGACTGGCCGGTAGTCCTCAGTCCCTGGCTTCTGAACTGGCAATAGTGGCGTATTCCATGGAGACTGACAAGGACGAATAATTCCATGGGATAACAAACGATTCAAATGTGCTTGAATCCCTTCCAGAGCCTTTCTGGGAATTGGGTATTGGCGAAGATGGATTGGCCGGGCACTTGGAAGTAAGTCTACATGTACAGGAGGAATATTTCGGGCCAACCCTGGGGGATTATCTTCTGCCCATACCCCTCTGACTTGAAAGCTGTCTGCCAGGGGTAGGTCAACTTGGCTATGTGACTGATGCAGCCGCCATTCTTCTTCAAGAGGGCAGCAGAAACTCAATATACCCTTAGGGCTGGATATCGGGGGCCGAAAGGAGACTGAAGTCTGGCCATCAGAGTCAAAGGAAATTTGGGCCCTAAGCTTGGACAGCAGGTCTCGGCCTAACAAAGGGATTGGACAGTCTGGCATATACAGGAATTCATGAGTGACTATGTGTGAGCCTAATTGGCATCTACGGGTTGTCAGGAAGGGCCTCCGGTTCTGCACCCCCGTGGCACCCACCACTCGGACAGTTTTTCCAGACACAGGCGCTAATCGCTCCGTCACAACAGAATGTTCAGCTCCTGTATCAATCATGAATGGAATTGAGCGGCTCCCTATAGCTAACTTGACCATAGGTTCCTGGGAGCCCAGTTTGTAGGAACCCGGTCTGTCCTATTCGTCCCATTCTGCCATCTCGGCTATCCCGATGATGTCAGATTCAGGAGGCTCATATCTTCCCTCTCGAACTCGGCCTCGGCTTCCTCGATCTCCTGGTCCCCTTCTCAGTCCCTGGCGCCTCTGGGGGCATTCATCTTTCCAGTGCCCTCTTTCCTTACAATAGGCACACTGATCCCTCTCCAATCTTGGTCTGGGATTCTCCCCCCTTGGCCGGGATTGATTGAAGGAATCTCGGGGCCTGGCTGGTGGTCCGGGGTCCCACTTTGGCTTCCCATTAGCTAGAGGTCGACCTCGGTTAAGGGTGGAATTAGTAATGGCTGCCGCTAAAAGGTCGGCCTTCTTCTGCATCTTCCGGTCAGCCTCTCGGCGCACCTCCTGATCTCTATTAATGAAAACCTTGGTTGCGATCTCAATTAGCTGGGTGGTATTCATCCCTGCGAATCCCTCCTGACGCTGCAACTTCTTCCGGATATCTGGCATACTCTGGGCCACCAATGCACTATTCACCATTCTCTGGTTTTCTTGGGCTTCATGGTCAAATGGAGTGTATGTTCTGTAGGCTTCAATTAGTCGCTCTAGAAAGGCCCCAGGGGATTCAGTTGCCCCTTGGAGAATTTCAGAGACCTTTGCCAGATTAATGGGCCTCTTTATGCCTTTCCTCATACCTTCCAGTAAGTCCCGGCAATAGCCAGACAACAGTTCATAGTGCTGCCCATCATTTGGATCCCAATCTGGAGCTGCGCGAGGAAACCGAGCTCTAACCCACCCCTCTAGGTCCGGTGTCCTCTCGGGAGCACGTGCTCGCGTGATGGCCTCAGCATTTTGCAAAATCTTCCGCCTCTCCTCAGTTGTGAAGAGGGTCAGGAGAAGTTGTTGACAATCAGTCCAGGTTGGGTTATGGGTGGCCATAATGCTAGCCACTAGGTCCACCACTGCCTGAGGCTTTTCAGTATAAGAGGGGTAATGCGTCTTCCAATTCAGGAGATCGGTGGTTGTGAAGGGTACATACTGATAGGCCTGTGCCTGTATAACCTGACCCTGATTATTAGGATCCGGTCGAGTGGTAGTTACCTGGCGGAGGGGCAGAACTCTCGAGGAGGTGGGAATAGAACCTGAGGTAGAGCTAGGAGCTACCCTCCTATCATGCTCAAAGGTGATTGCAGCGGGTCTAACCCATTCAGTGGAGGTGTGTTGAACCCCTGAGGGATGGGGAGGGGTACTCATAGACTGAGAGGTGGTCACAGGTGAGTCAGTCCATTGAAAGGGATGCCGGGCCCCTGATGAGTGGGTAGGGGTATTAGAGGGAGAGGCTGGGCTGTCAGGAGTTGAGGAGTCAGGGAGTGGAACCCAAAACGGGTCTTCAGAAGTTAACAGGAGAGGATGTGGCACAGAAGGGTAGAGACTGGGTGAAAAGTCCAACCTAGGGTGTGGCAGGTTTGGCACAGGAGGGGAAGAACTATCCGGAGAAGCCTGTGCTGGAGAAGCTTGGGCTGGACGGCGTGAATCTCTGGGGGTAGCACGGAACCCCAACAATGGGCCATAAGGTGGTGGCTCAAGGTCTGAGGGGTCATCAGAGAGTATGGGTTTCTCAGACAGGGTAGGGGCGGAAGCCACCGATTGGGTGGTAGGCTTCCTAGGGCTCTTTCCCTCTTCTAGTTTAGATTTTCTAATCTTTCTTTGAACACGGCCTAACATGAATTTTACTGGGGATCCCATATAAGTTTTCAACCAGGAGGGAGGGTCAGTCACAAGGCTGTCCCAGGAATCTATATAAGGGAGTTGTTCAGAATATTCTGGTTCTCCTACAACTATGCTGTAGACCTTCCGGATTACTTCAATATCTAAGCTGCCACTAGGGGGCCACCCCACTCCCATAGATGGCCACTCAACTTCACACAAGGTTCTTAAAGAACTTGAGCTTAAAGTCTGTCCATAGTCATTAATTAAAAAGCCTTTTTTGAAATTCTTAAGCATACAATCTAGGGGGGTAGCAATTTGTCTAGATGATTTCCCACCCATAATGCTTACAGTTACAACACACAAAAGGAAGGAATTTTTGAGAATGCAGTAAGGGGTCTCCACTCTTTTAACATTCAAGCATCACACATTCCATACAGAAAATCCCACCCAACAATTTCAGATTTCTCAGATACAGATAAGCTCAAGCGTTTTCGCTTCTAGTCCCCGCGACTAGAAGGTACTAGGGCCTTCGCTGAGAGTTGATCAGGCTCTCCTTCCTCAATTTGTTTGAGGGGCTGATTTACAATTTTCTAGCTAGAATTACAATACAAAATACAGAATACATACCCGGCGAATGTTCTCCAGTCAGTTGGGTACTGGGATTAATGCAGGATTCATCCCACCGCTGCCACCAAGAATTGTTGCAGGAATTGGGATAGGAATTTGTGATACTTCAGGAGTCAGACAGCACACACCAGAATGAGAGAGTAATCTTCTTTATTTGCCAGCAAACAAAGCAGGACATCAGTTCTAGCTCTCTTCTCTTCTGTCTCAGCTCTCTGTGTCTTTGTCTCAGCTCTCTTCTTATGCTGTCTTCTCCTTCTTCTGTCTGTTCCTTCTGTCCTTCTCTTTCTTCTGAGCTCCTTCTGACGTAAACTGCTTCTGCTCCTACTTAAATACTGTTCTATCCCCCTCCTAGCCTTGCCCCCCCCTTACTCTCCAATTGGTTAAGGAATTGATTGGCTACCTTACCTCAACCAATCATTACTTTTGAAATATCAGTTACATAGGTTTGGTATTCCTCAAACTGACCTCTAACCTGGGGCCCCTCATGCCAGACATTTGGTCTCCAGAACTCTTATATTTTCCTTATGATTAATGTCTCATCTATAGCTTAAACTGGGTTCCCTTAGAGACCAAGAGGCCCTAGTGAGATTGGTTATTCTCGTATTCCTAGTCTGGTTCATACTAACTGCTAACTAAACTCTGGCATTCATTAAAGAGGTCAAAAGTCAGTCTTACTTAATAGCATACGGCTATGGTCTGTTATTACTTTCAGGAGGCCAGTCCTACACTTAGCTATAATTAATCAAGACTTTTCCTGACCTTTTTCACCTATCAGCTTATACATTGAACCAGCCAGAACTGCAGATAAGTCAAAACACATGTTTGACCTCTTCACTGCAGTCTTTGCTTAGAAACATCAGACAAAGAATTGATACAGAATTTAAAAAGGTTTTCTACCTATTAACTACACAGAATACACAGAATCAGTATTTCTTATAAGACATATTCTAAATATCAGGAATATCTACATATTAAGCACTTCTAAATAGTATTTCAGCCTATTCTTAAACTACAATATGTCATATGTCTGGCTCATGCCTGCTTACAAAACTATTCAGTATGCCTAATAATATACAGATGTTCCAGCTAGCATTGGCAGTTCACAAAGGACAGAGTCTCATTTCTCACTGACCTTTCCTAACCCAGCCCGGCAAACGTAAATAACCTAAACCAGATGACATTCCTTCACTTTAGTTGCCAGGTAAAAAGCTAGAATTCAAACTTCAAGCTTTTAATATCATTTCTTATATATATAATTATGCCATGGCTGCCTCACTAGTAGCCATATTCCAAACATTCCCGGGACCTATCCGTCTAGCTCCATCTCTACCTGTTTTCAAATCTATGCTGAAAACCCACCTTTTCACTGCTGTTTTTGGCTCCTAGCCTCTGCTCATTTGCCCTCCCCTTGCTCCTTCCTTCCTTCTCACCCAGTACTTCCCTCACCCGTAACTGTCTTGTCTGTCTGTATTATTTAGATTGTAAGCTTTTTTGAGCAGGGACTGTCTGTCTTTGTGTCAGGTGTTCAGCGCTGCGTGCGTCTGGTAGCGCTATACAAATGCTAATAATAATAATAATTCCCAATGCCACCAGCAACAGAAAACAGGAGGAACTTGCC
This sequence comes from Microcaecilia unicolor, assembly GCF_901765095.1. Taxonomy (NCBI): domain Eukaryota; kingdom Metazoa; phylum Chordata; class Amphibia; order Gymnophiona; family Siphonopidae; genus Microcaecilia; species Microcaecilia unicolor. Next base: position 359,335,601 of record NC_044035.1, on the reverse strand, counting down.
TAGAGCTGATGAGAAAGAATACTGAGTGGGTGCGGAGGAGATAAAGAAAGAGGACTTGGCGGGTGGAAAGAGAGAAGATGGTGGTGGGCAGGAATTGAGACAATATGCTTGGGTGGACAGGGAATGACTGAGCAGGTGAGGATAGGGTGGAGAGATGGAAATAAAATGGGAGAGGGTGCTTGGTGAGTAAAGCTGGGGTGTAGAAAGAGGATGCTGGGCCCCTTTGAAAAGGGGCAAAAAGACTGTGGTGATGCACGTACACCTAGACAGGGAGTGAAGGGGAGAGAAAGGAAGTTGCTGTGAGGGAAGAGGAGATAAACTGAGCAGGATGAGAAAAAGGAGGGCGCTGGGCACTATGGATAGGGATGAGGATCCTGATCAGAGGGTGAGGGAGTTGGTGTGCATCAGTATCACCAAAGAAAAGTGTTGTGCCTGGGTCACCTGCCACCAGTAGGAAAAAGCACTGTGATGAAAATGATAAAGAGGATGGGACGACTTCCCTATGAGGAAAGGCTAAAGCGGCTAGGGTTCTTCAGCTTGGCGAAAAGGCAGCTGAGGGGAGAGATGGAGTGGAACTCTTTCCAAAAATACTAGGACTAGGGGGCATGCGATGAAGCTACAAAGTAATAAATTTAAAACAAATCACAGAAAATATTTCTTCACTCAACGTAGAGAGATGTGGTAGCCGTATTAGTCCACTTTTAAAGGTAATCAATAGAAATAAAACATGGAAAAGAAAATAAGATGATACCTTTTTTATTGGACATAACAATACATTTCTTGATTAGCTTTCGAAGGTTGCCCTTCTTCACCAGATCGGAAATAAGCAAATGTTGGTAGATGACAGTATATATAAGTGAAACATCAAAGCATTTCAGTGACAGTCTAACAGGATGAGGGTGGGCTAGGGAGATATGCACGCAGATAAGAGGGTGACAAAGCAGTAGAATTTTATGGTTTATAATGGGCTAGAAAACCCAGATCTTTGTTAAGTCCTGTCTGGTGGGTGTCTAATCATTCTGACTATAAAGGTCTTACCTTCCTGGACTTTCTTAAAGTTTCCTTTTAGTGTTCTTACCATAAAATCACTGGTGTTCTGGTTTTGTAAAGTGCTGCCCCACAGAGGTGACATCCTGGTTGGCACTGGCATTTTTCATATGATTTCTATGTAAATTAAATCTCTTCTTTAGCATCTGACTGGTTTCTCCAATGTAGCAGCCTTCGTTGCATTTTTTACACTGAATGATATATACCACGTCGGAAGATGAGCATGTGAAAGATTCCTTAATGTTGAATATTTTTCCTTTGTGAATAACCGTGGGGTCCTGTGAAATGTTTTGGCATAGTTTGCAGCTGGATATATTGCAAGGATGTGTACCATTCTTTTCTTTTTGAGTCTGTGTTGGGAGCTTACTTCTGATTAGCTTGTGTTTTAAGTTGGGTGGCTGTCGGAAGGCCAGCACTGGTGGGGATGGGAATATCCTGGAGTAGAGGCTGCAGATCTTTTATGATTTTTCTTAATTTTTCCAGCTCTGGGTTGTATGTCACTACAAGGGGAATTCTGTCTGTGGCTTTTTTTCTTTGTACTGTAGTAGATTTTCCCTGGGTGTTTTGAGGGAGGAGGCAATATTCTCAGAGATTATTTTGGGATTGTAGCCTTTATGTTTGAAGGATGCAGCCAGGATTTCTAGGTGTCTGTCTCTGTCCCCTGGGTCAGAGCAGATACAGTGGTATTTTGTGGCTTGGCTGTAAATTATGGATCTTTTTCTATGTGAAGGGTGGAAGCTGGAGTTATGGAGGTAGCTGCATCTGTCTGTGGGTTTCTTGTATATAGATGTTTGTATATTGCCATTGCTGATTGAGACTGTGGTGTCTAAAAAATTGACTTTTTCTGGGGAGTAGTCAATTTTGAATCTGATTGTAGGATGGTATGTATTGAAGGAACTGTAAAATTGTTTGAGTTTCTTCCCCCTCAGTCCAAATCCTAAAAATGTCATCGATGTACCAGTAGTATTTTAGGGGTTTGGTCTGGTATGAATTCAGAAATGTCTCTTCCAGCTCAGCCATAAAGAGGTTGGCATATTGGGGTGCTGTCCTGGTGCCCATCGCAGTGCCCATTATTTGTAGATAGATATCATTGTTAAAGTGGAAATAGTTGTGAGTTAGAATAAATTTGATTAATTTTGTAATGGTTTCTGATGAGGATGGTCCAGTGTGGATGTTTTAGGAGCTTCTCACATGCATCTGTGCCATCCATATGGGCAATAGTGCTGTATAGTATAATTACACTCAACATGTAATTAAACTCTGGAATTCGTTGCTAGAGAATGTGATAAAAGCAGTTAGCGGGGTTTTAAAAAGGTTTGGATAGCTTCCTAAAAGAAAAGTCCATAAGCCATTAAGATGGGGAAAATTGACTGCTTATTTCTAGGATAAGGGCCCCCTGCATTGAAATCACAGCGCCTCTCACCTCCGTGTGAAAGCGCTGCAGGGCAGCAGATCGCCTCCCTTCAGGCCTCCTTCCCTCCCTGTGTCCCGCCCTCAAGGAAGTTACATCAGACGAGGGTGGGACACAGGGAGGGAAGGAGGCCTGAAGGGAGGTGATCTGCTGCCCTGCAGCGCTTTCACATGGAGGTGAGAGGCGCTGTGATTTCAATGTAGGGGGCCTGGTCCGGTGGCAGACGGTCGACGACGGAGGGCGGGTGGAACTGCGGTGCCGGGCCCCCCTTGAAGGCCCGGGGAATTTTGTCCCCCCTGCCCCCCCCCCCCCCCTCGGTAACTATGACACTTACGTACTAATGGGTCATAGCCACCAGTAGAAAGAGCAATATGCTTGGCTCACTTCCACCAGTAGAGGGAAGCAGTGTTCACGGTCTTGCTGAGAGGAGAGAGGGCCACGAGCACTGTGAATGTCTAGTAGCACTGTAGAAATGATAAGTAGTAGTAGCCATATGGTTAGGTGCCCATGGTTTCAGAATTAGGTGTCCTTACTCAATTTTCTTTTTGTTTTTTGTTACCGTGGTTCTTTGTCCTCTTGTATTTAGTTTGTCTTTTTTGTTGTTGTTTTTTCAAGTGAGCATTGAATGTGAGAGCATGAGGAGCAGGAAGACAAGACTGAGGAAAGAGGGGGAGGGTGTGACAGAATAGTGTGTTTTAAGCCTGTAAAAAAACTGCCCATTAATTCTTGAAGTGCATTTCTCAAGTTTGCATGTTATGTTTTAAGCTGTTACAAAGAACTGATCTTTGGAATCCTGTTCAGAAGGAATGGATCCTAAGGAGCTTAGCAGAGATTGGGTGGCAGAGCCGGTGGCGGGAGGCGGGGATAGTGCTGGGCAGACTTAGACGGTCTGTGCCAGAGCTGGTGGTGGGAGGCGGGGCTGGTGGTTGGAAGGCGGGGATAGTGCTGGGCAGACTTATAGGTCTGTGCCCTGAAGAGCACAGGTACAAATCAAGGTAAGGTATACACAAAAAGTAGCACATATGAGTTATGTTGTTGGGCAGATTGGATGAACCGTGCAGGTCTTTTTCTGCCATCATTTACTATGTTACTATGTTTTCCTTCTTTAATTAACACAGATAAAGGATATGCCTATAGGGATGTAACCACTGGGCTCTGATTGGCCCAGGAGCTCTTTTCATTTCAGTTGTACTGGAGTTTGCCCCAGTTTCAGCCCAGGAGAGAGAGAAAGTTCATTGCTGAAGCCCTGTATCTCTCCAGGTACATTTTAGGAAGTAAACAAATGCTTACTACTATTACTTATCATTTCTATAGCGCTACAAGGCATATGCAGCGCTGTACATCATACACAAAAAGACAGTCCCTGCTCAAAGAGCTTACAATCTAGATAAGACAAGCAGACAGACAGAACAATTAAGGGTAAGGGAATAAATAGGTGAGGATAAAGGACAGGGCAAGTGAGTAGTGGTTAGGAGTCAAAAGCAGTAGTAAAGAGGTGGCCTTTAAGTTTGGACTTGAAAACGGCCAGAGATGGGGCTAGACGTACGGGCTCGGGAAGTCTATTCCAGGCGTGAGGTGCAGCGAGATAAAAGGAACGGAGTCTGGAATTAGCAGTAGAGGAGAAGGGGACAGATAAGAGAGATTTATCTACAGAATGGAGTACCCGAGGCGGGGGCGTAGGGAGAGACAAGAGTGGAGAGGTACTGGGGAGCGGCAGAGTGAATACACTTCTAGGTCAATAAGAGAAGCTTGAACTGAATGCAGAAACGGATAGGGAGCCAGTGAAGTGACTTAAGGAGGGGGCTAATGTGAGCATAGCGACTTTGGCGGAAAATGAGTCACGCAGCAGAGTTTTGGACTGATTGAAGAGGAGAGAGATGGCTAAGTGGAAGGCCGGTGAGAAGCAGGTTACAATAATCAAGACGAGAGGTGATCAGAGTGTGGATAAGGGTTCTGTTAGAGGGCTCAGAGAGGAAGGGATGGATTTTGCTGATGTTATAGAGAAAGAAACGACAGGTTTTGGCAATCTGCTGAATGTGAGCAAAGAAGGAGAGAGAGGAGTCAAAGATGACCCCAAGGTTACGAGCTGATGAGACAGGGAGAATGAGAGTGCCATCCACCGAAATAGAGAAAGGGGGGAGAGGAGAGGTGGGTTTAGGGGGAAAGATGAGAAGCTCGGTTTTGGCCATGTTAAGTTCAGATGACGTTGAGACATCCAGGCCTGTTTAGTTAGTGTTTTAATTGATCCATATTTCAATTACCTGTTATTGTTCGCTAATTGCACATTTTTTTTTTATTCAGTGTTCAATTTTTATGAGAATAAACAAAATTGTTTGCTCTTCTTGACTGAAGTGATAAAGAATCCTGGTGGTTTGTGTGTTGGGCCTGCGAGTGCTTCCTGGGAACTGTGGGGCCACTGGGAGTGTGGATCCAGTAACCTAGAAATCACTGGGGATAATTGGAGAGCGGGAGACTCATCCAGTCGATGGGAGGAGGGTGCTAGTGTAGAGCAAAAGCAGCAGGTGCAGGCTGTCCTGGGGACAGACCCTCTAAGTGGCCATGGGGTAGCCCCAGGCGGGTGGCTAGGTGTTTGTGATAGAGGGGATCTGGGTTAGTGCAGGGACACCATCACATGCCCAGGGGAACCTTTCAAAGTACCACCACGAAGAACCATTGGGGTGACATCACCCATCAGTGTGGCCGCATTCCTCCATTTCTCGATGGAGAAACCAGTTTTTCACTCAACAGATTCCTTGCCTAAGGATATAGTAAAATCTGGGTTTAAAAGAGGCATAGAAAAATTCCTGGAGGAAAAACCCCATAAACTTTTATTAAGAGGGACTTGGGGAAATTCACTTCTTATCGCTAGAATAAGCAGCTTAGAATTTATTAGCTTTTTGGGAGCTACTTGTGATCTGAATTGGCCACTGTTGGAAACAAGATATTGGGCTCAATGGACCTGGCTCTGACCCAGTAGGACAACTCTTAGTTCTAAAAGGCAGAGCTGTGCAGATGGACACACATAAGCATAAGTACATAAGCACTGCCACGCTGGGAAAAGACCAAAGGTCCATCAAGCCCAGCACTCTGTCTCCGACAGCGGCCAATCCAGGCCCCAAGAACCTGGCAAAAACCCAGAATTCAATAACGATCAATGTACAGATGGTCAAATCCTGCTTTTCTGTATACAGTAACACCGGTCTGGTGAATGTGGACCCTGGCTATCTGGAGAAATGGAATCTGTAAGCATGACTTTTTCCATCACTGCTATAAGGGTGGGTTCATCATATCCCAGAGCTTTAGGCTATGATCCCGGATTCCTGTCCACAGTTGACGTTGCCTCCAAATGTCAAGATTTGGCTGTTGCAAGGAATGGTTAGTTTCACTCCCTGGAAAGAATTCCTACCTTGCTGCTTTGGTAGATTTGATTTAATTCAGTCCAGCATTTCTGTTGTAAGCAGATCACAATAAGATTAAACATGCAATATAATAAGCATCAGATACATTAAAACATCGATTCTAATCCAAACACAAAGTTCATAAACGTCAGAAGAATTTGTGGCACAAATATTTCATCAGGACATGATATAATTCTCTGCCCATAAAGGCAATGGGGACGATTTCCACTCAGCTGCTTTCTACATAGTACAGCTAGATTTAAGAGGGAGGCATATTGTACCCAACTGGGTCAACTAATCAATCTAACCAAAAAGGAGAACTGGAAAGTGCCCGAGAAATAAGGGGAGACCAGCCAAAATCAAAACTTTGAACTAAATGTGAGCCTCAGCTGGCAGCCGCTATAAAGGGTTCATGGATTTGATATACTGGGGTACAACCAACGCAGTTCACATTTATTATATACCGGTACCTTCTCTGTCCTTAGTGGGCTCACAATCTACGTTTTTGTACCTGGAGCAAAGGAGGGTTACATGACTTGCCCAGAGTCACAAGGAGCTGCAGTGGGAATCGAACCCAGTTCCCCTGGTTCTCAGCCCACTGCACTAACCATTAAGCTGCTACTCCATTAAAAAGAGGGGGTTGCCCTCTCGTGCCCCCCCGTCCATTCAAAATCAGTTTAGCTGCCACATTTAAGCCTAGACAATCTATGGTAGACTGTCCTATGGAAAGCAAGCTTTAATCTGCTGGCATCAATCTTAATTTTAAATATATCTTACGTTTATAAATCTACAATAATTCTCAACATCTTCAACAAAGTAATCAAAGGGACACTTAAACCTGCAGTATTAGGATATGACACCCACCCTCACTCCCAAATTAATTTAAGACGCTTAGAAGTCATCCATGCACACACCCTGCCGAAACAAATACCCATCAATTCATGACTCAAATAGTATTTAATAAACAATACAGAAAAAAAAACAAAAGGGTGGATTTGATGTCGGTGATGCTACAAGCAATGCTGCGTTTTAGAGATTTTGATCTGCATATAACGTAAATTCAATTCAAAAACAGGTGGGGGACATCATATATGTAATAAAGGCCATCCAACCTCTTAGGAAGCTTTGGAACGAGAGGGCAAAGGATGAAGGTGAAAGGGGACAGACTCAGAAGTATTTCTTCACGGAAAGGGTGGTGAATTCGTTAGGGAGCTTCCCGGTGGAAGTGGTGGAGATGAAAACGGTATCTGAATTCAACAGAGCTTGGGATAAATACGTAGGATCGCTAAGGGAGTGATAGGGAGAGTAGATGGCAGGAATGAGCAGACTGGATAGGCCACTGGTCCTTATCTGTCGTCATTTTTCCTATGTGCTGTTTCTTTCTGCAGTTAGGTTTTTCTGGCTTAATTTATTGTTCCTTAATAACACACCTCTCCCAGTTCAGACGATGGTAAAGTTCTTGGTTGACGTGTGATTTATATACCTCCAGTCTTCATATTAAAACAATTGCCTAATCCTTTAAAAACCTCTTTTAACCCTTTAATCGCGCTTCCCTGAATTAGCTTCTATTACAGATTGGCTGAGATTTGTCCTGGTCTGTTATATTTATTTATTGCGTTTGTATCCCACATTTTCCCACCTTTTTGCGGGTTCAGTGTGGCTTACAATATGATATAAACGATGGAAATACAATTTGTTACAACTTGGTTATGGATTACATTGTGTAGAGTTAAGCGAGACAGTCGAAGTAGCGTTAAGGAATATAACGATGGAACACAGACATTGAAACATTGGAAGGGGACAATGGAAGGCTTAAAGGGCAATATTAAGGCATGAAGACATATGGTATACATATTTCTCTGAGTGGAGGTATGAGTGATGTGAGATTACATTTATTTGTAGCATTTGTATCCCACATTTTCCCACCAATTTGCAGGCTCAATGTGGCTTACATTTGCCGTAATGGCAGTTGCCATTTCCGGGTAACAGAATTACAAATGTTATTGCGTTAAGGTGCAGACATACATGGTAACATACATGGAACATAACATATATGGAATAGATCATGTGCCTGATTCAGTATTAATGCTGCTTTATTAATCAATGTTAGAATTTATCATTGTTCTTACTATGTTTTTTCTCCTCTCCTCTTCCCCCCCCCCCAACACTTAGTTGCAAACCATTTACATATTTTATTCATTTTGCGTTATATCAAATAAAGATGAAATGTGAAGATTTCAAGCCTGATTAGTGAACACACAGTAATTGATTTCGTGCTGTGGTGTTTTTCGTTGCAGTCTAAGAGTATGTCTGCGTCATCTCACAGTCCACTTACCACCCATGTACTGGACACGAGCCTGGGGCTGCCTGCTAAAGGCCTGACACTTCATCTGGCCAGGCTGGAGGAGTCCAGCAAGAACTGGAAAGAGCTGACTACGGGGTAAGCAATGACCCAAAGAGCAGCAGGTTGGAAAGGGCGCCTACAGCTCTTGTGGGAAAACTGAGAGAAATGGTTCATACCCTTTCCCCCAGCTGAAACAGGGAGCCAGCCGTCCAGTCTGCCCTCAGCCCTTGTTACAGCAGGATTACAGGAAGGAAAGCGGACCAGGGTAAGGCCACAGGGGCTGTATGGCTGCCCAGTCACTACCAGACTTGTTTTTATTTTAGTTACACCAACGCTGATGGCCGCTGCCCAGACCTCCTCAGCCCCGAGCAGTTCACTGCCGGAACGTACAAGGTGCACTTTGAAACTGGAACTTACTGGCAGCAGATCGAGAAAACAAGCTTCTACCCCTACGTGGAGGTGAGATTGTGTTCGCCCGATGGTCACTGGCAGTCCTGGGGCCTGCTCCGGATACACTTGAATAAGCCTCTTCTGCGTTTTCTTTTTTCATATTTATAGATTGTCTTCACCATCGAAGATCCAAACCAGAAATATCACATCCCTCTGCTGCTGAGCCCTTTCTCGTACACCACCTACAGGGGGAGCTAATCTCCTGGTGCTGTGTAATTCTCAGACGCCTGCCGAACCTGATCTGGAACTCAAGTTCCTTTACTCCTAAGCTTGCAACAGAGGCCCACAATGTGCTGGAAGGGGCAGATCATGTAGGGTCATTGCTGCACATAGATTTTACACAGAAGCATGAACCAATAAAAAGCATTTACCTGATAACATGGTGTGCCCTCTCTTGAATCTGAGGTAGCTGCTGTGCCACGGGGGAATTGGGGGGGGGGGCAGTCTTGGCTTTCCTTCAATCAGAGATACTGGCACAGTCATGTGCTGCTTGATTTGGGAGGTAATGCACCTTAGCTTCACAACCAGGAATTGATTTTTAGAAGGAAATCTGTATTTTATAAGCTCCTCATTAACAGTTAATAGACATCTTTTCTCTGCTAGTTCATTAGAAGGCACAGATGAGACAAGAGCAGACTATTTACACTGCAGACGATAGGAAGGCACATGAAAACATTACGTGGGAACAGAAACAAGGCCAGCCGGACCCCGGCCTAACTTCTTCCCTGCCACTGTGGTCTCTAGAGGCTTAAAGCCCAGCTCCTCGAGAGGAATACCAAAGGCTTGCAGCTTCGCTTCGTATGTCCTCAACAGGTCGTTGTGGGCCTGAAAGAGAGGAGAGAAGAGGTCAGAGCTGGCTGTTGGCACCCAGGTGGCAGGAGAGAATGGATTGAGGGTGGCAGTGGAGCCTGCAGAGAAGGGAAGGGAAAGCAGCTTTCACTGGAGTTGGTAATCGCATAAATCTCTCTAAAAATGTGGGGCTGTTTGATTAACATTTAACTGTCTACAGTCAGGAGGGACAAAGTTAATTAACTAGCTAACATTACTCAAGGAAACTTTGTGGAAAATAACCATTGGTCATCAAACATGATCATACACCTGCCAACGATAATAAATTCTTTCATCACACTTCACATTCACAAGTTCCTCCAACAAAGCAAAACCCAAAACAGAACTTATCTGATCAACGCTGAGACTGACCACATGACAGAGGAACTTCGAAAGCTCCAGGGCAAAAGCACTGGTCAGGCAGAAGCTGTCAAGAGTTGTTACTTCGAAATTGCAAGACTGGACCATCCTATCGCTGCTTATTAGATAAATTTGGTTTTGAGTTTCACTTTGTTGGACTCTGATATTTGGTGGTGGTGGTGGGGTTAACGACTTTTATATACATTTAAATTAAAAAAAAAGACTAAAGAGAAGACTAGAAGTACAAGAAACATTATTTCTTTAGAGGCAGTGATGAAATATTTACTGCAGTTGAAAGACAGGATGTGGATGTGCAATGTTGTGAACTTTTTTCAGAATTTATGATCATCTTTGCTGACTATCTTTTTTTTCTTTGGGGATATAACGGATCTAAGTTGACACATTGCATGAACCACTTATCTCCATTATTTTTAAAGCAGGAGCCACAGTGGTAAAAGACTGAGGGCCAGATGCACTAAACAATCGTTAGAGCCCTTCCCTTAGCGAATCGGTAAGGAACGGGCATGCATTATGGAAAGGGAATGCAAATGAGCTGCTTGTTGTAGCTCACTTGCATTCTCCATTCCATCGTTAAAACAGTCAGCCAATCGGCCAGTCGAGCATGCGCAGAGCAGCTGCTCTGCGCATGCCAAATACGCCTCCCTGTGCCGTTCAAAGACGCCACGTTGCTCATCCCCTCCGATGCGGCTCAATCCAGAGGACAGTGCAGTTGAGGACGTCCATCCCAAAAAAAAACCGTCCATTTTGGCCGTCAATCCCCCCCCCCCCCCCCCCCCCCACGTAATAATAAAAACATCTTTTTTGGCAGTGCTTCACTCAGCTGAGAGACCTGGAAGTCCCCGAGCCAATCACAGCGCGTTTAGCTGAGCTAAACGCTTTGTGATTGGCTCAGAGACTTCCAGGTCTCTCAGCTGAGTGAAGCACTGTCAAAAAAGACGTTTTCATTATTGCGGGGGGGGGGGGGGGGGATGACGGCCAAAATGGCCGCCCATCCACTTCCCCCCTGCATTGAAATGACAGCTTCCCGCAGCCCCAGCCTCCCCACCATCCAAGGCACTGCCCCCACCGCCCCCCTTGAGGCCGCCGCCGCCCCCTCCAACCGCCCCCCTCCGTCTGCCACCGGGCCAGGCCCTCACAGCGCCTCTCACCTCCGTGTGAAGGCGCTGCAGCAGGCAACAGCTGATCGCCTCCCTTCGGACTTCCCTCCTTTCCTCCCTGGCGCAGCCCCAACGACAGGTACAGACCTCTCGTTAGATTTTCCAGCGTTAAGGCAATCGGAAAAGCTTAGTGCATCTCATTACAATGGGGTTTCTACACAATTTGCTCATCTGCATTCCGTTTTCGTTAGCTGCTACCGTCGTCGGAAAATGGCCTTTACTGCATTCCAGGGTTTACTACGTGCTCGTTAATGGCTTGTTAATTGCTCGTTAAGTTTAGTGCATCTGGCCCTGAGACCAGCTAAATAAAGTGGAGGGTGTCCAGAGCCTTGGGCAATAAAGGGGGGGGAGGGGGTTCCTCTCCAATGATGTAGCCGCTCCAGCAGCTTTAACCCACATTTCCCCTAAAATTCCCTTCTCCCAGCCGTGTCCCAATTAATCTTGCAGCAGGCCCTGCCTTCGCTCGGTGAGCTTGATCTGTGGGGTCTCCACACTTCACCAAGATGGGGGGTGGGGGGGGGGGGAGACAGTAGGGGCCACCCTGGCCCCCAGGCTTGCATGGAGAACATTGGCATAAACGGCTGTCTCGCCATTAACTAGTGAGTTATCCTTCATTCAGGGCAGCGGACTACCTGTCATCTTAAAAGCAGATGTATCGGCAAACGCTACTTGAAAATTTGATCTGCTGAAATTCTCACCTTACAGACGCGAGCCAGCTCATACTGCAGCTCCTTGATGGCGTTATTCTTGGAGTCCAGAACGTCCTGGGAGAAACACAGAGTCTCAGTTTCATTTCTTGCCATAAGCATACATGTTGTGAGGTGACAAGGGGTAGAGGTAACCCTGACCTTCCTGACCATCCAGAAACAACAAAGAGAGTCCAATTCTCCCGTAAAAAACAACAGAAAAAACAAAAGAACGGAAGAATTCAAAAGAACCAGACTCAAAAATATGAAAAGCCAAATTTATTGCACAAGACCCTACACGGTCCGTGTTTCGGCCATAGAGGCCTTCCTCAGGGGTCTATAAATTGGCTTATATAAATATTCATATATTCATCCAAAAGTTCATTCGAATTCAGACAAATCTGCTGATCCTATCCAAGCTGATGCGTAAGACATGTAATCGGGATGAAAAACAGTGTAGAGAAAGCGCTGCAATTTGAAGTACAAAGCGACGTACGTGCCGTAAGCTCAGGATTTTGAGTGAGTGAGCTGAGCTTGCTTACGGCACGTACGTCGCTTTGTACTTCAAATTGCAGCGCTTTCTCTACACTGTTTTTCATCCCGATTACATGTCTTACGCATCAGCTTGGATAGGATCAGCAGATTTGTCTGAATTCGAATGAACTTTTGGATGAGTATATGAATATTTATATAAGCCAATTTATAGACCCCTGAGGAAGGCCTCTATGGCCGAAACACGGACCGTGTAGGGTCTTGTGCAATAAATTTGGCTTTTCATATTTTTGAGTCTGGTTCTTTTGAATTCTTCCGTTCTTTTGTTTTTTCCTTCCTGACCATCCAACAGGCCCTCAGTTGGTCCCTGCCCATGCTCAAAACATAAATACAGGGCAGCAGGTAGGCACTGAATTGATTTGCTCTTTTCTGACCACTGACAAGTCAGATTATGACCCATGAACTGCATTGTCTAAAGGCTCATACTTAAGAAGCCTGACAGCTGCATCTTTCTGGCTAAAAGCTCTGCTCCAGCATTCTGTGCAGCCAGAGCCTTACAGCAGCAATTTCTAATTCTAGGTCATGCTCTTAAGAGCACTCTTCCCCCTCCCCTGACAAGAGTATTGGTGCTACTGATTCTACTTCACAAAGTTTGAAGGCGAAGAAGTGTTGAGATTTTAGATAACACTATGGTAAAACATGGGTGCTAGGGAAATTCCTGTAACGAAATGGCAACTACAATCTTCTGTAGAGGAAACCTTGGATATGCTGTGGTCCATAAACATTCAGATACTGTGTTTCATTCTATGTAAACAACAAAGTAAGACAGAAATTGGCTGAGTAACACAGAAATCAGCTGAAATTGCAAGATGGGAGGGGGATTGATGCTCAATCCATTGTATATAAGGCACTGCTGTGTTTCCCCCTAAACTAACCTCTCCTCTTCCCCCATTCTCTATTTCTGTGGATAACACGCTCATCCTCCCTGTCTCATCAGCTCGTAACCTTGGGATCATCAACAGTGAGTGCGTCTTCACCACAGCTGCCATTTGTTACGACCTGATTACTTTTGATTACTTTACCTAATTACTTTGTCCGATTACTGTAACTGATTACTTGGCCTGATTACTTTGTCTAATTACCCTGCCTGGTTGCTTTGTCTAAATTGCTTTATTGCCTAATTGCTCTATTGCCTGATTGCTTTGTTATCATCCATATTGGAATAAAGACTATCCCTCTGGAAGGAAAATAGCCTCTGTCTTTTCTGTCACCCCATATCTTGGGGGTGGCTGGTCCATTGTATCTTGGGTGAGTGTAAGGAGGTAGAAACCCTATTTGCCCCACATTTCCAAATTGTATATTTCTTATGGTAAGTAGATATATCAGAGAAATAATTCCCACATAATTACAGCCCTCACTGATACTGATACTAGGTTGTAAGAACAGACTCCACTATAAACAGCATTCAGTGCCTGGTGGGTATAAGGACTCAGCCGCACGTTAGAAAACGGCAGATTTGGGGTCAGGAAGGAAGGTTTGCTAGAGGTGCACCAAGCATTTTGCCTTCTTCTGGTTTACTTTGTGCAATGAGCTTTCAGAAATCAGAAAAAAGGTTGGATACTACAAGGGTCATTTTCGAAGAACTGCTTCTAATATTGCCCAGTGTATCTGCATTTAGAAAGCAGGGGCCACAGAAGTCACAGTGGGCCTCATTTTAGGAGGTATATGTAAAGGCATTCATAGTGTTAAAGCAGAGGGGGAGGGAGGGGGGGAGGAAACTGGCACTTATGTACAAAGCTTTTCCCCAATGACAGCAAGGGGAAAATGAATCTATGCAACAGGTGACATAATCCGATAGCAGTACAGGGGTGTTTATGTGAACAGAAACTTTAAACATTCATGTTTTGCTGCAGATTCTGTGGCTACTTTTACCCGGGGGCTTTGCATCAGTTATCACAGGGGAAAATACATGCACGCTTTTCCTCCAAACTTACTGCATGGTTTAGGGTGCATTTTGGATAGGCAATTTTTAAAAAGCCCTTTTTAGCTTTTGAAAATTGGAGACAGAGGGTGGTGGTAAATGGAGCTTGCTCTGAAGAAAAGGATGTCGTCAGTGGAGTACTGCAGGAATCGGTCCCAGGGCCGGCTCTTTTTAACATCTTTGTGAGCGATACTACGGAAGGGCTGTCTGGTAAGGTTTGTCTCTTTGCGAATGATACTAAACTCTGCAACTGGAGGGTGTGAAAGACATGAAGAAGGACTAGCGAAGCTGGAGGAATGGACCGATATTTGGCAACTAAGGTTTAATCCCCAAAAATGCAGGGTCATTCACTTGGGTCGCAAAAATCCAAGGGAACGGTACAGTATAGGGGGTGAAGTGCTTCAGTGTGTGAAGGAAGAGCGGGACTTGGGGGTGATTGTGTCTGACGACCTTAAAGCTTTCAAACTGGTAGAAAAAGCAACGGCCAAAGCCAGAAGGATGCTTGGGTGCATAAAGAGAGGCATGACCAGCAGGAAAAAGGAGGTGATAGTGCATTTGTATAAGTCTCTGGTGAGGCCTCATTTGGACTACTGCGTGCAGTTCTGGAGACTGCACCTACGGAAAGATATAAACAGGATGAAGTCGGTCCAGAGGGCGGCTACGAAATTAGTAAGTGGTCTTGAATGCAAAAATTATAGGGACAGGCTTATGAACCTCAACATGTATACGCTGGAAGAGAGGAGGGAGAGAGGAGACATGATAGAGACATTTAAATATCTCAAGGGCATTTATGTACAGGAAGAGAGCCTTTTTCAAATGAAGGACAGCTCTGGGATAAGGGGGCATACGAAAAAGTTAAGAGGGAATAGGCTTAGGAGTAACCTAAGGAAGTATTATTTGGCCTCCCGGTGGAGGTGGTGGAGTCGAGGACTGTTCCAGAATGTAAAAAGGCATGGGATAAGCATGTGGGATCGCTTAGGAACAGGAAGAATTAGGGGTTACAGAGGATGGGCAGACTGGATGGGTCACATGGCCTTTATCTGCCATCATGTTTCTATGTTATCCCTATATCCAATTGTCTGTTTAAAGGATTGTTCTTGGAAGGGTGGTAGTGAAGTCATCATAATTGTTTAGTTATCTGTGAGGGTGGGGGGATTGGGGTACCCAAGCTTTGCCTACGATCCCAATATTCTTGCAGCAGCCGTGGCTCCTGGCAGTTTGCAGACTGCAACAACCCCTCAGATACTGAGGCGTAAAACCCCCCCTACCTTATGGTTAGGAATTTACTGATTAAGTCGGAAGGTGTCACTGGGTAGTTAATGATTAAAAACCCATGGTTATGATTGTTGAGAACATGGCAAAGATTTTCAGCACTTTATTAAGGGTAGCTTGACCCCTACCTCCAATTTGCGTGTGACCAGGCTGAGGGCGCTGGGGTCCAGATTGGAGGCCGCGAGGATCTCGTTAAGCTGTGCCTCTTTCTTCTCCAGTGTCTCCGAGAGGGATGTCAGCTTCCGCTCCAGTAACAGGTTCTTGAAACCAGTCTTCTGTTGCACTTCAAAGATGGCTTTGTTAAACTTTGCATATAGCTCATCTCTCTCTGCCTGAACCTGCACAAGTCACACACATGAACACAAGCAGATAAACCCTCCCATCCAGGCATGTGAACAGTATAGAGATGAACCCAACACACAGCCTGACAGATGGACTCGTGAAATTATGAGACTCTCGGATGGAGTTTAATCTTTAGGGTTTGAGAGTAGGCCCGAGGCTGTCTTGAGGATGTAAGGTGCTCTATGAGGAATAACTCTGAGCTATGGGTTACAACTAAGAAAAAATGTGGTCCTATTGCCAGTTTTCTTTCCTTGAGTCTAACCAGACCAGTCCAGAACTGGGAGAAGGGAGGGACCTGGCCCCACCAGGTATACCCCTGAGCCCAAAGCTCTACTGGGCCTGTGTGTCAGGTCAGGAGCCACAATCGACGCAGAGCTGCACAGGTTACGTCCATCCACCTGCTGCACAGTACCCGATAAGGCAGAGCTCTGGCGTTCTCTCTGTCTCCACCTGCTGGTAGATGGGCGTAATTTGCAAGTCTCTAGATTGATGTGCAAAATGCTATGGAAGCTCCACTTAACAAAATTTTATTCAAAAAAAGTTAATTTATCAAAGGGGTTCAGGTTGTGAAAACCTTTTCCGCAGAGTAAACTGTTATAGCAAATTGCTGTCACTATCTGTCCCCTGTCCTACCCCCCTCTGTATCTCTGTTCTAGCTACTTTCCTGTAAAATCTTGTAGTTCCTTTCCTTTTCGCAAACTTGTTTTGATTTTATTGTAAACCGTCGAGAGCTGCCAGTTAGTCATGGTGATGTACCAAATTCAAATAAACCATAACCAATGCTGCCAGAGACTGGCCTCACACTCTCTCTTTTTTAAAATTCTACCCATAAGGTACAGGAAGTTGGGGTGGGGGGGGGGGGGGGGAGAGGAGAGGAAAAAAGGAGGGAAGAAAACAAAAAACAACAATTAAAAAACATTTAGGATACCAAACCCAGTGAAGTCCACCTGAACAGGAGGGAGACCTGGATTCCTCCAGATATACCCAGAGAAGAAACTATTTCCCAACAGAACCCTGGACTTCCCTTCCTCCAGATTAGTTGAACTGGGTGACCAGTTCTGCAACTGGGACCAAGAGCTCTTTACCAAACCAGTTCACTACTGCATGGAAAGCCTGTGAACAGGTGCTGCACAATGTCTCTTATAGGACAGCGCTCACTGTTCTTATGTCTGTCTCCATCTGCTGGTGGAGGGGTATAACCCATCAGTTCTGGACTGGTCTGGTGGATGACAAGGAAGAATGGGTGGAAATTGTGGGCGTGCCAGCCTACAAATAGTTACAGCCCCTCAGAACAATTGTTATTGCCAGAGCTTCTAGCCGTCTAGTTTGGGCCCCATCCTATGCCCTTGTCTGTAACCCTCTCACCTTGCTGAATCTCTGTTCCAGCACTTCATGCTCCCATTTGAGATCCTTCAACTCTTTCTCGGAGGCTCTCAAACGGGCACTTGTACTCTGAAAGAGAGAAAAAAACAACAGGTCAAACACAGAACAGCAAAAGCAGAGGGTGGTTTCTCTGAAGATTCAATGCTAAAAATATAACATCAATATCAGTACTAAATGCCCGGCCTTTCACCTGAAGTAGAAACGGACTAGTCAATATTCAGCTGGCGGAGGTCAGGTTTTTTAAGTGCTGACTGTTGCTGGCTAAATTAGTTCAGAATATCTCATGCTGGGCCATGTCTGGGTTCTGGCACTGAATGAGGGCTATCCAGGCATGTTCTGACCCCCGGCTCTTATGTGGGTGCCAACCAGTATTCAGCCGGGACCTGAATAAGACCCCCCCCCCCACCACAGAACCCTCTCCTCCATAACAAGGTTTGAAGCTCCCCCCCCGGTCTACCTTATACTTCCTGGTGGTCCAGTGGACAAACTGGGCAGGAGCAAAGCCCACTCCTGCCCCTGGCAGCTGTGATCTCTAGCAGCAGAGTTCGTTCCTGCTCAGATTGGCCCTGGACCACCAGAGTGTAAAGCAGGGGAGGGGAGGTGGGGGGGAGAACCAATACAGACCACTACCTGGAAAGTATGTGAGCCATTTGGCTATGCTGGTGCTGCCACTGAACATCACTGGTACCCACAAAACTGCCAGCTCCTCCCCAACCCACCCTGTAATGTCCTTCTCTTGCCCGGATTTACGATGGCCGGTTAATACTAATATCCGGTGGCGTTGCCTGGTTAAGTAGCACTGAATATTGGAAGTCGGCCCACTGAGCACAATTTGAAGTACTTGTAATTATTGATGTATGTGATAGTGATATATTTGTCCTCAATAAAAACGTTGAAACAAAAGCAGGCAGCAGCCTGTACTGCCCCCTTAAATCGCTTTGAAAATTGAGCATTATGAGAATACTGGTGATAATCCAGAGACTCTCTGGCACTAGCAGAGCTCTGGAGAGGATGTGAAGACCCTGAAGTATGTCGATGAAAAGAGAAAGAGGGTTTATGGGAACTTGTTCCTTTTGTTTTGTGGAATGCAGCTATATTCTAAAAATGCACTTGATATTTTTAAAATAGAGGTATTGAATAATGCTAATACATTTTATTATTGTGTTTGTTTATTGCTTTTCTGAGTGTATTGCTGTAAGCCGCTTAGTCTTTAGGCGGGATGTAAGTTTACACCCTTCTGCCATTTTATAATCCAGGGCAAGAAATCTCTCTGCAGGACTAAGATCGGGAGGCGGGGCTGGTGGTTGGGAGGCGGGGATAGTGCTGGGCAGACTTATACGGTCTGTGCCAGAGCTGGTGGTTGGGAGGAGGGGCTGGTGGTTGGGAGGCGGGGATAGTGCTGGGCAGACTTATACGGTCTGTGCCCTGAAGAGCACAGGTACAAATCAAAGTAGGGTATACACAAAAAAGCAGCAAATATGAGTTATCTTGTTGGGCAGACTGGATGGACCGTGCAGGTCTTTTTCTGCCGTCATCTACTATGTTACTATGTTACTAAGCAAATAAGATTCCCTGTCCTCTCCAAATCTAAGAAAGGTGCTTCCAGTGCCCCCCTCTTTCCCCATGACCCCTTTAAACTCCGCCTTTCCAAAGTAAAGGTCATTTTCTCTGCAAGAATCTGCCCCGACGGCCCACCCTCCCTCCAGCAGGTACAACTCACAGCCAGTAACGCCTTATCCTTCTTGTAGTTCGTAAGCTGCCTCTGGAGCTCAGCTACTTCCTCACGAGCCTTCTGCAGCGGCTCTATCAGCCTCTTGTTCTGCAGCTGCAGATCGGCCATCTCCTTCTCCAGGCGATCCTCCCTCCTCTTCACCTCCTCCATCTGTTCCTGGGGTCGGGTAGAAGAAAGCCACCTCAGCACCATAACGTGATTAGACAGCAGTAGAAATACCCATCTACAAACCCGTCCCTTAACTTTTCTCACAGCTGACCCAGCATTCCTGTGTTATGAGTGCAGTGACATCCATGATAAACCCTCCTAGAATAGTGCATGGCAGCAGGGCTGCGTTACTTCAGGCCGCTCTCTCCCATGGCCCTGCTGCTGCAGCAGGGGCTGTTCAGTGCTGAATGTATTATAGTGTCATTCAGTGATCTATGGAAGATGAAGTTACTGTTTATGTGACGCACTTGTTCTGTGGGCCTAGCACAGGTTCACAATTTCCTTCAGTGCTGTATGCATTATGTGTCATTCAATGATCTATGGCAGGTGAACAGTTACTGTACATGTGACAGAGCCGCCGAGAGGGGGGCAGGGAAGGGCAAGATGATTCCGCGGGCCTGGCCACCAAGGCCCAGAAACGGGGTCTGTCTCTCTCCTAGTCCTATGTGTCAGGACCTGGGTGTTTGCACCAGGGTCCTGGCACATAGGAGCTGGAGCGTGACAGACTGAGGGAGGAGCAGACACAGGAAACAGGCAGCAGTTCGACTGGAGGGTCAGGGGGTGGGAGTGGCGGCTCGGCCCGGCTCTGTCTCTTGGCGGCCCTGGTCACACTTGTCTTTTGGGCCCAGCACAGGTTCACATTCCTCATGAGTCGGTAAGGCCCCATTCTGCTGTACAGAATGGGTTGGTGTGCCCTACAGTGCTCTGTGGAGGTTGGGCCAAGCCTGTGGTACTATACAACCCCTAATGGGTTGGCACGGTCCATGGTACTGTTCGTGTAATGGGCCTGTGGTGTGGTACCTTGAGTGAATTGATGAGGGCCAGATTGTTGAGAGTAATGTCATTGTAGTAGTTCTTGATATCACTGAAGGCCTTCTCATGGTTCTTCATCAGTGTGTTTATCTGACTATTTTTCCTCTCTTCGATCTCGTGAATTTCTGTCTTACGGCGCAGTTCCTGCTCGTCCCGCATCGTATGCATCTTTTTCTCGTACTTCAGCTCAATTTCTGCAATAAGAGAGAGGGAAGACGCATGCCAGCAGAGTGAAGTTTAAGAAAGAGCATCGAGATAGTTGCGATGCCTTTGCTCTGAAGTCCTACATCTGACCACAAGGAAGACCAGACCTTTGCATAGAAGCAATCAAACGACCACAACAGCAAAGAAGCAACCAAACAGTTCCAAAACCAAAAGGTGTGGCATAGATTTTTTATTAGTCGGTGCAACAAGACTCAACACAAATAATAAAAGCACACAATACACCCAAGTATCACACGTGTAGCACTACAGCAGTTACTGCTACTGATACCAAACACTGTCCGGTTCTCATGGGAGAGGTTTTGGGGTAAAATAAAATTAGTGCTTCTCAGTATAGCCAGAGCGAAGAATTATTCTACACAGCCTACATTTGGGAAATGTGAATTTGCTGTGTATCATGGGGGGGGGTGGGGGGCAGTAATATTCAGCCGGCGGCAGTCAGCGTTTTTTAGCAGCTGCCTGTCGTTGGCTACATTAGCCCTGAATATTCAGTACCAGACCATCCAGGGATAATTGTCCCGCTGCTAGCTGCCGCAGCTTATGCAACTTTCGGCCGCTATTCAGCCAGGACTGCAAAAGACAGTTATGTGGGCCCCGGCTGAATAATGGCCAGAGCCCCCATAATTTTTCAAATGCTTTTTTAGCCCTCCAAGTCCCCCTCCCACCCCTAAAACAGCCCACAACATCAAGATACCACTGTCACCGACTCCCCCCACCCCGGGCCTACCTTAGATCCCTGGTGGTCCAGTGGGGGCAGGAGCAAACCCCATTTGCTCCTGCCCCTAGTGGCTGCATCCTCAAAATGGCTGCTGTGACCTCTCACAACAGTATCATGGCACTGCCAATATGCTGCCGCCCAGGCAGAAACAGGAAGTTGTATCAGAAGGGGCTGAAGGCGGCTGAAGAAAGGTTCCAGGGAGCTGCCAGCAGCTTATCGGAACTGCTGCCGCACTAGTGACCCCATGTGAAGAGAAATGCGCATTAAGGTAGACTGGAAAGGTGAGAGGAAGGGAGGGAGATGTCTGACCGGGCTGGGAAGGAGAAAAGATGCTGAACCATGGGGGCCCCCTAGAGCTGTGGGGCCCTGGGCAGCTGCCCTGTCTGTGCCCCCTCCTCTAATGCTGGCCCTGGTCCAGTTGTTTCTAGCAGTTCTCCCCTGGCCACAGCTAAACATGCTATAATCACTTTCTGATGTTTATTTTATTTTATTTTTATTTATTGTACTTGTATCCCACATTTTCCCACCTATTTGCAGGATGTTGATGTGATGAAGTCACCTCCCCCAGACCCAACAGCTCTGTGCTCAGGAAAGTCAGGGATCTGAACAGAGGAATTTCCCAACTGGTGACTGGAGACAGAGCGCCATCCAGCACTGTTCACAGACAGACAGACTGACCTTGCACTTGCCTCTCAAAGTCGTTCCTCAGTTCTGTGATGTCCTCATCTTGTTTCTGTAGGAAAGAAAACACCCCAGTGAGTGCCAAGACCCCAACACGAGCCAGCACACTCCATGTCCTTCTGAAGCATGCTGGGGCTGAGTCGCAGGCAAAATATGGCAGAGTAACCGGAGAGGAGCATTGAGCAGGGTGCCAAGGGGGCAACTCTCAATAGATCACCTACAGTTAGGCCCTGGGATGATGTGCGCTAAGTCTGCATTTACGTGTCTAACTTTAGACAGGAGCTCTTGCGACAGCTCAATGGCTGATGTAAATGACAGTATTCTGTAACGCCTCTGACCCACCCAGGGCCCCTCCTGGGTCCTCGCGCCAATTATAGCTAATATTTGGTTAAGACTAATTAGCATCTAATTAATCTATTAAATTACACATGCAACTGACCTTATTCTAGAACTTGCATACTAGTTGGCAATGTGTGTGAAACTTTTCTAGAATTAAGGGGAGCCGTTTTCTAAAAGATTGTTTCATTTTAGGACAGAGAAGGATCCATCTAGTTAATTCTGGACTCCTTCCTTCCCAACATGGATATTTTTTATTTATTTAGATTTTGCTCACACCTTTTCCAGTAGTAGCTCAAGGTGAGTTACATTCAGGTACTCTGAATATTTCTCTGTCCCAGGAGGGCTGACAATCTAAGTTTGTACCTGAGGCAATGGAGGGTTAAGTGACTTCCCCAAGATCAGAAGAGCAGCAGTGGGATTTGAACTGGCCACCTCTGGATTGCAAGACCGGTGCTCTAATCACAAGGCCACTCCTCCACTCCATTTTTTATGCATAGTGGAGGAGTGGAGGAGTGGCCTAGTGGTTAGGGTGGTGGACTTAGGTCCTGGGGAACTGAGTAACTGAGTTCGATTCCTGGCACAGGCAGCTCCTTGTGACTCTGGACAAGTCACTTAACCCTCCATTGCCCCATGTAAGCCGCATTGAGCCTGCCATAAGTGGGAAAGCGCGGGGTACAAATGTAACAATCAGAAAAAGGGGTTGGGCGGGAGGCGTTGACAGGATGTGCTTAAACACTATACACTTGGCACAAATATTCATGAAACTGGCCAGGGTGAAAGACTACCCCAAAGTGAGGTGGCTAAACTTATGTGCATAACTTTATCTGGAGATAGTCAATGGCACACAAAAACAGTGGGAAGTAGACCAGGCTCTCCAAGGACAAATCACAGAGACGTCAAATCTTAAATACACAAATTTTATCGATAGAAGACTCGACACAGTATTGTGTTTCGGCCTTGGGCCTGCCTCAGGAGTCCTTATATACATTTTCTGTGGAATCCTGCCTAATCTCTGCAACACAACCAAACTAAAACACATAATGGACATAACACAACTCATCTGTTCTCTGATTCCCTAATGTGACTTTGCCACATGAACTTGATCTTACCACAACATCACCCTGTATTTGTTCACACCGGAGCCTGCAAAGGCCTCTCTGGTACTATGTAAGCCACATTGAGCCTACAAATAGGTGGGAAAATGTGGAATACAAATATAACTAATAAATAAATAAATAAATAAATGTGTCTATCAGCAATGAAAACAAGCGGTCTTAAAAAAGACCTTTGATAAAAACACAAGCAGAAATAATCGTGCTCTCACCCTGGACGGTTTGATTCCACAGAAAATATATAAATAAAAACTCCTGAGATAGGAGTCTTCTATCAATAAAATTTGTGTATTTAAGACTTGACGTCTCCGTGGTTTGTCCTTGGAGGGCCTGATCCACTTCCCATTGTTTTTGTGTTTGCGCTCGTCCTGGGATTTCTGTGTTCCGCCGCCCTGGTGGACCTTTTTCGATAGTCAATGGCAGACACATACGCTTAAGTCCCAGTGAATATTCAGACAGAGTTATGCGCATAAATTTCCAGCTCATCTGCTTACTGAATACTGACCTCAATTTAGCGTGGATTCTTCCAAATTTCACTCAATAGTTCAGAAACGGAGAGGCAGGTGGGAGACAGTTTGTAGGATGGGTCAGAGAGGTTAATGAGGCTTTAGGTAAAGAGGCATTTCTGAGGAAAGAGGACGCACCATTTTCAGGTTCTTCACTAGCATCTCATTGGCCAGCTCCTGCTCCTTCAGTTCCACCTTCAGGTTGCGCAGGTCCCTGCGCAGCTCACTCTCCTGGGACCTGTGCTCCTTCTGTGCCAGCTTCATGCTGACCGAGCCTTCAGCTTTCAGCTCCGAGATGTTGTTCTGGTGCTCATACAGCAGATGCTTCACTTTCTGCTTATAAACCTGAAGTCCAAAACAATCCCCAGAGAGATTAAAATCAGAGTCCCGCTTCTCCAGCGGTCAGCGTATGCGCATTCTTCTCCTCAGCCCCCCTTCAAGCCCTCGCTCTTACCTTAATCTCCACCTGATGCCGCTCCTCTGCCTCCTCCAGTTCACGGTCCTTGTTGCGAAGCTCAGCTTTCCGTTCATCTAGCTGCCGACGGGTAATCTCCCAGAAAGTGTGGATCTTGTCTCGCTCTAGCTGGAAGTAGTTTCGCTCCTCCCGCTCGCGGTCCAGCTCCTCTCGGAGACGTACAATGTGCTCCTCCAGCTGTAGAAGGCACAGCACCGGTGAAAAGCTGGGGACAGCACCTAAGCCATTTCAAAGAGGCAGGCCAGTGAGGCATTTTACTCCCAACCGTCTGACACATGCTGCTATTCCTGTCACTACAACATTACTTCTGTACGCATGCCCCCGCCACCCCCCTAGATCCAGGAGATCTCATCAGAATGAGCACCCTGGCACTGCAGGATTCCTACATGAAGATCACAGAAGCAGACTCTCTTGAGGGCTGGAGTTGCTCTGCTTGGCCTCTTCCTTTCTATCAAATTAAAAAGTTCATAGCTACAGGGAGGACAGACAGTGCCTGAAATTTCACTTTTAACCTCACACGTACAAAAGAGGAAAGAAAACCCATCACAAAAACACAAATCAGGAAAACTGCAGGGAGAGACTAAAGCCAATTGATAGCAGGGAGTTATCCCCACAATCACATGATCCCTGTAAAGACTCCCAGTCCCCAGCGTGCATCTCCTTCATGCAGAGAGTCCCACACTGCTCTCACCTGCTCCCTGATGAGACTCCCCACACCATTCTCATGTTGCCCCTAAGAGACCCTTTCCCTCTCCCCCTCCCCCACACCAGAACTCACCTGCTCCTTGCTCATCTCATCTGGGGCCACCACATCTATCAGGGCTGACACCTTCCCTTTGGCACCTTTCTTCCCTCCCTTTTTCTTTTGGGTGGCTAAACAAAGAAAAAGCAAATAATATTACTTGGGCCCATCCTGATCTGCAGTTTTCATTGGAAGTATTTTGGTGTCTGTCAATGTCCATCTGAGGGAAGAGCTGCCAATGATACCCTTGGCCCTCTCTGTTTGCACCAATAAAAACCTGGCACAGAGCAGCAAAGTCCAGCCAGTCTGCAGAGGCTCCATTCTTTGATGACCTGCCTTGCAAATGTCACATTTAAACCTTGGCCAGTCTGGTCCATGCAGGCTTGTTTTATCCCCCCCCCCCCCCCCTCCCCATCATCCTCTTTTTCTCAGAGGGGAAGCTGCATCTTTCTTTAATCTTGCTTATTGAGCAAAACAATCTGGTATCTATAGAGCACTAGGTTCCTCGTAGGGACAGCTAGAAAAAATAAGGTTTGAACTCTTCTTCCTGAAACAGAAAGAACAACTGTGTGTCCAGCTCTCTGGTCTGAGGCTGGAAATGGTGGTGCTGGCCCGTATTCAGAATTCTCCGTCTGGTCCATCCCTTAGAGAATCCCCAAGGAATTATGGTGGCCAATAATCGAGTAAGTTAGGAACTGTTCCAACCAGTACCAAAGCCCAAGCCCTGTACAGCACTGGTGGGACAGAATGGCACAAGGAGGCATGTGTGGAGGACAGGAGCAGATTCTCCCGGCAGAGGAGGAAGTGGGAGAGACACAAAGCACATCCTTCGGAGCGCTGGAACATAAATGGGGAAGAAGAGGTAATGTCATTGTCCATCATCTTGGCCTTTTCTGAGGTGTTCTGTATATCACAAGGGGGAAGAAAGCGTTTGTCAAACTGGAGGGGGGGGGGGGGGGGGGGGGTTCCTTGGACTTTGCAGTACCCTCTCCTACTTCTTTTTCCTTCTTAGTCAGATCATGGCTCGGACCTGACACTGCAAGTCTTCCTTAACAACTTACTCAGGGGTTCTCCCCTTCCATACCTAGTTTAGTCATTGCAAGAGGGTCCTGAGCTAGAAGCCATGCATCGGGGCTCCTTTCAAAGTCCTGCAATCATGGACACTGAGCTTCATCTCCAGCTCCCTCCCCTTGAGGTCAGTGAACACTGCCTCCACTCAGTCCCTTCTTCTTGGAAGACTGAGGTTTGTCACAGCATTTAGACTCTTGGTAGCAGGGGAAGTGGAGCAGACAAAGGAAAAGCAGGACTGGTAGTGATTTTCTGACAGGGTCACCTGCCCAGAGCCTTTAATTACCAAGCTGGAATATATTTGTAACCTAACTCCTTTTTTCACTGCAGTGGAGTAGAAGCTGGAAACTCCTGGTGGCCCTGACCCAGTACCTTTTTAAAGAAAAGTAGCACTGAGCAGTATCATGATTAGGGATCAGAGAAACAAAAAGACATCTTCATAATTAGAGAGCAGGAAGAAGAAAGTGCAGGACCAGGATTAAGGAATAGGGAAGGACTGGGATTATGAAGCAGTGAAAGAGAAGGACAAGGCTAGGCCTGCGGATCAGTGAGAGAGAAGGGCAGAACTGAGATCAGGGCTGCTGAAAGACAAAGCCAGGCCCGGGCAAGCACCTCCTCCCTCTGGGATTTGGGATCTGTGAAGGGATGGGCAGAGCCAGGATTAGGGCTGAAAGGAGCAGCAGTGAGATTTAACCGGCCACCTCCGGATGTCAAGAGGGCAGCGCCGGTATTGAGGATCAGTGAGAGGGAGGGGCAGAGCTGGGATTAGGGTTCATTAAAGAGGCAGGACCAGGATTGGGATCAGTGAGAGGGAGGGGCAGAACTGGGATTAAGGTTAATTAAAGAGGCAGGACCAGGATTGGGGATCAGTGAGAGAGGGAGGGGCAGAGCTGGGACTAGGGTTCATTAAAAAGGCAGGACCAGGATTGGGGATCAGTGAGAGGGAGGGGCAGAGCTGGGATTTGGGTTCATTAAAAAGGCAGGACCAGGATTGGGGATCAGTGAGAGGGAGGGGCAGAGCTGGGATTTGAGTTCATTAAAGAGGCAGGACTAGGATTGGGGATCAGTGAGAGCGGCAGAGCTGGGATTAGAGTTCATTAAAGAAGCAGGACCAGGATTGGGGATCAGTGAGAGAGGGAGGGGCAGAGCTGGGATTTGAGTTCATTAAAGAGGCAGGACTAGGATTGGGGATCAGTGAGAGGGAGGGGCAGAGCTAGGATTTGAGTTCATTAAAGAGGCAGGACTAGGATTGGGGATCAGTGAGAGCGGCAGAGCTGGGATTAGAGTTCATTAAAGAAGCAGGACCAGGATTGGGGATCAGTGAGAGAGGGAGGGGCAGAGCTGGGATTTGAGTTCATTAAAGAGGCAGGACTAGGATTGGGGATCAGTGAGAGGGAGGGGCAGAGCTGGGATTTGGGTTCATTAAAGAGGCAGGACCAGGATTGGGGATCAGTGAGAGGGAGGGGCAGAGCTGGGATTTGGGTTCATTAAAGAGGCAGGACCAGGATTGGGGATCAGTGAGAGGGAGGGGCAGAGCTGGGATTTGGGTTCATTAAAGAGGCAGGACCAGGATTGGGGATCAGTGAGAGGGAGTGGCAGAGCTGGGATTTGGGTTCATTAAAGAGGCAGGACCAGGATTGGGGATCAGTGAGAGAGGGAGGGGCAGAACTGGGATTAGGGTTCATTAAAGAGGCAGGACCAGGATTGGGGATCAGTGAGAGGGAGGGGCAGAGCTGGGATTTGGGTTCATTAAAGAGGCAGGACCAGGATTGGGGATCAGTGAGAGGGAGAGGCAGAGCTGGGATTTGGGTTCATTAAAGAGGCAGGACCAGGATTGGGGATCAGTGAGAGGGAGGGGCAGAGCTGGGATTAGGGTTCATTAAAGAGGCAGGACCAGGATTGGGGATCAGTGAGAGAGGGAGGGGCAGAGCTGGGATTAGGGTTCATTAAAGAGGCAGAACCAGGATTGAGGATCAGTGAGAGGGAGGGAGGGAGGGAGGGGCAGAGCTGGGATTAGGGTTCATTAAAGAGGCAGAACCAGGATTGGGGATCAGTGAGAGGGAGGGAGGGGCAGAGCTGGGATTAGGGTTCATTAAAGAGGCAGAACCAGGATTGGGGATCAGTGAGAGGGAGGGAGGGGCAGAGCTGGGATTAAGGTTCATTAAAGAGGCAGAACCAGGATTGAGGATCAGTGAGAGGGAGGGAGGGAGGGGCAGAGCTGGGATTAGGGTTCTTTAAAGAGGCAGGACCAGGATTGGGGATCAGTGAGAGAGTGAGGGGCAGAGCTGGGATTAAGGTTCATTAAAGAGGCAGAACCAGGATTGAGGATCAGAGGGAGGGAGGGAGGGGCAGAGCTGGGATTAGGGGTCATTAAAGAGGCAGAACCAGGATTGGGGATCAGTGAGAGGGAGGGAGGGGCAGAGCTGGGATTAGGGGTCATTAAAGAGGCAGAACCAGGATTGAGGATCAGTGAGAGGGAGGGAGGGGCAGAGCTGGGATTTGGGTTCATTAAAGAGGCAGAACCAGGATTGAGGATCAGTGAGAGGGAGGGAGGGAGGGGCAGAGCTGGGATTAGGGTTCATTAAAGAGGCAGAACCAGGATTGAGGATCAGTGAGAGGGAGGGAGGGGCAGAGCTGGGATTAGGGTTCATTAAAGAGGCAGAACCAGGATTGGGGATCAGTGAGAGGGAGGGAGGGGCAGAGCTGGGATTAAGGTTCATTAAAGAGGCAGAACCAGGATTGAGGATCAGTGAGAGGGAGGGAGGGAGGGGCAGAGCTGGGATTAGGGTTCATTAAAGAGGCAGAACCAGGATTGGGGATCAGTGAGAGGGAGGGAGGGGCAGAGCTGGGATTAAGGTTCATTAAAGAGGCAGAACCAGGATTGAGGATCAGTGAGAGGGAGGGAGGGAGGGGCAGAGCTGGGATTAGGGTTCATTAAAGAGGCAGAACCAGGATTGAGGATCAGAGAGGGAGGGAGGGAGGGGCAGAGCAGGGATTAGGGTTCATTAAAGAGGCAGGACCAGGATTGGGGATCAGTGAGAGAGTGAGGGGCAGAGCTGGGATTTGGGTTCATTAAAGAGGCAGGACCAGGATTGGGGATCAGTGAGAGGGAGGGAGGGAGGGGCAGAGCAGGGATTAGGGTTCATTAAAGAGGCAGGACCAGGATTGGGGATCAGTGAGAGAGTGAGGGGCAGAGCTGGGATTTGGGTTCATTAAAGAGGCAGGACCAGTATTGGGGATCAGTGAGAGGGAGGGAGGGGCAGAGCTGGGATTAGGGGTCAGTGAAACTCACCATTTTCGCTCCCGTCTGCAGCTCAGGTTGACAAAATGTAACAACGTCTCCAGGCAACAGCGGCCAAAGCTCTGCAGCGCAAGGAGAAAGAGCCGGCCGGTGACGTAATAACGTCACTTCCTGTCAGAAGCGGATGTGACGTCCATGGAGACTGTAAACATTTGCCTAGCAACGGCCGGGGGATTTAAAGAGGTCGCTAGCCCCGCCCCCTGCACAGCTGATCTTATTACTGAGCAGTTATCCGCTTTTCCCGGAGGTTTATTTCGGTTCTGGATTGTTTGGAATTTTATTCTCATTTGCTATTTTACTTCCTCGTTTCCCGCCTTCTGTATTCTGATCATGGACGGGCAGGAAGTAAATTCACGAAATTGGATCAGTGCAAGGACAGCTGTATAACTGTGTTTAGCACAAATTAATAAAGCCCCGGGCCTAGTTCTAAAACTTATGGCTAGTGGACAGAGATTTCAAAAGGGAAATGGGACTTGATATACCACCTTTCTGAGGTTTTTGCAACTACATTAGAAATCAAACAAAATAAAACATGGAAAAGAAAATAAGATGATACCTTTTTTATTGGACATAACTTAATACATTTTTTGATTAGCTTTCGAAGGTTGCCCTTCTTCGTCAGATTGGAAATAAAATTTTATTTTCGATCTGAGGAAGAAGGGCAACCTTCGAAAGCTAATCAAGAAATGTATTAAGTTATGTCCAATAAAAAAGGTATCATCTTATTTTCCATGTTTTATTTTGTTTGATTTCTATTGATAACCTAAAGAGTGGACTAACATGGCTACCACACTCCTCTGCAACTACATTCAAAGCGGTTTACATATAGTCAGGTACTTATTTTGTACCAGGGGCAATGGAGGGTTAAGTGACTTGCCCAGAGTCACAAGGAGCTGCAGTGGGAATCAAACTCAGTTCCCCAGGATCAAAGTCCACTGCACTAACCACTAGGTTACTCCTCCTTTTAAATATGGCCCTAGGAATTAAATAAAGGGAGATTATTGGTTTTATTTGTCAGCTAAATTATCTACAAAGAAAGGATTTAGCTGACATCTTTTTCAGTAGCAGCTCATGAGTTACATTAATGGCTTAGAAGTTACCATCTGTTTGTAGAAGACGCACAGGCAGCTGCAGAGCTGCCAAGTTACCCAGTTTCAGGAGAGAGATGTTCAACCTTCATCCTGTAGCCAGATACCCAATTTTGGGTGGGCCTGGGCCCAAGATGGGTGGGCAGAAGAACTCCACGTTGTCCCACACGTGATTTGGTTTCTCCCTCTCTCACCTGCATACCATATGGTTTTCAAACATACCCCCTCTCCTGCATACTTTTTAAATCGCAGATTTTCACAAAAAGCTGGCTGTGAATACACACTGCTCGTGTTGGCCCCACAGCTTTCCCTCCCTCTGATGCAACTTCCTGTTTCCGCATAGGATGGAATACATCAGAGGAAAGGCTGTGGGGTCAGTGCGAGCAGTATGTATCAGTCTCTGCTCGCTGCAGGTGAAGATCTGCTATTTAAAAAGTATAAAGGAGGGACAGTTGTTGGGAGTTTTTGGCTGGTGGGGCTTGGGGATCCCTGCCAGCCACATCTTAGGTGTGCTGCTACTGGGTGAGCCTTCATCCTTGCAGACCCTTTCCTCCCACCATAATTTTCAGGTACATAGTAACACAGTAAATGACGGCAGATAAAAACCTGTATGGTCCATCCAGTCTGCCCAACAAGATAAACTCATAGCATAAAGTATGATACGATACGACATACACAAACTTGATCTAGACTTTCTCTCAACATTTTGATAATGAAATTCAAAATCATCACCAACCCAACACTATTCCTCCTAGAACAATCGGATCCCTTACGTTTAATGATTAAACGGTTTAATAAGACAATGTAGGTGCCTATATGGTTTTTAGAAAATAGATACCCAGAACCAGCACCAATAGAATGCAAATTCACAGGCACAAATGTAATCCTGCTCCAAACCTTTTGTCATTGGATCAGGCCCGGGATAACCCCAACTTCTGCTTGATATGATGGCTTACTTCACTGGTCTTTCTTCTTCACCACAGATCCTGTTCCAAGTCAGCTGCAGAAGAAGCGTTGAATCACATGTCATCTCCATGGGATCAGGCACACTATTTAAAAAAAATCACAAAATCTGGTGGCTTTTACCAGGAAACTGCCCTATGGCAGCAAGAGATGACATCCAATCCAAAGCTCTTCCTGCTGTTGGCCCCTGGGATGTGCAATAAGGAGTTGGGCCATGTCCAGGGTAACTGAGTGGACCACTCAGCCCTAGGAGGGTGAAAAACAGGAGAAGAAAGGAGGGACTGGGAGATAGTCATACACGTGACACTCACATGCAAAGACTGAATAGCACCCCTCTCGCTGCTGGACTGCTGAGTCCATCTTAGTATTTTTGAGTTTTTCAATAATTTAAAACTTGCTAAGGTATTAAGGATATTAGTCTAATATAAAAAATGTCTTTAGCTTATATGGTGTAATGTGTGATTTATTTAGTGTTTTCTTCTTAGAAAGTAATGAAATGTAATTAAAACTCTGTGGTCTTCCGGTTGGGTTATGGAGTAGCCACAGTATATATAAGTGAAACATCAAAGCATTTCAGTGACAGTCTAACAGGATGGGGGTGGATAGGTGAGAGGAGGGTGACAAACAGAGCAATACAACTTTATGGTTTGTCACCCTCCTCTCATCTATCCACCCCCATCCTGTTAGACTGTCACTGAAATGCTTTGATGTTTCACTTATATATACTGTCATCCACCAACACTTGCTTATTTCCGATCTGACCAACAAGGGAAACCTTCAAAAACTAATCAAGAAATGTATTAAGTTATGTCCAATAAGAAAGGTATCATCTTATTTTCTTTTCCATGTTTTATTTTGTTTTATTTCTATGGATTGAAATATAAATTTAGCCTCCTGTATCCGGCGAAGCTCAAATTGATCAATAACGGACAAGTGATATTTTTTGAACGGGTGGAGGAAGCGAGGGCGTACGTGGACAGGTTGACCGCAGCGCAACAAAATGGATAAAGATACTTTGAATGAATGCAGAGGAATGGAGTCCTTTGGGATGCAGTGGATTGCGAACTGTTCCATCAGCGAATAAGGCTACAGATTGTAGGCTGCTGTTACGAAGATGCGTAGGTGTGATCGGATGCGACCCTGAGGATTATTTTCTTTCCAACGGATTACCATATAAACTCACAAGAGGGCGATAAAAAGTAACGCCCAGACTTTAAAGGGATCCAGGACTTCATAGCCAAGTTCTAATTGACAGTCCTGGTTAACAGTTTGAGTGCTTTTTTTTTCTTTGTTTTGTTGGTGTATGTTTAGAGGTATCTGCATGATGGTAACGTGTACAGGTTGATAGGGTTGAGAGATGTTGCACCGGAGGGGAAGACATGGGAATGAACTCTCCAGCATCATTTGGGGGGTGCTCTGAACTCTGGGGAAGTTATGCTGCGAAGCATGATGTGGGTAATGTTTAGGGGGGGGAACATAAGGGGAAGGAAGGGTTGGGGCGGGAACAGAGAGGGAAGGGGATAGGAATGGGGATTCAACAAAAGAGGGAGGAGGGGGAGTTAGGGGGGTTTCCTGTGTGTATGTTATCTGAACACTGTGTGGGTCACCGTTTGGATATAAGCTCTGGGGGATATTTTTCACACTGTCTCTTGCCGGGGGAGTGGAGGCTGGGACACTCTCTTGGTGCAGGTGCTTGTCTCAATATAGCAAATGTTCGAGCGAACATTTTTCCCTGTGTAATAGACTAGTGAAATATGACAGCGTTACAGGTTGTCACCTGGAATGTCGGGGGAATCCATTCCCCGATTAAAAGGCAAAAGTTGTTGAAGGCCCTTAATGACCGAAACGCTTCCATAGCATTCTTGCAAGAGACACACCTCTCGAAGGTGGAGCATGCTAAGTTGAAGCGTTGGTAGGTGGGAGAGATTTTTGATTCCCCAGCAGTGGGTAGAAAAGGAGGAGTGGTTACGCTAATCAGAAAAGGCCTAAATGTAGAAACCAAACAGGTAGTAGTGGACCCGGAGGGGAGGTTTGTCCTAGCCTCAGTCGTACTCGACCGACATACTATTTTGTTATGCAACATATATGCCCCAAATAATTGTGAGAAGGCATTTTTTTGTCCAGATTATCCGCAGGATTCATGACTTTGGGGAGGTGCCAATATTGTTGGGGGGGGGAGGGGATTTAAATGACATGGTAGATCCCATTATGTATAGATCTCAACCGACGGGGATAGAGTTGGCCAGAATTGAGAGAGGTATTCCTATGTTATGTGCTGCACTGGAGATGGTTGATGAGTGGAGAACACTACAACCTTTGGAGAAACACTATACGCATGTTTCTTGATCTCACTCTACGATGTCGAGAATTGATTATGTACTACTCTTGCGGGAACTCTTGTCGTTGGTGGAGGATGCTCGGATAGGACCCATAATGATTTCAGATCATGTTTGGGTATAATTTAGAATGTGAATAGGCGGGTCTTCATCCCTGACTGGCACATGGCGATTTCCTACTTTTCTTTATCAGGACAGTCAATTCTTGCCGTTCTTGCTTTCTAAGTGGCAAGGTTATAAAGACAATAAACGAAGCTCATAGGGATGACCCAATTCTTTTTTGGGAGTCGGCGAAGGGCGTTCTTCGGGGATAGATCATTTCTTATGTTAATTTTAAAAGGAAAGTTAGGCATATGGAGGTGCTTCAACTAGAGAGGCGAGGCAGTATGGGGTGGGGCATCCGTTGCGGGTTAGGACAGTTATTAGAGGAGCAGGAAGCCTTGAATGAGCTTTTACACGAGAGAGAGAGAAGAAATCCTTTGTGTATTACAAGTATCAGCTTTATAGATTTGCAAATAAAAGTGGGAGGCTCTTGGCTAGACTGGTAACTAGGAGTGTAGGCACTCGTAAAAAAACTCTAATTGACAGATGATAGAGGAGGCCTGGTACATAGTGATGCCGAGATCAACACAGTTTTGAAAAATGTTTTTATGCAACTGTATGCACCACAAACTGAGTCAACGATGCCTAGTGAAGCCTATCTTTCAAGTATTGATTTGCCTAAGGTGTCTGACTTGGAGTTGGAGTGTTGAACAAGCCTATCGTTGTAGAGGAGGTGGAATGAGTGCTCAAGCAAAGCCATTTGGGTAAGGCCCCTGGGCCAGATGGACTGCGGAATGAATTTTATAAGCTTTTGCAATCTGAGTTCAGTCCTATATTGACAGAAGTGTTTAATGCAGCTATCCAACAGGGGCACTTGCCATTTTGTAGGCCCGTAAACCACCCAGATTCGTATCGCCCCATTTCTTTGTTGAATGCGGAGGCCAAATTCTTGGCCAAGATTTTGGCTAACAGACTGGCGAGATTTCTCCCCTCCTTAGTGGTGGAATCACAAGTGGGATTCACTTGTGGAAGAGTGATTGCGAAGAATATGAGACGAATACTGGCGGCATTGGAGATGGTTCACTTAGAGCAGATACCAGCCTTTCTAATCAGCTTTGATGCCGAAAAGGTGTTTGATAGGGTGGAGTGGGATTTTCTCTTTGGAGTGTTGAAGGCATATGGTATTACAGGATTCTTTGCTCAGGTGATAAAAACCTTATATGCTGAGCCCAAAGCGCAAGTGTATGCTAATGGTCTGCTCTCAGAATGGTTTCCTATTAATATGGAAACTAGACAGGGCTGTCCTCTTTCGCCGCTCCTCTTTGTTCTAACGCTTGACCCATTGTTACGGGAAATTCAGGGCAACGTAGATATCCGAGGGGTACGGGTTCGGGATGTCATTTTGAAATCAGCTGCTTTTGCCGATGATTTGTTGATACTCATAACGGATCCTTATCAGTCCCTGCCACATCTTATGGAAAGTCTAACGGAATATTTATTTATTTTATTTATTTATTGCATTTGTATCCCACATTTTCCCACCTCTTTGCAGGTTCAATGTGGCTTACAACACATCATGGATAGTGGAAATGAGAAGAGGGTAAACATTTAGTGTTACAGAAAGATTTTGGGTTGAATGGTAAAGGAATAAATGATAATGCTAAAACAGAAGGCATTATTAACATTTCTAGATATATGTGGGAGTTTCACATGTTTTGGTCTTTGTGGTATATCTTGTCGAAGAGATGGGTCTTTAGTAGTTTACGGAAGTTGGTCAGTTCATAGGTCACTTTTAGGTTATGTGGCAATGCGTTCCAAAATTGCGTGCTCATGTAGGAAAAAGTTGATGCGTGCATTAATTTGTATTTTAGACCTTTACAGTTGGGGAAATGAAGATTAAGGAATGTGCGGGAAGATTTTTTGGCGTTCCTGGATGGTAGGTCTATCAGGTCTGACATGTAGGTTGGGGCATCGCCATGGATGATTTTATGTACTAGGGTACTTACTTTGAACGTGATGCGTTCTTTGAGTGGGAGCCAGTGTAGCTTCTCTCGTAAGG
The DNA here is from genome assembly GCF_901765095.1 of Microcaecilia unicolor. NCBI lineage: Eukaryota > Metazoa > Chordata > Amphibia > Gymnophiona > Siphonopidae > Microcaecilia > Microcaecilia unicolor. The sequence goes on along the minus strand of NC_044035.1, from coordinate 359,300,025 downwards.
GTTTTGCACTTTCGTATTTTGATTTTCCAAATATGAGTCTGGCTGCTGTGTTCTGGGCTGTTTGGAGTTTTTTGAGTATTTGTTCTTTGCATCCAGCGTAGAGTGAGTTGCAGTAGTCTAGATGACTGAGTACTAATGATTGTACCAGATTACGGAAGACGGTTCTTGGGAAGACGGTTCTTGGGAATATGGTGATTTTTCTGGGATTCAACTAAACCTTGCAAAATCAGAGACACTAGCAAGCACTGAGGGGCTGCGGAATGAATGGGGTGATAGCTTTCCGTTGCTTTGGGCTCAAGGATCTTTACGATACCTGGATATTCATTTGCCGATGAATCCGTCTCAACTGTATGACAAGGGGGAGGGAAGAATTGCATGAGGAGTGAAGTTCAATAAGTTGATGACGAAAATATGACTTTATAGATAATAAGCTGTTCCTGCTTGCAAAATGCCGACAGTTGGAAATGTTACTGGTCAGTTCCGTTGAACCATTACTAATGAAATTAGTACCAATTAAATAAAGAAGCATCAAATAGAGAGAGACTCATTCTAAATCGTAGTTTAATTATTAAAGTAAATATGGTTGGACTGTTTTTTTATGGTTGGACTGTTTTTTTAGGCTTTATGTCTAAACTAGTAAAAAAGGCCCGTTTCTGACACAAATGAAACGGGCGCTAGCAAGGTTTTCCTCGGAGTGTGTATGTTTGGGAGAGTGTATGTGAGAGTGACTGTGTGAGAGTCAGAGTGAAAGTGTGAGTGTGTGTGTGTGAGAGAGACAGTGAGTCTGGGTGTGAGTGTGTTTGTGAGAGAGTGTGTGTGTGAGAATGAGAGTGTGTGCAAGTGTGTATGTGAGACACAGTGTGAGAGAGAGAGTGTGTGTGTGTGCGAGAGAGAGAGTGTGTGTGAGACACAGATTCTCTGTGAGAGTGAGTGTATGAGACCGAGTGAGTGTGTGAGTGACTGTGTGGCACATAGAGAGTGAATGTGATACAGTGTGAGACAGAGTGTGTGAGAGTGAGAGTCAGAAAGACATTGTATATGAGAGAGAGAGTGTGAGCCTTGCCCTCCCAATCCATGCCCATCTGTCCCCTGCCCCCTCCATTCATCCTTTTCCAGCAATTCCCCTCTCTCCCTGAGCCCTGCCCTCCCAATCCATGCTCCTCTGTCACCTGCCCCCTCCATTCATCCCTATCCAGCAATTCCCCTCTCTCCCTGAGCCCTGCCCTGCAATCCATATCCATCCATGCCCATCTGTCCCCTCCATTCATCCCTATCCAGCAAATCCCCTCTCTCCCTGAGCCCTGCCCTCCCAATCAATGCCCATCCATGCTCCTCTGTCCCCTGCCCCCTCCATTCATCCCTTTCCAGCAATTCCCCTCTCTCCCTGAGCCCTGCCCTCCCAATCCATGCCCATCCATGCTCCTCTGTCCCCTGCCCCCTCCATTCATCCCTTTCCAGCAATTCCCCTCTCTCCCTGAGCCCTGCCCTCCCAATCCATGCCCATCCATGCTCCTCTGTCCCCTGCCCCCTCCATTCATCCTTTTCCAGCAATTCCCCTCTCTCCCTTCCATGACCCCCCCTCGCATCCATGCTCCTCTCTCTCCCATGTCCCAGCCTGTCCCGCCCTCTTCTCCCCCCCTTCGCATCCATGCCCCCCCCTTCGCATCCATGCTGTCGTTTCTCCCCTGCCCTCCCGCTCCCATTGTTCAACTTTACTGCCCACCCTCTTCTCTCCCCCCAACATCCCTTTTTTTTTTCTTTTTAAATTTACCTCGGTGGCGGTTCTGGCAGCGCAGCGTCAGGAAAGGAGGCGGCGCTCCCGATGTCTAGCCTTCCCTTCGCTGTGTTCCGCCTTCTTCTGACGTCATCCTTGACGTCAGAAGAAGGCGGAACACAGCGAAGGGAAGGCTAGAGACGTCGGGAGCGCCGCCTCCTTCCCTGACGCTGCGCTTTGTTTGTTTTTTTTTCCGCCCTCGACGTCATGACGTTTGCCCTCGACGTCATGACGTTTGACGCGAGGGCGGGGCAGAGACGGCTGGCAGCCTGGCTGGCTTCACACCATGAATCTATGAACCCTACAGCCAGGGAGTGTTTGAGTGACTTCAGAACGTTGTCTTCAGAACGTTCACGGTGCGTTTTATTATATTAGACTAGTAAAAATTCTGAAAGAAATGAAACAGGCACTAGCAAGGTTGTCCTTTAATGGTAATTATGTTTTAAAGGGAACTGTTAGGCGAGAGTATGTGTGAGAGAGAAAGAGTGTGTGTCAGAGAGAGAGAGTGATTGAGAGACAGTGTGTGATTGAGAGAGAGACAGAATGTGTGTGTCTGTCTGTGAGTGAGTGTAGTGTGTGTCCCGTGTGCACCAATTATGCTCTGTCCCCTGCATTCATCCATATGCAGCAAACCTCCTCTGTGCCCTGCCCCCTTCATCCTTCCATCCATGTGCAGCATTTTACATGAACAGAAGGGGGGAGTGGGGGATAAGGGATATAAGATGTCAAAACTTGAAAACAGCTTACTACAATTAAACATTAATGAGTACAGGTTTTGGTTTGTCTCTGTATGGAAGCGTTGATGCATTCAGTATTTATGTATTGTTTTCATAAAAACTGTTGAAACATTTAAAAAAAACTCTGTAAGAGAACTCCTCGCTTATCTTAATTAGAATAACTGACTCTAAATGAAGACTTATGCTAGGGGTGGGCAGGTGTTGAGCCTTAGGCTAGGGGTGGGCAGGTGTTGGGCCTTAGGCTAGGGGTACTCAGATTTGTCCTAGGGGTCCACACAGTCGGGTTTTCTAGATATCCTTAATGTGACAAAACAGTGGGTTTTTAAGCCTGTAAAACTGTATTATTTCTTGAAGTGTATTTCTGTAGTTTGGCCAGCAGGTGGTGCATGTTTATGTTTAAAGCTGTTACAGAGAATTGACTGTTCCTTCTTTAGTTAACACAGATAAGAGGTAACCTGCAGTGATGTGGCCAGCTATTTTTTTAAACTTGTTGTTCTGGGCTCTGATTGGCCTAATAGCTCAAAATTCAGCTAGGATGTACTGGTTTTTTCTCCAGACTTAGCCGAAGAGTAAAGAGAGAAGGATAAGTACATAAGTACATAAGTAGTGCCATACTGGGAAAGACCAAGGTCCATCTAGCCCAGCATCCTGTCACCGACAGTGGCCAATCCAGGTCAAGGGCACCTGGCACGCTCCCCAAACGTAAAAACATTCCAGACAAGTTATACCTAAAAATGCGGAATTTTTCCAAGTCCAAGCTAACCGCCCGTACCACGTTCTCCGGCAACGAATTCCAGAGTCTAATTACACGTTGGGTGAAGAAAAATTTTCTCCGATTCGTTTTAAATTTACCACACTGTAGCTTCAACTCATGCCCTCTAGTCCTAGTATTTTTGGATAGCGTGAACAGTCGCTGAGGCACTGTGAACAGTTATATTTGATAACCTGTGGATAACCATATGTCCTGATCTCCCGAGGTACTATTTAGATAGTAAAGAAATGTTTCGATAGAGTTATAATATTTCAGTTACCTGTTATTGTTTTGCTGACTGCTCCTTTTCTGTTCATTGTTCAAATTTTTCATGACAATAAACATTTTTAGTTTATTGCCTCTGCTTGTCTAGACTGATAAAGAATCCTGGTGGTTTGTGTGTTTGGTCTGTGAGTGCTTTCTGGAAACTGTGGGACCACTGGGAATGTGACCCCGGTAGCCTAGAAATCACTGGGGATAATTTGAGAGCGGAAGACTTGCCCAGAGGCAGTTGTGATGCAGTCGGTGGGAGGAGGGTGCTAGTGTTGAGCACAAGCAGCAGGTGCAGGTGGACCTGAGCAGTGCTGGGGATAGACCCCAGGCAGGAGGCTAGGCTTTTCATGACAATAAATATGGTTGAGAGAGAAAGAGTTGCATATAATGGAGGTGACAGGCATGCAAACCTCTCTCATGAGTATTAACTCCTCTCCAAATAATAAAAGTTATACTGATAAGTGTTATTATTAAAAATATTAACAAAATTAAGATTCATGTAATTAAAAATAAGTTATACTGAAAATTTACACTTTAATTTTTATCAATAGAAATCAAACAAAATAAAACATGGAAAAGAAAATAAGATGATACCTTTTTTATTGGACATAACTTAATACATTTCTTGATTAGCTTTCGAAGGTTGCCCTTCTTCCTCAGATCGGAAATAAGGGCAACCTTCGGAAGCTAATCAAGAAATGTATTAAGTTATGTCCAATAAAAAAGGTATCATCTTATTTTCTTTTCCATGTTTTATTTTGTTTGATTTCTATTGATAACCTTTAAGAGTGGACTAACACGGCTTCCACACCTCTCCACTTTAATTTTGAAATTATTTTTTTTCCAACCAAAAAGAATGTTGGAAAGGAATTATATAAAGGGTGAAAATATGTCTGTAAATCACACTCCAAATGAGCCAAAATGAACTGGGGGGGGGGGGGGGGGGGGGCTACAGGGAAATAAACTCCCCTCCCCAAAATGGCCCAATGCGTTTCTCTAGGGAAGCTGTTTGAGCATTGATTCGATGCAGATATCTTGCTGGGCAGACTGGATGGACCGTACAGGTCTTTCTCTGCCGTCATCTACTATGTTACTATGTAGATATAACCCACTTGCACAGAGGAACAAACACACCCGCCTGCACCTGCATTTGGAAAGAATTACATGATCCACTTGTTACAGATCTTCCAGGAGGGAGATTTTAGGCCAGTTCTGAATTTCTGACAACCTCATCCTGGTGCATTATGGGACCTGAAGTGCTGATTTTAATGGGTAGGAACAGGGAATACAAATCCAACACTGCTTTAGGATGTAAGGTCAAAACCGGGACTTCCTAGAACTGGGTAACTTGGCAGCTCTGATACACTGGAGACCTAGATATGCCTCACCCCATGCTTGGAATAAACACCCTGAATTCGCCAGGCCCCCTCCCTGCCCCTCTTCAAATCCTTGCTCAAAGCCCACCTCTTCAATGTCACCTTCGGCACCTAACCACCATACCTCTACTCAGGAAATCTTGACTGCCCCAACTTGTCATTTCGCCCATTAGATTGTAAGCTCCTTGGAGCAGGGACTGTCCTTCTTTGTTAAACTGTACAGCGCTGCGTAACCCTAGCAGCGCTTTAGAAATGTTAAGTAGTAGAATGAGCTGTGCCTCCAGTTACCTGCATTTTTCAGGTTGGGAGATGAGCACACTGTGAAAGAAGGGCAGCCAGGTGTATTTCTTATCATTGTAAAAGCTGAGCTTCCCTGGAGCTGCCACTTTCCCTTCAGCCACAGACTTATTCAGTAAAGGCCCGGAAAAGCCTAGAGGATCCTGTAAGTGGAGCCTGCAAAGGAACAGCTCAGATGCTCCTCATCTACACACCATCATTTCTAATTTAATGAAGAGCACGGCACACCCTTCGCCCAACCCCTTAAGGATGACTTCCCTGTAAATCCGTTACATCTGTAGCAGGGGCGTAGGCAGACTTCGGCGGGTCCAGAGCCCGAGGTGAAGGGCACATTTTAGACCCCCCCCCCACCGCCACCACCACCACCTTTGACCCCCCCCCCGGCACCAACCCTTTTGACCCCCTCTTCCTGTCACCGTCGGGTACCTTTGCTGGCGGGGGACCCCAACCCCCGCCAGCCAAAGTCCTCTTCTCCGGCGCGGCCACGTTGCTGATCTGCAAGGGCAGGCTTCTGTTTCTGTGAGTCTGACGTCCTGCAGATCAGCAATGCGGCCGTGCCGGAGTACTTCGGCTGGTGAGGGTTGGGGACCCCCGTCAGCAAAGGTACCCGGCGGCGGCGGGGGAGGGTTGGCGGCGGGAGGAGGGGTCAAAGGGGCTGGCGGGGGGAGGGGTGCTAGGGCCAAATCTACGGGGGCCTATGCCCCTGTGGCCCCACGTAGCTACGCCCCTGAAAAATATAAAGTGCAGAAGATGTCCTGGTTAGAAGAAAGGTCCCAGCCTTGATAACTCTTATTCTCAACACCTGCTCTCTCTCTCTCTCTCCTGCCTGATTTAGGGCGCAATGAACACCCGGTCTAGTACAGTCCTTTGTTTTTAATCGAGATAAGGAAATAAACCGAGACAAGCTGGTTTTCCTGTTCTGAAAGGTACTTTCAAAGGAAGATTAACAGTAAAGCTTCCAGAAGAGCAGGTGAAAATCCTTGAACCGGGAGCAAGGTGAGTCTTTTGCAGGTTTCAGTGCTCCCGACTCCACTAGACATTCCCCAAAGAGACAGCTTAGAGAGATTTCATTTCAGGAAATATATCTATTGTAACTTAGGGAGGGTCTGATGCTACCACAACACAACACAACACTGTAGCTCTCTGTCCTCTGCTCCTTTAATTGCCTGCGGCTCAGCTGGGGAGAGGGAGGAGGTGCTGCTGCTTCACTTCACCCCCCCCCCTCCCCTCCCCTCCCCTCCCCCTCTGTCTGCAGTCTCCCTCCCCTCATTTGCAATGCAAGGCAGAGTTTGCGTTTCAATGGCGAGGGGATGAGCTGCTGATGTGCCTGGCACAAGCCACACACTCGGTCCAGCTCTGGCAATGTGGGACTTGGCTACTGCAGTTCTCCCGGGCACAGCCTGCTGCAAAGACGCCCAGCCTGTGCCTCCCGCAGGTCCAATGGAGTCCCCAGGGGGGGCTGGGACCCCAGGTAAGCCGCAGCTCTTGCACTACTGGCAATGGGTAGGGCTGGCCTCGATTAGAACTCGGAGCCCGCGCGGGGTTGTTAATCCGAAACTGGATAGGAAGGAGATTTCCTTCCAGCTCCCTTTTCCGACTGAGCTATTCTTTTTAGCAGTCCTTGTCTGTCTCCAGCTTTGTGGCCAGTTCCCATCCAGAGCTTTACCTGGCAGGCAGATGATAGGGATAATGGTAATTACAGTGCAAAAAGGGGAACGAGAACAATAAAGGGTGAGAATATAAGAACCAATAACGAAATGCAGCAAACATCTGTGGGAGCCTGAGACCAAGGAACTGGCTTTAATCCTTCTCCCTACACAGTAATTCACTTCCTTTGGGAGCACATGGACCTGACAACACTTTTCATACCAGGAGTTTCTTGAATCTTTACAGAAGGATGCACAGTCTGTCCCAGAGCTGAGGTGCCACCGGGGCCCGGGGATTTCTGCTGGCTCTCAGACCACCTTCAGGCCAGTGTGAAAATTATCCAGGCAGTTTTCCGCCTCTGATAAGGGAGGCGTGGGAGAGTCAGGAAGGTATATTTACAGCTTTGAACACACTTACCAGGTTGTCCAATATCCCTGATCATGGCTGATGTATCAAAGTCTAGTGCAGTGGTTCCCCAGACCCAGTCCTGGAGGCATCCCAGCCAGTCAGGTTTTCAGAATATCCACAATAATATTCATATGAAAGAGCTGCATGCAGTGAATGCAAATCTCTCTCTCTCATGAATATTCATTGTGGCTATCCTAAAAGCAGTGGCATAGCAAGGGCGGGGCGGTCCGCCCTGGGTGTACGCTGCTGGAGGGTGCAGAGAGCAGCCACGCGCCTGTCGGCTCCGCTGGTTCCCGGCTCCCTCTGCCCCAGAATAGGTTACTTCCTGTTCTGGGAGCCAGTGGAGCTGACAGGCGCCAAGAATGCTCCCGGGGGGGCTGATGCGCCAGGGGAGAGGGGGTGTCATGCTGCACCCTGGGGGGACGGACGCCGCTGCACCCGGGGGGGGGGGGGGTGCGTAGCGGCGATCCGCCCTGGGTGGCAGCCGACCTAGGATGGCCACTGCCTAAAAGCCTGACTGGCTGGGGTGCCTCCAGGGCCAGATTTGGGAATCCTGATTCAAATCCCATTGCAATGCCTTGTGATCTTAGGCAAGTCACTTAACCTTCCATTCCCTCAGCTACAAACTTAAAACTTCACATGCTAAGAAGCTCCTGGGTATAAAAAGGGTTTCTTGGCATGTAGCGTCTGCTAATTCCATCAGTGCCCAGTGAAAGGCTCCTTAGATAGGAAACCCTCTAGGACTAGGGAAATGTTCCAGTACTTTCCCCTACTAAGGCAATGCATTTATTTGAATTTAGCTAATCTGTTTTCTTACATTTGAGTGCACTAGGTATTTCCCTGTCCCTGGAGGGATCACAATCCGAAGTTTGTACCTGAGACTATAGGAGAGTTAAGTGACTTGCCCAAGGTCACAGGGAGGAGCAGTGGAATTTGAACCTGGCTCTTAACTTGCTGCTCTAACCCTTAGGCCACTCCTCTGCTTCATGAATAGGAACAAACTGAAAAATATTGTAATGAAATGTCAGTCTGCTGGAAAGACTCGGCATTTATTTCTAAAGAACAAGCAACTTCCCAAATTAGAAACAGGGCCCCCTCTTGTTCTGCTGCCTAGAGCCAGGCAGCAACATGCACCCCCCCATCCCCCACTCTTCAAAGACAGGGAGTTTTACCTTCTGTCTTTAGGTCCCCCAGCAGTGGCCCATCGTCTGGGGAACAGAAAGGGATCCCCTATTCCTCAACAATCCCAGAACAGAAACTGATCCACCAGAGAAATACCCTCAGCTCTGGGAATAGAAAGAGGGATTGAATCCCCCCCCCCCCCCCCATACACACACATTCCTCAGCTACAGTGATCCACCACAGAAATACAAAGTAGTTAATTTAAAACAAATCAGAGAAACTTTTTCTTCACTCAACGTGTAATTAAATTCTGGAATTTGTTGCCAGAGAATGTGGTAAAGGCAGTTAGCTTGGCAGAGTTTAAAACAGGTTTGGACGGCTTCCTAAAGGAAAAGTCCATAGACCACTATTAAATTGGACTTGGGGAAAATCCACTGTTTCTAGGATAAGCAGTATAAAATGTTTTGTACTTTTTTGGGATTTTGACAAGTATTTGTGACCTGGATTGGCCGCTGTTGGAAATACTTTTGTACCCTCAGCTGCCCAGGGAAGAGAGGGATCCCTCTGTTCTTACGCTGTCCTCTAAGTCAGAAAGAGCAACTTCCTATTCCTCATTAGTCAAGATAAAATAGTGACCACTTTGTGCCCAGGGAGAATTACAAGATCTCTGTCCCTCCCCCCTTCCCCCCCCCCAAAAAAAAGAATGACTCGGGGGAGAGATGCTCAAATGTTTGTGCAGAAAATTAATGAAGGGATACACAAAGCTGATTACATGTACATTTTATGCATGGTTAAATGGCACTATGAAACAAAGTAGGGGGGAGTTAAGTGCCTGGCACATGCGCACAAGAACCGTGCTTACCACAAGTGCAAGCACACTTCTGCGCTGATAGATATGAACCTTTTAAAAATTACTTGTGCTTTAAATTTTTAAAGGTAAACAGGTTCCAATGTGTGCCGTCACTTTCGCTTCTGCCTGGACTTGGCCGCGTGTATTTTCTCACTATTGGCGCTTAGAAGTTGCACGGGCTTCCTTCTGCTTGCAAAAGAAGCAAAACCAGCAGTTTAGCAATTTTGAAGGCTTGATATCTATTAGAGTAGTTTATTAAGAAGCACAGAAGACACTGATATGCCATGGTTTTTTTCCCACTAGGTGAAAATTATATTTTCTCTTTCTCATTGCTAAATTTTTTGAACATAAGCCACATGCAAAAGAAAGATAGTTTATAGCAAGTTTATGAAAACGGTAACGGAATTCAAAAATGCATGGGATAAACATAAAGGAATCCTGTTCAGAATGAATGGATCCTCAGAAGCTTAGCCGAGATTGGGTGGCGGAACCGGTGGTGGGAGGCGGAGCTGGTGATGGCCAAGACTTCTACGGTCTATGCCCTGAAAATGGCAGATACAAATCAAGGTAAGGTATACACAAAAAGCAGCACATATGAGTTTATCTTGTTGAGCAGACTGGATGGACCATACAGGTCTTTTTCTGCCGTCACCTACTATATTACTATGTATGTAATGTGAGACATTTACAAGAAATCCTCTCCTCAAACCCTTCCTGTGTTTAAAGGGGCATCATTTGCTTCTGGGCATTGGGAGGGAATAACACCTGATTAGCATCAGTTTGAAAGCATTTAAATACAATTTGCAGCTCATAATCCTGCATTAACCCGTTTTACCTCTGGTATTAGTTTTTCAGCATTGGCTCTATAGGTTTGAAAGCTTTGGGGCTCATTTTTAAAACAGCAAAAGAAAAAAACAAAGTGGCAGATGGATGGTTTTCCAAAAAATTATTTTTATTTATTTATTTATTGCATTTGTATCCCACATTTTCCCACCTATTTGCGGGTTCAGTGTGGCTTACAATACATTGGAAGATGGAAGTACAATTTGTAACAACTTGGTTATAGATTACATTTTGAGGAGTTATGCGGAGAAAGTCAAGTATCCTTGAGAAAGTAGAACAATTGAGAAGAACAATGGAAAGAGACAGCGGGAAGATTAATAAGGCAGCAGAACAGTTATGAAATTGTTATGTGAGTAAAGGTATAAATGTGGTGAAATTATTGATAATGTGCGTAAAATTACTAACTGTGTGTGTGGACTTCATATGCCAAATTTTCAAAACGAATTTTTAAGATGGTTTTATATGCAGTTCATCTCAAGGGGGCATGTTGTAGGTATGTTTTGGGTGGGACTAGGGTGGGCTTACAATCTGGACGTTTTTTTTTTTTTTTTTTTTTTGCAATAATGGAACATAGTAAAAAAAATCCAGAGCAAAAAATAGGATTTTTTTTTTTTGGCTAGACCTGTTTCAATGATGATTAAGTGCCAAAAAGGTGCCCAGACTGACCAGATGACCCTTGGAGGGATAATGAAGATGACCCCCCCCCCTTAATCACTCAGTGGTCACTGATCCCCCTCCCACCCCACCCCCAAGAGGTGAAAGTGACAGTACATACCAGGCTCTACGACAGCTGTAGATATAGTGACCAGTCCTCTCAGAGGTGCAAGCGGGTCCCTGGAGTAGCCTAGTGGTCAGTGCAGTGGACTGTAGAGAAGGGGACTCGGGTCCATATCTCACTCTTAACTGGAACACTTGTAGTGGAAAGTGTGAGTTGCCTCAAAACCCACAAAATACCTACTGAACCCACATTGAGGTGACACCTGCAGGCATAAGGGCTTTTGTAGTGGTTTATAGTTGGGTACAGTACCTTTTTTGTTTGCTATTCCTGGAGGCTGGCTATACAATATAAGAGGGATGTGATGTGTACCTGGGACCTTTTATGTGAAGTTCACTGCAGCGCCCCCTAGGGACAGTTTTTGTTTGAAAATGGCACTTAAAGATGCACTGAGCACAAAACCATCTAAAATAGGGAGATTTTCAGACAACTGGGACTGACATTCTTAGAAAAATAAAATGCCCAGACATAAACAAAAGTGTGTATTTTGATGTTATGAGGTAGATTTTGGGAGCCTTCCCTCCACTACATCATGGATGTCTTTGCATTTTGTTGGAAATGCATTTCTGTTCTATTTCGCCTACTTTGACTTGGGCTTCCCAGTTCAATTTTTGTATTTATATTTCCGTTTCTAATTTGTGATCCCTTCTTCTGTCTGTTTTGTGTGTGACCGAGGTGTGCTGTTCTGTTTGCTTGTAGTTTTCTGTGTAGATCTCTGTAGCAGTTCACGTGTTCTGTTTTACCAGTAGTTCTAGGGCCCTGTGTTATGTTTGTGGTGGGTCTGCTACATGTATGTTGAGTTAGGATTTTTTTCAGGTTTTGTATTATTTCACAATCTGCCTGTTAGTGGAGAGATTTATGCAGTGCATTTATTCAGATGGCATGAGAATCAGAATTTATAGGAATGCACATGACATAATATTTTTTGTATGGTAACTAATATCCTAGTTTATGATCTGAATCTGTTGTTGGGGAGGGGGTAGAGGGTTCTTGTGGATGCAGGGCATGTTTACATTTAATTCATAAGAATTGCCATACTGTATCAGACCAAAGGTCCTTGAGGGTCACGAATGCAAGCGTTGTTTATCAGGTGTGTCCCGACTGAAAAAGGGTTGAGAACCACTGCATTTAGATGGACGTTCGTAAGTATGAAATGTTCTGTACGGGTATATCCTTTCCCGCATCACTTAACCTCGTATGCCTCAATGACAGAATGTATCGCATGTGTCGGTGATTCAGCAGAGCGAAAAATGTGGGTCATCCACTGAATACTGAAAGTGATTCTGGAAAGCAAAGTGAGAAGATGGAGAAACAGAGTGAAGGAGATAGCTTGTGAGGAAAACAACATGGTCATCTCAGGCCTTGGCTGATAAGAAATGCAGTCTGTCTGTCTGTCTGCATTCTTAACTCAGACCTGTGCAAAACAATAACAGCCTGGTATGGGGATGGAAGATCCTCGTGTATGAGAGGGGGGAATGCCTGACATAAGCTGGACTCTGTGGTATTGCAGCAGGGACAGCCCTCGTGATCATCTTCACAGTTTCATCGTGTGCTCTTTGCCCGTGTAAGAGTCATGAGTCACTGCGTGTTCTCATTGCTTCTGGCCTGTGGAAGATCTGATCAGGCTTTCACTTTAGTTTTTCTTATACTGTACACTGCATCCCAGACAGTATATATGTACTGCCCAGCGTGGTTGAGGATAGTGGTGAAAGCAACATAGGAACCGGTTGACGGACAGGCACCAGAGGGTGGTGGTGAATGGAGTTCGCTCGGAGGAGGGAAAGGTGAGTAGTGGAGTGCCTCAGGGATCGGTGCTGGGGCCGATTCTGTTCAATATATTTGTGAGTGACATTGCCGAAGGGTTAGAAGGTAAAGTTTGCCTATTTGTGGATGATACTAAGATCTGTAACAGAGTGGACACCCGGGAGGGAGTGGAAAGCGTGAAAAAAGATCTGCGGAAGCTAGAAGAATGGTCTAAGTACTACTACTACTATTTAGCATTTCTATAGCGTTACAAGGCATACGCAGCGCTGTACAAACATAGAAGAAAGACAGTCCCTGCTCAAAGAGCTTACAATCTAATAGACAAAAAATAAATAAAGTAAGCAAATCAAATCAATTAATGTGAACGGGAAGGAAGAGAGGAGGGTAGGTGGAGGCGAGTGGTTACAAGTGGTTATGAGTCAAAAGCAATGTTAAAGAGGTGGGTTTTCAGTCTAGATTTAAAGGTGGCCAAGGATGGGGCAAGACGTAGGGGCTCAGGAAGTTTATTCCAGGCGTAGGGTGCAGCGAGATAGAAGGCGCGAAGTCTGGAGTTGGCAGTAGTGGAGAAGGGAACAGATAAGAAGGATTTATCCATGGAGCGGAGTGCACGGGAAGGGGTGTAGGGAAGGACGAGTGTGGAGAGATACTGGGGAGCAGCAGAGTGAATACATTTATAGGTTAGTAGAAGAAGTTTGAACAGGATGCGAAAACGGATAGGGAGCCAGTGAAGGGTCTTGAGGAGAGGGGTAGTATGAGTAAAGCGACCCTGGCGGAAGATGAGACGGGCAGCAGAGTTTTGAACCGACTGGAGAGGGGAGAGGTGACTAAGTGGGAGGCCAGCAAGAAGCAGATTGCAGTAGTCTAAACGAGAGGTGACAAGGGTGTGGATGAGGGTTTTGGTAGAGTGCTCGGAAAGAAAGGGGCGGATTTTACGGATGTTGTAAAGAAAGAAACGACAGGTCTTGGCGGTCTGCTGGATATGAGCAGAGAAGGAGAGAGAAGAGTCAAAGATGACCCCAAGGTTTCGAGCTGAGGAGACAGGGAGAATGAGAGAGCCATCAACAGAAATAGAAAACGGGGGGAGCGGGGAGGTGGGTTTGGGGGGGAAAATGAGAAGCTCGGTTTGGCAATTACAATTCAATGCGAAGAAATGCAAAGTGATGCACTTAGGCCCTCATGATCAAAAGCAAACTCTGGCGCTAGAGGCTGTTAACGCCATACTAGCGCCAGAGTTTGCAGCCGACCCATGATCAGAGCCCTCGAGCGCCTGAAACAGCGCACTCGAGGGCTCTCAGCGCAAGTAGCATGCAAATGCATGCTAAACAGGGCTTCTAGCGCAATTAGCTTGCAAATGCATGCTAATTGGCGCTTAACGCATTCATCCCCAATGATCAGGGAGTAGAAATCCAAGAGAGGCGTATGTGTTAGGCGGTGAGAGTCTGCTAGGTATGGATGGGGAGAGGGATGTTGGGGTGATAGTATCTGAGGATCTGAAGGCGATGAAACAGTGTGACAAGGCGGTGGCCGTAGCTAGAAAGTTACTAGGCTGTATAGAGAGAGGTGTGACCAGCAGAAGAAAAGAGGTGTTGATGCCCCTGTACAAGTTATTGGTGAGGCCCCACCTGGAGTATTGTGTTCAGTTTTGGAGGCCGTACCTTGCTAAGGATGTAAAAAGAATTGAAGCGGTGCAAAGAAAAGCTACGAGGATGATATGGGATTTGCGTTACAAGACGTATGAGGAGAGACTTGCGGACCTGAATATGTATACTCTGGAGGAAAGAAGAAACAGGGGTGATATGATACAGATGTTCAAATATTTGAAAGGTATTAATCTGCAAACGAACCTTTTCCGGAGATGGGAAAGCGGTAGAACGAGAGGGCATGAAATGAGATTGAAGGGGGGGGGGGGGGGGGGGCAGACTCAAGAAGAATGTCAGGAAGTATTTTTTCATGGAGAGGGTGGTGGATGCTTGGAAAGCCCTCCCGCGGGAGGTGGTGGAGATGAAAACGGTAACGGAATTCAAACATGCGTGGGATAAACATAAAGGGATCCTCAGGAGCTTAGCCTAGAATGGGTGGCAGAGCTGGTGGTTGGGAGGCGGGGATAGTGCTAGGCAGAGTTATACGGTCTGTGCCAGAGCTGGTGGTTGGGAGGCGGGGATAGGGCTGGCCAGACTTATACGGTCTGTGCCAGAGCTGGTGGTGGGAGGCGGGGCTAGTGCTGGGCAGACTTATATGGTCTGTGCCAGAGCTGGTGGTTGGGAGGCGGGGATAGGGCTGGCCAGACTTATACGGTCTGTGCCAGAGCTGGTGGTGGGAGGCGGGGATAGTGCTGGGCAGACTTATACGGTCTGTGCCAGAGCTGGTGGTTGGGAGGCGGGGATAGTGCTGGGCAGACTGTGCCAGAGCCGGTGGTGGGAGGCAGGGATAGTGCTGGGCAGACTTATACGGTCTGTGCCAGAGCAGGTGGTGGGAGGCGGGGCTGGTGGTTGGGAGGCGGGGATAGTGCTGGGCAGACTTATACGGTCTGTGCCGGGACTGGTGGTTGGGAGGCGGGACTAGTGCTGGGCAGACTTATACGGTCTGTGCCAGAGCCGGTGGTGGGAGGCGGGGCTGGTGGTTGGGAGGTGGGGATAGTGCTGGGCAGACTTATAGGGTCTGTGCCAGAGCTGGTGGTTGGGAGGCGGGGTTGGTGGTTGGGAGGCGGGGATAGTGCTGGGCAGACTTATAGGGTCTGTGCCCTGAAGAGGACAATACAAATAAAAAAGTAGCACATATGAATTTATCTTCTTGGGCAGACTGGATGGACCGTGCAGGTCTTTTTCTGCCGTCGTTTACTATGTTTAAGGCAGATATTGTAAATAGTACTTTGCCATACTTTGTATTATTGTTTGAATATTTTTACTGCTGTAATTGCTTGTTGCTTATGTTTGACTTATTCTTGCTGTGAATTCCTTCAAAAAGGCGGTAAATAAAAGATCCTATGGCCTATCAAGTCTGGCCACCCAAAGCCATCTTCTCTCTCTATCGCCTGCTTAGAGATCCTATGTACTTGTCCCAAGCTTTCTTGAATTCGCAGACTGTTTCATCTCTACCACTTCCATGAATTCCGTTCCATGAATTCACCACCCTTTCCGTGAACAAGTATTTCCTCAGGTTTCTCCTAAATCTGTCCCCTTTCACTTTCATCCCAGTGGCGTACCAAGGGCAGGGCGGTGGGGGCGGTCCGCCCCGGGTGTCAGCAGGTGTGTGTGTGGGGGGGGGGGGGGGGGGAGCTCCCACCCAAACGGCCACTGGCGCTGCAGTCCCCACCTGCCTACCAGCTCTGTCGACAGACAACAGCCCTTTTCTCCTGCCACCACCCCGCCTTTAAAAAAAAATATGTGAAGCGGTGTCGCAGGCAGCGCCTCGCGTCTGCCCTGCTTGTAAAAGAAGCAAATCTCCTCATCATCGTCAGGTCTTCCCTCACTGTGTCCCGCCCTCCTCTGAGGTAACTTCCTATTTCCACGATGGCAGGACAGAGTGAGGGAAGGCCCGACGATGACGAGGAGATTTGCTTCTTTTACAAGCAGGGCAGACGTGAGGCGCTGCCTGCGACGCCACTTCACAGATTTTTTTTTAAAGGCAGGGTGGTGGCAGGAGAAGAGGGCTGTCGTCTGTTGACGGAGCTGGTAGACAGGTCAGGTCGGGGGGGGGGTTCTCAGCTGGGGAGGGTAGGGGGTTCTCAGATGGGAGATGGGGACTTGGGTAGGGTGGGGAGGGGGTTCTCAGATGGGGGGGGGGGGGTGGGAAGGGGGCTCTCAGATGGGAGGTGGGGACTGGGGTAGGGTGGGGAGGGGGTTCTCAGATGGGAGAAGGGGGGTGGGGTGGGGAGGGGAGGGGGTTCTCAGATGAGAGAAGGGGACTGGGGTGGAGGTTCTCAGATGGAAGAAGGGGGATAGGGAGGGGGTTCTCAGATGGGAGAAGGGGCCATAAGGGAAAATGGGGCATGCCTGGGTCAGGTGGGAGAATGGGTCTGGGGCTGAAAAGGGGGGCCCTAATGCAAGGCATGTGGATGAAGGGGGCTGGAACTGGGGGCTGAAAAGGAGGGTAGGTGGGATAAGGGGGCTAGTACTGGGACTGGGGGCTGAAAAGGAGACAGGGAGAAGTGGCTGGGGGCTGAAGCTTGGGACTGGTGGGAGAAAAGGGCTGGGGCTGAAACTGGGGGCTGGTGGGATAGTGGAGCTGAAACTGGGGGCTGAAAAGGGGGGGCAGGTGGGAGATGTGGGCTGGGGCTTGAACTAGGGGCAGGTGGGATAAGGGGGCTGGAACTGGGGGCAGAGAGAAGGGACAGATCCTGGATGGAAGGGGGAGCGAGAGGGAGGGCAGACCCTGGATGGATGGGAGAGGGAGGGCAAATGGTGGATTGAAGGGGCAGAGAGAAAGGGCAGACAGTGGATGGAATGGATAGAAAGGGCAGACAGTGAATGGAAGGGGGGGAGAGAGAGAGAGGGCAGACAGGGGCAGATGGTGGATGGAAGGGGTAGAGATAGAGGACAGATGTGGATGGAAGGAGCAGGGAGAGAGGGCATACATTGGATGGAGGGGACAGCAGAGAGGGTAGACACTGGATGGCAGAGAGAGAACGAAGACAGATGCTGGATGGAAGGAAGACAGTGAAAAGAAGATGAGGAAAGCAGAAACCAGAGACAACAAACTGTAAATAAAATATATATTTTTATTTTTTTGCTTTAGGATAAAGTAGTATTGTAGCTGTGTTGATAAGTGTTTATAATAGAACATGTAAACAAGGTAATCTTTTTATTGGACTAATTTTAATACATTTTGACTGCACCTCCAAACCCTGTGTGGGCCCCCCTTTTTTAAAATTTGTATGATAATTTTTGTATTTTGGTTTTGTGAATCTAGAAACCTGAGGGCAGATAAAGGCCAGATGGCTCATTCAGTCTGTCCATCCACATCATTCATCATCTCATCCTCTGCCTAAGAGATCTCATGATTGGAAGGCAGGAAAGGGTCTATTACAGTAAAGGTTTTAGCTTAATTTGCTGGGTGATTCTGTATTATGATATAAGTTCAGTTCTTTTCAGCTGGTGACAATGAATGGATTATTTTGATAGATCATTACATTCAGAATGAGAAGGGGGCGAGAGATGGAGGGCTTTCCTCCCATTTGCATCATGCTGGACTCCTGCTAATTGGTAAAACTCTTAACGTTGGTTCGGAAGATCTGACCTTTTATGTGAATTGAGTAATCCTTGTCTTATTTGCTGGTTACAGAAACCATTAGAAGAGGTCAGAGCTCATCACGCAATGCTGTTCCTGTAGATGTGGCTGTCCAGGAGGTGTGCGCTGTCCCCACAGCAGAGGAAGAAGTGGGAATTCCCATTCCCAGTTCGGGACTGCTCCATGTCGCTGAGAGACGCCGTGAGTAATAATGCTGGAATATTTTCCCTGTGGTAGGCCACTGATTCCAGGATCTCTGCCTCATAGATTACTAGTCCAGATGTGTACCCTGTATTCGGTACTGGCTGTGGGACCTCTTCCCTCTGGTAGGTAGGGCTACTGACTCACTAGAGACAGGTGACTGGTCCTTTCCCCATATTGACTGAATTTCAGCTACACCCCCTCTTTCTCTCTGGCTCCCTGTACAGAGATACCAAGTCTCCCTCATTAGAATGTCACATCCAGGCAGGGCTGGTGGTTGGGAGGCGGGGATAGTGCTGGGCAGACATATACTGTCTGTGCCAGAGCCGGTGGTGGGAGGCGGGGCTGGTGGTTGGGAGGCGGGGATAGTGCTGGGCAGACTTATACGGTCTGTGCCAGAGCCGGTGGTGGGAGGCGGGGCTGGTGGTTGGGAGGCGGGGATAGTGCTGGGCAGACTTATATGGTCTGTCCAGAGCCGGTGGTGGGAGGCGGGGATAGTGCTGGGCAGACTTATACGGTCTGTGCCAGAGCCGGTGGTGGGAGGCGGGGCTGGTGGTTGGGAGGCGGGGATAGTGCTGGGCAGACTTATACGGTCTGTGCCAGAGCCGGTGGTGGGAGGCGGGGCTGGTGGTTGGGAGGCGGGGATAGTGCTGGGCAGACTTATACTGTCTGTGCCGTGAAAAAGACAGGTGCAAATCTAGGTAAGGTATACACAAAAAGTGGTTGGGGGCGGGGATAGTGCTGGGCAGACTTATACTGTCTGTGCCGTGCAAATCTAGGTAAGGTATACACAAAAAATGGCACATGTGAGTTTATCTTGTTGGGCAGACTGGGTGGACCGTGCAGGTCTTTTTCTGCCGTCATCTACTTTGTTACTATGTTATATCCATTTTGATGGCTCTCTGAGCCCCTTCTATCACTCATTAATGCCCTCATGATCAAACCCTGGCGCTATTTTAGATAGCGCTCTGGAAGTACCGCTCTTCCAACACCGTAGTAGCACGGTGTAGTGCTATGGCATGATCAGAAGTTAATATATGCAGCGGCGCTAATCCCTGTAGACAGCGTAGTTAAATGAAGCTAAGTAGCCAGGACGCATGCGCACTAATCATACGCGCCAGGCTACAAACAGCACGCGTGTGCGTAGGGCTGCTTGTCGTAAAGTGCGTCCTGTCGTTAAGCGTGTTCAACCACACGGTGCTGTAAAACATTGGTTGCCTGTTGATCGAGGTGGCTTTGCATTTTTGTTGTTTTCTAGGGGGTGTAATTTTATTTACCATTTCCCTTCTTATCTGATTTTTCAGGATTCAGCGCCGGCTTGTATAGCATAGGTAGTGTTGCATCCATTGGTAGGCGCTCTCTTTCTCTCTCTCACACTCTCTCTGAGCCCCGAGTTGCACTCATTGGAAGGTGCTCTCTCGCACTCATTAGAGCCTCTGTTCCAGTGCACTGATCCCAATCGCTCCTTTCATGAGGGGTATTTCTGAGAGAAGAAAAGCCAAATAGCCCCCCCCCCACCCCACCCTCACCAGTAAGAAGAAGTCTGATCCTTCCTCCCTCCCACCTCGCAGCTGGTTGCTCAGTTACCAGGTCAAATTCCTTTGCAAAAAGCTCTGGTACTGCTTCCACTCTCCCTTCCAGAAGCACCAAAGGAAGGCCAATATGATTTTTAGGTTACTCCTGTCATTTTAAATCTTTCCAGGTTATACCCTGGATGCACAGCCTGACTCGTTTCACTCTGAGTTTAAAGCTCAGTCTTTGCGATGGCCCAACCCTGGCATCTGTCCTCGGCTGAAGGAGTTGCACCTTCTGTAGTCTCTGGGAAGGACCATGAGCTGTGTTTAACACATGCAGAAGCTTCCTGTCCCATGACATTAACAATCGAGCAGTCATTAAGGAACCAAGATTGTCTCTTCCTCCCTCCATATGTCAGAGCTGCATATGTTGGGCTCACAAACACACAGCACTGCTACAGGGTCTTTACACCTGCAGAGGTGAGATCAGCTGGCAGAGGTGTGAAGCTGTGAGTTACAGCTACTCTCTGAGGCAGAGCTGCTGCTTTTAGTAAAGATTAAATCCTATTCCAGTTGCCACCCTTAAGAGAGGGCTTCAGCTTTGTGTTTTCTTGAACCTGTATATGACAGCCGTGAAGCCAAAGGCCTCGAGCCCAGGTGTGGTATTATTGGAACCTATAATGAATGACTAGATTATTACTAATAATGCCCTCTGTCTTTCTTCTCTCCCCCCCCCAGAGCCTCTCAGCAGCGTCTCCTCTCTCGAGGTTCATTTTGACCTGCTGGACCTGACAGAACTGACGGACATGTCGGACCAGGAGCTTGCTGAAGTTTTTGCCGACTCTGATGATGAAACCCCACAGACGGATCCCGCGGGAGGTGAGGCTGCACTGGGTGTGGGGCAGAAGGGGTCCTTATTCCCTGCGTTCGGTGATTGGTACCTTGGTTCTAGGTAGCAAGAGAGGATTCCAGCCAGCTGCTTTTACAAAACCTGAACTTCAAACCGAACGAGGACTGGGAGTGAGCCAAATACGGACTGTCTGACAGTAATCTACTGCAGCCACTGGGTACACTTACTCGGTGTTTCATGCCCAGACGCAGTGCCTCTTGCTGTCGCTTGCCTGCCATGCTGTCCTGTGTGCTGCAGCTTCCTTTCCACCCTGTGCCAGGCACTGAAGCTTCCATGCCACCTTCTGACACTGCTGTTCTGTGCCACACTGATCCCTGGTTTAGTCATTTAGGCACTGACTGCCCCCCCCCCCCCCCACTCCCTTCCAGTGCTCTCCAGTCAGATTTGGAGAGAACAAGGAAGCTCTTCAGATGCACGGAGACAGGGGCGTGGAATGTCTCGTTACAAGGTTAGAAGCCACTGGCTTGGTCACCTACATTCTCTGGCGTTTCTCTGCCATCATCAAGTCTTCCTTAATCAATCATACCTGGTGTCAGCGCTTAACCTCCAAACTTACCAGCATGGGCTGGACTAGGGGCTGGGATGTGAGCTTCGGTGTGCAGCGGCCTTAGATTCAGGGAGTGGGATTTATTTACCGCCTTTTTGGAAGAATTCACTCAAGGCGGTGTACAGTAAGACTAGATCAAACATAAGCAATAGACAGTTACAGCAGTGTGTGCTGGGATTGCATGTTGGAGGAGGTGGGGGTAGGTGTGGTACCAGCATTTTAAGTCAGAGGGTGGGGTAGGAGTGGAGGTGTTTGGGATGGGGTACTGATACATGAATTTTAAGAGGTTGGGGGTAGGAGTAGTCAGAGGGTGGGATCTGTTTTGGCCAGGGTTCAATCTGTAGGACTGAGGGAATGGCAGATAGTGACAAGGAGTGTCAGTGAGGGAACTAGAGGGTCTTGGATTTGATATACCGCCTTTCTGTGGGTAAAACCAAAGCAGCTTAAGTATATTAGATGCAGGTACTTTTTTCTGTCCCTAGTGGGCGCAGTGGAGGGTTAAGTGAGTAGCGGCTACTCCTCCACTAGGCTTCCCTGATTCTCAGCTTCTTGGCCCTCTCCCCAGAGGAATGCCTAGTCATAGGAGCCGGCTCTATGAGAGCTGGTGGGTGCTGAGCAAACGCCTTCATTGTATCCAGGGGGAGGCGATTTGAATTGTAGCCCTACTAGGTCTGACCAACAGTCCATCCAGCCCACTATCCTGCTTCCAACAGTGGCCAATCCAGATCACAATTACCTGACGGAAACCCAATCATTTTGAAGTGTTGGCATCCTTTGGGTTTTCAGGATTACTGCAGGAATGAATATGCAGTGCTTATAGTATTAAAGCAGTCAAATACTTTTTTCAGTAGCAGCTCAAGGTGAGTTACATTCAGGGACTCTGGATATTTCTCTGTCCCAGGAGGGCTCACAATCTAAGTTTGTACCTGAGGCAATGGAGGGTTAAGTGACTTGCCCAAGATCACAAGGAGCAGCAGTGGGATTTGAACCGGCCACCTCTGGTGCTCTAACCACTAGGCCGCTCCTCCACTACTGCTACTCTTTAGGGTTCTACATGGAATGTTGCATGGAATCTTGTCACTCTTTAGGATTCCAGAATGTTGCTATTCTTTGGGGTTCTACATGGAATGTTGCTACACTTTGAAATTCTGCATGGAATCTTGTTGTTCTTTAGAATTCTAGAATCTTTATTTATTTAGATTTTGCTCACACCTTTTTCAGTAGTAGCTCAAGGTGAGTTACATTCAGGAACTCTGGATATTTCTCTGTCCCAGGAGGGCTCACAGTCTAAGTTTGTACCTGAGGCAATGGAGGGTTAAGTGACTTGCCCAAGATCACAAGGAGCAGCAGTGGGATTTGAACTGGCCACCTCCGGATTGCAAGACCGGTGCTCTAACCGCTAGGGCCACTCCTCCACTACTTAGGGTTCTACATGGAATGTTGCATGGAATCTTGTCACTCTTTAGGATTCCAGAATCTTGATATTCTTTGGGGTTCTACATGGAATCTTGTTATTCTTTAGAATTCTAAAATCTTTATTTATTTAGATTTTGCTCACACCTTTTTCAGTAGTAGCTCAAGGTGAGTTACATTCAGGTGTGCATCGCCCCCCCCCCCCCCCGTTCTGCTCCCCACCCCTCTCTTAAAATCCTCTTGGCAGCGGTACTCATAGGCTGCCTGCGGCCTGCTCCGTGCTGCCACCGCTGGGTGAACATGCCAAGAAGATTTTAATTGGGGGGGGGGGCAGGTCTGAAGGGGTGCGTACGCTATGACACACCTACCCTAAATACACTACTGGCTGGGTGTGACTGCAGGAGATGCTGGAGAATCGCTGCACTGATTATCGGTCCACTCCATCTTGTAGCTCATTTTGTCCATGTGTTATGGTGCAGCGGCCTTTGTTCTTCTCTCTGCCTCGTTGGTGATTGTACACACTGGTATTAAATTAGTTTATTTGATGAGCATGGTAGAGGAGAACCCAAGCACAAAAAAATGTCCCATCGGAACTGGAAAGGCAGAGTCTTAATCTGTTTCAGGAGCCAATGCACAAATGGTTGAGCGCCTGCCTTCGAACACAAGCCAAAGATTTGCGTGGCGGTGAAGTAAACTAATCCATATGCAAATCTGATACATGCAGAACTTGTGTGCTAATCGTGAGAGCACAGCGGACACGTGCAGAAGGTTCTGCATTATGTGCATGTCCGAGCCAAAAAAAAAAATGGGCCCGTCTGGATCAGCTTGGGTGAATCTTTTCATAAAGGTGGTTAATAAAGCCCAATAAATAAATGTTTGGAATGCTGTTCTGTGTGTAAACTTTGTGCCACCAGTATGTTGATTGTGCACAGAATAAAGTTCCAGCAGAAGCGCAGATACAGTTCTTTCCGCTCAGACCCGTGCGCAGAGCTGTCTGCTCCTCCCGTTAAAAAAAAACAACTTGTGGGTACTGTTGGGCATTAAATTCTCAGACACTACTGCAGAAGAACAAGGTAACCCTTCTTCTCCGCCTCGGACCTGGCTTTCAGGTTCCTGCGTTGTGCTTGCCTTAAAGTCTTCTGCATTGGTGAGGAATCGGTTAGTCTCATTACCGTTCATTTTAATATGCTGTGAGCCGGTGTCTAATGCAGGGTTAGCTTCAGCACAAAACCTTTTTCTACACCCAGAAAATGATGTGTAGTTGTGTTACTTTTCTGCATCAGCCCCTGATTACGGTTTGATCTTGGTCTGGTAATGGTGTCACTAAACCTTTTGCTTTAGTTACAGCGTAGCTCAGCCGTATCGTGTTGTTGGTTTTTTTTCCTTTAGTTATAGCGTAGCTCAACCGTATCGTGTTGTTGTTTTTTTTTCCTTTCGTTACAGCGTAGCTCAGCCGTATCGTGTTGTCGTTTTTTTCCCTTTAGTTACAGCGTAGCTCAGCCGTATCGTGTTGTTGTTTTTTTTTCCTTTCGTTACAGCGTAGCTCAGCCGTATCGTGATGTTGCTTTTTTTCCTTTAGTTACAGCGTAGCTCAGCCGTATCGTGTTGTCGCTTTTTTTCCTTTAGTTACAGCGTAGCTCAGCCGTATCGTGTTGTCGTTTTTTTTTTCCTTTCGTTACAGCGTAGCTCAGCCGTATCGTGTTGTCGTTTTTTTTCCTTTAGTTACAGCGTAGCTCAGCCGTATCGTGTTGTCGTTTTTTTTCCTTTAGTTACAGCTTAGCTCAGCCGTATCGTGATGTCGCTTTTTTTCCTTTAGTTATAGCGTAGCTCAGCCGTATCGTGTTGTTGGTTTTTTTTCCTTTAGTTACAGCGTAGCTCAGCCGTATCGTGATGTTGCTTTTTTTCCTTTCGTTACAGCGTAGCTCAGTCGTATCGTGTTGTCGTTTTTTTCCCTTTAGTTACAGCGTAGCTCAGCCGTATCGTGTTGTCGGTTTTTTCCCTTTAGTTACAGCGTAGCTCAGCCGTATCGTGATGTCGTTTTTTTCCCTTTAGTTACAGCGTAGCTCAGCCGTATCGTGATGTCGTTTTTTTCCCTTTAGTTACAGCGTAGCTCAGTCGTATCGTGTTGTCGTTTTTTTCCCTTTCGTTACAGCGTAGCTCAGCCGTATCGTGTTGTCGTTTTTTTTTCCTTTCGTTACAGCATAGCTCAGCCGTATCGTGTTGTTGTTTTTTTCCCTTTAGTTACAGCGTAGCTCAGCCGTATCGTGATGTCGTTTTTTTCCCTTTAGTTACAGCGTAGCTCAGCCGTATCGTGTTGTCGTTTTTTTTCCTTTAGTTACAGCTTAGCTCAGCCGTATCGTGATGTCGCTTTTTTTTCCTTTAGTTACAGCGTAGCTCAGCCGTATCGTGTTGTTGTTTTTTTTTCCTTTAGTTACAGCGTAGCTCAGCCGTATCGTGATGTTGCTTTTTTTCCTTTAGTTACAGCGTAGCTCAGCCGTATCGTGTTGTTGTTTTTTTTTTCCTTTCGTTACAGCGTAGCTCAGCCGTATCGTGTTGTTGTTTTTTTTTCCTTTCGTTACAGCGTAGCTCAGCCGTATCGTGTTGTTGTTTTTTTTTCCTTTCGTTACAGCGTAGCTCAGTCGTATCGTGTTGTTGTTTTTTTTTCCTTTCGTTACAGCGTAGCTCAGCCGTATCGTGATGTCGGTTTTTCCCTTTAGTTACGGCGTAGCTCAGCCGTAGCGTGATGTCGCTTTTTTTCCTTTTGCGTAAGCTACTTCTCTTTTGGCTTTGAGGTGCTAATGACCACAGGCTGTGTCACTTACTACCTCAGCAGGTAATTTCTGGGCTCTGGGTGGTTTTGTTGGAGGGATAGAGGAGACTGGACATGCTGGAGCAGGGGGGGCACTGATGTTAATGTGAAGTCACTGCCTGATTCCCAGCTCATGGTGCCAGTCACTGAGGACTGGAGTGTTTGTGAGCCATACAAGCTGTGCTTTGTTCATTGCTATTCTTGCTTTGCTAATGAGGTTCAGCCGCACTGTGGCTGCAGCACGTATGGAAATCCAGCCGAGTGAGTCTGAAGGAGAGAACTATCTAGAAATGGAAAATGCTCAAATGCTATGGCCCTGAATTTCTTATTTTATACCTTTTTTTTAGAAAACCAAAGTTTAGCCAATACCCTGAAGCTCCTCCTGCTATTCCAGTACCGAGACCACTCCCCCCTCTCACAGAGAGCTGTGCAAATGAACCTGTCTCTTGCCCTGCACCATGCTCCCTACTGTTCCACTAATGAGACCCCCTCCCTACACAGAGAAATGCATCTGTTCCTGCTATGCACCACCCCTGCTATTCCAGTACTGAGACCCCCCCCCCCCCCCAAAAAAAAAAAAAAAAAAATCAGATCTGGAAACGCACCTCTCTCCTGCTCTGCATCCCCACTCCACTAGTCCAGTACTGAGACCCTCCCAGCACACAGAGCTGTGGAAATACACCTGTTCCTGCCCCACATCCCCCCCCCCAGCACACAGAGCTGTGGAAATACACCTGTTCCTGCCCCACATCCCCCCCCCCCAGCACACAGAGCTGTGGAAATACACCCGTTCCTGCCCCACATCCCCCCCCCCAGCACACAGAGCTGTGGAAATACACCTGTTCCTGCCCCACATCCCCCCCCCCAGCACACAGAGCTGTGGAAATACACCTGTTCCTGCCCCACATCCCCCCCCAGCACACAGAGCTGTGGAAATACACCTGTTCCTGCCCCACATCCCCCCCCCAGCACACAGAGCTGTGGAAATACACCTGTTCCTGCCCCACATCCCCCCCCCCAGCACACAGAGCTGTGGAAATACACCCGTTCCTGCCCCACATCCCCCCCCCAGCACACAGAGCTGTGGAAATACACCTGTTCCTGCCCCACATCCCCCCCCCCAGCACCCAGAGCTGTGGAAATACACCTGTTCCTGCCCCACATCCCCCCCCCCAGCACACAGAGCTGTGGAAATACACCCGTTCCTGCCCCACATCCCCCCCCCCCCAGCACACAGAGCTGTGGAAATACACCTGTTCCTGCCCACATCCCCCCCCCCAGCACACAGAGCTGTGGAATACACCTGTTCCTGCCCCACATCCCCCCCCAGCACACAGAGCTGTGGAAATACACCTGTTCCTGCCCCACATCCCCCCCCCAGCACACAGAGCTGTGGAAATACACCTGTTCCTGCCCCACATCCCCCCCCCCAGCACACAGAGCTGTGGAAATACACCCGTTCCTGCCCACATCCCCCCCCCCCAGCACACAGAGCTGTGGAAATACACCTGTTCCTGCCCCACATCCCCCCCCCCAGCACACAGAGCTCTAGAAATGCATCTGTTCCTGCTATGCACCATCCCTGCTATTCCAGTACTGAGACCCCCCCCCCAAAAAAAAAAAAAAAATCAGATCTGGAAACGCACCTCTCTCCTGCTCTGCATCCCCACTCCACTAGTCCAGTACTGAGACCCTCCCAGCACACAGAGCTGTGGAAATACACCTGTTCCTGCCCCACATCCCCCCCCCAGCACACAGAGCTGTGGAAATACAACCTGTTCCTGCCCCACATCCCCCCCCCCCAGCACACAGAGCTGTGGAAATACACCCGTTCCTGCCCCACATCCCCCCCCCCCAGCACACAGAGCTGTGGAAATACACCTGTTCCTGCCCCACATCCCCCCCCCCCAGCACACAGAGCTGTGGAAATACACCTGTTCCTGCCACACATCCCCCCCCAGCACACAGAGCTGTGGAAAATACACCTGTTTCCTGCCCCACATCCCCCCCCCCCAGCACACAGAGCTGTGGAAATACACCTGTTCCTGCCCCACATCCCCCCCCCCAGCACACAGAGCTGTGGAAATACACCCGTTCCTGCCCCACATCCCCCCCCCCAGCACACAGAGCTGTGGAAATACACCTGTTCCTGCCCCACATCCCCCCCCCCCCCCCCCAGCACACAGAGCTCTAGAAATGCATCTGTTCCTGCTATGCACCATCCCTGCTATTCCAGTACTGAGACCCCCCCCCCCCCAAAAAAAAAAAAAAAAATCAGATCTGGAAACGCACCTGTCTCCTGCTCTGCATCCCCACTCCACTAGTCCAGTACTGAGACCCTCCCAGCACACAGAGCTGTGGAAATACACCTGTTCCTGCCCCACATCCCCCCCCCAGCACACAGAGCTGTGGAAATACACCTGTTCCTGCCCCACACCCCCCCCCCCAGCACACAGAGCTGTGGAAATACACCCGTTCCTGCCCCACATCCCCCCCCCCCAGCACACAGAGCTGTGGAAATACACCTGTTCCTGCCCCACATCCCCCCCCCCAGCACACAGAGCTGTGGAAATACACCTGTTCCTGCCCCACATCCCCCCCCCAGCACACAGAGCTGTGGAAATACACCTGTTCCTGCCCCACATCCCCCCCCCCAGCACACAGAGCTGTGGAAATACACCCGTTCCTGCCCCACATCCCCCCCCCCCAGCACACAGAGCTGTGGAAATACACCTGTTCCTGCCCCACATCCCCCCCCCCAGCACACAGAGCTCTAGAAATGCATCTGTTCCTGCTATGCACCATCCCTGCTATTCCAGTACTGAGACCCCCCCCCCCAAAAAAAAAAAAAAAATCAGATCTGGAAACGCACCTGTCTCCTGCTCTGCATCCCCACTCCACTAGTCCAGTACTGAGACCCTCCCAGCACACAGAGCTGTGGAAATACACCTGTTCCTGCCCCACATCCCCCCCCCCCCCAGCACACAGAGCTGTGGAAATACACCTGTTCCTGCCCCACATCCCCCCCCCCCAGCACACAGAGCTGTGGAAATACACCCGTTCCTGCCCCACATCCCCCCCCCCAGCACACAGAGCTGTGGAAATACACCTGTTCCTGCCCCACATCCCCCCCCCCCCAGCACACAGAGCTGTGGAAATACACCTGTTCCTGCCCCACATCCCCCCCCCCCAGCACACAGAGCTGTGGAAATACACCTGTTCCTGCCCCACATCCCCCCCCCCCAGCACACAGAGCTGTGGAAATACACCCGTTCCTGCCCCACATCCCCCCCCCCAGCACACAGAGCTGTGGAAATACACCTGTTCCTGCCCCACACCCCCCCCCCCAGCACACAGAGCTGTGGAAATACACCTGTTCCTGCCCCACATCCCCCCCCCAGCACACAGAGCTGTGGAAATACACCTGTTCCTGCCCCACATCCCCCCCCCAGCACACAGAGCTGTGGAAATACACCTGTTCCTGCCCCACATCCCCCCCCCCTGCTGTTCCAAGTCTTCATTTGTATAGCTTTGAAAGGCAGCACTTTGCTAAGATCAGAATTCTGTCCATTGTAAAGTACTGCAGGGTCCCATGACTTCTCTCCTGCCTCAGCAAAGGAACCCTTGGCCCATTTGTACCTGCTTGAGGGCTATGAACAGCTCTGATTTTCAGGATATGGGTCGTTAACTATCCATCAGGCTAATCTGCATATCCTAGTAGCTGAAAACCAAATCTGTTGGTAGCTCTCAAAGGCTGAGTTGGTGCACCTTTAATGCAATATATAATATAATGCCTAAAACACCTTGTTTAGACGTTTGTATGGATCTGTTTTGAAGGATGTCTAACCAAAAGTTAGAAGTGCCTGTGTTCCAGCTGTCCACAGAGCAGCAGATCAAAGGGTTCAAGAGAGACGTTCTCTCATCTGCACATTTCCTCTATGGGATTGTTGCTGGCGATCTGTTAACTTTAATGGCGCCTCAGATCCACTGGATGCATCCTCCAGGAGATGAGCAGGAAGGAGACTCCATAGCTTAAAATGGGGGTGATGAACAGGCAGCTGGACTGTTGTTGGGGGGTTGTCTGGGTCTTGCCGCATCTGCGTAAGTGGAACCGACGTTTCAGCCGTCGGACTGGTGCTTTCTTCAGGGTGCGCTTTGACGTGTGCGCTGGTCTTTAGATAGTGGGGTTCTCAGACCTGATGGGTTGGGGGTTTGGGGTGGGTGATTTCCTCAGGAAGGCAGATTCTGTGAGAAATGGGAAGCAGGAAAAGTTAATTGTTCGCAATTTAAAATTGTGACCCATGAACTTTCTTACCAGAATTCCTGCCTTTCGGAGGAAACCACCCATCTCAAACCCCAGCCAGTTGAGAACCCACTATAAAGACAAACTGCAAAGCTTGTAGTATACCCTGAAAAAAGCCAGAGCCAGTGGCGTTCCTAGGGGGGGCGGTGGGTGCACGACGCTGGGGGGGTGCCGCGCGCCTGTCCTCCGTTCGTTCCATGCTTCTTCTCTGCCCCGGAACAGGTTACTTCCTGTTCCGGGGCAGAGAAGAAGCATGGAACGAACGGAGGACATGTGCGCGCGGCACCCCCCCAGCGGCGTGCACCGGGGGGGGGGTTCCTTTGCAGGGGGTATCCTTTCACCGGGGGGGGGGGGTCCGCACTGCATCCGGGGGGGGGCGCTGCACCCGGAGGGCGGGGCGCATTGGCGATCCGCCCCAGGTGTCCGCCCCCCTAGGTACGCCACTGGCCAGAGCACCAAAGCTGAAACATCGGTTCCACTTACGACAACAATCATGATGTCAGCCACAGAAACCTAAGAGAACAGGCAGCTAAATGTTCTGCTCTGTCCTGGTCTAACTGGGGCTTTGCCATGTCCATTGTGTCTGAAATACCTTTGAAAAGCTGTTCAAGACCTCTTGTGCATTTATAGACTTGCGGTAGCCCTGACAACATCTACGGCTAAGAGGGCTCGTTTGGCACACGAAAGGGGCACTGCTTCTGCTAAGACATGCCTGAGGGTTTCCTGTCTCTTTCTTGGTTGCAGGGTCACACCAGCCCCCCACATCACGTGGAGGGTATCTGAGGTCCCCTTCCTGGACCAGGACGAGAGTGGAACAGGGCCGGGAGAAGAAGCATCTGAGTGAGCTGGAGCTTCAGACGGGGACCACAGACAGTTACCTCACTGTGGAAAGAGCTAAGGATGAATAGGGGGGTGTCCATCTTGCTGGATCTCCCTCGACCAAAAAAAGGTGCCAAAGCAGGAGCTTGTGCTGTTGCCCTTTAAAAGGAAAGAAAAACAGGAAAGAGAAAACTCTTTTGGAAGTGAATCTGTCTTAATTTAAAGTTACACTACTTCTTCCCCCAGACTGTTGGAAATGTTTCAGTGCCAGAATTCTCCCCCCCCACCACCATCCCTATACACACACTGTCTCTCCCAGCTCCCAGAAGGGAGACCTGCATCAGATGTGGGGGGGACGCATGAGGAAAGAAATGTCTATAATTCATTGCTGGCTCTGAAGGATTCAGTGGCAGGAGACGAAGGTGGGACTGGCTGACCCATGGGCGGCTTCTTTATGCCTTTTGACGCTATGCACCAAATCTGGCAGCCAAGGACAAAGCACACGAATCCAGTTGCCTCTTTACTGTCTGGGCATGGAGCAGGCCGGGAGGATGTCAATGTGGGCTCTGTCACTGCTCCTTTCTGCCATAATCCCCCCTCCCTGTCTAGGGAAGCCCAGGGCCCATGGGGAGCTCAAATAGTGGAATAGAAACTATTTGGATTCCTGGTGTGGCTTCTTGTGACCTTGGGAAAGTCACTTAACCCTTTATTGCTCTGGCTACAGAACTTAGATTGTGAGCCCACTGGGGCCAGAGAAGGTACCTGCATGTAATAGATGTGGTATATCAAAGCCATGACCCTGTAGCTGGCAAGAGAAGCAGTGCAGAGCCACTGCCACCTGTGCCCTGAAGCACATTAATTTTCCAGTGGCCTTAACGCCTTCCTCTAACATGACTGTTTTCATCTGTCCATGCAGTTTCCAAAGCCCCATTTTGTTTTATTTTGCCTGAGCTGATGTGCCAAGTGCCAGCTTAAGTTGCATGAATTGACCAGGAGACTCCACCATCCCTAGGACCGTTAGTGTCCAGCTGATTTTGCTATCGCGCATCCTACAGTGTGTGGTGACATTGCTCTTCCATCCATCCGTTCATGAGGAAAATCCTGACATGCTGGAAGCCTGTGCCACCTTCCAGCGGTCTAATGTGTGTGTGTGTGAAGCTCTTCACGGTATGAGCTCCATATGTTAAATCAACAGCTTGGTCCTTCATCATCTTCTCCTCTGTTCTGTCCCTGAGAACGTGAAACTTATCGTTTACACAACCAGTTTGCAGGAAAGGGAAATCGTAGATGCTTAAGAAGCTGAAGATTTCAGTGGACACAATGAACATTTTTAAAAGTAACCACATTGCCCATGGATGTCCAGAAAAGAGAAACATTGATAGGCAGGGGCGCCCCCCCCCCCCCCCGCCATGCCGCTGCCACCGGTGCCCCCGCCATACTGCTTCCCTCCAGCAGAGTTGCCACTGTCCTGTTCCCCCCCCCCCCCCCCCCACCTTGAAGGCTTGTGGCTTACTTGGGGGCAGGAAACAAAGTCCCCTCTTTCCTGCCCAGCGCAGCGCTTTGTTTACAAAATGGCTGCTGAGACTTCCCACAGTAGTCTCACCCCCCAAAAAAGAGGACACATGTCCCTCCCCGCCCCCTGTCACATACCGCCCCACCCCGTCCCCCTGTCACACACCCCCTAAGGGGTGTCCTAGCCTCCCCTTACCTTACTGTACTGCCCTGGTGGTCTAGTGACCTATTTGGGGCAGGAAAGAACCCCCTGTTTCCTGCCCGGAACGGCTGCAGAGACTGTCTTGCTCCCTCCTGTATCGGCGCCGATTCAAAATGACTGCCAAGAGTGACCTTGCAAGATTTCTGCAGAAGTGTTGCGAGGCCACTTCAACTCTCGGTGGCCATTTTGAATCGGGACCGGAGTCAGCAAACAACAGTCTGCAGGTGCTCCGGGCAGGAAAGAGGGGGCTCTTTTCTGCCCCAAAGAGGTTACTAGACCGCCAGGGCAGTACAGTAAGCGCAGGGGCAGATAGGACACCGCTGGGCCCGCCTGCCAGCCTGCCCATTTGTCTGCAAATCTGGACAAACGGGCAGGCTGGCAAAACCCGCCCGGTTGCCTGGCCATGTCCTTAAAAAGAGGACATATCCAGGTAAAACTGGACATATGGTAACTCTAGTCTCGCCTCTTGGCAGCTATTTTGTAAACACAGCGGTGCAACCAGGGAGAATAGTGGCAGCGGCCACTGGACCACCAGGGACCCATGTGTGGCGGCAGGTAACAAGGCAGAGCCTCTGGACCCTCAGGCACTGCCCGGCTGCCCGAATGGTCAGTCTGCCTCTATTGCTAGGGGTAGGGTTACCATATGTCGATTTACCCGGACATGTCCTCTTTTTGAGGACATGTCCAGATGGGTTTTGCCAGTCCGCCCGTTTGTCTGGATTTCTGGACAAACGGGCGGGCGGCGGGCCTATCGTAGCCTCCCCTTCCCTACTGTCTACTGCCCTGGTGGTCTAGTGACCTTTTCGGGGCAGGAAAGAGCCCCCTCTTTATTGCCCTGCATCCTGTTGCTGTGACGGTCTCGGGATTCAAAATGGCCGCTGAGAGTTGAAGCGGCCTCGCAAGACTTCAACTCTCGGTGGCCATTTTGAATCCCGAGACCGTCACAGCAACAGGATGCAGGGCAAGGACAGAGCTCCGGGCAGGAAAGAGGGGGCTCCTTCCTGTCCCGAAGAGGTCACTAGACCACCAGGGAAGTAGATAGTAAGTAAGGGGACGGAAGGGGAGGTGACCCAGGGGAAGGGAGGGGAATATGTGACCTGAGGGGAGGGGAATGTATGACAGGGGGCGGGGGCAGGGGCCAAAATATGGTAACCCTAGCTAGGGGTCTGTATACTTCCCCTGAAGCTGCTGATTCACATTTAACGACATAATATACTTCCTAAAACTCCAGCATATCTAATCTTCATTACCAACAATTGAAAATTTAGGTCTGCAACATCTAAAAACAGTAATATTATATTACATTGCATTTGTCTAAGTTTTCAAGTGTTAGTAATGTAGACTAAAGGTGCACTGGGCCCTTTAAGAAAGGTGTTGTGTTTTGAAATGTATTGGACTTTACTTAAATATTCACATTTAACTTGCTGTGCTCTTTACCGTCCAGAAGCTTGAAGGAAACTGTGCCGATGAGCATTTGCTCCTGAACATGTTCTGTACTGAGAATCGCTGGAATGAATTCCTTATCTGGGGCAGATTTAACCAAAAAAGCCATTTTATTTTTGGATCTGCTTGTGCTAATGTCAGAGTCTTAAGCCTGTAACAGACCTTTTCCATCGTTACAGATGTTGTAGGGTGATTTCTTTTTATTTCCCTGACTTGCATGTGTGATTAGTTTGCCAGAGTTGTACCAGGTCACTGAAACTTGATTGATTTGAGTTAATCACACAGGCATAGCTGGTCCAATAAAACGTATTACTAAGCTTAGATTGACATTTATTCCAGAATTATCTAACTGGCCTAGCTGGGAGCCTGCACAGTGGGGCCCGGTTACTAAACATAGTGGCATATGACGGCAGATAAAGACCTGTACGGTCCCATCCAGTCTGCCTAAGAAGACTTAAAGTGCTACCAGCATCTTCCCATCCAGTTAACACAGCCATTTTCTGAAGACTCGCCCGCCCTGCACAGGACTGCCAGAGTGGCTGAAACTACCCAGTGGAGCAGCTGAACCCTACACTACCCACATGGTCAAGTTCAAAGGGAAGCTGCCGAGCAGGTGCTAGCGACTATGAAATAGTCCTTATCCAATGGCTTAAGCTGGCAGAAAGTGATGATGGGATTTATGGTACGACACCAAGGGGGCTTTAGAATATCAAATGAACCAGTGTAATGGTAGATGATGTATAATCTGTGGAAGGTCACCCTCTCCTCACTGTTGGGGTTTGCTCTCCTCTTTTTGCCGTCTCCTCACTTGCCTCCTGCCTCCCTCCCCCCCCCCCCCCCCATCTGATATTGGCAGACAGGTGCTTGGAGTCTCATAACACTCCCCCTCCCCAATCCCTGTTGCCAGCAGGATGAGAGCAACCAAGCACTTCTAACCCTTCTCCTCTGGGCCACAGCAGCTGTCGCAGAGACCGGCTGCAGGGCACTGATGCCCTGCAGTTCTCCTCTGGTCAGCGGTGCAGTAGATATGAAGTAAAACCGGGGACACATTGTTTGTACAGACTGTGTTCCCTTTGCACTTTCCTGTTTCCGTGTGCGAGTGTGCAACATTTCCGCCCTTGTTGCGTGAAAGCACCTGCCTCATTTGGTCCTGAGATCCGGATGAGGAATTAGCACAACCTCTAGGTGGTTCTACACGATGAAAACGAATGGAATGCAGCACTCTGGATGGGTCACAAGTCCCCACCTCCAAACTACTCAATAAGCCCCCTTGTACAGTCGCTCAATTTGACCTTCCTCCATCACCATCAGGCTAATGTGATCTGCTTCATTTCTATTTGTTTGTTTGTTGCTGGGTGGTCCCAAAAAAATGTCAAAATACAATAACAGTAATAGCCAAAGGACAATTACACACAAAAGAAACAGACATTCCATAAATAAAACATGGTCAATATTTAAATGGTGTTTTCAGGTTGTTGTTTTTTTAATACTGGCTGTGGCATTTAAAATATTTAACACATACTCAACATTGCTACCTGCTCTATGGAAAAGTGCTTTTGAACATCAGGATCATTGTTCCTAAATAAAGAAGGCCATTAAGCAAAAAAGCACTGAGATTCAAAACATTATCACAATGCGCCTGAAGTTCACAAAATCACTTCCTCTTTGCATCCCAATCAAGCAATTATTCCAAAGCCTCAGAGCTACCCCATAAAAGCAGAGATGTCAGGTTACTCAGTTCCAGGCTGGAGCTTCTGGCTGGCTCCCTATCCATTTCCGTATACAATTCAAGCTCCTCTTGTTGACCTATAAGTGCATTCACTCTGCAGCCCCTCACTACCTCTCCACCCTCATCTCTCCCTACACTCCTTCCCTAGAACTCTGTTCGCTAGGCAAATCTCTCCTACTTGCGCCCTTCTCCTCCATCGCTAACTCCAGACTCCACTCCTTCTATCTCGCCACACCTTATGCCTGGAATAGGCTTCCTGAGCCATTACGTCTAGCTCCATCCCTGGCTGCCTTCAAATCCGGGCTAAAGGCCTACCTGTTTGATGCTGCTTTCGACTCCTGACTTGTCACTTTTATCTTATCCTTGTGTGTCCTTCTGTCTGTCCTGTCCTTCCCTTCTCCTTTTTGGTCCTGTCTGCTTGTTCTGATTTAGATTGTAAGCTCTTTTGAGCAGGGACTGTCTTCTTCATGTCAAACTTCCTGAGCCCCTACGTCTTGCCCCATCCTTGGCCACCTTTAAATCTAGACTGAAAGCCCACCTCTTTAACGTTGCTTTTGACTCGTAACCACTCGCCTCCACCTACCCTCCTCTCCTCCTTCCCATTCACATTAATTGATTTGATTTGCTTACTTTATTTTTTGTCTATTAGATTGTAAGCTCTTTGAGCAGGGACTGTCTTTCTTCTATGTTTATGCAGCGCTGCGTACGCCTTGTAGCGCTATAGAAATGCTAAATAGTAGTAGTAGTAATTGTAAAGTGCTGCGTACAACTGGTAGCGCTATAGAAGTGATTTATAGTAGTAGTAGTCTTGGATTTCTGATCACCTCATCCTAGTGCATTATGGGACTTGCAGCACTGATTTCAAGGGCAGGATCAGACACTACATATCCCACACTGCTTCAGGATGTAAGTTCAAAACCAGGATTGGCCCCAAAGTCTCCAGCCTGGAACTGGCTAACTTGGCATCGCTGAAAAAGTCCTGTTCTGGATGCCAGTGTGGGACAAATGGAAAGACATAGACTGCAGACTGCCTTCCGTGCAGCAATTCTAATGGTCGATTGCGGCAGTTCCATGGGGCCCCTCTTGCTAAAACAATTGAGAAGGTTGCGGTAGGGCAGTTTACTAACTACGTAGAGACTCATAATCTGCTCCGTCCACATCAATCTGCTTTTAGGCGCATAGTACTGAGTCGACAATGCATTTTTGAGTGAGGTCTGGGAGATTTTAGACTCTGGTTTCGGCGATAGGTCTTGATTTGAAAGAGCTGCTTTTAACCTTATTGACCACGCCCTGGTCTTATCTAGGCTAAAGTCTCTGGGGCTAGAGGGGCAACATGCTGGCTTGGTTCAGTGGCGTAGCCAGATGGCCAATTTTAGGGCAGGCCTGAAAGTAAAGTGGGCGGGAACAAAATTTCTTCACTACCACCTCCTCCGTGGTGCCCCCCCCCCCCCAAACTCAAAGACATACTTGAGCTGGCGGGGATCCGCACACCATGCCAGTCAAAGACCTCCTTCTCACTGAATGGGCTCTTAAAACTTGGCCAATAGTGTCCCTGCGCTGCTGCTGGCGGCCTCTGCACATGCTCAGAGGGGGGAGGAGGAGGGTGGCTGCACGAGGACATTTCTGTCAGTAGCCCAAGTTTTAAGAGTCAGTTCAGTGAGGAGGAAGTCTTTGGCTGGCAGGGCTTGTGGATCCCCACCAACCACTCTAAAGAAGATTTGGGGGGGGGGGGGGTGGCCCACCCGTGACCACGTCACTGGCTTAGTTTACTTCATAGGCGTAGTTTGACTGTTTCATTTGGGGGGGCAAAGAATGGGCGGAGCATATTAGCATATCATTTGCATAAATGAATATGCTAATATGGAGGAAGGAAATGAAATTTACAGGCAAAATATCACAGATGCACATTTCAAAAAGCTGACACATTTCAATTAATAAATTATGAATAAAATACTTTTATTTACCTTTGTTTTCTGATCATTTAGTTTTTCTATTCGCTTTGATCCCAGTGTCTTCTGTTTTATGCAGTGTCTTCTTTCCAGTAGGCTTCCCTCTGCTCCCCACCCTCCCAGTCCCATCCATCTCTTGCTCCTTCCCTCTGCTCCCCACCCCTCCCAGTCCCATCCATCTCTTGCTCCTTCCCTCTGCTCCCCACCCCTCCCAGTCCCATCCATCTCTTGCTCCTTCCCTCTGCTCACCATCCCTCCGTCCCATCCATCTTCCCTCTGCTCCCCCCCCCCCCGTGAGGTCCAAGATGGTGACTCCGTTTACCCCCTCTCTTCCTTCCTCCCTCCGGCGCAGGCAACAGTCTTCAGCTTTTTCAGTGTTCCTGGCAGCGGTAGCGATGTACACGCTGCCTTCGGTCTGCCCCGGAAGCCTTCTCTTCAAGTTCCTGTTCCCACCTATGCGGGAACAGGAACTTGAAGAGAAGGCTTTGGGGCAGAGCCGAAGGCAGCGTGTACATTGCTACCGCTGCCAGGAACGCTGAAAAAGACTGCTGCCTGCGCCGGAGGGAGGGAGGAAGAGAGAGGGGTAGACGGACACGCTCCTCTCCGTCCGCTTGGCTTCTCTGCCCTCTCTGTCTGCGTCCCGCCCAAAAGGAAATGACGTCAGAGGAAGGCGGGACGCAGATAGAGAGGGCAGGGAAGCCAAGCGGACGGAGAGGAGCGCGTGCCTGCATGTGTTTTTTTTTTTAAACTAATGGCGCGGCGGCGCCTCGCGTCGTTTGGGGGGGCATTGCCCCCCCTCTCCCCCCCCAGTCTACGCCTATGGTTTACTTCTTTTCTTGCCAACCGCACTTTTGCTGTGTTAGTTGGCCATGATTGTTCAAGAACT
Organism: Microcaecilia unicolor; assembly: GCF_901765095.1. Taxonomy (NCBI): domain Eukaryota; kingdom Metazoa; phylum Chordata; class Amphibia; order Gymnophiona; family Siphonopidae; genus Microcaecilia; species Microcaecilia unicolor. Next base: position 359,261,945 of record NC_044035.1, on the reverse strand, counting down.
TGTAAACTGGAGTGTGAGCTTCCTTGGGGCTCTGTCCATTCTCCTTTACTTTTGAATGTATTTTAATCCCCTTTCTCTCGGTTCTTGAGTCATTTGCTGATCACATTCTTTTGCTCTATCATGTATTTCCCAGGAATCTGGACAAGCCCCTTATAGCTATGTATGGATGCAACGGTTATGTGCCCATAAGCTTGTTTTGAAGGATAGGACATCTTGTCCTTCTGCTAATATTTCTTTGCTGGATACATCAATTCAGATTGTAGATGAATTTAGCTATTTGGGGGTGAATATAGATGATCAGCTTACTTTTGGCAGTCAGGCTGATAGGGTAATCCGTAATGGTTAAGTTACGCTCTGGAAGGGGTCTGTTTGATGAACCGTCCTTTCATGCTTGAACGCATGCCCTGTTTGCATCTCACTTACACTACGGTAAGGTGGTCTTGGCCAGAATTACAACGTTTTATAAAAAGAAGCTTCAAACGTTGCAGAATGGTTGGGCTTGCACGAAGGATTAATCATGTAACTCAACTTTACCTTCATCATCATTGGCTGCCAGTGACATTTATAGTACTGTTTACATTTGTTGGTTTTGGCCCATAATGTGGTTTATGATGATCTTCCTTTAACCCATTGTGGCCTTATGTCATTGTATGTGCCTGAGTGGCATTTGAGGTTCGATTGATGCTGCCCCTTGTCAAAGGCTCATTGGGCTTCAAGGAGATCTACTACTTGTTATGGATTGGTAGTAAGCCCCTGGACAAAGGCCAGGGCCTATGTCAGACCGAACCCTCGCCAGCAAAAGGAAACTAAAAAGCAAAAAAGCCCAAGACGCAAAATAGAACCAGAGAGCAAGACACAGAAGGAAGAGGCAAAACACCACATACGGGCCACAAGGCTAAACTGGAACCCAAGCGTAACGGAGCCCACTTGGGCTGCACTGGAACCTAAGCACGAAGCAAGAAAAAGAAGTAGGGTATACAGGTAAGAAACTGACATTCGAGAGAACAGTAGATCAGTCAGGCTTGCGGCCCAAAAGCAAAGGCAGCGATCTTGAAATAAATGAAACAGACCAGACAAGACAAGGCCACAAACCAGAACACCCCAGCCAGGCTCAGGCCCACAGACGCCTAGAGGCAGTACAAGGCCGCACAGGAATCGCACACAAAACACAAGGGCAAAGGCAAGCCCAGGAAGACACAAGCAGCAACATGCTGCATTGGAATCACTCATAAGCAAAGGCCAAAGCCAAGCCCTCAAAGACAAAAGCATCAACATGCTCAAAACCCACAGCAAACCGAGAAATTGTAAGCTAGGGCAGCTTGATGCCAGAGCATCTGTTTGAAACACTGGCGGGGTTAAATCGGGTCTGGCATCTGCCATCATTCAAAACAGACACCGGCCCGTCCAAATCTCGAAATTGGCTCCATGCAAAGGCGGATGCAGCTGCAGACTCCTCAGTGCTCCCGCAGGTCAGCCTTGGATGTCGCCAAGTCATGGTAGGACCATGACGCTGGTCCCTACTTTTTGGAATGCTTTGCCAGGTACTATAAAGGGCGAAGTTTCCCTTAAAAGGTTTCAGAAATTGTTGAAAGACCATTTTTTCAAGTTTTGCATTTGGAACATCTGTCAACATAGTGTTGTAATGTTGCCAGGTACCTATATCTTGGATGGATGAGGATGAAAATGTTGGTTTTCTAATTGAATAGCAGAGTTCTCGTTTTAGCGCATAAGAAAAGGCTGACTGCACATTCATTAAAGCGTTTTTTGGTACTTTACCTGCTCGTGTGCCACAGTCCCGTTTCCACCTGCCTACCCTCAGCTCCCTTCTGTCAACCGAGCCCCCTGCATTTAAAAATAAAATCTCTAAACCAGCAGTGCAGCGCCTTCTCTGCGAAAGTGGCAGATCGCCTCGGGCGGGCCTGTCCTCACTGTGTCCCGCCCTCCTCTGACGTAACTTCCTATTTCCGTGAGGGCGGGACACAGTGAGGGAAGGCCCAACCGAGGCGATCTGCCGCTTTTGCAGAGAAGGCGCTGCACTGCTGGTTTAGAGATTTTATTTTTATTATTTAAATGAAGGGGGTCGAATGGCAGGCAAAAGGGAGCAGAGGGTAGGTAGGTGGAGACTGGGAACTACGGTGCCAGCGGCCTGGGAGCAGGAGAGGGAGGCGATAGCAGTAGCGATTGAGGGGTGGGGGAGCGATCCTGGGGGGGCCTTGCCCCAGCTCAGTCTCTTGGTGGCCCTGGTGTGCTTCAGTGAAAGGGCTGCTCTATCAGGCCTTTTCTAAGATATAATGAACCAGACCCCTGTAACACCTACAGCTACAGCACAATTATAACTGAAAGTCTGAGAATCTCGCTAGAAACGATCACACGATGCCGTTCTGAGCCTTTTGTGTCATCTGCAGTCGCTTCCTCCTCTGCTGGGCCACAACAGCTGATGCCTGGTCTCCCCGCAGTCACCTCCTTCTCTCTGGGGCTCTACCAGCTGTCACTCCAGCTGCATCACCGTCACCATGCTTTTAAGCAGTGGTTCTTTTAAAAATAAATGTGCGTTTCCATGGCTAAATTCAGCTTGGATTAAAATCTTTTGCTATACCAGAGCTGCCAAATTAAGGCCAGCTGTGGATTTCTGACACCCCCACTCTGATGTGTTACAGAACCAGCAGTATCTTAATGGGCATAGTCAGGGACTTTTTATTTATTTATTGCATCTGTATCCCACATTTTCCCACCTATTTGCAGGCTCAATGTGGCTTACATAGTATTGTTAACATAGTTATTCCAGTATATCAGGTACAGTTCGTATTGTGTAGAGATTAATTAAGGGAAGAAAGAAGAAGGAAGGGATTTATTAGGGTAATTATAGAAGGTGGGCTTTCATAACTGAATGGGTTGGTGAAGTGGATTAGTGAGGCTATAGGACGGCCTGTCCAGAAATCCGGACAAACGGGCAGATTGCTACTACTACTACTATTTAGCATTTCTATAGTGCTACAAGGCATACGCAGCGCTGCACAAACATAGAAGAAAGACAGTCCCTGCTCAAAGAGCTATGTAATAAAAGTGAGCCAAGTATAGGACAATCAAGCCATTGTGACATCACTGATGAGGTTGGCTCTTATTGGTGGCCTGAGGCATTATGACATCACAATATTAGCTCTGGTTACAAGAGACTACTACTACTACTATTTAGCATTTCTATAGCGCTACAAGGCGTACGCAGCGCTGCACAAACATAGAAGAAAGACAGTCCCTGCTCAAAGAGCTATGTAATAAAAGTGAGCCAAGTATAGGACAATCAAGCCATTGTGACATCACTGATGAGGTTGGCTCTTATTGGTGGCCTGAGGCATTATGACATCACAATATTAGCTCTGGTTACAAGAGACTACTACTACTACTATTTAGCATTTCTATAGCGATACAAGGCGTACGCAGCGCTGCACAAACATAGAAGAAAGACAGTCCATGCTCAAAGAGCTATGTAATAAAAGTGAGCCAAGTATAGGACAATCAAGCCATTGTGACATCACTGATGAGGTTGGCTCTTATTGGTGGCCTGAGGCATTATGACATCACAATATCACCTCTGATTACAAGAGACTACTACTACTACTATTTATCACTTCTATAGCGCTACAAGGCATACGCAGCGCTGCACAAACATAGAAGAAAGACAGTCCCTGCTCAAAGAGCTATGTAATAAAAGTGAGCCAAGTATAGGACAATCAAGCCATTGTGACATCACTGATGAGGTTGGCTCTTATTGGTGGCCTGAGGCATTATGACATCACAATATTAGCTCTGGTTACAAGAGACTACTACTACTACTATTTAGCATTTCTATAGCGCTACAAGGCGTACGCAGCGCTGCACAAACATAGAAGAAAGACAGTCCCTGCTCAAAGAGCTATGTAATAAAAGTGAGCCAAGTATAGGACAATCAAGCCATTGTGACATCACTGATGAGGTTGGCTCTTATTGGTGGCCTGAGGCATTGTGACATCACAATATCACCTCTGATTACGAGACTACTACTACTACTATTTAGCATTTCTATAGCGCTACAAGGCATACGCAGCGCTGCACAAACATAGAAGAAAGACAGTCCCTGCTCAAAGAGCTATGTAATAAAAGTGAGCCAAGTATAGGACAATCAAGCCATTGTGACATCACTGATGAGGTTGGCTCTTATTGGTGGCCTGAGGCATTATGACATCACAATATTAGCTCTGGTTACAAGAGACTACTACTACTACTATTTAGCATTTCTATAGCGCTACAAGGCGTACGCAGCGCTGCACAAACATAGAAGAAAGACAGTCCCTGCTCAAAGAGCTATGTAATAAAAGTGAGCCAAGTATAGGACAATCAAGCCATTGTGACATCACTGATGAGGTTGGCTCTTATTGGTGGCCTGAGGCATTATGACATCACAATATTAGCTCTGGTTACAAGAGACTACTACTACTACTACTACTATTTAGCATTTCTATAGCACTACAAGGCGTACGCAGCGCTGCACAAACATAGAAGAAAGACAGTCCCTGCTCAAAGAGCTATGTAATAAAAGTGAGCCAAGTATAGGACAATCAAGCCATTGTGACATCACTGATGAGGTTGGCTCATTGGTGGCCTGAGGCATTATGACATCACAATATTAGCTCTGGTTACAAGAGACTACTACTACTACTACTACTACTATTTAGCATTTCTATAGCACTACAAGGCGTACGCAGCGCTGCACAAACATAGAAGAAAGACAGTCCCTGCTCAAAGAGCTATGTAATAAAAGTGAGCCAAGTATAGGACAATCAAGCCATTGTGACATCACTGATGAGGTTGGCTCATTGGTGGCCTGAGGCATTATGACATCACAATATTAGCTCTGGTTACAAGAGACTACTACTACTACTACTATTTAGCATTTCTATAGCACTACAAGGCGTACGCAGCGCTGCACAAACATAGAAGAAAGACAGTCCCTGCTCAAAGAGCTATGTAATAAAAGTGAGCCAAGTATAGGACAATCAAGCCATTGTGACATCACTGATGAGGTTGGCTCTTATTGGTGGCCTGAGGCATTGTGACATCACAATATCACCTCTGATTACGAGACTACTACTACTACTATTTAGCATTTCTATAGCGCTACAAGGCATACGCAGCGCTGCACAAACATAGAAGAAAGACAGTCCCTGCTCAAAGAGCTATGTAATAAAAGTGAGCCAAGTATAGGACAATCAAGCCATTGTGACATCACTGATGAGGTTGGCTCTTATTGGTGGCCTGAGGCATTATGACATCACAATATTAGCTCTGGTTACAAGAGACTACTACTACTACTACTACTATTTAGCATTTCTATAGCACTACAAGGCGTACGCAGCGCTGCACAAACATAGAAGAAAGACAGTCCCTGCTCAAAGAGCTATGTAATAAAAGTGAGCCAAGTATAGGACAATCAAGCCATTGTGACATCACTGATGAGGTTGGCTCATTGGTGGCCTGAGGCATTATGACATCACAATATTAGCTCTGGTTACAAGAGACTACTACTACTACTACTACTACTATTTAGCATTTCTATAGCACTACAAGGCGTACGCAGCGCTGCACAAACATAGAAGAAAGACAGTCCCTGCTCAAAGAGCTATGTAATAAAAGTGAGCCAAGTATAGGACAATCAAGCCATTGTGACATCACTGATGAGGTTGGCTCTTATTGGTGGCCTGAGGCATTGTGACATCACAATATCACCTCTGATTACGAGACTACTACTACTACTATTTAGCATTTCTATAGCGCTACAAGGCATACGCAGCGCTGCACAAACATAGAAGAAAGACAGTCCCTGCTCAAAGAGCTATGTAATAAAGTGAGCCAAGTATAGGACAATCAAGCCATTGTGACATCACTGATGAGGTTGGCTCTTATTGGTGGCCTGAGGCATTGTGACATCACAATATCACCTCTGATTACGAGACTACTACTACTACTATTTAGCATTTCTATAGCGCTACAAGGCATACGCAGCGCTGCACAAACATAGAAGAAAGACAGTCCCTGCTCAAAGAGCTATGTAATAAAAGTGAGCCAAGTATAGGACAATCAAGCCATTGTGACATCACTGATGAGGTTGGCTCTTATTGGTGGCCTGAGGCATTATGACATCACAATATTAGCTCTGGTTACAAGAGACTACTACTACTATTACTACTACTACTATTTAGCATTTCTATAGCGCTACAAGGCGTACGCAGCGCTGCACAAACATAGAAGAAAGACAGTCCCTGCTCAAAGAGCTTACAATCTAATAGACAAAAAATAAATAAATAAAGTAAGCAAATCAAATCAATTAATGTGAACGGGAAGGAAGAGAGGAGGGTAGGTGGAGGCGAGTGGTTACGAGTCAAAAGCAATGTTAAAGAGGTGGGCTTTCAGTCTAGATTTGCTAGCCTCCCCTCCGCTTAGTTACTACTGCCCTGGTGGTCTAGTGACCTCTTCCTCCTCCGGGGCAGGAAAGCCTCCTCTTTCCTGCCTGGAGCGCTGCCCTGCGTGCATCGTTCCTGTTGCTGATCTCAGCGCCGATTCAAAATGGCCACCGAGAGTTGAAGTGACCTCGTGAGACTTCAACTCTCGGCGGCCATTTTGAATCGGCGCTGAGATCAGCAACAGGAAGGATGCAGGGCAGTAGTAAGGTAAGGGGAGGGGGTGACGGGGAGGGGGAGGGGTGACGGGGTGTGTGACAGGGGGGAGGGAAAAATGTGACAGGGGCGGAGCGAGGGCGTGAAAGGGGGCGGGGTGTGTGGTGGGGGGCAGCGCATGTGTCCTCCTTTTTGGGGGACAAAATATGGTAACCCTACGGTATAATGGACTAGATAGGAACACCCCGTCTCCTGTTTTCTTTAACTTCCTTGCACTACAGCACGTCATCAATGGTCACAGTAACAGGAAGCGTATTAAAGGCACTTCTTAATACCAAAAATGTAATCTTCTCTCTGTTAAATCATATCGGTGATATTGGGGAGCCCTGTGGGACTCCACAACCAGAAGCACAGGAGGATGACATGACCCCCGCCATTTTCATACTGTAGGATTTCAAAGTCATAAGTCCTCTAAACCAATCATTAACCACCCTTTCAATGCTCTCATAGTTCAGATTTCATCTGATATTTCTCCTGACTATATGTTGCCACTTGTTACTTTGCCTTCTCACAATTCAATCTTTGGCGTAAGAGACTTCCTGTGTCTTGATTTTCTTACCTGTAAGAAAGTAGTTTACAAGCGTCTAGTGGTGGAATTCCTTGCCAAAAAATATAGGAACCCAACTTGATTATTTGGTTTTTCGTAAGGTTTTGAAATCTTTCGTTTTCAAAACATTTCTGTCAATTGATCCTGGAACTTAATCTCCCCCTTCCATTCTCCCATATATGCTTTATTATTGAATTTCTTCATATATTTACGATTCTTTCCTTATTGATATGTGTGGGTTTATGTATTTTGTTTCATATTTTGTAATGACTTCTTTTTAGCTTGTTAGCCACATTGAACTCGAAACTGCACAGGAAAATGTGGGGTATAAATGCCATAAATAAATAAATAAATAAATATTATATTTAACTACATTCTTAATGTTATATTTAACTATATTCCTGTGAGTTTGCTGTGAGAAGACGTGAGGTCCAGCTCCTTATGAAGTGTTGAGCGAAACAGGAGCTCGCTGTCGGGCGTGGGTGTTCTCAATAGTCTCGATACAGACCACAGCTAAGTACTAGTATTGTAGTATTGCACTTCCTAGAATAATAACTGTATTTAAGAGAGTCATCAGAAGTTTTTTAGACTAATGACGATACTAGCCAGCGTGTGTATTAAGATTTAACACACTCTGAACGAACCGGTCAGCTGTGCTAATCAATCAGACATCAGCTGTGACCAAGTCTCTGAAGTCTTTTCCTCTATACCTAAATTAGGATTACGTAAAGAGTCTTACTTGCTTTTTGGGGGGTTTTATATGTTCATAAATAAATGCCATAATAATTCAACAGAGTCAACAAAATATCATGATCCACCAGATCAAATGCACTGGACATATCAAACTGCATTAATAACACCCTCTTTCCTACACTAATTCTTTTCTGATAATGAAGTGGTCAAGAGTTCTTCATACTGAACCCACTTCTAAAAGCACATTGAGAACCATCTAGAACATTACAATGATCCAGCTGAGAAGCTACTCTACCTTCCATGAAGCAACCGGTCTATAATTGGATACATCATCCAATTTAACGCTTTGGTAGTAGGTCAAACACCTTATTTTCAGGTATTTCCATTTTTGTTAATATGTAACATAATATATAGAATTGCCAATAATAACATCTTACCTGCATTTTCTAGTCAATATCAATAACATAGTACCATGACGGATAATAGAAAAAGACCATCCAGCCAGTCCAGTTATTTCAGTCCCTATTGCTAAGGCCATTTCTACTGCCAACTGTAGAAACTTGACCACTTACAGGGTTAGTTCTTGTTCAAGTCCGTTTTTACTGTGTCCTTTAGTTTTCAGCTATGCAACACCCATCAGCCCTTCCCACTATCTCCACCAAGCCCTTCGACAAGACAAGCAATCACCTAAGCCAGCGAGGCTGTTTACTTAAACATCCAACTGTGTAGGTCGCTGTTGCACTACTGGTTGGTACACAGCCTCCATCAACCTGTCAATATTGGCCCAGTTGGTTTCTGAAGAGTTATGTTTGCTGAGGCTAACCCATGGCCTGCAGTAGCTTGAAGTTCCTACCGCTGTTTTTCATGTCTAACTCAAAGGCGGTGGGGAGGGGGAGTGGTCAGACGGGGGCAGGCCCAGCAGGAAAGGAGAGACGTCTGAAGACAGCGAAGAGGCGATCAGCTGTTCTTCTTGCCCGTGCAGCGCCTTCACACAGAGGTGAGAGGCGCTGCAGCCTGGTAAGATGGGGGGGGGGCCCGGTGGAGGGGGGGAGTGGCGGCGACGACCTCAGGGGGGGCGGCGGGGGCGGGGCATGGGGGCGGAGGATAGTGGGAGACGGAGCTGTGGGAGAAAGACAGGAGACGAGAGGAAGGGAGGGGGGGCCGGGACAGCGGCGACCTCGGGCGGGGCTGTATTCCCTTGTGCGGGGAATGAAGTTAATTGACAAGCAAAACACGCCCAACAGAGGAGGAGGATGGTGGTGTCCCAGGCTGCAGTTGGCATCAGGATGACAGGTCTGCACGTTCTGGCCAACTGTTTTTGTTTTTACGTTTGTGGCATGCGCAGAGCAGCCAGCATAACGCTCGACTGCTCTACGCATGCTTAACGGGCCGACTATCGACGTTTTTAACGAAGGGTTAGTGAATGCAAGTGCATTCTTCATGCATTCTTTGTTTTTTCAAATTCGGTAAGTTATTTTACGTTTTAGATTCGTTTACGTTTGGTTGATTTATCTGGGCCTCAGTCTCTGGTAACCAGACTGATATTGTGATGTCATATTGCCTCATTCTACCAATAAGAGCCAACCTCATCAGTGATGTCACAATGGCTAGATTGTCCTGTATTTGGCTCACTTTTCACATGTAGCAATGATTTCCATTTCTAGAGACATCTCTCTTTTCTTTAATTAAGGGGATGAGTTATCAATGTGGGTTACCTTTAAGACATGTTATTTTATTGTTAACCTACTGGTGCCCTTGTGTTGTCTGTGGATGGGGGGGGGGGGGGGTTGGATTGGTCACCCCACTTCTTCGTGAGTGAAAGAAATCTTCCAAAACTAAGTTTTTCTTGTTAAGCAATGGCAGTTATGAGACTTAAGCTATTGATCAGAATGGTGGTGCCGTGTTTTCCCCGTTAATTTTTGTGACTAGTTCTATTAAGAGGTTTGCTGTAAACACCCTTCTACTACTACTACTACTACTACTACTATTTAGCATTTCTATAGCGCTACAAGGCATACGCAGCGCTGCACAAACATAGAAGAAAGACAGTCCCTGCTCAAAGAGCTTACAATCTAATAGATAAAAAATAAATAAAGTAAGCAAATCAAATCAATTAATGTGGACAGGAAGGAAGAGAGGAGGGTAGGTGGAGGCGAGTGGTTACAAGTGGTTACGAGTCAAAAGCAATGTTAAAGAGGTGGGCTTTCAGTCTAGATTTAAAGGTGGCCAAGGATGGGGCAAGACGTAGGGGCTCAGGAAGTTTATTCCAGGCGTAGGGTGCAGCGAGACAGAAGGCGCGAAGTCTGGAGTTGGCAGTAGTGGAGAAGGGAACAGATAAGAAGGATTTATCCATGGAGCGGAGTGCACGGGAAGGGGTGTAGGGAAGGACGAGTGTGGAGAGATACTGGGGAGCAGCAGAGTGAATACATTTATAGGTTAGTAGAAGAAGTTTGAACAGGATGCGAAAACGGATAGGGAGCCAGTGAAGGGTCTTGAGGAGAGGGGTAGTATGAGTAAAGCGACCCTGGCGGAAGATGAGACGGGCAGCAGAGTTTTGAACCGACTGGAGAGGGGAGAGGTGACTAAGTGGGAGGCCAGCAAGAAGCAGATTGCAGTAGTCTAAACGAGAGGTGACAAGGGTGTGGATGAGGGTTTTGGTAGAGTGCTCGGAAAGAAAGGGGCGGATTTTACGGATGTTGTAAAGAAAGAAACGACAGGTCTTGGCAATCTGCTGGATATGAGCAGAGAAGGAGAGAGAAGAGTCAAAGATGACCCCAAGGTTTCGAGCTGAGGAGACAGGGAGAATGAGAGAGCCATCAACAGAAATAGAAAACGGGGGGAGCGGGGAGGTGGGTTTGGGGGGGAAAATGAGAAGCTCGGTTTTGGTCATATTTAATTTCAGGTGGCGTTGAGACATCCAGACAGCGATGTCAGACAAGCACGCTGAAACTTTGGTTTGGATGCAAGGTGAGATATCAGGGGTAGAAAGGTAGATTTGGGAGTCATCAGCATAGAGATGGTAGGAAAAGCCATGGGATGAGATTAATGAACCAAGGGAAGACGTGTAGATAGAAAAGAGGAGGGGACCAAGAACAGAACCCTGAGGTACGCCAACAGGCAGAGGGATAGAAGTAGAAGAGGATCCACCAGAGTGAACACTAAAGGTGCGGAGGGAGAGGTAGGAAGAGAACCAGGAAAGGACAGAGCCCTGGAATCCAAGTGAGGACAGGGTATCGAGAAGTATGCTGTGATCGACAGTGTCAAACGCAGCGGAAAGATCAAGAAGAATGAGGATGGAATATTGACCTCTGGATTTAGCCAGTAATAGGTCATTGGAGACTTTAGTAAGCGCAGTTTCGGTTGAGTGGAGAGGGCGAAAACCAGATTGTAATGGGTCAAGAATAGCATGTGAGGAGAGAAAATCAAGGCAGCGGCGGTGAACAGCATGCTCAAGTAATTTGGAGAGAAAAGGAAGGAGGGAGATGGGTCGGTAATTAGAGGGACAAGTAGGGTCAAGTGAAGGCTTCTTAAGGAGAGGTGTGACCACAGCATGTTTAAAGGCAGCAGGGACAGTCGCAGTGGAAAGTGAGAGGTTGAGAATGTGACAGATAAAAGGAATAAGAGTAGGAGAGATGGCATTAAGAAGGTGGGTGGGAATGGGATCAGAGGAACAGGTGGTACATTTTGAGGAAGAAAGGAGAAGTGTAGTTTCCTCAATAGTAACTTCAGGAAAGGAGGAAAGGGAATGAGGGGAAGGAGAGAGAGGGGAACGGACTAGTGGAGGGAGAGCTGGTGAGGTAGAGAAAGCAAGGTTTATCTTTTGAACCTTGTTGTGAAAGAATTCAGCAAGGGTCTGAGGAGATAATGAAGGGGGAGTTGGGGGAGGGGGCACCTTGAGGAGAGAGTTCAATGTGGTGAAGAGAAGTCGAGGATTAGAGCCAAGAGAGTTGGTCAGTTGGATATAATAATCCTGTTTGGCACGTAAAAGAGCAGATTGGAAGGAGGTCAGCATGAACTTAAAGTGTAAGAAATCAGCAAGGGCCTGAGATTTCCGCCAGAGGCGTTCGGCAGAGCGGGTACAGGAACGTAGGTAGCGGATATTAGAAGTCAGCCAAGGTTGGGGTTTTGTACGCCTTACAGGGCGGGTCATCAAAGGTGCAAGAGTGTCTAAGGCAGAGGATAGAGTATTGTTGTAAGAAGAAACAGCCTCGTTGACAGACGTGGATGGTGCCACAGTAGAGAGGAGGTTTGAAACATGGGAGGATAGAGATGGGAGACAAAGGAATAGAAGAGTAATGGAGGGCAGTGTAGGTGAGACCCAAAAGTGGTGAGAAAAGAGATGGAAGCTAATAAGAGAATGAAGGAGAAAGAGAGTGGACTTGGGTCCCTAACTCCTCCCCTAAGCATGAGTCCACCCAGGCACCACCCTAACTTCCCCTGAGCATAACCGCCCAGGCACCACCCTAACTCCTTGCCTGAGTATGACTCTGCCCAGGCACCACCCTAACTCCTCCCCTGAGCATAACTCCGCCCAGGCACCACCCTAACTCCTTGCCTGAACATGACTCCACCCAGGCACCACCCTAACTCCTCCCCTGAGCATGCCCAGGCACCACCCTAACTCCTCGCCTGAGTATGACTCTGCCCAGGCACCACCCTAACTCCTCCCCTGAACATGACTCCACCCAGGCACCACCCTAACTCCTCGCCTGAGTATGACTCTGCCCAGGCACCACCCTAACTCCTCCCCTGAACATGACTCCACCCAGGCACCACCCTAACTCCTCTCCTACACAGACTGCTGTAAAAGTACACAGTGGATTGCACTGCACATACTGTTAGACCTAATTGTATAAGAGCCTGTTTTCAGCATTTCAAGTTTATAAAATTACCCCCTATATGCTGAAGGTTTCACATGAAGGTAGAACAGGAGTGCTCTCTAGCACAGCTCCCAAACTCAGTCTAGTATTTAAGCTTTAGTCAAGCAGAAACAAGCACAGGCGTATTCATCCTTATAAATAATTAGTACTGCTCTACCAGTGCAATAAAGGAATTGTTCTTCTGAGAAAAGATCATGATTTACTTATGAGGCAATAGAAAAGAGAATACCAGGATTTAAAACTTATGACAAATCTTTCATCTGCCAAGTCAATAAAACACACAACCACAACTTAAATGTGAGGGACCTCTGATCTTCATTCAGCCTAACCAGCTACGTAACTGTGTCCCCACAGAAGATCAGGAGGGAGAACGTTCTCAGAGAGCAGCTTAGGAGAGCTGTGACACTCGTCCATGACCAGAGACAAACTTACACAACAGCTGTGACATCTATCCAGACCCACAAAGGCTTGTAGGAGACCTGTGCCACCCACCCAGGACCAGAGGCAGTCTTACACGAGATCTAGACAGGCATACAAAAGAGCTGTGCCATCCATCCAGGACCAGATACAGGTTTACAGGAAAGGGGGATGTGGTTACAATCAAAGTGGGTTACATAATCAATACAGGTGCTTATTTTGTACCTGGGGCAATAGAGAGCTAAGTGACTTACCCAGAGTCACAAGGAGCTGCAGTGGAAGCAGGGGGACAGAGGCAGAAGCTGGATGGAATTGGGGAGAGAGAGGGCAAATGCTGGATGCGGGGAGGACAGAGGGGCAGACACTGAATGGAAGTAGGGAGATGAGACGGTGGATGGAAGTGGGGAGGAGAGGGGGGGCAGATGCTGGAAGAAAGTGGGGAGGACAGAGAGGCAAATGCTGGATGGAAGAGGGAGAGAAAGAGGGCAGACACTGGATGAGAGGTGAGACAGTGGATGGAAGTGGGGAGAGACAGGATGGAAGGGGAAAGGGGGAAGGAACTTGATATACCATGGATTACATTTACTATATGCAGGTACATTCTCTTTCCCTAGTGAACTCACAATCTAAGTTTGTACCTGGGGCAATGGAGGGTTAAGTGAAGAGGGCAGATGCTGGATGGAAGAGGGAAGAGACAGGGATAATGCTGGAAGGGGAGAGAAGAGGGCAGATGCTGGATGGAAGGGAGCAGAGAAAGAAAGCAGACTCTGAATGGAAGAGGGTAGAGAGACAGCAGATGTTGGATGGAAGAGTAGAGACAGGACTGATAACTGGAAGGGGGAAGAAAGAGGGCAGATGCTGGACTGGGGGGGAAAAGGACAGAGTTAGTGAGAGACTGGGGAATAAGAGGAAATGGAATATGAGAACCAGGGTGATTGAAAGAGATGGCAAACTGTAGGTAGACACAGTAAAAAGAGGGAAAATAAACTGAATAAAACAAAGGAAAAGGAGGAGAGAAAAATGACAAAATGGACAGGAAATCCCGGCAAGAGAGTTAAGGGGAGACAAGGAAAGCAGAAACCAGAGACTGGGACCAACACAATTGAAAAAAAAGTAAATGGTCACAAAACAAAGATAGAAGAAAGAACATAAAGTAGTGTGGTAGCTGGGGCAGACTTATACGGTCTGTGCCAGAGCCGGTGGTGGGAGGCGGGGCTCGTGGTTGGGAGGCGGGGATAGTGCTGGGCAGACTTCTATGGTCTGTGCCCTGAAAAGGACAGGTACAAATCAAGGTCAGGTATACACAAAAAGTAGCACATATGAGTTTATCTTCTTGGGCAGACTGGATGGACTGTGCAGGTCTTTTTCTGTCGTCATCTACTATGTTACTATGTGTTAATAAATGTTAATAAAAATGGAAATAAGGTGTTATGTTTTTATTGGATTAATTATAATATCTTTGTAAGTAATTTTCAGAGACTAAAACCTCCTTCCTCAGATCAGGACAGGATACCGTAACAGCAGTATTCTGTCCTGACCGGAAGGAGGGTTTGACATCTGAAAGCTAATTGAAAAATGCATTTAGTCCAATAAAATGGTATCATATTTTCTATTTTTTTTGTTTTTGTTACTTTATAATGTAGTGATTGGAATATGCCAGTTTGTGAAACTTACATCTGCTAGAGGCTATGGTTAACGTTCCCCCCTTTTACCCCCTACCGGGGCCTTTCTACTGAATCTTGCTTAGAGAAATTCTCGGTGGAAGTGACTTCTGTGGACTGGAAGCTCTGAGGGGTGGGATGTAACAGCTGGAATCAGTTTCTGCTCTAGTTAATAAATCCAAATAAAACAGAAATGGAAAATAAGGGGATACTTATCACTTGGACTAACTTAATACATTCTTTGATAACACTTTTGGAAGCCAAAGCCTCCTTCCTCAGGCCAGAACAGTACAAGCAAAACATGACAATATCAGAGAATGTAAGTGAAGCATAAAAGCATTCCAATGACAGTCTCAGGGGAAAGGGATGAGCGAAGTGAAAGATGCAATTAAAAGGATAACATTCAGAGAGTGAAAAGTGGATCAAAGTACTAAAAATAGAAAAGACCATAAACACTTCCAGTATTTTCAAAGACAGAGCAAGACTTAACGCTGATCCTCACTACCATCCGGTTCACTCGGATGCAGACTCTCACCACACCCTCTCTGCGCTCATACCATGTGCTCTTAATTCATTCAGCGTTCATCAACTCAGATCCTGCTCCTGCGTTTCCCCGATATTGGTTTTATGACTGCAGCTGAGTTCACAGCCACAAGAGACATTTTGTACTTGTTCCTAGAATTAATGAACCCTTTCCTCTTGTAAATGTAGCTCCAGCGTGTCAGGATTTCTACAGAACTGGGGTGTACAATGGGGCAGAGGGTATGAAGTCATATTGGAACTGAGTAGGTACAGACCCTTCCAGTATTAACAGCTATAACATTTTTTGGAGGGGGTGGGGGGAGACAATGTTCCCTTCGCCTACTACAAACTGCTGCCAAGCCTGATCTTGCTTTTCTAGAAGTGTTGTTTGCCAGTGCTTGTCAGCCTTCTCCTGGAGACACTCCTAGCCAGTTGGGGTTTCAGGATATAAAGGCTACCTGTGGTATGGCATTGTGGCAATCCTGAAAACCCAACTGGCTAGGTGGGCCTCCGGGAGAGGGTTCAGAAGCACTGCTCCGTGATACCATAGGTGTTTCCATTGCCCCAGTCCCTAATTCTGAAGTGTCTGACCCATCAGCGGTGCTTTCTGGTAGCCCTACTACAGACGCCTAAGCGAGTGGATTCTGCTGCAAAAACTAAGAAGCTAGAATTTGGGCTTTGCTAAACTTAACCCCCGGTAAACAAAGGTCATAAGTTACCCACTTATGTCAGTACAGAGTACAATGAAAAAAAAACGCAAGACCACAGAGTGGAAGGACCACAGACCCATTACCAGGCACAATTTTAAACAGCCCCCAGACTTATAAAGGATGAGGTGCTGTACATTAGTACATTAAAGACAATATATGCTGTGGTTTAAATAGCCTAATCAAGTGAGCAGCAGTCATGTTATTGATAGTTAGGCATTAGATTGTGCCTGGATTGGAATAAGGGAGATCTCATAGTAGTATACGATAATAAATACACATGAGATAAATTTGCAAAGATCTCATGCATGAAACTGAATTGGGCTGTGGAGGCCCAAGGCCTGCCCTAGAGGAAAAAGGGTAGATAGCCACCATCCTGAAAGGTAATGGTATTACTTTAATACACTGGTTCCCATAGGTCATTTCAAATTGCTGAGGCAGTTGAATGGGGAGGAGTCAGGGGACCAGAAATGCTGAGGAGAGAGGGAGGCAGTGGTTAGGGCTCCCAGGGGCAGCACAAGCAATGTTCCCTCTAAGTAGAGCACATGAGCGATTTCACATACATTTTAGGAGTGTCGCTCACAGATTTTACAGGGTTTTTTTGTGCTATATACAGAAATGCATTGCTAATAATGGAATTGAAAAATTGTTGCTCACATGAAAAACTTTTTGCACACACCGGGCCAATCCTTAGAGGAAACATTGGTGACACCCTAAAAAAATCCTGCTTTCCTCATTTCATAGCCGGTGGTGGGAGGCAGGGCTGGTGGTTGGGAGGCGGGGATAGCGCTGGGCAGACTTATACGGTCTGTGCCAGAGCTGGTGGTTGGGAGGCAGGGATAGTGCTGGGCAGACTTATACGGTCTGTGCCAGAGCCGGGTGTGGGAGGCGGGGCTGGTGGTTGGGAGGCGGGGATAGTGCTGGGCAGACTTATACGGTCTGTGCCCTGAAAAAGACAGGTACAAATCAAGGTAAGGTATACACAAAAAATGGCACATGTGAGTTTATCTTGTTGGGCAGACTGGGTGGACCGTGCAGGTCTTTTTCTGCCATCATCTACTATGTTACTATGTAACTATCTGCCCGGTGGGGGGGAGCAGCGGGGTGTTCCCCATCCCTCACTCCAATCCTTTCATCACTCTCTCTTGCCCCTTCCCTCAGTTCTGTAGCCTTGGAGCAAAGATAAATCTGTAAAACTCACTCTTGTTCCTGCATCACTGAGGTGACCCCATCACCACTCCTGCAACCCCATAGTGGGATAGAGTCTGACATTCGTATACACCCCCTCCCGGTCCAAAACACAACTCCTACTCCTGAGACAAACCCACAGCACCAGCCCTTCACCAGCAGTGATAGTGCCAGGGCTTTTTTTGAGGGGGGTATGTGGGAGTACTTAGTACCGGCACCTTTTTCATTGTCTGCTAAAATTGACCCATGGTCCCCAAGTTTTAATGAAAGAGCTCAAGCTCAACACACCAATTCTGCCTTGTCATAGATTCTGTGACTGGTTGCAGGGGGCCTGGCTATTGTGGGGTGGGTCCCTCAGTGATCACCCCACCCCTGAAGAATGGCCTGGCATTTGAGTACCAGCACCTTTTTCACTAGAAAAAAAACACACTGGATAGTGCCCAGGTTCAGTTCTGGAACGGTGTTGTGCTGTGGCTGACTTGTGATCATGGGAATTGGAGGAGGTTGATAAGATTTGTGTTTGGTAGTTCAGTAGTCGAAGGCTCAGGATAGGGTGACTAATCCTGGTCACCTCACTCTCGCCCCCTATTCTTGGGGAGGAAAGGAGGCAGATCTGGGCTATGGGAAAACTAGGCATGGAAAGAGAGGAAAGGACCAGTGTGACCAGGCTGCTTATCTGCTGCCTGAGATCCCTAAGGGAAGGGGAGGAAAGAGGCAGAATGGAGCTTATGGGGAAGAAAAAAAACCTCCACCCAGCATGGGCTAGGGGTGAGGTGTCTCTCCCACGGGCCCTGGTTAGGTTATAGGTGGCATTTAAGGCCTTGTTCCAAGATTCTACTTGGTTGTCAAGCGAAAGGCTGTGAGAGTAGAGAAAAGGAGAGGGTTTCTGCAACTGAAGAGGCAGTAAAATTACGAACAGGACATGTCAAGCACAGATTGTTGGGGAGGAGGGAGGTGCAGCTGGGTAGGTATTTCTTTTTTTTTTTTTTTTCAGGTCTTCCTAAACCATCTTTTATTTTTCTTAAATTAAAAAAAAAAAAGCACACAAAAAGTTCCAAACTCATTTGGGTGGATCTGTGTTGATCCCATATTTTTCTTTTAGCAGTTTGAGCTGTTCCTCTTTTTTCTTGGTATCCATTTTCTGGAAAGCCCTGTTTGCATTGTAGTATAAGACAACCAAGTATCTGTTACATACGTTGAATCCTGACAAGTGATCACAAGCATTCTTGGCATCAAAGATATCTTCATGCACCACATAAGCTGTGCCTCTGGTCTCGGCTGGGTAGGTATTTCTAACAGAAATCAGATATGAAAGTGACCGGAGCAAGGGATAGGTGAGGATGCCGATACAGTCGCAGGGCTTGAGAAGGTCCAAAAAGGGGTGAGCTTGTAGTGTTGCAGAGGGAACGTGTTGGGTTCCAGCTGGGAATTTGGATGTGTGTCTACCCAAAATAGACAAATCACCATTGGGCAGACTGCTGTCATTTATGACTTACTATGGAACAAATCAGGAATTGGCAGTAGATTGATTTCCACATTTTGTTTTGTTTCCAGTTTTGACTCCGGTGTAATGTGGATCTAGAAATGGACCCGTGAAAACCAAATCACTGTAAAGCTGTAGCATTTAGCTCATAAACCTTTGGACAGTTGGTTGCCATTTGGTGGTTTAGTTTTTCAATTCAGAAGAATAGTTATGAGTCCGCAATGATCTGCCTCGATCAAAAGTGACTTTTATGTGATGTCCAGGTAAATGTTTCTGCTCTTTTTCTGTTCAGGAGAGACAATTCATTTCCTGATGACATCTAGAGCAGCTCAAAGCTTCCACAGCAGTTTACCTCCTATGGGCAGGAAGGCTTCCTAGTTGCATGTGGAGGTATAAAGGTACTAACTTAAAAAGAAATTGAGACATTAAACAAATCTGTTAGCAGAGGGCCTTGCCCTTCAAGAAGCAATATCTTAACACAGTCTTGTTCCAGCTCAAGAGCTTTGCTGACTTTCAATAAATATTGATTTAGCCGTTTTAATGTCCTACTTGGGGTGTTTCCCTGCAGCACATTGGGACGTGCTCAGCCTACAGAGTTTCCAGGTCCAACCCTGTGCTTTGGAAGATGGGTTTTTTTTTCTCCAATGTATTATATATTGTTTAAGCAAAGGAGAACACAGGATCTGTACAATTTGAGTAGCAGCACATCTCAAGATTTCCCCTTGATATTATGGGGGAGGGAGATTGTGCATTGCATAAACAAAGATGTAGTGATCTCAGAAAAGGTGCTGCTTCTCTGTACAGATTTCGAGGCAGGTCGAAGGCCATCCTTCAAAGTACAGGTGCCCCTCCTGATTTTAGGATGGCAGCGTTTACAGCCGAACTTTTATCCTCTGGCACTTACAGCTGCTTCGAGACTCTCAGCTAATCCTGGCTGACTCTGTGTTTGCTGGTGGGGAGGAAATGAGGACAGGGCTTCCTTACCTCCCCTCCCCAGGGAAAACAAAGTTAGCAATTTGGTGCCACAGACGTGCAAATAGAGAAATCACATCCTACGCAGGTATGTTGCCTTACTTAAATGCAGCGCTTCCCCCCCCTTTTTTAAACATTCATTTACAAAATAGCCTTAGGTGTTGTACTCAGCATCAAATACCTACATTTCTTCAGTAGGGTTATATGTATTTTACAAAGTGTTCAGTGCATATTTTTAAATGGACAAACTTATACGTCCATTTCCCCTATGCAAAGTTATTCTCCTTCCATCCTAGTCTAGGACATTTCTTTCAACTGACAATGAAAAACAAACAACTCCATCTGGCTTCACTGGCCTCCATGAAAACTCCAGTCTGCTGTGCAACCGCTGCATCCCTGGGCACTGGAGGGTTAAACAGTACTGCAGTGGCAATATTACTACTAGATCTACCTCTTAAAAAGACAGTCCAAGAGCTTTTGCACTGAGGTGGAGTGAAAGACGCAGCCCAAACACTGCAGAGACCAACAAAGCACTGAGGGGCAATGCAGAGCGGAACCTGATAAATACGGCTGTTACTGGAAAGTTACCGGCTCAAAAACAGCAACATGCAAATGAGGTACACAGAGCCCCTTTTGTGCATAGATCGCTGTTTGCGACTAGAAGCTGTCAAATGCATTTCACAGCTTACCCCTAGTGCTCCAGTGCACTGCCTCCCACCTGCCCCCTCCCCCCCAAGATCTCTTAAAAACTCCCTTTAGATCCACAGGAGGGCAGAAGCAACGCCACCTCCGTCTTGCCTCTGGGCTCAGCTCCCACCTGGTGCATTGTGGGATGCACTGGGAGGGGGCTAGAGGCAGGGAGCATTGCTCCTGCCCTCCTGCAAATCCAAGGTCCATGGGTATATGTATGTGTGTGGTAACTAGCCGTAACCTACCCGTAACCTCCGATCACAAGGCAAATCCCTCCTCTCAGTACCCTTCTCCACCACCGCCAATTCTAGGCTCCGCCCCTTCTGCCTCGCCTCACCCTATACCTGGAACAGACTCCCTGTGCCCATACGCCAAGCACCCTCACTGTCCATCTTCAAATCTCTACTCAAAACCCACTTCTTCAATGTCGCTTTCGGAACCTAACATTGTACCTAGTAACCTAGACTGTTCCAACTATTGATTGTCTACTCCAATTATTGCTTGTCTGCTCTCCTTGTCCGTCTTGTCCTCTAGATTTTAAGCTCCTTCGAGCAGGGACCGTCATTCTTTGTTTATTGTACAGCGCTGCGTAACCCTAGTAGCGCTCTATAAATGTCAAATAGTAGTAGTAGACCACAATGGAGGGTAGGAGGAAGTCCACTGGATCACCAGTGTTCTTTTGCTTAGGGGGGGTGTTGGGGTTTACAGGGAATATTTAAGAGATCTTTTGTTGGGAGGGGGTCAGGAGGGGAAAGACAGGAAACACAAATAGGCAGCCTTTGCAGCTACCTATTTCCCTCCAGCAGCTCCAGCATGGACATAAAACCTAGATCAGATCTTACGGCTGCTCTGGAGCTGTGCATCGCCTGGCATGCTCATTAGAAGCCTTTAATGTATTACTCAGATGGCTACATGGGGACCTTTGTGCATCTGTGAGTGGAAGGGTGGGGCATCCTGAGGTCACCTACACAAGGAGCTGGAGGTTGAACTTTGGTGTCAGCCCTTAAAGGGGAAGCGCTTTTAGTTGTACACAGCACATCCAGCTGTCAGTCACTATTTTAGAACAAAGTAGGCAGACCAGAGTCCGCTAGCATGGGCAACGTGTGGGTGATGCAGAGCGGGGCACAGACAATCTGTATTGCTCTATGATGAAACCTCACCTTGAGTGCTGTGTGCAATGCTGGTCATCGTATTTCCAAAGAGATGTAGTAGCACGTGAAAAGGTTCAAAGAAAGGTGACCATCTCTTTTCCAAGCCTACTTTAGCCTTTCCTCATATGGGTCAGTTTGGTTATTCTTCTTTGAGCTTTTTAGAATTCTTCTACATCTTTTTTGCGATACGGCAACCAGAACTGAACGTAGTACTCAAGGCGAGGTTGCACCATGGAGCAATACAGAGGCATTATAATATTTTCACAGTCTTATTCACCATCCCTTTTTCTTAATAATTCTTAGCATCCAGTTTGCTTTTTTTGGCAGATTTCAGTGTATTGTCTACAATGACACCTGAGATTTTTCTTGGGTGCCGACGCTCAGGGCGTCTTTATTCCTACACCATGTGGAAAAGTTAATAAAAAGTTAAAAAATAAGGGTCCCCTTCATGAAACTGTTGCTAGTAAAAGCACAACACCGCATTACAATCAATCTCCGAATACCAAAATATAAAGAGCTGTTTACATTTATTAGAGATACTCATTGGTTCCAGTGATACACACAGATTACAAAATAATTTAATAAACTCTGATCTACTTATAAATATTGTTACAATCTTCTTCATGGGATCCCATTTGGAGTATGTGGAACCTCCCTTGCTGGCTCCTTTTCCAGTTCTTTCTGGCCCAGGAAACCAACCAACATTTGGTACCTTCTAGACGGGGCAGCTGGATCCTGCCCGAGGGGCTGTACACAGTCCTGCGCTCATTACGGAGTACACTTCTCATTTAAGCAGAACTACTTCCCATAAAGATATGGCAGAGTGTTAGATTAGGAGGTTCCAAGGCCACTGATAAATTCAATCGATATAGATCTTGCATGGAGTTTACTCATTCGCCCTTTCAGGTGAAAAGCAAATTTAAGCCACAACTACCTCCTTTCACTTAATGGTAGGTACGATGCCCATTACGCCGCGGAGGACATCACATCCCCTGATGGAGGTTCCTTAACGGTACTTAGCACTCAAACATGTACCTGTCACCTAGCATCTTCCGCTATCCATGACTGACAAATCCTCTGTGGACGGCTACACGCAGTGGAATGGTAGATCTTTCACGTACGAGCATCAGTGATCACATGTCTGAGCCAACTGAAGTACATCCTAAAGGATGGTAAGTAACAGCAGCTTCAATCGTAAGCAAAACAATTTCAAAACTCAAAAGTGAAATGAGCAAACTCCTTCAGTGTGGGGTCAACAGAGGTGTTCAGGTTCCTGCAAGAGCTGGAATCTATGGCTTCAATAAAAACCAGGATGCGGGAGGGAGGGAGGGAAGGACTGAAGCGTTTTCAGACAGCACTGCTACTTTCCCCCTCCCTCATTAAAGCCGCAAGGCAGGAAATCTCCCTTCTCAGCTGCTTTTCTATAAATGGGAAAGATTGGGGGGAGGTCTAAATCAAGCGTGGGAACCACAGCTTTCGAGGGCCACAACCCAGTCAGGTTTTCAAGATTTCCACAATCAATACGGAATTGAGATCTATTTGCATAAAATGGAAGCAGTACATGCAAATCAATCTCAAGCACTTTCGTTGTGGAAATCTTGACAACCCAACTGGCTTGTGGCCCTCAAGGACATAGTTGCCCACCCCTGGTCTAAATGGTTGGGGGCACATTTTGAGTGCCACCGCCGCCTCCCCCCACTGCCTACCGCCTCGCCCTCCCCCCACCACCTCGCAAAAACAAATACCTTTGCTGGCGGGGATTGGGGACCCCCCCCCCAAAAAAAAAAAAAAAAAACTAGTGCCCTCCACGCAGTTTCAGTTCAGAATTCCCAGGTGGGTATCCAGTACTTTCACCAGCAGACTGATCCCAGACACCAAATGTCCCCGACAGCTGAGCGGCCTGTGGCCTCGAGCGACTGGCGAAAGGCTCCTTAACTAAAGCTATAAATCCACTTAAGATCTGGTTTAAAATGTTTTCCCCAGTGTATCGAAGGTCCGCTGGAGCGTCGCATACTGCCTTAAAGTCAGCCACGATCAAGCACAAAGCCCCGCTACAGAGATGTGACGTGATTGGGAATAAATTCATTAGCTCCATCCATAATACTGAACAAGAAATAATGTCTTTAAGCGCTAGACTGCAGTGACCCCAGACGCAGCCATCATTACACCAGTAGTGTACGTTGAACATACCATGAGATTCCTATATGTATATATACAGGGATGAGTTGACTTATTTACATACATTAAATGTTAACTAGGGACAGACAGACATGCAAGCAAGCACGTACGTAGGGGAAAGGTTCCAACATGCCTCTTTCAGAGTCACGGCTCCTGAGCCCCTGCCACTGATTCCCTTCAAGTTCAGCACCACCAACACCTCCCCATCTGGGCTGCCAAGCTCTGTTTCCTGCTCCCACAGCCCCTGTTTTGCAGCTTCAGGTGTAAAGAGATCCAGCTACTCCCCAACAGGACCACCCTGCTCTGAAGGAAATATGGGCGTCTTTAGGCAGATCCCAGGTGCTGGCACAGGGCAACAGTGAGAAGCTTCCA
Organism: Microcaecilia unicolor; assembly: GCF_901765095.1. Lineage (NCBI taxonomy): Eukaryota > Metazoa > Chordata > Amphibia > Gymnophiona > Siphonopidae > Microcaecilia > Microcaecilia unicolor. Next base: position 359,237,777 of record NC_044035.1, on the reverse strand, counting down.
GAACTGTACGCTCCTGGTCCCTCGAAGCCTAGAGAACAGCTGAGCACGACGGAGCTTCAGCAAAGGCAGCTCTCGCTTCTCATTGGCAAAGAGGTTGAGGTGGTTTGTGAGGCCCCGATAAATGTGACCCAAGTTAAGAGACACACTGGGATGTGCCGTTAGCGACGGAGTCTACCATGCTTGGATGGTGAATGTAATTAGACTACTTCAATACTACACAGTAAAGGAAGTGATTAATAAACTGATCCAGCCAGGCCTCTTCCCTCTGACATGTAGCACAGGACATGGCCAGCAGGGTCCTGCGGTCCCGTCATCGATGTGGTTGTTTAAAAATGAAAAACAAGAATGCATTTGTGCATGTTTTTGACTTCACAGCCGTTAGCAGCCTGTTGGAAGCAGAGCACCGTTAGCCATCTTCACCTTCACCCCGTTTTTTAGTGCTTCCCACTCTCGCTAGTGATATCCACACACACAACACAGCCCGGCGACACGTCACTCTTGAAAAGGGGTGGGAGGGGGGCTGCACTGCAAGGAAGGATGAGATATTGTACTGTCCAGCCCGTCCACCCCCCTCTTCAAAAAGGTCCTAAACAAATACCGCATCCGTCAAATCCAACCATCCCAGCCCCGACAAGTTCTTTCTGGCAGAACGCGCCGCCGTTTTGACCGAAGCAGTTGCAGAGTGCCATCGCCCGGCATTCTGGCGCCCTGAGAAGGCTGGTGTTGGTCAGTGCTGGAGCCACAGATGCAAGTAACTTACTCCAGGGCATCTGGACTGGGCTCCTGGACCACCGCATGCTTCCTGAGGTTCAGCCGAGCACACTTTGGGCAGGTGGTAGAGTTATCATAGTAGCAGTCCCTGGAGAGAAGAAAAAAAAAATACGAGTGTATAATATTCTCACTCTCCAGTCACTGAAGCCCTGACAGGGGATACTTTGACCTTGCTTTAAAAAGAGAGACCTTCAGTAGGTCACAGGACAAGACAACCCCTTCCGCCAGTCTGCCTGCTCTGGGTCTCCCGTCTGAGTAGCTCTGGCTGATCTTAACAACCAGTCCAACTCACTTCTACTTGTGTTCACGCTTCCTGAAGTGAAAAGATCCCACCCGTGCAGAGATAAAGAGCAGCATGTGCGCCGCATACCATCATATCACCTCCCCCCACCTCCCAAAAGTTCAACATACGTAAATGCTCCCGGGTCACTGCCCTGCTCAGTGATCTTTTTCCAATATTTAAGTAATCCTTTAGAAGACGGGAGCAACACTGGAAAGTTGCACTTCAGCTACGAGCCCAGAAGGGTCTCGGACTGTGTTTCCTCCCTTTTCCCTTGCTTGCACTGGGCCTCGTACGCTCGGAGGGGGGGGGGGGGGGGGGACAGTTTACTGCCAGAGATAATGCACATTAACTACATGTTAAAACTGGCAGGACCCTGTTAAACTCTGGCCCCTGAGGGATGCAAGAATTTTACGGAATTACGAACAGTTTGATCAATGTTAGACCCAAACCTAGTCTTCCATGTGGAACCAAAATCTACCAAGTATTTAAAAAAAAAAACCAACCAACTTTGTGCCTCATATCACTTAGCAAACTCCCTGCCGCTTCTTACTCCTCATTCTCCTCCCCTCCATGTGTACATCTATCAACTTATGCGCACTGATTTTTATCACACAGCACTTTGGTGGGAATGTTCGTGAAGGCCTCTTCCTCCTGCTTAACTATCTCCAGCTGGCGACTGCTTCTGAAATGATGCATTTTTATGTGGTATCCTAAGGAAAAGATCAGTTCCAAGGTATGGAAGAGGTTTTGGCCTAACATTTTTGAGTGGGTAAGAACTGGTTACGTTGCAGGTGGAGAAGCCTCAGATGTCTTGAGGAAGGCGATGACCGGGACGCACCTGTGGAAAACGGCAGAGCAGTCCTGGCATACGGAGGTGTGACTGTCGAAAGGGAAGAGCACGTCGCCTTCCTTACAGAGTTCACACACGAAGCCTTTGGCCTGGCATTTCTGCACACACAAGGAAGGGTTAAAAAACAAACAAACACTACAATATAAGCAAGAACCTCAAAAGAGAATGCCACTACAGACCCACAGGCCTCCGAGCGGGGAGCGGGGGGGGGGGGAGGGGGGGGGCTACAGGATTCCCCTTAAACACCCAAAAGCGTTAACAAAAAAAAAAAATTCAAAAATGTATTCAGCTGTGTTTACAAAACACAGAAAAACACAACCCCCCACCCTTTATGCAGGTCAATTATCAATCATAATTAAGACCCCTCATTCTAATACATTCCTGAGGCAATATTAGCATTTAAAGTCTCCGAGAGTAACGCCCATTGCTGTGAAGGTGCTGGTCTTCCCAGCTTCACACCCATACATGTAAAGCTTGAATACAGCACGGATAACCTTCAATGAGCACAGGGGAGGCTTTTCACATTTGAATAGTTGCCTCTCTGATTTTGGTGGTTATAGGGACTATTGCAAAATCTGGTAACGAGGTGTTGGATTAAATAGTGATCTTGTAGGAATCAAATTTGAAGATAAGGCCTCAAAAAACTTCTAAGATACAAACAATTTCAACTGTTAACATTTTTTTCCTTCCCCCACTCCCCCCCCCCCAAGTATTTAACCATTTCCCTTTTATTTTCTCTTGCTAGCTCAGCATTTCAAGGCGTGAGGTACTGGATTATGCCCAGTGCCATATTGTTCTTAATTAACGCTTACTGTTTTTCCCTTAAGTACCCGTTTTTCTGTGTCTGCTTCCTTTCAGGCGATTTACTGCCCAAAGCAGCTATCCCTCGCACATACGGGTAAGAATAGATGCTGTAGTGTTCTGCTGTTACCATGAATTAGCCCAAGTACTCAGCTTCATAAAAACAAGAAGAAAATTTATAAAAAAAATGGGTGAACACACTAAAGTCATTTCAAACAAAACCTTCTTTCTTAGCCAGCTTGTCGCTTGCTTGCGGAACATACCACGGGAACACAGAACACAGTCTGGAGGTACCTACTACCTTACAAATAAAAAACAATAAGAGAAACCCCTGTCTCCCTGTGTAGTGCTTAGAGTACGTTCTGTCTTCCCAACAGGACCCTATTTGTAACTAGTTGGCCAAAGAAAATTAAAAAAAAAAGACGAGCACACGTCCCTATTTCTTCTCCCACAAGCCTGAGCTGTGTCTCTCCTGCCCCTTTTCCCAACCCTACAGAAGAAAATCCTGGAGAAGGACTGCGATTGACTGGCAAAAGTACATACGAGAATGGAGTGGATATAGCACCGTTCACGGAAGAGAGTGTGTATGAACAACTTGAAAATGTAAAGGTGGACAAAGCCGTGGGACCGGACAGGATCCACCCCAGGATATTGAGGGAGCTCAGAGAGGTTCTAGCAGGTCCTCTTAAAGATTTGTTTAATAAATCCTTGGAGACGGGAGAGGTTCCGAGGGATTGGAGAACGGCGAAGGTGGTCCCTCTTCACAAAAGTGGTGATAGGGAAGAAGCTGGAAACTACAGGCCGGTAAGCCTCACTTCGGTTATTGGAAAAGTAATGGAAGCGATGCTGAAGGAAAGGATAGTGAATTTCCTGGAAGCCAATAAGTTACAAGATCCGAGACAACATGGTTTTACCAAAGGTAAATCATGCCAAACGAATCTCATTGAATTCTTTGACTGGGTGACTGGAGAAATGAATCATGGATGTGCTGTAGACGTAATCTACTTAGATTTCAGCAAAGCTTTTGACACAGTTCCCCACAGGAGGCTCTTGAATAAACTTGACAGGCTGAAGATAGGACCCGACGTGATGAACTGGATTAGGAACTGCTTGATGGACAGATGCCAGAGGGTGGTGGTTAATGGAATTCGCTCGGATGAGGGAAAGGTGAGTAGTGGAGTGCCTCAGGGATTGGTGCTGGGGCTGATTCTGTTCAATTTGTGAGTGACATTGCCGAAGGTTTAGAAAGTAAAGTTTGCCTTTTTGCAGATGATACTAAGATTTGTAACAGAGTGGACACCCAGGAGAGAGTGGAAAACATGAAAAAGGATCTGCAGAAGCTAGAAAAATGGTCTAAGGTTTGGCAATTCAAATTCAATGCGAAGAAATGCAAAGTGATGCACTTAGGGAGTAGAAATCCACGGGAGACGTACGTGCTAGGCGGTGAGAGTCTGATATGTACAGAGGGGGAGAGGGATCTTGGGGGGATAGTATCTGAGGATTTGAAGGCGACGAAACAGTGTGACAAGGCGGTGGCCACAGCTAGAAGGTTGTTAGGCTGTATAGGGAGAGGTGTGACCAGCAGAAGAAAGGAGGTTTTAATGCCCCTGTATAAGTCGTTGGTGAGGCCCCACCTGGAGTATTGTGTTCAGTTTTGGAGGCCGTACCTTGCGAAGGATGTAAAAAGAATTGAAGCGGTGCAAAGAAAAGCTACGAGAATGGTAAGGGATTTGCGTTACAAGACGTATGAGGAGAGACTTGATGACCTGAACATGTATACTCTGGAAGAAAGGAGAAACAGAGGTGATATGATACAGACGTTCAAATATTTGAAAGGTATTAATCCGCAAACAAACTTTTTCCGGAGATGGGAAGGCGGTAGAACTAGAGGGCACGATACGAGATTGAAGGGGGGCAGACTCAAGAAAATTGGCAGGAAGTATTTTTTCACGGAGAGAGTGGTGGATGCTTGGAATGCCCTCCCGCGGGAGGTGGTGGAGATGAAAACTGTAACGGAATTCAAAAATGCATGGGATAAACATAAAGGAATCCTGTACAGAAGGAATGGATCCACAGAAGCTTAGCGGAGATTGGGTGGCAGAGCCAAAGGTGGGAGGCGGGGCTAGTGCTGGGCAGACTTCTACAGTCTGTGCCCTGAATATGACAGATACAAATCAAGGTCAGGTATACACAAAAAGTAGCACATATGAGTTTATCTTGTTAGGCAGACTGGATGGACCGTAGCTAACTTCCAGCAGCGACAACTGCACTCCACTATTTACCCTCCTCCACTGAGAAAAATGGACATTTTACCCTACCCTCTGTTTTCTGTCCAATAACTAATTCCTAATCCACAACAGAACATTGCCTCTTATCCCATTACTTTTCCATTTTCTCAGGGGTCTGTCAACAGTTTTGAAAATCTAGATACAGCTCACCTTTATCCACACCTTCAAAGAAACGGTGAGGCAAGACTTCCCTTGGCTGAATCCAGGCTGCCTCTGTCCCATTAAATCATACTTGTCTGTGTGTTCAGTGATTTTGTACTTTATAATAGTTTCCTCTATTTTGCCCTGCACTGAAGTCAGGTTCAGTGGTCTATAATTTCCTGAAACACTGACTGTAACCCGGATCCCTTTCTGTCCCCCATCGGGCTGCTTCCACGGATTCTTTTCTGCCTAAGTTCAGAGTGTCCCCTGTTGGGCTGCTTCCCCAGATCCCTTTCTGCCTTCAGACTGTCCCCTCGGATCCCTTTCTGCCTTCAGACTATCCCCGTCAGGCTGGTTCCCCGGATCCCTTTCTGCCCTCAGACTGTCCCCTCGGATCCCTTTCTGCCTTCAGACTGTCCCCTCGGATCCCTTTCTGCCTTCAGACTATCCCCGTCAGGCTGGTTCCCCGGATCCCTTTCTGCCCTCAGACTGTCCCCTCGGATCCCTTTCTGCCTTCAGACTATCCCCGTCAGGCTGGTTCCCCGGATCCCTTTCTGCCCTCAGACTGTCCCCTCGGATCCCTTTCTGCCTTCAGACTATCCCCGTCAGGCTGGTTCCCCGGATCCCTTTCTGCCCTCAGACTGTCCCCTCGGATCCCTTTCTGCCTTCAGACTGTCCCCTCGGATCCCTTTCTGCCTTCAGACTATCCCCGTCAGGCTGGTTCCCCGGATCCCTTTCTGCCCTCAGACTGTCCCCTCGGATCCCTTTCTGCCTTCAGACTATCCCCGTCAGGCTGGTTCCCCGGATCCCTTTCTGCCCTCAGACTGTCCCTCTCGGATCCCTTTCTGCCTTCAGACTATCCCCGTCAGGCTGGTTCCCCGGATCCCTTTCTGCCCTCAGACTGTCCCCTCGGATCCCTTTCTGCCTTCAGACTATCCCCGTCAGGCTGGTTCCCCGGATCCCTTTCTGCCCTCAGACTGTCCCCTCGGATCCCTTTCTGCCTTCAGACTGGCCCCGTCAGGCTGGTTCCCCAGATCCCTTTCTGCCTTCAGGCTGACCCCCGTCAGGTTGCTTCTCTGGACCCTTTCTGACCTCGGATTGTACTCAGCCTCAGGTTTCCGACTCCTGGAATGGTCCACGGATGGTTGTTTCATTAGACAAATTATGTAGTCACCTGGGGCACAGCCAAAAACGCATAAACTTCTGGTACCATACTACCTACTTTCCAAATTTATGAACCAGCACTTGTTGATTGTGGTTCTCTGTACCAGGAGTTTTAGCATATTTTTGGAGCCGACGTGGGATCACCGGTAGAGCCTCACCCCAGCAAAGGCCAAATGAAGAGGAAGCCTAGAGAGAAAGATGGGAATGTATGTGGGATAGGTGTGAGTGGAAGTGGGCAGGTGGAGTGGATCCAGAGGGTGGATGGGGGTTGGGGGGAAAACGAAAAGATGTTCGGCAATGCTGAAAGGGAGTAAAGATACTGGTTCGATGCTGTTGTATTGGCCAGGAGGACAAGAGAGGAGAGAGAGAGCAGTGCTGGGCACTGTGGACAAAAGAAGAGGTAGAGGGTGATGCTGTGGCAGAGCCTCACCCATGGGTTGATGTGTATAAGAGAAGATGGCATGATTCAAGATTCACTTTTAAGCCAGGGAATGGGTCTGCTGTTGTTTCTGAGGGCAGAGGAATGGCGGAAACACTCACCTCACAATCCAGCTTGATGTGTTTGGCAAAGGTGGTGTGAATTTCAGTCAGGGAGCAGCCGAGGCGGCCGCTGCTAATGTCGATGAGGTCTTGCAGGGAATACATTTCATCATTTTCCACAAAGTGCTGGCGATCCTGCAACTGTAAGAAAAAAAAAAAAAAGACTGACCTGTCACAGAAAGACCAACTACTGACGTCCAGCCCAGCTCTTCCTCCTCCCACCCCCCCAGAACCAAAGACACCACTCCCCGAGACTGGATGCCAAACCTTGTCCCCAACACAGCAGTCACTAAACCCCTGCCTCTCCACCATGAAAGACATCGGTGACTAAATCCAGACCTGCCCCCCCCCCCCCCCCCCCCCACGAGAGTTCAGTTTCTAAACCCCAGTTCTAGCCTGTAAAAGAATGATCGTCTTTAGTTGCAGCACAGCGTCTCCCTCAGTAGAGAGACAGAGAAAGATATTCCTAATTTATTTATTTCTCTACATCTAGTGATTATTCAAGCTGAGCTACAACATTTAAAAATAATGTAGAACATCTCATAGCATTCAATTACCTTAACTTTTCCTAAACTCTTTCTTACCCCTACAACTCACTGCCCACACCTGTCAAACAGAAGGATGAGAAACCAAAGCCACCATTTAACCACAGCAAAAAGAAATAGATAAAAAGTAAAAATAAAGATTCTCCCCCTCACATAACCTCCAAAGCAGCAACAAGTCTTTCCTCTGTGGATTAAAAACTAACATAAAATGCTTGTTCAATTAAAAGGCCTTGTGGTTACCATCTTAAACCACCTTAACTGGGCAGACTGGCTGGGCCACAATGATCTTTGTCCGTAGGAATCCCATTCCATGGCCACAATAAATTTAAATCAGCAGAACTGCCCTAGCAAATAGAGGCAAGTAGCAGGACATTGTTCACAGCACACAGACTCCTACGTTGGCTCTCCTTGGACTCCAGCCGCAAGGGAGGAAGTAATGCAGATGTAGCCCTCCGAAGGGGCACCGTCTGCCAATGGGTTAAAGCCAGGGTATGTGGAATATGATCTTAATCTCCCAAATTGACTGCTAACTCACCATAAAACTTGCACTGTGAAGTTCATAAGTTGTAGCGTGTGCTTGGAAATTCCTTTTTATCAAGCCTATCGTACCCAATACAATGGGAAACACTTCTGTATCTTTCTGCCACACTGACCGTATTTATATTTAAGGATCTTCTGCCTTTTCACCCAATTCACGGAATAAAATCGCTTGGAATTAACCCCTCTATAATTCAATGCATTTCAGGTGTTTTTTTTTTCTTCCTCCTCTACCACGATATCTGGTTGTCATTGGAATATGCCAGCTGATCAAAACCTCTTCGCTTTCTCTTAGGATCGTGATTTATTTATTGCATTTGTATCCCACATTTTCCCATCTATTTGCAGGCTCAATGTGGCTTAGAGTTTTGTTATGACAGTCATTACATGATATCAAGATACAATTAGTAATGTACAAAGAATAAGTAAGGGAAGACAGAAGGAAGGTGTTATGGAGGATGGCATGGAAGGTGGACTTTAATAACTGGGTGGATTGGTGAGGTGGTTTTGTGAGGCTATGGGTTCTCTTTGTAGGCCTTGTTGAAGAGGTGTGTCTTCAATGATTTGCGGAAGTTAGTTATTTCGGTCAATAGCTTTCAGGGATGTGGGTAATGCATTCCACAACTACGTGCTCATGAAAGAGAAGGTGGTGGCGTGTATCAGCTTGTATTTTAGTCCTTTACAGCTGGAAGTGCAGATTGAGAAATTTGTCTGATGATCTTATGGCATTTCTGGGAGGCAAGACCACGAGGTTTAGCATGTAGATTGGGGCGTCTGCGTGAATGATTTTGGGTACAATTGTGATCCCTTTTCAAGCTCTTGCTTAGAGAATTTACATAGGTCTGTTTTTCCAGATTTTTCTATGCTTGCTGTGAATAGTTTCACCCGTAATTTGCAACTACCAAGCTCGTATCCTTGTATTCAATTCATCTCTCCAGATGTTCACGTGTCCAGGTTTAATCAATGTATGGTTTCTGGCATAACACTTTCTATTTCCCACGTATTTTTCCTTGTTTGCTGATCTAAATTCTTTAAAGGGTTTCTCTAGTATTGCAAATTCAGCTGTTTCCTTCCCTTCGTGCAATGCTGGATTCTCACTCATTTCAATACTTTTTCCATACTTGGATTTGTTGAAGCTGTTAAGTAGGCCTTGAGGCCTATGACAACTCTATGTATAATCTCTGTCTTTCTCCCCCCCCCCGTTCCCCATTTCCCAACCTCAAGGTCTATTCCTCTTTCAGTATGAGGAATACAGTCTCAGCATACACCAATTCGTATAAATGACTTTATGGGCCTAGAGGAGGTTCTTTAAAACACACATCCAAAGCTGTAAGAGAATTGAGCCAACACACATTCTTTGCTGATTTTTTTTCTCTCAACCATTTGTGCTGGACTGTAGCTCCTTCCTGTTCAAATTCCTTTATGTCAAAGTCATCGGAGATGTTTTCAGTTTTGCTTAATTTTTTCCCAAAGGAATGTTGCCTTAGCACATTTAACCAGGCCAAAAGTCATTTTGATGTCATCTAGTACATAAGCACTGCCACGCTGGGAAAAGACCAAAGGTCCATCAAGCCCAGCACTCTGTCTCCGACAGCGGCCAATCCAGGCCCCAAGAACCTGGCAAAAACCCAAAATTTAACGACGATCAATGGTTTTCCCCACATGGAGTTCTCCCACTAATTGGTGATCACAGGAACTATAAAGCTTCAGGTTATTTACAAAGAGTAAGCGGGATACAACCTCTGGATTGTTACCATCTTTAACATTAAGACTAAATCTGAAAGCCCAAGGAGTTAAACAAGAGTACTCAATGGGCAACAGTGGTGACAAGGAGTCTCCTCTGGTTCTTGAGGTCAGGAATCACAAACTGTCCATATTCATACTTCAGATGGAGAGTGATCTGCCACATTTTCGTGGTATACTTGATGTACTCGATCAATCTAGTATTAGTTTAATATATTTCAAGGCACTTCATTATCCAGGAATCTGAAGGCTATTGAAGACTTTGTTATGGTCAATCCATGCTATACCCAAGATAGCTTCTTTTCTTAGCACTGTCCATGATGGCTTTACTTATTTCGTTTTACTGGTCTTTGGTTGTATATATTCCTCTTATCGGTAATGCTGCTTGTAATCCGCCAACTCCCATACATAGGTTCAAAGCAGATCAGATTCAGAAAAAAGATCAATATAAAAATACAGAAATAATAAAGGAATTTTTTTAACAAATAGGCCTTTCAGTTGTTGCCATGATGTTATACGATTATATTGACTATCGGCATCTATTGCAGTGAATGGCTTAGAGATTGTAGGTATAATTGTTGGGAACGTTACTTAGATGTCCTTTTGGAAGAAGTCGTGTTCTTGTTATTAGCCACTGTGGGATTAAGTTTGGTTGTTTGGTGGATTACTATTTGAGCCAAAATTGGTGATTCCATCTGGGTTAACTTTTACTTAGCAGGTGTTGGCTCTGAGGCTTTGACTCCAATCAATGAGCAACGCGACCGTTTCCAAGCTAAGTAAACGTTTATACTACAGACTGGGCAATCGCTCTAGTACAGAACATTTGTTTTGATATCAAGAGAAGGAAGGCTTTTTATGCTGAATGTAGCCTAAAATTAGGCATTATAGCTTTTTAAGGGTTTTATCCCCCAAAACTGAGGCGTTTTCTTTCCTGACCTGTGGGTTTAAGTCACCATTTTCCTTCTTTGATATATATTTTTGATAATTAAATTTTGTTAGAGTAGTTGGTTCTGTGCTACCATCCGCCAGGACAGATGAACAAATGTTTACAGAAATTAGGAAAGCTGGAAAATTGGGCCACAGTATAATAATGGGCGATTTCAATTACCCCAATATTGATTGGATAAATGCAACATCAGGAAGTAATAGAGAGGAAAAAATTCCTAGATGTAATAAATGATTGCTTATTGGAGCAACCGGTCCAAGAACCGACAAGAGGGGAGCTATTTTAGATCTAGTCCTTAGTGGGCATAATACAAGAGATAACAGTTGGGTCCGCTGGGAAACAGTGATCGTAATGATCAAATTTGAACTAATAAGAAGTCACTAAGGAAATCTACTGTAGTAACATTTAATTTTCGAAAGGGCAACTACGAGAAGCTGAAAGAACTAAGTTAGGACTTTAAATCAGCCATGGATGTTATTTAAAAATACCATTATGGAAGCCCAGATCAGATATATTCCACATAATAACAAAGGAGGAAAGAAGAGCAAATGACAGCCAGCATGGTTAAAAGGTGAAGTGAAAGAGGCTATTAGAGCAAAAGAACATCCTTCAAAGAACAGAAAAAGACAAATGGAGAAAATAAGAAGCAACATAAGAACTGGCAAACTAGATGCACAGCATCGATAAAGAAGGTTAAAAGAATATGAAAAGAAAAATTGCCACAGAGGCAAAAACTCACAGTAACAATTTTTTTCAGCTACATCAGAAGCAGAAAGCCTGAGGGAATCCATGGGACTGTTAGATCATCAAGGACCACTCAGGGAGGACAAGACCATAGCGGAGAGACTGAATAAATTCTTTGCTTCAGTCTTTATGGAAGAAGATATAAGAGATCTACCTGGTCCAGAAATGGTTTTGAAGGGTGATGATGCGGAAGAACTGAAAGAAATCCCAGTGAACCTGGAATATGTACCGAGTCAAAATTGACAAGTTAAGGAGTGATAAATCACCTGGACCAGATGATATACATCTTAGGGTACTGAAAGACCCCAAACATGAAATTGCTGATCTGCAGTGAGTGATCTGTAATCTGTCATGAAAATCATCTGTAGATCTGGAGAGTGGCCAATGTAACGCCAATTTTTACAAAGGGTTCCAGGGTGATCATCGGGGAAATTACAGACCGGTAAGCCCGACTTCAGTGCCTGGCAAAATAAAGGAAACTATTATAAAGAATAAAAATTACACAGACTAACAAGGTTTAATTGGACAGAGTCAGCATGGATTCAGGCAAGGGAAGTCTTGCCTCACCATCCGATTCATTTCTTTGAAGGAATGAGTAAACATGTGAATAAAGGTGAGCCAGTTGATGTATCTAGATTTTCAGAAAGCTTTTGATAAAGCTCTTCACAAGAGACTCCTGAGAAATTAAAGAAGTCTTGGGAGGCAAATGTTCTTTTGTGGATTAGGAATTGGTTATTGGACAGAAAACAGGGTAGGGCTGAATAACCATTTTTATCAATGGATGAGGGTGAATATTGGCGTTCCCCAGGGATCTGTACTGAGACCGGTGCTATTTATAAATGATCAGGCAATTGGAACGACAAGGAAGGTATTTAAATTTGCAGATGACACAAATGTATTCAAAATTGTCAACACAAGTGGACTATGAAAAATTGCAGGAAGATCTTAAGACATTGGAAGTCTGGGCATCCAAATGGCTGATGAAATGTAATGTGGACAAATACAAAGTGATACACATTGGGAAGAATAATCCAAATTATAGATACCTGATGCTAGGGTCCACCTTGGGGGTCAGCATTCAATAAAAGGATCTGGGTGTCATTGTAGACAATACACTAAAATCTTCTGCCCAGTGTGCGGCAGCGGCCATAAAAGCAAACAGAATGCTAGAAATTATTAGGTAAGGGATGCAAAATAAGACCAAGAATATTATAATGCCTCTGTATCGCTCCATGGTGAGACCGCACCTTGAATATTGTGTACAGTTCTGGTTACCATATCTCAAAAAAGATATAGCGGAATTAGAAAAGGTTCAAAGTAGAGCAACCAAAATGATAGAGAGGACGGAACTCCTTATTTGAGGATCTCTTCAGCTTGGAAGAGAGACGGCTGAGGGGGATATGTTTGAGGTCTAAACGGGTAAAAGCGAATCAATTTTTTTAATCCTTCAAAAAGTATAAAGACTAGAGGACATTCAATGAAGTTACATCAACATACTTTTTTTTTAAAACAAATAGGAAGAAATATTTTTTCCACTCAACGAACAGTTAAGCTCTGGAACTAGTTGCCAGAGGATGTGATAACAGTGGTTTATACCCCAAATGGTCCCGTACAATTTCAAGTTATTAGCATATCTGGGTTTAAAAAAAAAGATTTGGGCAAGTTCCTGGAGAAAAAGGTCCATAGTCTTGCTATTGAGATATACATGAGGGAAGCCGATTGCCCTGGGATGGGTAGCTTGGAATGTTGCTACTATTTGGGTTTCTGCCAGGTACTTGTTACATGGATTGGCCACTGTTGGAAACAGGATACTGGATTGATGGACCATTGGTCTAACCCATATGGCTATTGTTATGTTATGTAAATGAACTTACAGAGTACAGACTGGTGCCATGATTTGATGGAGCATTCTTTGCTGGTCAGCATGCACGTTGGAGGTGTTTGGGTGGAACAAGACCAGAATGCACAAGTACATGTAAATTACAAAATTCTATCATTTATGCACAGTCATGCCAACATCTAGGTGTAGGCAAAATTTACACCAGCTACAGAGCCAGTGTGAACGATCACGTCTTAGATGTAAACGTGCTTTTGGCCACCTCCTTTTCTTTGTAGGATTGGCTTAAAACAGGTAATCTTGTTATCGAATTCTCTTCTTTGTGTTTATGGTTCTTTCAGTTTGTTATTGATGCATACAAAGTCTTCCTTTGTTAACGAATCGTGTTGTGCTTTGATGTTTTGGATCTCTCTCATATTTGGTGATCTCGTGCAACAATTCTATTTTTCCAGTAATGTGGTTTTCCAAAGAAGAGCTCTTATCTTATTTATTTTCTCTCTGGCCCTGTGGTCCTTGTTGGTAAAATTCTCTCAGTAATTTTTGTTGGAAAGTATTGTTCTTCGATTAATTTCTGTGATATCAACAGATTGTCCCTTTATACAGGTTAAGGACTTATTCATCTGCTAAATTCAACATGAGTAATCTTTCCCTCCCCTGGAACCCAACATATTCATGTATTTCAAAAAGGCCAAGACCTTAGTTGTTAAATCCTCCACCTCTGCGTTTCCACTTCCTCTTAGAAGCCTTCTTAGCCTATCATCTACTCATCCAACTCTTGTGATTCTAGATCTCTCTCATTTCTACCTTGGCCTTCCCTTCTCATACTCCATCCCAGGTCTCCCTTTTCTCTTACCAATCTTTGATCTGATGTTCCTGTCTAGATTCCTTCCTTCTCCCTGTAAGTCACCCTTCTCTTCTCTTACTCTTTTCTCTTTCTGCTGATTCTTGTTCCTCCTCCAGCATACACACGCTTTCTGGTGCTCCCAATTATGTTTCCTCTTTTTCTATTTTAAGCTCGCAATTGTTTTAAGATGTTATCACTCATGTGCTTTTCTTTGATCTTTAAAAACAGGGACCTTAAATCTGCATTGGCTTCTATTTGCAGCTTTTCCTGAGGCAGTATTCCTCTTTCCTCCAGGTTTTAGTGGACTTGTTTATTCTCCACGGATATGCAGGATGCGCCAGCTACACACACTGGCGATATCACCTGATGGCACAATAAACTGTTTTAGCTCTCAAGTGCTCAGAAAAGCCTAGAAAGCCTTTCTGAACAATGCTAGACACCCTCCACCTGTCTATTCTACCCTGCCAGGCAGACAGATCCCTCCTGTTTACATTCTATTCTAAATTTTTCCTCCTTAATATCTATTCCCGTTTGTCCTGGACCCTAACAAGTCCAAGACTTGCTTGGTTAGGGCCATCCTCATGCTGTCCTAGGATAGATGGCAGAACCCTAACCGAGACATCCCAGCTACAAGCTTCTGGGAGATTCTCCTCTAGTGACGGACCACTTGGGTAATCTTTTCCTCTCCATGCCTGGAAAAGCAGTGGGCAACGCTCAAGCTTCTGACTTCTTGCCTTCTCCTTCTGAGCTTTCTCTGCTTTTACCAACGCTCTGTGGCAGACGGCATCCTGGACTGGTCTTTTTCCCATGCTGAAGCGATGCTGCATGGAGACCTGCCACAGAGATCTACCTCCCGTCGAGCCTGACTAAAAATTTCTAAGACACACAGTGTCATCAACAACAGCCCCTGTCCTCTGCACCGAACATTTCTGGGGAGAACCAAGATAAACTTGGGGCTATTGATACATGAAGTAAAGGGTTTCTCCAAATCTGTCCAGTGCCAAACAACCACCTGCCAATACAGGCTTTCACCAACACAGCGCTGAGATGGTTCCACTAGAGCTGATTCATTACTTGAACTCCTCGCAGCCAGCAAATCCACCATCTCTGCAGGCCTTTAGTGCTGTATACTCTAACTCTATCAAAAATACAGAAGAAACCTGTCCTCGCGAAAAGCAATGGCAGTCAAAAACAGCGAAGATGACACAAAAAAAAGGGAGAGGAAAAAAGGAAAAAAGGAGAAAAGAAAAAAAATTATATATTTAAAAAATACTCTAACTCTCCCATCTTATATTTTTTTGATCCACCCTATCATTGTGATATAATTTGTACCCTGGAACACAGTATCCCATTGGTTATTGTTTATATGGGACATGCAGGTCATGAACCATAAAATAACTTTACAACAGTAACTGAGAATTATGAGCAAAGCTAGGCCTCTGTGAACAGGCTATGAACAGGTTAAGAGTCACTGAGAAGCTAAATAATAAGAATTACACAGAATGTGAATCTCATGTCAGCTTGCCCTTCTGTTGGAGAGACAGGCAGATATGGAGTCATAACAGAGATACGTGTGGCAGGAGAATACTGTACATGAATGTAGTAATGTAAGGGGAAAATTGCTGCTGACCATGAAAGCAGATAATGAAGAGGCATAACTTTGGTTGCTGGGAAGATGGTTTTTGCAAAGTAGGATAACCTTACTGACCTTACTTACGATAAGCAAATATGTTATGAAGAACTTTGCTTCTGTAAGACAGAATTTACTAGAATATGCTGACTTTGTACTTCCAATACTAGCCTACGAGAGAAAAGTGTATAAAAGGAGAATCATGGACAGAGGCAATCAGAGAGCTAATGTCAGAGGTCACGTCTCATATGAGAATTAATTATCTTACGTATTCTAATTGTATTCCTGATTGGTAAGTGTAATAAACAATTACTGATTATTCTCATATTACTAAAGCCTTCTGTATCTTTCTGTCTCTCCACCTGGTGGCGTTAGGACCATAATCCCTGGAGTCCTGGACATTCCAGGTTACAGGTAACTAGTACCTTTATACCTGGGAGAGGGCAGAAAAATAAACATTATCCTCCTTCCACTAGGTCTGCGAGATGCCCGTTATATCTCTCTTGTTCATTTCGGGCTTCTTTTACAAAGCCATGCTAGCAATTCCTGTGTGGCAAATGAGAGGAAGCCTATTCAGCTCCTATGGGCTTCGTCTCACTTGCCGAATGGGAAATCACTAGCGCGGATTTATATAAGAAACCTTTAATGCTGTATACTCTAACTCTCCCCCTTTTTAAGGCGTTTTCTATTTGTGTATAGACGTTTGAAAGGGTGTTTTGTTTGTATTTAAGAGCTGATCAGCAGTTGACAAGGATAAATTTGTAATCTTTCCTCTGTTCTTCCTGCTCCTGGTTTACAGCCTACACTGCCGCCGCCTGCTCTGTGAAGGAAACAACCTGTTAATATCGTTTGCCCTTTGTTTACGCGAGTCTCCCCTGCTCAGAGACACCCTGACCTGAAGCAGCAGCCGGGCCTCCATGGCTTCTTTGCACGTGATGAAATATGGCTTCATGAGCAGAATGTCCTGCCGCAGCTTCTAGAAGAGAGACAGAGAAGAGCTTGAGATTGGAAAGATCACCATCTGCTGCCCACAGCCATCTTCTCACCACCAAACTAACTTGCATCCTGAGTTAAACACTGCTAAGTTACTTTCAGGTCACTCTTGCTTCTCTGTTCTCTGGGGAGAGCATTAGGTTCGAGTATAGAGGAGAGGGTGAGGGAGGTTACGACACGTGCAGAGAAATCTCAGCAACTAAAAGGCCAGAGCAGTTGGGGCCAGACTCCACGTCAATGGGAAGCGATTCTGGCACAGTTTCCTGGGTTATCATAACCAGCACAGAGGCTCAGTAACAGCAGCTTCTCCACATACGGCTCCCAGTGTGGCAATTTGGCTTTGGAAAGTCTGTTTGGCCTTTTGGTGGAACTGAGAGCCTGTAAGTCAGGGGCATTAAATCCTCTACTTGAGCCAACAACTTACACTATCAGAGCCAGATGCACAAAGGTCCCGTTGAGGATCCGTCTGCGTTTCCAAATTGGTAAAAAAATTTACCGATTTAGAAACACAGGGGATTCACAAAGGAAAAAAAAAATTGCATGCAAATAAGCTGCTCGTTGCTTTTGCAATCCAGCTCATTTGCATGCGATATGGGGGAAGCAAATTGGTGAGCTGAGCATGCGCAGAACAGTCAATCGCTATGTGTGGCTGCTCTGCGCATGCTACAGACGGCTCTCATACACGCAGACAAGCTGCACCTCTTTATTCCCTCACCCTTAATTGTTCTGTTTACCCGTCTTATCTAGATTGTAAGCTCTTTGAGTAGGGAGTGTCTTCTATGTATGGTGTACAGCGCTGCGTATGCCTTGTGGCGCTATAGAAATGATAAGTAGATAGATAGATAGATAGGAGGGAGACACCAGGAAGTTCGGATCCAATCAGTTCACAGCTCTAAAGTGATGTCATCAGGAAAGCCCTGCAGGGAGGAGGAGTTGGGACAGCAGCCAGCCAATGAGAGCCCATCTTCAGGGAGATGGGCGTTCTAGGATGTCAGCCGGCCAATAGAAGGAAACAGCAGGAACAACTGGGGGTGGAACCAAGCCCGTTTCCCACAGATGCTGTTTCTTTGATGGACCCTTATCTTCCTTGCATTTTTGGTAAGTCACCATTACTTTTATGCTTTACATTCCCGTACTGCCCCTCCCCCCCCCAATTTCTTGCCACTAAAATGTCATTTGAGAAAAGAATCATGGCACGGCTTTCATACACGCAAAGAAGCTGCGTGTAAGCTGGTATACTTTTTTTTTTTTTGTGCTCCATCTTCCCTGCTTGTTTCTCCCCTTCTCCTACTTGCGATAATGAAGAACTGGCAGATCCACACCTCCCGTTAAAATTTCCACGGTAAAGGTAGGGACTGCTTTTGTGCATGGGGTCGGAAACGGTAGGGCATCACATCACATTATAATAGTAATTAGCTCATTATAATAGCTTTGCATTCTGTTTTCGTTAGCTGCTACAGTGACAAGAAAAAGGCTCGGAGAACCCTTTTGTGCATGTCTCAGTTTACTACTTGCGCACTAAACTGGCTAGAACCAGTTTAAAATACACGTTGCGTGCTCGTTAAGTTTAGTGCATCTGGCACTCAGTCCTGTGGGAATTCTGCACACAATATTTTAAAATTCTGCATAATTTATTTGGAGTGTTTTTACACTTAAATTTCCTCTTCACAAAGTCCGATATCTCCTCAGGCTACAGTCTCCCCATTACTTCTCACTCCAGCTAACTCCCAGCAAGACCCATAATGCTGTCTGTCTCCCCCCCAATCTTCTCCCACATGCAACAGTCCCACCTCTCATTCCTCCTCCCAAGTACACCCCCACACCTCTCACTCTCTCTTTCTCCTCCCCCCAATTATCATTGTCTTTCTCCCCATGCCATACTCACCACTCACTTTGTTCCATCTCCCCCTTCCAGACACACTCACTTTGCTCTGTTTCCCTCCTTTCCAGGCACACTTTTCTCTGCCTCCCCCACCCCACATTCCATGCACACTCACCTTCCTCCGTTTCCCCCCCCCCCCCCCACACACACACACTTTCCAGACACACTCCCCTTCCCTCTGTTCCCCTCCCCCGACTTTCCAGGCACACTTTCCTCTGTCCCCATCCCTTACATTCTATGCACACACATTCTTCTGTTTCACCTCCCCCCATTTCCAGGCACACTCCCTTTCCTCTACCCCTCCCTGCCTTTTCAGGCACACTCACTTTCATCTGTTTCGCCCCCCCCCCCCCCCCCCCCAACTTTCCAGGCATACTCACCTTCCTCTGTTCCCCTCTCCCAACTTTTCCGGCACACTTTCCTCTGTCCCCATCCCTCACATTCCAGGCACACTCACGTTCTTCTGTTCCCCCCCTCCCTTCTCATCCTCCGCAATGGGCAGCAGCGGCTCTGCTCAGTCTCTTTCCCTGTCCCCCGTTAACCTCACGCAGCAGGAAGAGGAGGAAGTGAACTGCAGCACATTGGGTCACTTCCTCCTTCTATGCCAACTTAGTCTCAACTGTTTATGTAAACCGTGCACCTCCATTCAGCCCCTTGTTCACATAAACAGTCGGGTCTAAGCCAATACCAGAAGAGGATAAAGTGACCTGACGTGCAGCGGTTCACTTCCTCCTCTTCCTGCCAGGCGACCTCAACGGGAGACAGGGAAAGAGCGAGCAGAGGTGCTGCTGTCTGGGGCTGTGCTGAATTCTATGCAAATTCTGCACTGCACAGTGGTGCAGAGCTTCCCCAGGAGTATGACTATGCTCTGTACAGCACCTCAGGACTCGAGCCCAGTCTGTCCATCCACGCCCTCAGTTCAACAACTTCATCAACACGAGAACTCGGTCAACCATCTGCTTACCCGGATCTCCACCAGCTCCTCCACGTAGTTAAAGAGAAGAGGGTTGGTCTCCCGCAGTTTTAACACCGGTCTCCCTACCATCAGCGTGAGGTAGCGCATCGTGCATCGAGATACCTGCAAGCCAGGGAAACGGACTTCCTGAGTATTCACAGCCACCCTCTCCTGCAGGTGATGAAGGGACATCACACATGCAGAGATCAGAGCTTGACCCAAAACCCCTTCTCCTATATGGGGGAGAAGGGCAGCGCTCTGTGCTTTCACACTTCCAGTGCTAAAGGAGCCATCCAAAAGTAATTTGGCCCTCTCTGTGGCCAAAGTCCTGGCATGCCCTAGTCCTACAGTCTGAAGCAAATCCTGCTCTGAACTAGCTGCTCTCAAGCCAACTAAATATTTATCTTTTATCGCCAGCTTCTGAGAACAGTGAAGAAAAAAAAAAAAAGACTCAGGGTCTACACCCGCCCACCTCCCTTTGCTGAGGCTAATATTCCCCCCTCCCCCCCATCCTCCTTACCTTGCGCAGCTCAAAGTCCCAGTTATGGATGACACGAGCAGGGATAACTGCAAGGTCATTCCAGTGACAGTTACTGCAGTAATACTGACCGGTGTAATCACACTGCCGGGCCTCGCTTGGAATAGCTCCTGGAAAGGGACATTTCAGAGGTGAGGCCTTGGCAGTCGCAGTACGGTACTGAGGTGAGCGAGTTCCAGACTGTAGACTTACGCAGGGAGATGGGCGCTCGACACTCAGTGCAGCGGTAGTCCTGGCTGTCCAGTCCTGATTCGGGACAGATGTTGAGTTCATATTCTGCCTGGTGGCTGACCTTTGACCTCACGCAGGACTTGGTGATCAAGTTGAGGCACTTGTTGTGGCAGCGATAAAAACACCCTGTTGAAAGACATTTAACAAGAGCAAAAATTCATTGCCAGAGAATGTGGTAACGGCTGTTAGCTTAGCGGAGTTTAAAAAAGGTCTGGACGGCTTCCTAAAGGAAAAGTCCATAGACTATTATTAAATGGACTTGGGGAAAATCCACTATTTCTGGGATAAGCAGTATAAAATATTTTGTACATTTTTGGGATCTTGCCGGGTATTTGTGACCTGGATTGGCCACTGTTGGAAACAGGATGCTGGGCTTGATGGACCTTTGGTCTGTCCCAATATGGCAATACGTATGTACTTATGGAGGTCTGGGGGGGAGGGGCAGCACAGGTCCTGGAGGTTTGACTGAGTAGTGCAGGGAATAGGAGATTGGTGGGGGGGGGGGGGGGGCAGCATGGGTCCTGGAGGTCTGTGGAAGCAGTGAAGAGCATGGAGGTCTGGGGGGGGGGGCAGTATGGGTCCTGGAAGTCTGAGGAAACAGTGCAGGGAATGGGAGTGGGGTGGGGGGAACAGCACTGGTCCTGGAGGTTTGACTGAGTAGTGCAGGGAATAGGAGATTGGTGGGGGGGGGGGGGGGGGCAGCATGGGTCCTGGAGGTCTGCGGAAGCAGTGAAGAGAATGGAGGTCTGGGGGGGGGGGGGGGCAGCACTGGTCCTGGAGGTTTGATGGTGCAGTGCAGGGAAAGGGAGTGGGGGAGGTGGGGGACAGCACTGGTCCTGGAGGTTTGGTGGTGCAGTGCAGGGAATAGGAGATTGGTGGGGGGGGGGGGGCAGCATGGGTCCTGGAGGTCTGTGGAAGCAGTGAAGAGAATGGAGGTCTGGGGGGGGGGGCAGTATGGGTCCTGGAAGTCTGAGGAAGCAGTGCAGGGAATAGGAGATTGGTGGGGGGGGGGGGGGGGGGGCAGCGCTGGTCCTGGAGGTTTGGTGGTGCAGGGCAGGGAATAGGAGATTGGTGGGGGTGGGGGCAGCATGGGTCCTGGAGGTCTGTGGAAGCAGTGAAGAGAATGGAGGTCTGGGGGGGGGGGGGGGCAGCACTGGTCCTGGAGGTTTGATGGTGCAGGGCAGAGAATAGGAGTGGGGGTGGGGGGGGGGACAGCACTGGTCCTGGAGGTTTGATGGTGCAGGGCAGGGAATAGGAGTGGGGGGGGGGGGGCAGCACTGGTCCTGGAGGTTTGATGGTGCAGGGCAGGGAATAGGAGTGGGGGGGGGGGACAGCACTGGTCCTGGAGGTTTGATGGTGCAGGGCAGGGAATGGGGATTTGCAGGAGATACAGGTCAATAAGTTAGTATAGAAACACGTCAGGAGAGGCAGAAAGTTACTCCTCATTGCTGACTGCCAGACCCCTTCCCCTCCCTCCCCCCACACTGAGTTACGGTATCGGCTCTCCTCTCACCTGTGCAGGTGTACCAGGTCTGAATCAGGCCCCAGATGATGGTGCTACACTTGTCACAGGTTTGTTTAACACTTTTGTTCTTCTCCTTGAAAAATCGATGTTCCAGGAGAATCCGGATGTTGGGTTCGTCCTCATTTGGGTCCTTCATCAAAACACAGCAGGAGAGAAATAAGCCGGCCTTCAGGAGGAAGTCGATGCAGAAATCAGACAACATTCAGCGCAGAGCACCAGCCGCCTGACTTATCCAACATTTATCCCACAAGCAGGAGGGATGAATAAACAAAAATACAGCCCTGGGGCGGGGGAGTGGAGCTCCCAGGACAGCTACCAACAGTTCCCTAATGGGGGTGGGGGGGGGGGGGAAGGGGCAAGAAGACGCACCTTCAGCTCCTGCAGTTTAAGTCGCAGGTGGATGAGTCGCACCACGGCATCCTTCTGCCTCTCCGAGTGTTCGGGTAACTCCAGAATCAACTGCTTACACTCCTCAATCGCCTGCTGCAGCTGCTGGATGTCTGAAGTCAGAAACAGACCCTTCCAACAAGAGGAAACCAGGTGTAACAGTTCTGACGGACCAGCTTTCAAATACTCAGTGCAGTCCCACCCGCTAACAGAAGCGCTTGAATATAAATCTTTCATTTCCTTCCTGAGCTGACCCCATCAGGTGCTACGGTATGTAACCCCCTAATCCATGAATACAGCACGGACAACTGAGGAACAGACGCCACACCCGTGTTTAACTCGTACAGCAGAAAACATAAGTCCAGGTGAATTTCAATATATTTGTTTTATTACTTACAAATATCGTTATGTACGCAAAGAATTCGGTCAGCGCCAATTAATTCAATCTGATCCAGGCAACCTTCTTTCTACCGCTGCATAGATATTGAAATTCCTTATTTTGAGCTTCTTCGGGGGGTTCACATTAATATCTCCATCCATTTCACCTCTTAACACAATAACCCCCATTTTAAGAAGTTATTTCAAATAGATGGAATGTGTTTTGATGTGCACCGAGAGAGAAAACGTTCCCTGGATGACAATTAATGGCTATTTAAAAATAAATTAAAATATGTTGAAAATGTACCCGGGCCCATGTTTTGTGGCATAAATGGAAGTGGTGATCTGGGTTGTAAATAAAAAAAAATATTGGTACTTGGATTTTTTAAAAAAAGTTCTTCCAACTCCTTGTGTTTAACTGATACAGCACAGAATAAAGCATGGAGAAAGGAGCTTATTAAAATCTGGACATGGCCCTCAGTGCTTCTTCCTCCTCCCCCCCTACCACACACCACCCAAGACACGAAGAGCAGCTGTCCTCCCGTCCCTCGCTCTCCTGCCCACAAGCCAGACATACACCTCAGGCCGGGAGAAGTGATCCTCTGCTAATCCCAGATCCATCATGCGTTCTGTACAGCGGTAGGAATCCGGGGGGGACACATCTGCAGATGAAGACAGAAGAAGGGGAGAGAATTTCAGCTACAGATGGATCTGGGAATCCGGAATCTCCTGTTGTAAAAGCTCCAGACCTCACACACACTCAGTACAGGGCAGTCATCTCCCATGTCTGGGATCTTATTCCAGAAGGATCTTTCTCCATTCCAGGGCCGCCGAGAGACTAGGCTGGGCCCGGGGCAAGGCTGCCCCGCCTCAGGCCCCCCCCCCCCATGCCGCTGCACTCCTTGGTCTCGCCTGCCTGCCTCCATGGCTCCGGGCCCTCTTCATTCAAAGCGGCAGTCGCAGATCGCGTCTCTTCTGGCCTTCTCTCCCTGTGTCCCGCCCTCGTCTGATGTAACTTCCGGTTTCCATGAGGACAGAACACAGGGAGGGAAGGCCAGAAGAGAGGCGATCTGCAACTGGTGCTTTGAATGCGGGGGGCCTGAAGCCAAGGAGGCAGGCAGGTGAGACCGGGGACTGCAGCACTGGAGGCCCGGGCCCGGAGAATTTTGCACCCCCCCGCTCCATTCTGGACCTATTGAATAAGATCAGGTATCTTTAAAGCACTTCTTCTAAAAACTGGACATTTTCTGCATGTCAAGCTTTAAAGCAGTGTTTCTCAAGCTGGGACTTAGGGTCTGGTCTCCCTCCCCCCCCCCCCCCCCCCCCCCCCACAAAACCAGTCTTGTTTTCTAGATACCCACAATGATTACATCCCATACAAACATGACCTTACAGAAATCACTCTCAGCCTAAACGTCACGAACTCATGGGTAAATGCATTTCAACTAAAACTTAATGCAGAAAAAACACATACAGTCTCATCCTCTCATCCCAATATAACACGAACAAACCCACCAACATAACCACCTCAGACAGCCTGAAAATTCTCAGCGTCAATCTATCGAAACCTCACACTAGAGACCCATGTGAAAATTACAAAGAAGAAAATGTTCCACAATGTGGAAGCTCAAACGAGTGAAACCTTCCCCCCCCCCCCCCCCCCAAGAGAAATATTTCGCAACCTGGTACAATCTATGGTACTAAGCCATCTAGACTACTGTAACAGTATCTATGCAGGATACAAAGAACAAATCATAAAGAAACTCCAAACTGCTCAAAACACAGCAGCCAGACTTATATTTGGAAAAACGAAATTCGAAAGAGCCAAACCCCTACGAGAAAAACTGCTCTGGCTCCCAATCAAAGAACACATCGCGTTCAAAATCTGCACCCTGGTTCACAAAATCATTTACGGAGAAGCACTGGGATACATGACAGACCTCATAGACCTACCAACCAGAAACACATCAAGATCAACACAAACATACCTAAATCTCCATCACCCAAGCTGCAAAGGACTCAAATACAAATCAACCTATGCATCCAGCTTCTCCTATATAAGCACGCAACTATGGAACGCATTACCAAAAGCCGTGAAAACAACATATAACCACCTGAAATTCCGGAAATTACTAAAAACTAACTTGTTCAAAAAGGCATACCCCAACGACCCAACTTAATGCCTAAACCCAACAAAACCAAAGCTCATAATGGACATAACTCTTCTTCTTACGATTCCCCAATGTATCTGTCGCACATGAACTTTACTTTACCACTACTACACTTTGTATTTGTTATAACCGGTATAGGCGATCGCCTCTATGGTACTATGTAAGCCACATTGAGCCTGCAAATAGGTGGGAAAATGTGGGATACAAATGTAACAAATAAATAAAATGGAACAAAAGCAGCACATGCAAATCGCTCATGAATATTCATCGTGGATATGCTACAAAGCGGACAGCTAACGGTGGGGAACTCCATGACCGACCTGAAAAGCACCGCGTTAAAGGGAAATGCTGATATACACGTTCTCATGGGTTATAACTAGGGCTGCATTTTGATTAAAACTTTAATTGCGTAATTAAAAGGTACGTTATTTACTTTTTTCCCCACTGCAAGTCATTGCCCAGGGTCATAAGGAGCTGCAGTGGGGGGGGGGGGGGGGGGGGAGGAGGGACAAAGACAGACCATTAATCACATGATTAAACATTTTAATCAAAATGCAGCAATTTAAAAAAATAAAAAAAAGTGATGAAAAGAAATACAAATTTGACAAATTACAAAATGAAAGAGTCTAAACCAGCTATAAATAAACAGCCTTACAATTTTCACTGCTGACTTCAGAAATGCAGCCCTAACTTCTAACAAATAGATTACAATTAAAATATTTGCTTGTTTTGTAGTTAATTGTACAAACCATAAAAACTCATTCAAATTAAATTGTGGCTTTGAACAAAGGTCTTCTCTCCCAGACCCTGAGGGCTCAGGGTTTCAGGATACTTAATGACTATGCATGAGAGATCTGCATGCCAAACCCCCCCCCCCCTGTTTTATGCAAATTTCTCTCATGCATATTCCTGAGGGATATCCAGAAACCCTGGCCTACCAGTGGCCCTCGGGGGCTGGGAGTGAAGACAAAGGCTTTAGATTACAACAGCTCCGTCTCCCAGCTAACTGCTGTGTGCCAGATCTGGGGTTCACTTTTCCAGGGAAGCCAAAGCAAACTGTACCCCAACTGTTACACATGTCCTGCTCTTCCAAAGTACTGTCACTGTGCTGAAAAAAACGTTTCCCCCCAGCACCCCTCTTTCACGACTTCTCGTGTAGTCTTACCAGATGCCAAACCTGCTGGTTCAGTTAATGAAAGCATCGTACTACAGAGCACTGCGAAAGCCCATCGGACTCCTGGATGTCCTGGGACGCACCAGGCCACCATCAGACACTAAACATTTGCAAAGCTGCTCCTTAGATTCAGCAGAATCACTTTGTTTTGTAAAAGGAAGGAAGAGCCGTTACCTCCATTCCTGCCCACTGCAACTTCAATTGCAACATTCATTCACAAACATGACACCCAGTTTCCTGTGGTGAAGTCTGGGCAGAATTAAGCTACAGCAGGGTTGTCAGGATACCCACCATGACTATGCAGGAGATATATTTGCCTGCGTTACCTTCCTCGTATGCAGATCTCTCCTGCCATAGTCACGGTGGGTATCCTCAAAACTTGACCGGCCTGGTGTAACCTGAGGAAAACCCCCGCCTTACAAGAATTCCTTCTGGAGCTTTAGGTCAGTGATCAAAGTCCACACCAGTAAGAGCAGTGAATTAAGGAGTTTTTCCTCCTTCACACAACCCCATCAGACAAAATCTAAATATACGTCCCTTCACAGACAGTGCAAAGGGTCATGTCACGTCACTAACGGTCATTTCAGTATCCTTCATTCCTCCAGAAAAGCCTTTAAAAAAAACTGAGTCTTTAAGGGTCGCTTGATCTGTTGAGCATTGTCACATAATCTTAGAGGACCAGAAAGATTATCCCAAACCGGCAAAGCACATGCATTTGTTTCACTGCATGCAAATCTCTCTCATGAATATTCATTATGGGTATTCTGAAAACCTGACTGGCTGGAGTGCCTCCAGGACCAGGTTTGGGACCCACTGGCATAATGATACGTCAAAGGAGAAGAAGGTCAACACAACTACTTCAGTCTTTCAGACCTCAATAATCAACTCAGACAGTACATCCTTAAAAGCAAAATATACAGGTACCTTCCCATATACACGTTGCTGTATCCAAACAAGAACTTTAAACATAACTAGATACATAACAGGCGACCAGCGGAGCTTTTTTAACCCAGGACTGGTATGTGCTAATCTTGACACTCAAGAATTTAACAATGGAATAGATGTGAACAACACAATTTGTCACTGAATGTATCAAAAACAGATTGATTGTTGGTAGAACTTTAGACCCAGGTTCACCCATGACTTTTGTATATCATTGGGTGAACATCATTGTTAAACCATTTATTCGAAGTCTGGGTGTTATCTTAGATGCAAATTTAATCATGCAAACGCAAGTAGATCAAGTTACATCCACAGCTTTCTTTCAGCTTCGATTATTGAGCAAGCCGAAGGGGATGGTGCTACCGTCAGATTTCTGGCCTATTGAGCAGAGCCCGGTTCTAACAAAAATGGATTATTGTAATTCGTTTTATTTGGGTTGTCATCCAGATTCCAGGCTCTGTAGGTTGTCTGAAAATTTGACAGTGGCACCATCCCCTTCAAGCTTGCTCGGTAATCGAAGCTGAAAGAAAGCTGCGGAAATAACTTGATCTACTCGCTTTTGCATGATTAGATTTGCATCTAAGATAACACCAAGACTTCGAATAAATGAGGTTCACCCAACGATATACAAAAGTCATGGGTAAACCTGGGATCTAAAGTTTTACCAACGGACAATCTCAGTTTTTGATACATTCAGTGACAAATTATGTTGTTTCACATCCATTCCATGATCTTATCCAAACATTCCAACTTAGACCCAGATCACACACATTTTTCCCAAAAGGAAAGAAAAGCTACACTCTGTAGGAAACATGTAATTCCTGAAGCATAGTACCGAGAGAGACCATGAACAAGTTCAAAAGTACTGCCAACAAGGCAGAACCCTGCAACACACCCTGAGTAAACGGGGAAATTAACAGTATCCCTTATTTGAACATGAAACGAACGATCTTGTAAGTAAGATTTAAACCATGAGAGTACATGACCTCAGACACCTAGATCAAACCAAGTGTTTCACAAAAGCTGATGATCAATAGCAGGAAAGGCAGACACAATATCTAATGTGCAGAAACAAAGGTCCTGATCCATACCAATGCTTAACTCAACGATCATAGACAATCAAAATTCTCCGCTAGGGTGTGTTCTAAAACCATACTGATTATCATCCAACATGTCTTTCTTCCATAAAATCCATCAACTGTTGTAATACTACTTTCTCAATATTCAAACTGTAATATAAAGACTTAAGTAGTGGTTTAACTGTAGCACATTTTAAAGACTCTGATAAATATCCATCCTGCAAAGGTTTGTTGACAGTTTTCATCAAAGAAGACGCTTTCAAATCCGGAATTAACTTAATGCAGAAGAAGACGGTTCTGATTGAGCTCTAGTATGTGTATTTCAGACCACTAGTGCCTGATGTTCCATTATCTGTCATGCGCTCGCTCCGGCTCCGGGCCGCAGAGCATTAAGTTCAGTTTCCCATTCAGGGCCACTCTCACCTCACTCATCCATTCCAGTTCACCTGCAGTTGAGCTTGGGAGTGGGTGTACGGTCCGGAATAGCGATCTAGGAGTTTGGGAGGAACTTGCATCCTCAAAGATGCACTGTAGTCACAGCTTATGCAAACTCAAACCATTAATTCCAACTCTGCAACAGGCAGCTCTTCAGACCTTTACTGAGTAAATTCAACAGCAAATAAAACTCCAACTTAAGTGCTGTTCTCAATGGCTGTTTCTCCTTCTCTCAGCACAAATTCAATCTTAGTGGGCTCAGACCCTCCTCTGGTCTGACCCCCCCCCCCCAACCTCTGGATCTACCCTGGTCCTGAGACTGAGCTCTCCCTCATTCCAATCCCCTGCTCCCGGGCTGGGTCTTTCTTCTGCCCACCCGTAGTAAAACACAGTATCCCGGTTGCCGCTTTCAGGAGCCACAACCCTCTTTTACAGCCAAAGATCACACTCCTCACTCAGGAGTCCCCTTTTCTCCTCCTGGTCTCTTGGAAGGGGATCATCAGGCAACCAAAGATGACCCCTCTATGGGCATAACTCTAACCTTTATCCCCTCATCATTCTCTTCAAGAGCAACACTTTTCCCCTGAATTCTGTTTCACCACTCCCCATGGGCTGGGTTTCCTCCCACCCAGGGCCATCCTACTACTCCATGGCAAGGACCTCCCCTCCCCCCCCCCGGGCTCTAGAAAAATCTATCAGTTTAGTAATACCCATCCCATGGGGTATTATTACATGTACCTGTTATGGATACATTTAAAGATCACTGAACCCAGGAGTACGAGCTCCCTGTTCTTGTGAGTTCACAGTAACATAGTAAATGACGGCAGATAAAGACCTGTACGGTCCATCCAGTCTGCCCAAAAAGATAAACTCATTTACATGGTGTGTGGTACTTTATATGTATACCCGAGTTTGATTTGTCCCTGCCTTTCTCAAGGCACAGACCATAGAAGTCTCTCAGCACTGCTCTTCTACTAAAAGTTCTGAAGCTAACGTCGAAGCCCCTTAAAATTTACACTCCAGCCCATCCCTATCTATTCAGTCATGATCAGGGCATAGACCGTAGAAGCCTGCCCAGCACCAGTTTTGCGTCCCAATTACCGGCGTTGCCACCCAATCTCTACTAAGATTCTGTGGATCCATTCCTTCTAACCAGGATGGAATGGATCCACGGAATCTTAGTGGAATAAGTTTCCTTCTGTCTCTAATTAGCACCAAGACAAGACAGCAGCCCCTGGAGTCTGCTCGCCTTCACAAGAATCAAAACAAACCTCTATGGAGCAGGTCTTCAATGGCTTCGGATGCATCCTGGTCACCTTTGCCTTCGACCCCTTGCTTGTTGAAGGGGTTGAGATGGGCCTGTCGAAATCGAACCAGTTTCTCATCATATTCCATATCAGCTAACCCTGTAGGAAACACACAGAGGAGAGGTGAAAAAAAAAAAGGACAAGCAAAGCTTAACGGAGAACTCCAGGAAAGACACAAATTGCAAAGCACATCCCACACCCTGTAGAGGAGTGATGCAAGACAAGTACTAGAGGAAGAGATGGCAGTAAATTTAAGAGACGGAGATCACACCCCACATACACGAGGGAGGCCACTGCTTGTTTGGGATTGGTAGCATGGAATGGTGCTACTATTTGGAATCAATAGAAATAGAATAAAACATTGAAAAGAAAAGGATACCTTTTTTATTGTACTAACTTAATTCATTATAAATGGAATCTTGCTACTATTTGGGATTCTGTATGGAATTTTGCTACTATTTGGGATTCTGTATGGAATCTTGCTATTCCTCAGGATTCTGGAATCTTGCTACTATTTGGGATTCTGTATGGAATCTTGCTACTCCTCAGGATTCTGGAATCTTGCTACTATTTGGGATTCTATATGGCATCAATAGAAATAGAATAAAACATTGAAAAGAAAATGATACCTTTTTTTTATTGTACTAACTTAATTCATTATAAATGGAATCTTGCTACTCCTCAGGATTCTGGAATCTTGCTACTATTTGGGATTCTGTATGGAATCTTGCTATTCCTCAGGATAATGGAATCTTGCTACTATTTGGGATTCTGTATGGAATTTTGCTACTATTTGGGATTCTGTATGGAATCTTGCTACTCCTCAGGATTCTGGAATCTTGCTACTATTTGGGATTCTATATGGAATCTTGCTATTCCTCAGGATTCTGGAATCTTGCTACTATTTGGGATTCTGTATGGAATCTTGCTACTCCTCAGGATAATGAAATCTTGCTATTTGGGATTCTGCCAGGTACTTGTGACTCGGATTAGCCAGAGTTGGAAGCAGGATACAGGGCTAGATGGACATTGCTCTGACCCTGTACGGCTATTCTTAGGTTCTTCTACCCTGGCTTTGGGGTGAGGTTCGCATAAAACTAAACCATTAGACACACAGTGACCTGCCCCCCCCCCCCCCTCCTTCACAAGGGGCTCAAGGAAGCAGCAGAAGCCCTGAAAAGAACCGAGGAGAGAGAAAAATACTGCAGAGCCGGATGAGGGAGAAGCTGCCCCCCCCCCCCTCCCCGGGAACAGGATGAGAACCAGCAAAGACCCCCCCCCCCCCCCTTACAGGTAATGTCAGCCCCTGACCCCTCCCTGCCGGTCTCAGCCTCCGGAATCAATAACGCTCACCGCGGCATCGCGCTCCCAGCAGCCGTCCAACAGCGCCACTGCGGGAAAAGGCCCGTCGGGAATCCGCCCCCCCCCTCCCGGGCGGCCTTGCCGGTGGCAGCTACCGGGAGAACCACTAACAGGCAGCGCTTCCAAGAGACACTGTTCAAACAAGACTCACTACCCCCACCTGCAGGCTGGAGCGTGGAGGCGGCCGTCTGACCAGGCTCCTCCCCTGTCCCCTCCCCTCGCTCTTATCTTCTAGCTCTTAACTAGCACCACCCCCGATCCGCCCTAATCCTAGCTCTAGCTCCTCCCCTTCTCCCTCCTCTAGCCATCGCTCTGCTCCACCTCCTAACGGTAGCTCTGGCCTTTCTCCTCCCTCCGCCCCGCCCCAATTGCCAGCGCTACCCTTGAAGTGAACCTGTCTAGTCCAGTATCTTAGTCTGTATGAGCTGAAGCCAGTAGGCGGAGCTTGACGCCATTTTAGTTCACCCAAAACAATAGCCAAAGACTAGTAGAAGTCATGGACTGTCTATACTGGTCACCTGTTGGATAAGGCAGTGCCTTCAAAGGGGGAGGACAAAAGATTCTTTTTTGAAACCTTCCCTTATCTAGATATAAATAAAAATTGAATATCACTGAAATAGCTTTAAAATTATTGTAGCTGGTAGCAAAAGTATTTAGTGCTCCTTTTTCTACACTGTTCTATACAATACAGATGGGCACATTTCAGTCAGGATATCCTGTTTCCTGATGGGTTCATCTGCCTTGGGAAGCCTGGTGCTATAAATGGAACTAAAAGTCCTTTCATTGGGGAACAACATGGAACCACATCATCATCTGTTTTGTAGAAGTTTACCTTTTAGATACACAAATGGATTATTCTAGTTTAGGAATGTTTCAGGGACAAGTGGTTTTATAAGTCAAAATAAATATTTTGTTTCATGCAGATCTCCTTCGTTTAAACATAACTACATGGGATATAAGCCCCTAATGCAGTCCATTGTTCTTGTGATGATACTGTGCCAAAACTAAAATCTCTTTCTGGTCAATAATAAAAGGAGCTCGTTGTGAACACTATCCATCCTAAAAGGCTGTTTTCTGGCTGTGCATGAGGAATTGTGATATTGAAGAAATAAGTGTATGTTTGCGTCCCTAGTCATGCATTCAAAGGTTATATAGTCCTTTCAAGAAATCCAGTTAATCGTTTAACTTATTAGTGGAACATAACCACAGAGGCATGGTATGGTTGCATTTTCAATATGGTAATCCTAGGGCCCAGCTAAGGAACAGGTTATTTTGAGTTAGTCTTCACTGGTCCAAACTTGCTTTCATTGTGCCATCACCATCCAGCTGGATAAGTGGTGTCTTAAAAGGTGGAGGATAAAGGACATTTTTTAAAAACATTTTGTCCCATATTATCCCAAGCATACTCAAGTTCAATGTGGCTTACATTTGAAAATACAGTGAGCCAAAATAATAGAATTCAGTTTTATTGTGGGGGCAAGTACATGGATATGTCTGAACCATTTAATAAACATAAGATTACCATATACACCCAGCTAGGAATTTAAAAGTTTGTCCTTTAATGATGCTGCATGTTCAGAAATCATAGCCATAAGTATAGACAGTTAGTAAAATATGATTACTTACATACATCAGAACAGACATCCATACACACATTGCAAAAGTAAACAACAACTTCTACAGAGTACCTACTACTACTACTACTACTTATCACTTCTATAGCGCTACAAGGCATATGCAGCGCTGTACATCATACACGAAAAGACAGTCCCTGCTCAAACAGCTTACAATCTAAATAGGACAAACACACAGATAGAACAACTAAGAGGTAAGGGAATTAAAGAGAGGTGGGGATAAAAGGGTGCAGGGCAAGTGAGTAGTGGGTAGGAGTCAAAAGCAGTGTTAAAGAGGTGGGCTTTTAGCCTGGATTTGAAGACGGCCAAAGACGGGGCTAGACGAACAGGCTCGGGAAGTCTATTCCAGGCGTGAGGTGCAGCGAGATAAAAGGAACGGAGTCTGGAATTAGCAGTAGAGCAGAAAGGGGATCGACAAGAGAGATTTATCCACAGATTTATCTCTCACCCGTCCACCCCTATCCTGCCAGACCTCCAAATTTTAACTCTATTTTCTCATTTCCATCTTCCAAAATTCCAGACAGCAGATATACAGATCAGCAGGACCCAAAGCAGTCCAAAACAAGTAAAAAATTTTTTTAAAATCCCACAGTTTATACCTAATTGTTCAACCAACCTTAGGATTCACCTTTGGGTTTAAAAAGCAGAACTATGTGCATGTAAGGACTTGGGCCCTGTTTACTAAGCCGCACTAGAAGCACATTACTGCTTTTAGCGCGCTGTGTAGGCACCCACAATATCCTATGGGCGCCTACACAGTTAGCATGCGCTAATTTTGTGCACGCACTAAAAACGCTAGTGCACCTTAGTAAATGGAGCCCTTGGCAAACAAGTTAAAACAAAGTTTACAGGAAATGCCTTTAATATGTAATACTTGGTATCAATAATGGAACAGTGATGGAATATTCAGATAGCAAGCAGCCTGAGTCAACAGATTTATTTTCCATTGAACATAATTTACTTTGTATGAACTTGGCTACTAATAGTGTTCTGAACTAGGCAATATTGGCACATTTAGACTGCCTCTGGACAGAACTTCTGCATGAAAGGAGCTACATAAGCAAAAGCAGATTCTCTGAGAATGCAAAACTGTCAGTTTTATGTTAAACTGTAACTGCTGTACACTGCCTTGGGTGAATCTCTTCATAAATGCAGTTAATAAATCCCAATAAATAAATAAAGGAACCCCCCCTACCTCCTAATTCAATACATAGCTATGAAATAGTAGTAATTAAAAAAAACAAGTGCATTTTATATCACTGCATTCCACAAAACAAAAAGGAACACGTTTCCACATGCTATCTTTTTCTTTTGATGTAGGCACAGGAAACAAAACTGTTAAACACTCCCAGTTTCAACCTAATTAATGTTTGTTTGTTTATTTTAATTAGACTTATAAATAGTAAGTCTGATTTTTAAGCACCTGATTCTCATACCATGGCATGATGTCTGTTTTTGTGGGCCTTTACTAGGTGAAAACATCTCTGCACTGATATTGGGCAGTCGCTATAACCAGCCCCTCCAAATGACACAATGGTTTTTACAATTTAGAACTAAATTACTACTCTAAGCAATTTATCTAAGATTTCCGATCTGATGAAGAAGGGCAACCTTCGAAAGCTAATCAAAAAATGTATTATGTCCAATAAAAAAGGTATCATCTTATTTTCTTTTCCATGTTTTATTTCTATTGATTACCTCTAAAAGTGGACTAACATGGCTACCACATCTCTCTACTCTAAGCAATAAAACCAATGCTTCCTTTGTATGCATCTGTATGCTGCTCAAGCCAGCATGTTTGAAAATATGAGATTAAATAAAAATGCTACTAATAAAGAACAACAACGAGGATGCAGAATCTCATAGGTTTGCTTGCTTTGTTTTGAGTGTACTAGATGACGGCTGCACGGGGAAGGGGAAACACAGACTATCATAATAGGCTTGAACATTTTGACATCATCCCGCCTCCTGTTTTATTCAGCCTCTGTGGCTTGAACAAGGAAGTTTATTAAACTTTGAACCCCCTCTGTCCGTTCACTCCTCACTTAGCTCCACCCCTAATCCTGGTTTTAGCTTCTTCTTCTTCCCGGCCTCACTCACCCTTAATCCTAGTTTTGCTCCGTCCTCTCCCCGTCTCTGGCTCTAACACTCACTACACACTCCCAATCCGTCCATTAGCCTAGTTCTAGGTTCTCTTTTCACCCAGCAGGGTTGCCAGGTGGAAAAATTTTTTCCCACCCAAACCAGCCTAAATCCAGCCCAAAACCCGCCCAAACTCAAACCCCGCCCCTGACACCCCCACCCCCGCGTCATCACCCCGCCCCCGCCGTCATCGGCCCCGCCTCCCTCGTCATCGGCCCCGCCCAGAACGTCACTAACCCCGCCCAAAACGTCACTAACCCCGCCCCCCGCGGCCGAAAAAAACCGCCTGAAAACCGCCCAAAAGAAAAAAAAGAAGCCCAAAAAACCGCAACCCGCCGCGGGCAAAAATTTCCCGCGGCGGGTTGCGGAAAACCGCCCAATTGGCCGGTAAAACCGCCCACCTGGCAACACTGTCACCCAGCCCTGCTCTCTAACTAGATCCAGATCTGCCCGGATTGATCCAGTCCTAGGTTTACCCCATTGCATGAAGGGACTTGTGGTCGGATTCCCTAAGAAAAAGCCAGGTTTACAGTTCCAGTATGCATTGGATTAATCCCAGTCTGGATCTAGTTAGCAACCCTGCCTCTAACCCTCGCTGTGCTACGTCCCAGCCTTCACCCGTTTTAACTATCTGTCCTATCAATTATGGATTTCACTCTCACCAATACTATTCAATATAATGATGACCCCCACTAGCCAAATCCCTATCCAACCAAAACCTTCATCCGTTCATATATGTAGATGATGTCACAATTTACATCCCTTTCAAACACGACCTAACAGAAATCACAGATGAGATCAAGTGCGGTTTGGACATTATGGACTCATGGGCAAATTCATTCCAACTGAAATTAAACACTGAAAAAACACACTGTCTTATCCTCGCATCCCAACATAATAAATATAAACCCACAACCTTAAACACCCCAAATCACTCCCTCCCTATCTCAGGCAGCCTCAAAATACTAGGCGTTACAATTGACCGAAACCTCACACTTGAGAGCCAAATAAACTCCACCATAAAGAAAATGTTTCAGTGGAAGCTTAAACGTATAAAACCTTTCTTCCTGAGCGATATTTTCCGTAACCTAATACAATCAATGGTAATGAGCCACGCAGATTACTGCAACAGAATATATGTGGGATGCAAAGAACAACTCATAAAGAAACTCCAGACAGCCCAAAACACGGCAGCCAGGTTGATCTTCGGTAAATCACATTTCGAACCTGCCAAACACCTCCGAGAAAAACTGCACTGGCTCCCTATCAAAGAACGTATCACCTTCAAAATCTGCACCTTGGTCCACAAGATTATCTATGGTGAAACCCCAGGATACATGGTCGACCTGATTGACATTCCGGACAGAAACAGAACTAGAGCATCACGCACCTACCTAAATCTCCATTACCTGAGCTGCAAAGGTCTCTCAGGCCCACCCAGTCAGCAGCCCATGAGGCCCCCAAAACTCTTCAGTTGCAGCGCCTCACTACTCTCTCCCTCTTCTCCACTCATGGCCTGGCATCTGCCCGTCTCTCTCTATGGACCCCCCCCCCTTCCTGCGCCAGCCCTGCAGGCAAAGATGCCAGATGGGCGGTTTTCCTGCCCAATTGGGCGGCTTTCCGCGACCTGCTGCGGGAAATTTTTGCCCGCTGCGGGTCGCGGTTTTTTTAGCGGCTTTCTTTTCCATTGGGCGGGGTTTTTTTCCTGCCGGTTGCTGTTTTTCGCCCCGCAGGGGCGTGGTTAATGACGTCTGGGGCGGAGGTGTTGACGTCAGGGTGGAGCTGATGATGGCGGGGCGGGGTGTGCAGTTTTTGGGCAGGTTTAGAGGCTGGTTTGGGTCGGAAAAATTATTTAAATCTGGCAACCCTGCAGCAGGCTTCTCTCTATCATGTCCTGCCCTCAGTGATGTCACTTCTTATTTCTTTGGTGGGGACGTGGGAGAAAGAAGCCTGCAGGGCTGGCACGCAATGGCTCTGAGGTAGGACCAGGGGAGGGGGTTGAGAGAGAAACGGGCAGACATTGGGTCATTTAAAAACAAAACACAAACACTATATTATATGTATGTACAGGGGTGGGAAGGGCCCACCCAAAATGGCAGGTCTGCCTACGCCCCAGTAAAATACAAACTAACCTATGCATCAAACTTCTCCTGTATATATACACACAATTATGGAATATACTCCCAAAGACTGTGAAATCAATTTACGACCATTTAGACTTCAGGAGATCATTAAAGACCTACCTATTCAGGAAAGCTTTCCCCACCAATTCAACCCAGATGATCCCTCCAATCTACAACACAGCAAACCACAAGCTGCACTGGACGCTACATACTTGTCTATTAGATTGTAAGCTCTTTGAGCAGGGACTGTCTCTCTTTGTTAAATTGTACAGCGCTGCGTAACCCTAGTAGCGCTCTAGAAATGTTAAGTAGTACATACTACTTCCTATCCCTGATCCCTAGGCACCTGAACATATTAGTTTTACCCGACCCTAACTTCAAATTGTATCTGTTTCCATACCAGTCTAGGCGATCGCCTTGACCTGCAAGATGCAAGCCACATTGAGCCTGCAAATAGGTGGGGAAATGTGGGAAACAAACACATTTTCTTTCCTTTTAGCCGCTTGTCTAACGGCGGGATATAAATTATAAAATCAATTTGAATGTAGCTCCACCCCCAAATTATCTGCCCCTCCCTCTAATCGTCGCTGCACTCCTTTATTCTGCCCTTTGCCCAGCTCCGCCTTCTCACCTCATCCTCTCCCTTTAGGCCCCGCCCCATCTCAGTTCCTCTCCCTCCTCCCGCTAGGCGCAGGTTAGATCCAACCTCCTTGCCCCGCCCCATCTAATCTCCTTCCTACCTCGTTCTGCCCAATCCCAGCTCAATCTCTAAGCCCGTCCCCCCCTCTCTGTCTTCCATTGGGCGTGGTGTGGAGGGGAGGCGGTGCTGCTCTATCATGTGATAGGACACTGAGAGGCTGGGGGCGGTGCCCTGTTTCCGGCTTGGAGGCGATTCATTTTAGCCAGAGAGAGACTTGCTCATGAGAAAAGTGCAGCAGCTTTATCACAATCTAGCAGGAGAGAATGTGGCTTCGCATTTCTTCTTGCGCCCAACTTTCTCTGGCATTTTTACAGATGCCACTTCTGAGTCCTCCGTTTCAGATTAGGTAACTGCATTAGGAGGACACTTTGTGCATGTGTTGCTATACAGTAATTAATTAAAATGAAAACAAACACTAGTAATAAACATTAAGATAAAATTGCCAGGGCACTTCCCCAGTTTATTTATTTATTTGTTGCATTTGTATCCCACATTCTAGTGCTGGTCTATTTTCTCTCTGATCAGGTTACTTTTGTGAGCTGCAACATCAATCAGGCCCATCTGATCTGCTGCTTCCCGCCCCCTCCCCCCATGAGGTTTCTTGGCCAAGGCATATTGCAGTTTTTGCAGTGCTGCTTTTTTATACCTAGAATTGTTGCTTTGAGTCCTGGAGGTAGGGTTACCATAGTCAGGGGTGTAGCCAGACCTTGCGGTGGGAGGGGGCCAGAGCCCAAGGTGGGGGGGCACATCTTGGTCTGCCGCTACCCCTGCCACTCCCCCAATTGCTAACTGTTAGCAATGACCTTGGCTGGTGGGGGTCCTCAACCCCCGCCAGCTGAAGCCTTCTCCAGCGCCGGTCTCCGGCACCGCAGTGTTGCCTGCCCTGCTCTCTCTTCCCCCTCACATCCTGCACGCTCCTTTTAGTGAAACTCTCAATTTCACTAAAAGCGTGCAGGACATGAGGGGGAAGAGAAAGCGGGATAGGCGACTCTGCGGCGCTGGAGACTGGCGCTGGACAAGGCTTCAGCTGGTGGGGGTTGGGGACCCCCGCCAGCCAAACCAGGGCCCCAGAGGAAATTTGGAGCCCCCATGGCCCCACGTAGCTACACCATCGCCATAGGTCCTAAGAAGACATGGCCTCTTTTCTTTTTGGACTTCTTCAGTATCTTACCTCACCAATCTAATACGTTTCTTTGAAGGGTGAACAAACATGGATAAAGGTGAACCGGTTGATATTGTGTATCTGGATTTTCAGAAGGCGTTTGACAAAGTACCTCATGAAAGACTCCAGAGGAAATTGGAGAGTCATGGGATAGGAGGTAGTGTTCTATTGTGAATTAAAAACTGATAAAAAGACAGAAAACAGAGAGTGGGGTTAAATGGTCAGTACTCTCAATTGAGAAGGGTAGTTAGTGGGGTTCCCCAGGGGTCTGTGCTGGGACCGCTGCTTTTTAATGTATTTAGAAATGATAACTAGTGAGGTACTTAAATTTGCTGATGAAACAAAAGTTATTCAAAGCTGTTAAATCACAAGAGGATTGTGAAAAATTGCAAGAGAACCTTTCGAGATTGGGCATCCAAATGGCAGATTCAATGTGAATCAGTGCAAAGTGATGCATGTGGGAAAGAGGAACCCAAACTAGAGCTACTTGATGCAAGGTTACACATTAGGAGTCGCTGACCAGGAAAAGGATCTAGGTGTCATCATTGATGATACATTCAAACCCTCTGCTCAGTGTGGGGCGGCGGCTAAGAAAGCAAACAGAATGTTAGGAATTAGGAAAGGAATGGAAAATAAAAATGAGAATGTTATGCCTTTGTATCACTCCATGGTGTGACCACACCTCAAATCCTGTGTGAAATTAGAAAAGGTACAGAGAAAGGCGATAAAAATGATAAAGGGGATGGGACAACTTCCCTATGAGGAAAGGCTAAAGTGGCTAGGGCTCTTCAGCTTGGAGAAGAGACGGCTGAAGGGAGATAAGATAGAGATCTATAAAATACTGAGTGAAATGGAGTGGGTGGATGTGAATCACTTGTTTACTCTGTCCAAAAATACTAGGATTAGGGGGCATGCAATGAGGCTATTAAGTAGTACATTTAAAACAAATTGGAGAAAATATTTCTTCACGCAAAGTGTAATTAAACTCTGGAATGTGTTGCCAGAGAATGTGGTAAAAGCAGTTAGCTTAGCAGGGTTTAAAAAAGGTTCAGCTAACTTCCTAAAAGAAAAGTCACTGCTTATTTCTAGGATAAGCAGCATACAATCTGTTACTGTTTTGGAATCTTGCCAGGTATTGTTACTGAATTGGCCACTGTTGGAAACAGGATACTGGGCTTGATGGACCTTCGGTCTGTCCCAGTATGGCAATACTTATGTTCTTATGCTATGTATTTGAATCTCTGCCATATTGCACGTCTCTCTTGTAAATAAATGCAATCTTACATAGTCCTACATATCACTGCAGAAACTGGGGTCTGTGGGGCAGTGGGTAGAATCTGCAACTCCTCAGCCTTTCTCTTTAACTGAGGAGAAAAGCCCTGAACACTGGAACATTAATTGAAAATGGGAATAAACAAAGGGACCAGAAAATAGCTGCTGTGTTAGCAATAAGCTAAGATATGGGTAAAGTTACTGGAACAGCTTGCGGGATCAGTGCGAGCTTGCGTCTGTTGGATGGCACCATAAGCTGGGACATTCTGAAATGATTATGCAATGTAAGGGTGGTAACAATCTTCAGGCTTCTTAATATATTAAGAACCTATACTAATGAGCAGAAAATATGTACAGGTGTCTTTTTTTCCCCTTTCTGTAACATGAAAGAGAGGATGGAATATGTTTGTG
Organism: Microcaecilia unicolor; assembly: GCF_901765095.1. Classification (NCBI taxonomy): domain Eukaryota; kingdom Metazoa; phylum Chordata; class Amphibia; order Gymnophiona; family Siphonopidae; genus Microcaecilia; species Microcaecilia unicolor. The sequence continues at coordinate 359,197,310 of NC_044035.1, read as the reverse complement.
TTGCCTTTTGCTAAATTTTTGCTATAACTGATAAGTTGCTACAAAGAGGATCACAAACGTTACTTTGAGAAGACCTTCTTGTGATATCTCCACTAGGGCGTGGACTTTGGAGGAGTGGCCTAGTGGTGTCTTGCAATCCAGAGGTGGCCGGTTCAAATCCTACTGCTGCTCCTTGTGATCTTGGGCAAGTCACTTAACCCTCCATTGCCTCAGGTACAAACTTAGGTTGTGAGCCCTCCAGGGACAGAGAAATATCCAGAGTACCTGAATGTAACTCACCTTGAGCTACTACTGAAAAAGGTGTGAGCAAAATCCAAATAAATAATAAATATGACAGATTCAGGGGATTATCTCAACTTCACTCTACTCCTTAAGCCTCATCTCCTAGGACTTTTGACACATGGGTTCCTGGTACAGCCACACTGCCTCAGCTCCTGCACTCCTCTGGATTCAAGACATTTCACTGTCCTTATACAGTCAGTATTTATTCATTTTACCCCAACCCAGGACAGCCTGGACTATCCAGTCTCCTTTGAAGAGGGACAGCTTCCACTCTTCTCCCATGGAAGCAGAGTTAGAGGAATAACGTCTAGATTTTCATACTTGCAAGCGCAGCTATGAGAAACACTGGCCCAAGGGCTGTGTAGCCAAAGCAGCTGAGACTAAGTTGGTGGCAGGAGAAACACTGGTAGCTCACAAGCCAGGGAAACCTCACTTATCACCAAATCCATTTGCTGCCTAGCTCATTAGCCTCTCTTGACTCTGGTAGTGATATATTAGTAGGAAAAAAGGTGCCGGTACTCATACAGTGCCAACCTTAAGGGCGGGGGGGGGGGGGGGGTCACTATGTATAGCTCCACCCCCACAGTAGCCACACCCAGTTTACCAGCCATGGAGCATATAAAAAGGTATAATTGAAAATAGTGGACAAGTCCCTATGCCCAACAAAAGAACCCTTGACTGACTATAAACTAAGAAAATACGTAGACAAAAAAAATCAGCTGAACGCCCCCCCCCCCCCCCCCGACTCTGGCTTGCAGGATAACACCAAAACTGGAAAAAGAATTGTCCCCTTGCTATAAAAACAGTAGACATAAATTTCAAATATTCCATTCATTATATTACAAATGAACAACTACAAATAAAACAACCCCCCCCCCCCCCAAAAAAAAGCACAGCTTCCACATTGCTTTATCTTAAAAAATAAAATAAATTCTTTTTTTCTACCTTTGTTGTCTGGTCATGTACTTCTTTTCATTTGTGTTGGTCCCAGTCTCTGATTTCTACTTTCCTCATCTTCTCTTAAGTCTATGGCCAGGATTTCCTGTTTGTCATTTTTCTCTCCTCCTTCAGCTTTCTTCAATTTTATTTTTTTGCCATTATCCACATTAGTTCTTTCTTATTATTCAATCTTCCAGCATTTCTCCCATTTTGTCCCCTCTCTCCCCCATCAGCATTTCTTCCTTTTCCCCCTCTCCCCATCCAGTATTTCTTCCCTTTGTCCCCTCTTTCCCCATCCAACATTTCTCCCCTTGCCCTCTCTCCCCATCAGCATTTCTTCCTTTTCCCCCTCTCCCCCATCCAGTATTTTTCCCTTTGTCCCCTCTTTCCCCATCCAACATTTCTCCCCTTGCCCTCTCTCCCCATCAGCATTTCTTCCTTTTCCCCCTCTCCCCCATCCAGTATTTTTTCCCTTTGTCCCCTCTTTCCCCATCCAACATTTCTCCCCTTGCCCTCTCTCCCCATCAGCATTTCTTCCTTTTCCCCCTCTCCCCTATCCAGTATTTCTTCCCTTTGTCCCCTCTTCCCCATCCAACATTTCTCCCCTTGCCCTCTCTCCCCATCAGCATTTCTTCCTTTTCCCCCTCTCCCCCATCCAGTATTTTTTCCCTTTGTCCCCTCTTTCCCCATTCAACATTTCTCCCCTTGCCCTCTCTCCCCATCAGCATTTCTTCCTTTTCCCCCTCTCCCCCATCCAGTATTTTTTCCCTTTGTCCCCTCTTTCCCCATCCAACATTTCTCCCCTTGCCCTCTCTCCCCATCAGCATTTCTTCCTTTTCCCCCTCTCCCCTATCCAGTATTTCTTCCCTTTGTCCCCTCTTTCCCCATCCAACATTTCTCCCCTTGCCCTCTCTCCCCATCAGCATTTCTTCCTTTTCCCCCTCTCCCCCATCCAGTATTTTTTCCCTTTGTCCCCTCTTTCCCCATCCAACATTTCTCCCCTTGCCCTCTCTCCCCATCAGCATTTCTTCCTTTTCCCCCTCTCCCCCATCCAGTATTTTTTCCCTTTGTCCCCTCTTTCCCCATCAACATTTCTCCCCTTGCCCTCTCTCCCCATCAGCATTTCTTCCTTTTCCCCCGCTCCCCCATCCAGTATTTTTTCCCTTTGTCCCCTCTTTCCCCATCCAACATTTCTCCCCTTGCCCTCTATCCCCATCAGCATTTCTTCCTTTTCCCCCTCTCCCCCATCCAGTATTTTTTCCCTTTGTCCCCTCTTTCCCCATCCAACATTTCTCCCCTTGCCCTCTCTCCCCATCAGCATTTCTTCCTTTTCCCCCGCTCCCCCATCCAGTATTTTTTCCCTTTGTCCCCTCTTTCCCCATTCAACATTTCTCCCCTTGCCCTCTCTCCCCATCAGCATTTCTTCCTTTTCCCCCTCTCCCCCATCCAGTATTTTTTCCCTTTGTCCCCTCTTTCCCCATCCAACATTTCTCCCCTTGCCCTCTCTCCCCATCAGCATTTCTTCCTTTTCCCCCGCTCCCCCATCCAGTATTTTTTCCCTTTGTCCCCTCTTTCCCCATTCAACATTTCTCCCCTTGCCCTCTCTCCCCATCAGCATTTCTTCCTTTTCCCCCTCTCCCCCATCCAGTATTTTTTCCCTTTGTCCCCTCTTTCCCCATCCAACATTTCTCCCCTTGCCCTCTCTCCCCATCAGCATTTCTTCCTTTTCCCCCGCTCCCCCATCCAGTATTTTTTCCCTTTGTCCCCTCTTTCCCCATCCAACATTTCTCCCCTTGCCCTCTCTCTCCATTCAACATCTTTCTACTTGCCCTTTCTCTCTTCATCCAGTATTTCTCCCCTTGCCCCCTCTCCTCCCATCCAGCAACTCCAACAGCAGCAGCGGCGGCGGGAAAATGAAGAAGAAAAAGGCACGAGGCAACACTGCCGATCCCCTGTCCTTCTGACATCAGCTTCCTGTTCCGGGGCAGGGGATCAGCAGAGACAATAGCGTGTGTCCTAGCACTCCAGCCCTGCGCCTGCTACTGCTCGCAATGCTGTGCCCGTGGTGCGGCCACGGGAGATGAGTGCGGAAGGGGAAAAACCGGCGCATACTGGCACAAAGAAAGCACTGAGTATTATCCTTTCAGCTGTTTGGGGTATTATCAATGTTCAAGAGCAGAAATGTAACTAACATCTCAAAATAAAATTAATCCAACAACAACAAAAACCCACAGGGAAGATGCAGTTGGAAGCTACATGTGTACAGTTCCAATGCTGAGATTCTGAAGAACATTCTCTGCTCTGGTTAAAATGAGAAAGGAAAGTCCGAGTTCCCCAAATTACAGGGTTTACTCGTGCCTTCCACCTTTCCAGTCCTGAATGTACCAAAAAGCTCTTGCAAAGTTAAGTCACATTATGGGCTGGTAGCAGGAGAGACAGGGATGGATGGAAAAGGTTGTAGGTAGGATTATGAAATGGGAGAGGGAGAGGGATTGGATAAATGAACGGGGCAGGAGAGAGAGAGAGAGATGATTAACTTCACATCAGTGAGCAAGAATCTTGTCTGACCTTGGTCAATGACTCAGCCTTTCATTTTCTTTCAGTTGCCATGACTGTCATTGAGTCAGAGGCCTGAAACTGTCACATTATGTAAGATATTTCGGTAAACCTTATAAGCTCATTGTCCTGTCTTAGCAAAACTTTTCATGCTTTTTAGGACGTTACTACCACATAAACCCAACTCTTGAAGGACTTTTTAGAAACCCAATAATGTATTCTGTGTGTAAAAGCAGGGGCTATAAAGGACTAATCACACTAACTCAGTGGCGTAGGAGGGGGGGGGGCGGTCCGCCCCGGGTGCACGCCGCTGGGGGGTGTCGGCTCCGCGCTGGTGCACTGCCCTCTCTGCCCCGGAACAGGTTACTTCCAGAGAGTGCAGTGTACCAGCACGGAGCCGACACACCCCAGCAACGTGCAGTCGGGGCAGATCGGCCCTCCCGCCCGTCCCTCGCCGCAGGTATGTGCTCCGGGGGGGGGGGGTGCACTCCAGCGGGAGGAGGGTGCGCCGTGCTGCACCTAGGGGGGGGTGTCAGCTCCCCTCGCTACGGCTCTGCACTAACTATACATCATTCATGGCTTGATCCCAGGAGTGAGGTTCTGAGCATCCACAGCCTGGCATTTAACCATGTGCCAGTTTTGGGGGTGGATGACATGCCAGTTCAGCCTAGCCCGTTTTTCACTTGGAAAGCAAAGTTTAGTCTGTCTGTAACATGGATGTGGAAAGAAAGCAGCAAATGGCTGTGGTAAGGGTCCCTATCCCAGCAGTGGCATAGCCAAGGCACACCAGTAGCAACACACCTATGATGTGCCTGGCAGGGATTCCCAAGCCCCACCAGCTGAAAACTGCCAACAACTGTCCCTCCTGCATACCTTGTAAATAGCAGATCTTCGCTTGCAGCGACTGATACATACTACTCACACCGGCCCCACAGCCTTCCCTCTGAGGTATCCCTGCCTATGCGGAAACAGGAATTTGCATCAGTGGGAAGGCTGTGGGGCCAACATTAAGTGTGTGTTAGTTGCTGCTTGCTGCTGGTGAATATCTGCTATTTAAGAGGTAAACGGGAGAGGGAGGATGTTTGAGAGACCATATGGCATGCAGATGAGAGAAGGAGAGACCAAGGGGCTCATTTTCAAAGCACTTAGCCTCCCAAAGTTCCATAGAAACCTATGGAACTTAGCCTCCCAAAGTGCTTTGAAAATATGCCTCTTTATCACATGTGGAATGGAGTGGGGTTCTTCTGCCCACCCATCTTGGGCCCAGGCCCACCCAAAATTGGGTGTCTGGCTACACCCCTGTCAGTAAGCTGGTGCCATGCGTAGGTCATCCTCGGGATGAGGACTGGAGTATTAACATTTTTATAAGTTTGTGTCTTTCTGTGAAAATCTCAGTGTTTGTAAACAGATTATGAAAAGTCATAAAGTGTAACTTGAGATTCACCCTGCATGTGAGAATTTCATCCCTTGAAACTAATGTGGAATATGGCATTTTCCCCCTCTCCTGAAACAAAAGTGCAGAGGGTTCTAGCAGCACAGCTCAACAGAGGTCCCGACATCTGTCCGCAAAGTGGGAATTTCAACAGGCTTCTGTGCTATTGAGCATAAATCTCAATAAATACACAGCAGACACTAGACAGCAAGAACTTTATTAACTATTACAAAAAAAATAAAAATTGACAAACTAGTAAAAAATAAAAATCTCAACCAGCTGAAATTGTCAAAATCAGGTGCAGCTGAGTTGGGGACGGCACAAAATTAGGCGAAGATGAATATGGGAAGGAACACTTGGAAGGTTTGGAAGCCTTGATCAGGGGCCGTGAGAAGCAGGTCCCCCGGCTCTGAGACTGCAGAGTGCAGGTGGAACTGAAGAAAGATGAAGAAGACGCTGAACCTTTCCAGGGACCTGCCGCCCATCACCCCTCAATCCTTTACTTTCCACCTTGAATCTCTGATTCCTCATCCTCATCCTCATACATCTCTCCTTCCTCCTCAGCAGTGGCATCTTGGTATTGCTGGTATTCGGACACCAGGTCATTCATGTTGCTCTCAGCTTCAGTGAACTCCATCTCGTCCATACCCTCACCTGTGTACCAATGCAGGAAGGCCTTGCGACGAAACATGGCAGTAAACTGCTCTGAAATGCGCTTGAATAATTCTTGGATGGCTGTGCTGTTGCCAATGAAGGTAGAAGACATCTTGAGGCCTCTGGGTGGGATATCGCACACTGCCACCTTGACGTTGTTGGGGATCCATTCCACAAAGTAGCTGCTGTTCTTACTCTGGATGGCCAACATCTGCTCATCTACCTCCTTCATGGACATTCGGCCGCGGAAGACGGTGGCTACTGTCAGGTAGCGGCCATGACGTGGGTCGCAGGCAGCCATCATATTCTTGGCATCAAACATCTGCTGGGTGAGTTCTGGCACAGTTAAGGCTCGGTACTGTTGACTGCCACGGGCAGTGAGAGGGGCAAAGCCAGGCATAAAGAAATGAAGGCGGGGGAAGGGCACCATGTTGACTGCAAGTTTCCTCAAGTCTGCGTTCAATTGGCCGGGGAATCTCAAGGAGGTGGTGACCCCACTCATTGTGGCAGAGACAAGATGGTTGAGATCTCCGTAGGTGGGAGTGGCCAGTTTAAGGGTTCTGAAGCAGATATCGTACAAAGCTTCATTGTCGATGCAGTAGGTCTCGTCTGTATTCTCAACCAGCTGGTGGATGGATAAAGTTGCATTGTAGGGTTCCACCACGGTGTCAGAGACTTTGGGAGAAGGCACCACGCTGAAAGTGTTCATGATGCGATCAGGGTACTCTTCTCGCACCTTGCTAATAAGGAGGGTGCCCATGCCAGAGCCAGTGCCCCCACCCAGAGAATGAGTGAGCTGAAAGCCCTGTAGGCAATCACAGTTCTCACACTCCTTTCTCACTACATCCAGGACCGAGTCCACCAGCTCAGCGCCCTCTGTATAATGACCTTTGGCCCAGTTGTTGCCAGCACCACTCTGACCTGAAAAGGAGAAGAAAAGTGAAACGTGTCCTTACAGCCTCCATCATCTATGCAATGAGGCAGGGTGAAAGGGAACTAATCATATCATAAACCTTCTCCCCCCCCCCCAATACTTTATATGGTGTGCCTGTTCTGCTAAAGGGATTCTACACCCCCTCAGCACGTTATATGGTGCGCTCCTTCAGATAAAGGGATTCTGCACCCCTTCAATGCTTTATATGGTGTGCTCCTTCTGATAAAGGAATTCTACACCCCCCTCAGCATTTTATATGGCACGATCATTGAGATAAAGGGATTCCATACTCCCCTCAGCACTTTAAATGGTGCGCTACTTCTGAAAAGGGATTCTACACCCCCCTCAGCACTTTATATGGTGCGCTCCTCCTGATAAAGGAATTCTACACCCCCGTCAGCACTTTATATGGTCTGCTCCTTCTGATAAAGAGATTCTGCACCCCCTCAATGCTTTACATGGTGTGCTCCTCCTGATAATGGGCTTCTGCAACCTGTACTGGTAGAAAGCAACCAAAAGATTTGATATAGCACCTTGATATGCAAGGACAGGCAATATATCGAATCTAACCAAACTAAATTCCAGACTGCTGGGTGAGTATCACCAGGCCCAAAGAATGGTCTTGAAACACTAGAGCAGTGTCAGAAGAGCAGCTCTCGCTGCTGTTCTTGCCTTCATAAATTACATTTCTCAAATACTTGTGAAAGAAATTTTGAAAAAGTATTTAAAACATTTTGGCTTTCATTTGGCTAGCACTAGTTATGTTTTAAATGTGTATCATCCAGCACTTAGATGTTTATCTTACATAAACGTCTTAAGTCCCCACTTTACAAAACCGTGATATGCATGTCTCAAACCCCCGTGCGTGCAAATGGCAAGAAGGTGTGGTCTGGGTGGGACAGTGGCGTGGCAAGTTAATAGATATTTGTTCTCCATTTCAGAAGCAGACTAAACGTGTATGACCTTGGGAGTTACACCTGCTTTCAAGCAAGTTTAGGATTTGGTAAACAGCTGCTATTCAACAGCACTGCACGGGAGGGATTAGAGGGATTTCCCACTTAATCCCCCAATGCTTTTGTTCCTCTGGAATTCAGTGCCAGAGAATGTGGTAAAAGCAGTTAGCTTAGCGGGGTTTAAAAAAAGGTTTGTATAGCTTCCTAAAAGAAAAGTCCATAAACAATTATTAAAATGGAAAAATCCACTGCATATTCTAGGATACACAGCATAAAATGTACTGTTTTGGGATCTTGCCAGGTACTTGTGACCTGGATTGGCCACTGTTAGAAACAGGATACTGGGCTTGATGGACCTTCGGTCTGTTCCAGTATGGCAACACTTATGTACTTATGTACTCCTCTCCCCAAATGCCAAATTGGCAAGCAAACCGGTCACTGTGACAGCGGTGGGATAATAACCGGCTATGTTTCAAGACTACAAAGATAACCAGTTAAGCAAATCTTCTATACATTTATTTTTCTAAAATGGAAGTTTTTACTGTCCGCACTCGACGCATAATCATCCATTTCTCTGTGTTTTAGAACAGCCTCTAAGTCAGCAGATTCGGTTCTGAAATATTACTGAAACTAGAGACGTCCTCGCCTGAATGTCACAATTCTGCCTTCTATGTCCTTTCTAAAATGGGGCTGTATCTAGATAGATAGATACGAGAGCTGTACCGAATAACATATTTTACTATTTGGCCGAATACGAATAATGAAAAATATAATTGGCTAAATACGAATAATGGTCATCGAGCTTTAACATAAATAATAAAAGAAGCAAAGTGAAATCAGAGATCAAGTGTTTATTTCAGTAGAATTTAGGACAATAGAGCCCGGATTATTCGTATTTGAATTTAAATCACTATTGGGCTGAAAATGAATAATGTATTTGGGGCCGAGTCGAATATGAATGTTCGGTCCAGCCCTAATAGATGCAGAAACACGCTCCCACGTTCATATATGTATTTTTTCATTGTTTTGAACTTAGTATAGTGGAATGATCTGGCTAAGTGTAAAGTTGGATCTAATGTTAGGCTAAAATCTTGTTTCCACCCATTTGACCCACAGAATGAGAACAAGGTCTGGAGACTAAGAACTAGATTCATTAAACGGTGTAAAAATTTGTGCGCTAATAAAAATGCATGCTGAGCGCTATTTTATACACTGTGCTCTGAGTTAGGTGCTGGATCTGCGCCTGGACTTATACCAGCTGAAACCTGGCGTCAATCCTGGTGCATATGTTACGCGCAGATCCCCTGAATTCTATAATATTACGCACATTTTTAGTAAACGCCACTGCCCCTCCATGGTCAGGGTTCCTTTCCAATTGCGTGCTAAGGATGCATGCAGGGCAGTGCTCCGGGCAGGAAAGAGAGGGCTCTTTCCTGCCCTGAAGGCGGAAGAGGTCACTAGACCATCAGGGCAGTAGTAAGGGGAGCCTGCCCGTTTGTCCAGAAATCCAGACAAACGGGCAGATTGGCAAAACCCGCCCGGTTGCCCGGACATGTCCTCAAAAAGAGGGCATGTCCGGGTAAATCCAGACATATGGTAACCCTAGCCATATCTAGAATTTGGGGGTAAATGATAAGAGGATGGACATGGACAGAAGAGATGACTTGCTGCTTCTATTTACCAAAGATGAAGTTGTCTGGTCTGAAGAGGTGTCCGAAGGCCCCTGAACGGACACTGTCCATAGTTCCTGGCTCCAAGTCCACTAGGATTGCACGAGGCACATACTTGTAAGCTGAAGAAAAACACAGATTTCCCCAGTGAAAGTACAGCATGTAAAAACCCGCCTGAGCAAGCCTCATCCCAACTGCCCACAACTCCGGCTCCCCTCTCCTCCGAGAGAGCTCAGACACTAAGAGGATTCCTCACTCGTTTACTCCCTCCTTGACAGGCAAGAAACGGTGGAGCAAGTGAAGCACCACTTGATGAGACAAATAGGATTGAGAAAGAAAACACGAGGGATACCAGCTATGAGAAGGTCAGGGCTGGTACAAGGTTATTGGATGCCTTAGGCAAACCTTCAACCATACGCCCACCCAGGGGTGGCTCAAGATTCTATCACCCCCTCCCCTATGGCTCAGCATCTCCCCTTCTCTCCCTACATTCCCCCCATTTTTGGTAAGCTCCTGCCCTTCCCCTCTCTATTTCCCTCCTTCTCATGGCCAGCATCTGCCCTTCCCCTTTCTACGTCTCCCCCTTGGCCACTATCTGACCTTCCCCTCTTTACTCCCCTCCTCCATTCATCAGCATTTGTCCTTCCTCCCCCAAGATGGCCAGCATCTCCCCTTCCCCTCTCTATCCTCCCCACCCAGTTGCCCAGCATCTCATCTCCCCTTCCCCTCTATCCCCCTCTTCATAGCCAGCATCTCCCCTTCCCCTCTCTATCCCCCCTCCCCAGTTGCCCAGCATCTCATCTCCCCTTCCCCTCTATCCCCCTCTTCATAGCCAGCATCTCCCCTTCCCCTCTCTATCCCCCCTCCCCAGTTGCCCAGCATATCATATCCCCTTCCCCTCTATCCCTCCTCTTCATAGCCAGCATCTCCCCTTCCCCTCTCTATCCCCCCTCCCCAGTTGCCTAGCATCTCATCTCCCCTTCCCCTCTATCTCTCCTCTTCATAGCCAGCATCTTCCCTTCCCCTCTCTATCCCACCCCCCCAAGTTGCCCAGCATCTCATCTCCCTTTTCCTCCCTGCTTCCGGGCCGCTGTTGACCTCCTATATCCTGTGCTGCCCTGTAAAGAAAAATAAGTGCTGTGCAGGCCCTCTAAATACTGAGGCACTGCCTTGTCCTGCACCCTTCCAAGGCAGACTTTCTATCAGTGGTGGTGGTGGAGGGGGGGGGGGAGGACATGGCAGTGCTTCAGTACAGGCTTATACTTATAGAGCCAGGGCTGTGGCAGGAGAATATGTGGGGGGGGGGGGGGGGGGGGCAGCAGCAACAACAGGATAAAGGCTCTCACATTTGTTAGAGCCACACTGCCACCATAGGCAGATGCCTAGTTCACCTAATAGCAGGGTCAGCCCTGGGGGAGGTCATGTGACCTTTGGAGGACAAAGGCTCCTGGGTCAGACAGGACCAGGGGTGGCCCCTAGGCTGGTACAGGATCACTGTAGTAGTATAAACAGCTGGTACTTACAGGAGGCTTCATTGTAATATACACTGATCCTTTCCAGTTGTAGATCAGAATCTCCCACGTAGTTTCCACTGGGGTCAATCCCGTGTTCATCACTGATCACTTCCCAGAACTGAGAGGAAACATTGAAAAAAAAGTGCACAAGTTGACACAATGCAACTATGAATCTACAAAGTATGGATAATGATTGTTTCAGTCAGATACGTCCCTTCTGTGACTCTGCCTGTCATGCACACAGTGAATGGCGATCCTGATAAGCATTGGCCTGATAACATAATGGGATACGACAGCATTATAAACACTGATGAAACAGCTGAAGAAGGCTGGGAGACTTGACCTGGTGGAAGCTTCTTAAAATCTAAAAAGAAGCGAAGATTTATTCTGCGACAAAAAAACATGTTATCTAATACCTAAATATCTTTATTCTGCATTTACAAGGATACCACAGCATAAAGGTGACACCTAGGGCTAAAGTTTCCTGCCTCGCCTTTCTCAAGTCACCCGTGCCACAGCAGGAAAAATCCATATTCTTTACCCATTAAATAATTATTGTAAGTTGCAGAAATACAAAAAAAAAAAAGTTAAAATCTTACTCAAACCAAAACCTACAAGTGGCTCCGTCTGAGTCCAAAATAGCAGAATTGGGTGTTTAAATCGACTGCAGGGTGGACCTGCCACCAGGTTACGTTAAAGAAATGAGTTTTCAGTGTTGGTCAACATTTTTGCTTTGACTGAAGCTGCTTTTTTTGCTGCCTCCGTAGAAACTGCTGCCATAGGCAACTGCCTAGTTGTGCCTCATAGATAGGCTGGCCTTGTGTGCAGTTTGAATTGTGTGTGAGGAAGAGGGGAACATTTCCTGTTTGACTCACACAAGGGGTAGAGAAGCCCAGCTGGGGTGATAAAGGGATAGCAAGACATTTGGGGGGGGGGGGGTTGCATGTGCTCCCCTATCACCCCTGTAGCAACACCTATGATCACACAGAGGTGACTGATCCTCATCTTCATATCTTAGTGTGTATGGTACTGAAGGATCCAGAACACAGGTTTAGGACATAAAACCTTATTCCTGGAGATTTGTCCAACCAGTCTGGTTTCAAGATTTTGTTAATGAAATGCATAACACAGTAATACAGTACATGGTGGCAGAGAAAGACCAACATGGCCATGTAATCTGCCCAAGAAAGTTGTTGGGGTTGTACCTGCCACCAGGGCTGCCAAGAGGGGGACCAAATTCCCCAGGCCCGGGCCTCCAAGGGGAGCCCGGCGCCAGGGTTAGGCCGCTGGCACTGCAGTTCCCGGTCTCACCTGTCTGCCTCCTCGGCTCTGGGCCCCCTGCATTCGAAGCGACAGTCACAGATCGCCTCTCTTCGGCCCTTCCCTCCTTGTGTCCTGCCCTCGTGGAAACCGGAAGTTACATCAGACGAGGGCGGAACAGAGGGAGGGAAGGCCAGAAGAGAGACGATCTGCGACTGCCGCCTTGAATGCAGGGGGCCCGGAGCCGTGGAGGCAGGCAGGTGAGACCGTGGACTGCAGCAGCGGGGGGAGCGACAGTGGCAGGGGGCGGAGGCGGGCGGCCTTGCCCCAAGCCCAGCCTAGTCTCTTGGCGGCCCTGCCTGCCGCACAGCGCAGCTTATTTTCCCATTATTTCTTAGATGTGGTGAAGTGCTCTCTGCTTCTCTTAAATCTTCTTGCCCTTTAGGGATCCACTTCTGTTTGAGTTCCTGCACTCTTTTCGCTTCCACCCCTTTTTTGGGGATGGCATTCCAGACATCCACCACCTTTCCCATGAAAAAATATTTTCTGAGATTTTGACTGTACCTCCACATAGATTCATACCATGTCCTATAGTTTTAGAGCTTCTCATTTGAGAAAGGCTCAGCTGTTTAAGAATTCCTTTCAGGGCTTTAAAGGCTTAAAGGGGTTTGGACGGCTTCCTATAGGAAAAGTCCATAGACCATTATTAAATGGACTTGGGGAAAATCCACTGCTATTTCTGGGATAAGCAGCATAAAATGTTTTGTACTTTTTCGGGATCTTGCCAGGTACTTGTGACCTGGATTGGCCACTGTTGGAAACAGGATGCTGGGCTTGCTGGATCTTTGGTCTGTACCAGTGTGGCAATACTTATGTATTTATGTGAAGGTCAGCATCTCTCCCCTCTGTCCCTCCTCTTCCCTAGGGTTACATAGTTAGGACCTCCAGGCTCTTCTCATGTCTTCCATTATTTTGGTCACATACCTTTGTATGAACTCCAGCTTCTTTATGTCCATAGTGAGCTACGGCCTCCAAAACTGAACCCAGTACTCCAAGTGAGGCCTCCCCAGCACCCTGCATAGGGGCACTATAATCTCCTTCTTTCTGCTGGTTTTGCCCTTCTCTATGCAACTCAGCATTCTTCTGGATTTACGTTGTTTCACTGCTTTAAGATCCTCAGATACTATCACCTCAAGGTCTCTCTTCTGGTCTGTGATCTTCAGCCTTCACATGAAGCTCCTTTGGGTTTTTGCTCTCCGAAAGCATTATTCTTTTCTTTTGCAGATGAAAGATTAGCTTCTAAGTATTAAATCAGTCTTCTAGTTTTTGTTAGTCACTCTGCATTTTGCCTGCTCCTTCCAGGGTGTCCAATCCTGTTGCAGATCTTCATGTCATCAACAAAAAGCAAAGTTTCTCTTCTAACCCTTAGCGATATTGCTTATGAAATGTTGAGCAGAATCAGCCCTACGACTGACCCTTGAGGTGCTCCAATACCCACCTTTCTTTCTTCTAAATGAATGTCATTTACTGTCTGTCAGTCAATCAATTTTTTATCCAGCTGACCACTTTGGTACTCACCCCCCTGGCTAGTCAGTTTGTTTATAATCCTGATATTCAGCAATAACCAGTTAAAGTTTTAGCAGTTAAAGGTAGGCCTGTTATTTATGCTGCCTATTTTAACCTGGTTAAGCACTGAATATCCACGCCTAACTGGCTATGTCGCATAATATAGCTGGTTAGTATCTAACTGTGGATATTTAGCGGGAGATAACCGTTATCTCCCACTAAATATCCATGGTTAGGTGCCAATATGCTATTTAACTGGTCAGTGCCCATGTCTGGCTGGTTAATTACCTGTGAATAAGGGGGGGGGGGGGGGGGGGAGGGAGAAGAGAGTAAATGATTCAGAGGGAGCTGGCCATGGTGCTGAAACACACTAACTGTACAGACTGCTTTTGCTCCTTATGGATATCAAGAATTACTGTATAAATTTTTAGTCTGGTAATGTGCCATAGGTGTTTACAGTCCTGCATAAGATCAATATGGATAAAGCAATAAAACACATAATGAAAAATTTCAAGTTACATGTATAGTACAGGAAGTGGAAATCTTTTCACAAATGATTCCCAGAACACTGGTTCAATTATTTTATGAAATCGATCTGTGTTCAGCGGAGCAGGGCAAAGGCCAAAGTATCATTTGATAACAAAACTGGAAGCATGCCCCTAGCCGTAATCCTTGAAAGTGCAGATTAGACAGGAATATGGAAACTGGAGTCCTCATAACTATTCTGGGACATGGAGGCACATTATAAGAACATAAGAACAGCCATACTGGGTCAGACCAATGGTCCATCCAACCCAGCATCCTGCTTCTAACAGTGGCCAATCCAGGTCACAAGTAGTTGGTAGAAACCCAATTAGTAGCAACATTCCTTGCTACCAGTCCCAGGGTAAGCAGTGGCTTCCCCATGTCCAATAACAGACTATGGATTTTTCTTCCAGGAGCTTGTCCAAACCTTTTTAAAGCCAGATATGATAACTGCCATTGCCACATTCTCCAACAATGAGTTGCAGAGCTTAACTATTCTTTGAGTGAAAAAAATATTTCCTCCTATTTGTTTTCTAAGTATTTTCACATAATTTCATTCAGTGTCCTCTGGTCTTTGTACATTTTGAAAGAATGAAAAATTGATTCAATTGTTACCCATTCTACACCACTCAAGATTTTGTAGACCTCAAGCATATCCCCCTCTCAGCCATCTCTTTTTCAAGCCGAAGAGCCCTAACCTCTTTAGCTTTTCCTCATATGGAAGGAGTTCCATCCCCTTTATCATTAAGATACAGGCAACATAATCCAAAGATCCAGACTATTCTAGTAGGAAACAGGAACAGAAACAGCAGAGCTACAAATGACATTTCAGTGGAGGAGTAGCCTTATGGTTAGTGCAGTGGTCCGAAAACCAGGGGAACAGGGTAAGACTCCCACTGCAGCTCCTTCAGATCCTGGAAAAGTCACTTAACCCTCCATTGCCCCAGGAACAAAATAAGCACCTGTATGTAATATGTAAACCGCTTTGATGTAATCACAGAAATCAAGTCTCATTTCCCTTTCCCTATTTCAAAGATTCTACATGGAATGTTGCTACTATTTGAGATTCTACATGGAATGTTGCTACTATTTGAGATTCTACATGGAATGTTGCTAGTGGAGGAGTAGCCTAGTGCAATTGCCCCAGGTACAAAATAAGTACCTGTATGTAAAATGTAAACCGCTTTGATGTAACCACAGAAAGGCGGTCTTTCCCTTAGCAAGGCCAGATTTAGATGTTTTACTTCATGGTCATAACTACCATCCAAACTGCTGGATGCTGACCTCACCCCTTGGCTGGGGTTGTCTTCTTCAGGCAGCACCGGCTCCTTACTCCTGGCCAGCATAGTGTGCTTCCATGGCAGGTCACTGCATGGTTTCTTAGAACTGAACACTGTCCAAATGTGCAGTTGTTCCATGTCTGTTTCAATTTCTTGCTGAATCACTTAACACCCAGTAAGAAAACAGAAATACTGAGTGGAGTGGGTAGATGTGAATCACTTCTTTATTCTTTCCAAAAATATTAGGACTAGGGGGCATGCAATGATGCTAGAAAATAGTAAATTTAAAACAAATCAGAGAAAATATTTCTTCACTCAATGTGTAATTAAACTCTGGAATTTGTTGCCAGAGAATGTAGTAAAAGTGGTTAGCTTAGTAGGGTTTAAAAAAGGTTTGGATGCCTTCCTAAAGGAAAAGTCCATAGACTATTATTAAAATGGATGGGGAAAATCCACTGCTTATTTCTAGAATAAGCAGCATAAAATGTATTGTACTGTTTTGGGATCTTGCCAGGTACTTGTGACCTGGATTGTCCACTATTGGAAACAGGATACCAGGCTTGATTGACCTTTGGTCTGTCCCAGTATGGCAACACTTATGTACTTATGTACTGACCTATTGCAAGAGGAGAACATTTTTCTAATGAATGTATTGCACATTATCATACCAATAAGGGCAGAGGAGGAGCTGGGAAAAAGTCTTCATGTGATCATTTTCCAGGTAGCATCCCTAAAATCCCTATTTCCATCCTACTCACTGGCTTTAAAATGAGCATTGGGCATATTAATTCTCATCAGAGGAGAAAATAAGAAATAGCATCCAGGTATCTGAGACCTAGAGAAATTTTATTATTTTAAAGCAAATGTTCCTAAGGAAACTTTTTCTTCACTCAACATGTGATTAAACTCTGGAATTTGTTGCCAGAGAATGTGGTAAAGGCAGTTAGCTTAGCAGAGTTTAAAAAAGGTTTGGACAGCTTCCTAAAGGAAAAGTCCATAGACCATTATGAAATTGGCTTATTTCTGGGATAAGCAGCATAAAATGTATTGAACTTATTTGTGACCTGGATTGGCCACTGTTGGAAAGAGAATGCTGGGTTTGATGGACCGTTTGTCTGTCCCAGTACAGCAATACTTATGTACCCTTTGGACTTAACTGCAGATCTATAAAAAGTCAGATGTTCCCGCCTGGCCCTTCTCCCTTTCCTATTTGGGCCACAAGTCACTTCCCTTATTTTCTAACTCCTGTTACTCTGTCCATAGGTTCCACCTTTGCTTCCACTCTGTGCTGTGTATTAAGATGCTTTAATGCGTATCGCATTGACATTGTAAGTTGCAGGTTATGTACTGTTATTTATCTACTGCCTACGTTCACCCGAGGCAGGAAACAGCGAGAATATGTTGAATTTCTTGAAAAAGGTGGTAAATATATCCTAAGAAAGAAATGAATGAATGAATAAATACATTACTGGCACAACAATTGTACAATTTTGTTAACAGGAATACACCGAAATGCTGCGGGGGTCCTACTGCCTCAAAGCTCCCACAGAGATCATTTTTGACGAGCTCTACACATTCTACATTCCTCAGGCAGGAAATGATGTCATCCCTGTCCCCCCCCCTCCCCTCCCCAACCAGGGCTTCTGCCTCGTTGTTCTTCATGAGCAGACGGTGCAGAGGTAGTCAGGGCAGATCAATCGTCTACTACTGGCACTGTAATCACAGACTCTAGGAAAGATTGGTGTACACCCCTAATCTATTATTTGTGTTCATTTCTTTCCAAGCCTGGAACCCATTTGAAACATTCTATAAATCAGCTTGTCTGCTCATTGCGATTATTTTCTTGCACTGTTTGCTCATCGTTTGTTTTCTTCTTTATGTCTCTTCTGGAAAACCTGGTAAGATCTTTCATTTCTGGAGAATTATGTACAATATGACATTTAGTTGAGTAGCTGAAGTCTAGTCAGGTGCTCTTCATCGGGATTTCTCTCCCAGCCCTGATACTTCTTTTATGCTTTACCCTCATCTTTTTTTATTCCTCCCCATTCAATCAGAAATGATTCATGTGACCTTTTCTTTGCTCCTGGGCAGATATAAATGTAGCTTTCCCAGAGGTATTTCCAGCATCGCAATGCAGCCTGATGTGACATTTCTGCTATCGTGTGCAAAGGTTTTGAGTGGGAACTTCTAAAGTAAACAGGGGTGAGTGAACTTACCAGCCCTTGCACCCAGCAGGAGGAGGTTCAGCAACAGGTCCTCATACTGAGTTTAGTGACCATCCTTAACACTGCAGTGGAGGAGGTTCAGAGACTGATCGTCACACCAAGCAGGAAGAGCTTCAGTGACCAACCTTCATACTTACAAGGAGACTCAAATGACCAAGTCTCACTCTAAGCAGAATGAGGTTCAGTGACCATCCCTAACACTGTCCAGAAGGAGGTTCAATGGTAGGTCCTCTCATTGAGCAGAAGGAGTTTCGGGGACTGATCTTCACACCTAGCAGAAAGAGCTTCAGTGACCAACCTTCATACTTACAGAGAGACTCAAGTGACCAAGCCTCACTCTAAGCAGAATGAGGTTCAGTGACCATCCCTAACACTGTCCAGAAGGAGGTTCAATGGTAGGTCCTCTCATTGAGCAGAAGGAGTTTCAGGGACTGATCTTCACACTGAGCAGAAGGAGGTTCAGAGACCAGCCTTAATAATGAGCAGGAGGAACTTCAGTGACCAATCCTCACATAGCAGGAGGAGGTTCAGTGACCAGCCTTCACATTGAGCGGGGGGGGGGGGGGGGGGGGTCAGTAACTAGACTTTTTTTTTTTCAAACTTTGGATATACTGCTAAAAGGCCTTCACATAGAAAGATAAGTGGTTTAAATAAAAGTAAAAATAAAGAGGAGAATACAGAAGGGAAAGAGGAGCAAATGCCTATATGTGGAGAGGCATTTTTGATATGACGTCTAAGTCTGACTTTGGATGTTTTGCAAAAAAAATCCAAAATCTAAATAGGGAAAAAGGTCACTTTTGAAAAAGAAAAACGTCTATCTTTTTTGTTTTTTTGGACATTTTTTTTTGTTGGTCCATTAAAAAAAAAAAAAGAAAAACATCCAAGTACAAAATGCACAAAATCAGGCCATTGGGATGTAGGAGGAGCCAGCGTTTTTAGTAGACTGGTCCCCCTGACATCCCAGGAAAGCAATAGGAAACCCTAGGGGGCGCTGCAGTGGACTTTATAAAATGTTCCGAGGTACACATCTCACCATTGCTCCCTTACCTTGTGTGCTGAGCCCCCCAAAACCCACTACCCCCAACTATACACCACTACCATAGCCCTTACAGGTGAAGGTGGCACCTATATGAGGGTACAGTGGGTTTCTGGTGAGTTTTGTAGGGCTCACGGTTTCCTCCACAAGTGTAAGAGGTAGGGGGAGTTAGGGGCCTGGGTCCACCTGTCTGCAGTGCACTGCACCCAACACTAGACTACTCCAGGGCAGGGGCGTAGCCAGACACCCAATTTTGGGTGGGCCTGGGCCTAAGATGGGTGGGCAGTAGAACTCCGCCTTGTCCCACAAGTGATTTGGTCTCTCCCTTTCTCAACTGCATGCCATATGGTCTCTCAAATATCCCCCCTCCCCCGCATACCTTTTAAATAGCAGATTTTCACCGGCAGTGAGCAGCAACTAATACACACTGCTCATGTTGGCCCCACAGCCTTCCCTCTCATGCAACTTCCTGTTTCCACATAGGTGGGAATACATCAGAGGGAAGGCTGTGGGGCTGGTGTGAGCAGTATGTATCAGTCGCTGCTCACTGCAGGCGAAGATCTGCTATTTACAAGGTATGCAGGAGGGACAGTTGTTGGGAGTTTTCAGCTGGTGGAGCTTGGGGATCCCTGCCAGTCACATCATAAGTGTGCTGCTACTGGGTGGGCCTGAGCCCAAAGTGGGTGGGCCTGGACCCACCCGAGCCCGCCCTTGTCTACGCCACTGCTCCAGGGACCTGCATGCTGTTCTAATGGACCCGAGTATAACATCTGGCATAGAAGTTGGTAAGTAATATTTTTCATCACATTTTTGGGGGGTGGGAGGGGGTTAGTGACCACTGGGGGAATAAGGGGAGGTCATTCCTGATTCCCTCCAGTGGTCATCTGACTATTTAGGCCCAACGTTTTGTGCCTTATTTGTAATAAAAACAGGTCTAGCTCAAAACATCTAAGTTTTAGTCCTGGATGGTTTTGTTTTGTTCCACTATGGCAGAAAAACGTCTAAGTCTTAGGAACGCCAAAGTCCCACCTTGAACACGGCCCTGGCACACCCCCTTGAGATTTGGATGCACTTCTGGCAGACTTCAGAGAAAAACGTCTAAAAACAGGTTTTGAAAATACTGATTTGGACATTTTTGTGAGAAAAACGTCCGACTTATGCCACTTTTTGGACGTTTTTTGAAAATGAGCCCGATGGAGAGCTAAGTGGTTTACATAACAACAGAAATAAAAGTGAAGTATAGAAGAGAGAAAGGGGAAGAAAGAGGAATGTCAGGAGGCAGGCAACAGAAAAGGGAATCTACAATCACATGGTGTACAGGAGGAAAAGAGAGAAGAGGTGAGTTTTCAGAGTTTGTTTGAAAATGGGGAGGGAGGGTTGATTCCTGATGTACAATGGCAGGGTCATTCCAAAGTTTGGGCCCAATATAACGAAAAACTGAGTGATGGGTAGTTTACAGGTGGAGATGGGTAGGGGAAGGGAGAACCAGGAGCTTGGTGTCAGTGGAATGAAGGCAATGAAGGGGAGTGTAGGGGATGATGTGCTTGTACTACTTCTACTTAACATTTCTAGAGCGCTACTAGGGTTACGCAGCGCTGTACAAATTAACAAAGAAGGATGGTCCCTGCTCAAAGGAGCTTACAATCTAAAGGACGAAATGTCAAGTTGGTGCATATAAGACCATCAGGAAGAAATGGGCAAACAGAGCCGACCCTATGAAGTGCAAAGAAAGAGGAGCGGAGAACAGAGTTGATTTGGGGCTTGAATGTGAGGCCAGAGTCAAAGATAACATCCACGATCTCGAAAGAATCATTGAAGAAGAGGGGTTCCATTAAGTGAAGGGGGTGGGGGGATGGCACATGACTGAAGCAAGGGAAGAAAATGGATTCACATTTGGCTGTATTAAAATAGAGCAGGTTATTTGCTAGCCAGGTAGATACTCTGGACAAGCAATCATTTAGGTGAAGGATAGAAGAGGTATTAGAACTCTTATAGAATTTGAATATCACCCGCTTAGCAGAAACGGGTGCAAGAGTGATCCTGGATGATGGTTAGCAGGGTTAACAGGAAAATATTAAAGAGTGTGGGTGACAGAATAGAGCCTTGGGGTACTCCTGGAAGAAGGGGGGGTGGAAGAGTGGTCAAAGGAGAGTTGATAAGTCCAATCAGAGAGATAGCTGGTGAACAATTCAAGGACAGTGCCAGAAATGTCTATTGAGCGAAGACATTGAAGAAGGAGAGTATGGTCCACAAAGCAGAAGAGAGATCAAGGGAAACAAAGATGACAGAAGTGTGTTGATTGATCAAAGCACAAAGTAGGTCAAACAGTGCAAGTAGAAGTGTTTTGGTGCTGTGATGTGTACGGAAACCTGATTGGTAAGGGTGCAGTAGATTACTACGCTCAATATGATTGACAAGTTAACAGTGGACAAGCTTCTTCAAGACCATGGAGAAGAAAGGAAGGTTGGAGATGGGGTGAAAGCTTGTGGGAAGGGAAGAATCAAGGTGAGACTTTTTCAAAAGGGGGTGTACAAGAGCATTCTTCTAGGTGCAAGGTACTGAGCCCTCAGAGAGAGAGGGGGGGATGGGGAGTAGGTGAAGGATGATATGTGGAGAAAGGCAATTGGTTAGAAAAGCGGGTTGAGTCAGATTTGGGGGAAGGGAGGAGAGAGTTTGTGAGAGGGAATGGGCAGTGGGAAGATTAAAGGAGGACCAAGTCAAGAAGGGGAGGGGAGAGTCTAGGGGGGGGGGGAAGAAATGGGGAGCATTGGAAGAAGGGCTGCCCGGAACAAGTCTGTCTTGGATTGCCATGAGGATACAAGAGCATCAAGGGAGAGCCTTCAAACTGAGGAGGAGGTGGTTCAGTGATCATCCTTAGCAATGACCAAGAGGAAGTTAATTTACCAGCCTTCACACCGAGCAGGAGGAGGTTCAGCGAACAGTCTTAAAAATGACCAGGAAGAAGTTCAGTAATAAACCCTCACACTGAGCAGGAGGAAATTCAATGAGCAGCCTTCACACCATGGGGTTCAGTGATCAACCCTCATACTGCGTAGGAGGAGGTTCAGTGACCAACCTTTGCACTCAGCAGCAGGAAATTCATTTCAGAAATGAACTGTTTCAAAGCCACATTGTTTTTGGATCGGAAACAGCTCTGAAAGGAAGCTACATCCTACTGTCCAGCACAGGAGGACAGTAACATGATCTGTGATAAAAGCTCATTGCACCCTAGCAAGGACAGGGGCTTCATGATGGCTCCCAATGATTGAGACACTCCTCGGAAGATTTTTTTGTTATAACAAAATTAACTATTTGCATGTATTGTCTCCTCTATCCTCAAAAATTGAAAGTGAGAAGGGTTGTACAAAGTTTAAACTGGAATTTTTAAAAACCAAAAGTAAAAACATTGTAACATATTTCTGGAAAAAAACTTTTGTTTGTCAGAAAGCTTCCTGCTGTTTATTGATAGAAGGAGCTCTGGGGACCCGTCCCAAGGTCACAGCTTGAGAGCGTGCAGAAATCTCTTAAGAATCAGCTCTTGGCTTTACCCATCTCACCTTCCCCTGGTAATAAAAGAGAGTCTGAAGGGAAGTAATTTCAAAAGTCATACAGGAAGGCTGTAATATAATAGTCACTGCTGGGGAGATAATGTCATGGGAGAAAAGGACTGATCTGCTCCGTCTCCAGCATAGCCAGGGCTTGCTTTGATTACATTGCAGCGTAATTCCCTTTCTCATGGTGAGAAAAATATCAAATCCAAGAAGACAGGAGGAGCCTCCACGGAAAGTCAAAGCAAAACAGCAAAAGTAGAGGCTGACAAATGCGCAAACCAATAGGGAGATAATCTCAAAAAACAGTTTATTCAGAATATTCATATCAATATCAAGGACCCGACACGGTCAGCCTCTACTTTTGCTGTTTTGCTGAGAAAAATATCAAAGCATTTCCATTTCATAAAATTAAAAGCAGTGGCCCCTTTCTTTCAGTCTACTGTACAAGGAGGCAGCTATCAGCTCCAGCCCTCTGGTCCTTAGGGAGCGCAGGAGACTGCCAGGGTGTGTAGGGCTGCCAGACCTAGATAATGAAGCTGAGTCTTTGTCACTGAGGCTTTGTCCCCTCCCTTTCCCCAGGGCGTGGAAGACCACTCCCTTCAAAAAATCTTTGTGTCTTTGGTGCAATATGTAATTAAGGATTCCAACAAACAAAAAAAATCAGTCTATTATTTTGCAAATTAAATACCAATCGGTGACTTATGAAAAGGACTGAATGGATCAGGGGTCTATTCTGCCAGCACGTGGAAACTCGTAAGAGAAAGAAATAAAAAATGGGTACCAGTGAAACACACTCAGAGTCAAGGCATCTGTTGCAGCCATACCCTCCCTTCATAGGTGAAGAAAACCCACAGGATAAACTGAACCCACACTTGCTTTGTATTTCGAGGTGGAGAGGGTGTTTAATATGCAAAACAAGGAAAGGATTTTATGGAGGAATACAGATTGTGAAAGGATCATGAGATTCCAAACTGTCCCTGCCGTCTGCCACTCTCCATTCTTGCCAGTCAGGTAACATTTACAGTGACCCAGGTTCAGACCACGGAAAGACAAATTCCTTCCCCCCCCTCCCCCCCGGATTCTATATATGGTGATTAAGGTTGTGTGAGCAAATCTGGCAGTGCGGCCAAACCGCATTTACAACTTCATTGTTTAACAAGCCAATCGGTGCCGATAATAGGCCAATAACAAACAATTATTGGAACTAATTAGAATTTACTCCCGCAACTTTCTAAGCGTGTTCTGTAAAGTGATGCGTGTAAATTGTAATGCGTGGATCTCAAAAGGGGTGTGGCCATGGGAGGGGCATTTCTAGAAATTACATGTGTTGTTATAGAACGCTCCCGATCTGTACTTAGGTTTTACGTCGCATAAATGGTCACACCTAAATTTAGTCACAAGTCCGGGCGCTACACATATTCTATAAACCATATTTGAAGTTAGGTGGGGGTTGTTTTTTGCACCATTGATAGAATCTAATCCATAATTTATTCTTTGGAAAAGCAGATTATAGATGTTAAATTCTTTATAGCTATCAATGGAAGAAGTGACCTTGGGCTCCTAATTCAAAACCACTCCTGTAAGGCACAGATCACAGACCTCACCCTCTGAGTTTAGGCTCAGCTGCTTTCCCTAGGTCTAGACTAAGCTTTTGCCTTTGTTCATTCCCAGCTCTGCAGTCTTGGGGTGTGGCTCATTCCCAGCACTGCAGCAGAGGAAAACCGGGATCCCCTCGGGGACAAAGGGGGCTCAGACACAGCACAGGGGCAGAACCGCCTGCCAATTACAAGCTGGGGTTTAGGCTGCAGGAGTTTTAAACGTCTGTTCAGTCAAGGACACCGGGACCGAAGTTTTCACCAGTACCAGCAACGCTTCCAGCTTAATGCGCTTGATTTGTTAATCTCAAACAGTTGCAGAAAGGAGATGGGGAGGGAGCGAGCTTTGCATTCCGAGATGTGCGAGGGACAGGCGCTGACCCCCCCCCCCCCCCAGCCCCCCATCAGAAGCCACCCTCCCTACCTTGGCACCGATCTGGTTGCCACACTGGCCGGCCTGGATGTGCACGATCTCCCTCATGCTTGCCCCGGGGGTCCTGCCTGGTGACTGGCTGTTGTGGGCGGAAAGAGCCGGACGAGCGGAGCGGGCGGGCGGGCGGGTCAGGAGCTCCGAGTCCCGGTCCGCGACTTTTATAGGCGCTTCGCGCACTGCCCGGCAGCCGCTGACGTCACCAGGGAAGAGGCTGCTCCTTCGGCCAATCAGGAGGCGCCCCGGGAACTCACTGCGGCATCACTGCAGCATCAGCACCAGTGCCGGCTGCTGGGCGCGTCCACTCCTCCCCCTCCTGCTGTTACCGGGAGCGCTCCCCGTGCATGCGCGCTGCTACCTCCCCCCACCCACTTCTCCCCAGATCACCCCACCCCCCCAAAAGTGTTCTTATCCCGGTCCTACTCCCATCCATCCATTGTTCTCCTGATCAAATCTTACCCCATTCCTTCCACCAGCACTATACCCCATTCCTCCCCATTGTTTCCTCATTGCAGTCCTACCCACATCCTTTCACATGTTCCCTGCCCCAAACCTACCTCCATCCCTTCTTGTGCCTACAGTTTAATACTACCTCCCCTCCTAACAGTGGAGGAGGAGTAGCCTAGTGGTTAGTGCAGCAGACTCTGATCCTGGGGAAGTGGGTTCGATTCCCACTGCAGCGCCTTGTGACTAGGCAAGTCACTTAACCCTCCATTGCCCCTGGTACAAAAATAAGTACCTGAATATTTGTAAACAGCTTTAAATGTAGTTTTACCTCAGAAAGGCAGAATATGGAGTCCTATTTCCCTTTCCCATAACCCACAGTTTAGGAACTGCTGTTCACCCTTACCTCAAACAATGCTGCTTTTGCACTTCCTCCTATCACTAATAAGTAACCTGACCCCCCCCCCCCCCATTTTACAATCCCAATAACACAAGCATGGGGAGAGTCACCTATACTGTGCAGCAGATACAACCCAAAAAATACAAGTCTAGGGAAAGCAACCTGAGTGTCTGTTTTTGACAGGTGGCCATGTGACCCATGTGCCAGAAATGAGGATCTGTCCAAACCATGCCATTCCCTGCACAAGCTACACTCACTCTCCACCCAATCCATGCTCCTACCACCCCACCCCTTTTGATGACATCACTAGAAATGATATCATAACTCCCCCCTGAACTACACCCCTTTTGGTGACATCATAACAGCCCATGCCACACCCATGACATCACTTTCAGTTTTCCCTACTTGCCAGACACCATCACTTACAGCCTTGGAGAATAGCTCAACTCTGGTATCAGAGAGCAGATTGACCCTATCATCAGAGAATAGCTCGATCCTGGTGTCAAGAGAGTACTTTGTACCTACTATCCGAGAATAACTTGACTCAGGTATCCAAGAGCAAATTGACCCTTGCTGGAGAGAGTACATTGACACTCTTATCAGAATATAGCTTGATCCTGGTGTCAGAGGGTACATGGCCCCTGCTATCAGAGAGTAGGTTGACCCTTGTTTGCGACAGTACATAGACCCTATTGTCAGAGAGTAGTCTAGTCTTGGGATTCAGTTTGTTGAATTATTGCTGGCATCAGTTGAAATAATCTTCTGCCAAACCACAGCTCAAGCTCCTGGTCACGCAAAGCCACAATGTTGACTGATGTGTTTTGCTGCACTGCTTAGCAGAATCACTGAATGAAGCAGAGAGACCGCACTTGCAAAATTAACCAAATCATGGCACCCTTTCTAAAGATGGTAGATCAGCAACTGGATTTTGCTGCCCTGGAAGATTTTATGGGGGTAATTCTACAAAGTGGGTGCTAATATTTACAGGCTGAATACATATGTAAATGTTTAGAATCTTATATCCGTTTATAAGACACCAATTAGTTTTTGCAAGCTCTCTACAATATCAATACTTTCTAGTCTTCACCATAAAGTGGGTTAACCACAAACCTCAGCTGTGCCCCTTGCTGATTCATACTTCATGTCAGCAAGACTTACGCACCCACCTCCTCATCGGTCCATGGTACAATATTTTTTGTTATTTTGAAAACCTTTATCTCTTATACAATGAATGGCACTAATTTAAAACAGCAATGCACATCTTAGAGATGTTATCTCAATCAGCCGGGGCTTTCTGTCCGACATAGACTATGTTTCGCTTTGCAGCTGCATCAAGGCACACCCC
The DNA here is from genome assembly GCF_901765095.1 of Microcaecilia unicolor. Classification (NCBI taxonomy): domain Eukaryota; kingdom Metazoa; phylum Chordata; class Amphibia; order Gymnophiona; family Siphonopidae; genus Microcaecilia; species Microcaecilia unicolor. The sequence continues at coordinate 359,170,719 of NC_044035.1, read as the reverse complement.
CTAAAACATACAAAGGTAGAGATTAGTATTAAAAAATACTATACTAATGTTTCTCCAAATTCAAAATAAATCTATTAAAGTACCTATGAAATGACTGTGCACTACTTAGAAAACTGGCATGCAGCTCTTTACTGCTGGAACCCTCACTGCCTCCTATGGGCTCCAGCGGTAATCAGACAGGATTACCGAAAGGCATGCCTACTCCCTGCCAGGGGCATAGCCAGACTTCGGCAGGAGGGGGGTCCAGAGTCCGAGGTAGGAGGCACATTTTAGCCCGCCCAGTGCTGCCGACCCCCCACCGCCGCCGCCAACCTTCCCCCACCGTCGCCTACCTTTGCCGGCGGGGGACCCCAACCCCCGCCAGCCGAGGTCCTCTTCTTCCTTCGTTCTGTTTATGAGTCTGATGTTCTGCACGATGGCGGATTGGCGGCGGGAGGGGGGGTCGAGAGGTCATCAGCAGGGGGTCCCAGGCCCCCGTGGCCACACGTAGCTAAGCCCCTGCTCCCTACCCACTGTTGCTAGAAAATAAAATGTATTTTGTAACGCCAGAAACAGCATGTGGCAGACCCCAAACTACCACCAGGATCCTGGCAGTGCCCAGCCGTAAGGCCAATTTGGCGCATGTTACACCAGCGGTAGCCCTACTGCCGGTTAGTAAAAGAGCTCCTAAGTTTGTACCTGAGCCAAGATCACGAGCAGGAGCAGCAGCAAGCGGGATTTGAACTGGGCGCTCTAACTGCTAAGCTACTCTTCCCCATCTTATGTTGTATTTCATAGCTGAATGTCCATTTGCATAGCTTCTCTGACTAGTCCTATGGGACTGCGGAACAACACAGAGAGGGTTCCAAGCACAAAACATAACCCAAAACAACAAAAAAGTACCAAAAGCCTTCAAGAATGGAATGTCCTTTTATTCCACAATGTAGATCAATCTTGTCCATTGATGACCCGACATGGGCCGTGTTTCGGACAGCACCTGCGTCAGGGGTCGTTTGATTGCAAAAGGTCCAATGTCACTTTGACCAGCATCGAAGCAGAAAACAAGAACTAAGAACCTTAAGTACATAAGTATTGCCATACTGGTAAAGACCAAAGGTCCATCAAGCCCAGCATCCTGTTTCCAACAGTGGCCAATCCAGGTCACAAATACCCGGCAAGATCCCAAAAATGTACAAAACATTTTATACTGCTTATCCCAGAAATAGTGGATTTTCCCCAAGTCCATTTAATAACGGTCTATGGACTTTTCCTTTAGGAAGCCGTCCAAACCTTTTTTAAACTCCGCTAAGCTAACCGCCTTTACCACATTTTCTGGCAACGAATTCCAGAGTTTAATTACAAGCTGAGTGAAGAAAAATTTTCTCCGATTCATTTTAAATTTGCTGCATTGTAGCTTCATCGCATGCCCCCTAGTCCTAGTATTTTTGGAAAGCGTGAACAGATGCTTCACATCTACCCGTTCAACTCCACTCATTATTTTATAGACCTCTATCATATCTCCCCTCAGCCGCCTTTTCTCCAAGCTGAAGAGCCTTGTCCTGAGCAAGCAGGCTGGCAGATTCCTGGAAAACCCGGTTGCTGGAACAGAAGCATGGAGTATAAGATTATATATCTATTAAAATCAATATCAGTGTACCTGCTAAAAACCTTGTTTACTATATACATTGAATGTAACAGGACAAGAAAGCATTTATCTTGCATAATTTACATGAAACATTAAGTACAGGCAAATGCTTTCTGCTATTTTTCCCCCCTTTAAATGCAGTGAATTTGGTGTTTCTGAAAGATACCAGACCCTCATAGCTGGAGCCCAGAGTCTCCAGATAGGACACAGACAGCAGCAGCACCACACATGTCAGCTCTGCTTCGGAGGGGCCATCGCTGTGGATGAGAAGCTAATTGAGGTGCCTGTGCCACATTTGGCCTCTGTGCAGACTGGTCAGTGTTCAGCCACAGTGACAGGGACACCGGACTGCTGGGAAATGGACTGAGATCATCGATCCCGTGCATATGAGCCAAATCTGAAGCAGTGATTGGGAACTGAAAGGCTATTTAATACTGTAATTCATCTGGTCCTCCTCGAATACAAACAAGTTGATGGGAGAGTGCACTGTAAATAAAGAGAAAACCACAAAACGTTGCTTATTATTTATGAAGGACCCTGAGAAAATTTCTAGTGCAACAGATCAGTGTAGAGGAAGGCCGGTGCCTAACATCTCCAGGGCTTTATATATTTTTTGTAACAGTTTCAACTCTTCATGTCTTTTCCCTTTCACATTACTTACACAACAATAGCACATAGTAACATAGTAAATGACAGCAGATAAAGACCGGAACGGTCCATCCAGTCTGCCCAACAAGATAAACTCATTTTACATGGTATGTGATACTTTATACCCAAGTTTGATTTGTCCTTGGCCTTTCTCAGGGTACAGACCATAGAAGTCTGCCCAGCACTCTTCTTGAGCTAAACGTTCTGAAGTTAGTCGAAACCCCTTAAAATTTACACTCCAGCCCATCCCTATCTATTCAGTCACAATCAGGGTATAGACTGTAGAAGTCTGCCCAGCAGTGTTCCTGTACTAAAAGTTCTGAAGATTCCGGAATCTCAATTAGAAGCAACATTCCATGTAGAACCCCAAAGAGTAACATAGTAAATGATGGCAGATAAAGACCTGTATGGTCCATCCAGTCTACCCAACAAGATAAACTCATTTTACATGGTATATGATACTTTATACCCGAGTTTGATTTGTCCTTGCCTTCCTCAGGGCACAGACCGTAGAAGTCTGCCCAGCACTCTTCTTGTACTAAAAGTTCTGAAGATTCTGGAATCCTAAAGAGTTACAAGATTCCAGAATCCCAATTAGTAGCAACATTCCATGTAGAACCCCAAAGAGTAACATAGTAAATGTCGGCAGATAAAGACTTGTACGATCCATACAGTCTGCCCAACAAAACAAATGCTCATCTTGGTTTTCTCTAGAACTTCAGATCCTTAAACTCGAAGAACGGAAACTGGAAAGGAGATGGCGTAAATCTCGCCTGGATGAAGACGGGCTAAACTGTAGGAAGCACACGACAAAGTACCACCAAGCCTTAACAGCAACCAAAAAACAATATTTCTCTCAATGCATTGCACAGGCTGCCAATTCAACCAAGCAGTTGTTCAGTATAGTAATCAGCCTACTGCAACCACCACAACAGAGCCAGCCTGCCCAGTCTAAATTGAACTGCAATGATGCATATTTTGCAAACAAAATTAAGTCTCCACCAAATTACCTGCTCCCTCGACCCCTGCCCATCAAAGACAGTGCAGCAGGCAAGTATGGGCCTCATAGAAGGTGCCACAAAAATTGTGAATGCCTCTCTTTCTAGTGGGCAACTACCAACAGCATTGAAAAGGGCAGTAGTTCACCCTTTGCTTAAGAAAAACAACCTTGACCAGGAGAAACTTGAAAGTTACAGGCCAGTATCCAACATCCCATTTCTAGGGAAACTTATAGAACAAACAGTCTGTGTTCAACTCACTGATTGGCTAGAAGAGAGAAACTGGCTAGATCCATGTCAATCTGGATTCAGACCTGTTGGATTATTTGTAGTAAATAATTAGCAGATTTTAGTACACACAGCTTCAGCTTTAGAAATGTTAATTTCTTTCTTCATCTCTCTCTCATTCACCCCTGAATAATTCACTGCTGAGTCACTTTAAAGTTGAAGTAACAAAACATCTGTTTACTCACAGTTTGTAGTTAGATTATAATCAGACAGGCTTATATATACATATTACTATACATTTGTATTATCAGCTCCTTCCATGTGCTTAGATGGTAATGGATGCTCACACCACCATAGATCCTCTCAGGTTAGGAGAGATCATGAGCTCCATGTGCTCCATGTGCTGTGTCTGCTGCATCTAAACCCCCACAGGAAGTTGCATAGCTGTGTGACCTCTCTAAGTAATTCACATCAGAGGTCACAGAGTAATCACAGAGAAATAATAGGTGACAGGCAATGCATGTAAAATACAATTACATTCCAACAAACCCCTTCTCATGCATAACTGTCATGCAATTATTTATTCATACAAAGTCCAAGCTTTATACGCAGATTCACAAAATGTTCTCTGGGTAACGGTTTGGTCATGATGTCAGCTGTCATCTCACTGGTGTGACAATAGTGTAGACTGATGACCCCTTCTTTCGCCAACTCTCGCACGTTGTAGTATTTCGTTGCGATGTGCTTGGTGCGTGACTGAACCTTGTCATTCTGTGACAGTCGGATGCAGCTCTGATTATCTTCCATTATCTGGATTGGTCTCTGTTCAGCTATACCAAAATCCAGCATAAGTTTTTCAATCCACATCAGTTCTCTGCACGCTTCCGATACGGCCACATATTCAGCTTCTGTAGAAGACAAACTCACAATACTTTGTTTATGACTGGCCCATGAAATTTGTACATTTCCATACATAAACACATATCCACTTGTGGATTTATAATCAGAATGATCCCCTGCCCAATCTGAATCACAGTAACATATTAGTTTTGGATTACTATTGGCTGAAATCTTTAATTTACAATCAATGGTACCCTTTAAATACCTTACCATCCTTTTAACTGCAGTCCAATCTGATTTGGTAGGTGAGCTGACCCTTCTGCTCAAAATTCCTACTGCATTTGCTATATCAGCCCTGTACGTGGTAGCTAGATATAAAAGCTTACCTATGGCTGATCTATATTGGATGTTATCTGGTAAAGGTTCTCTTACTGTTTCATCCTTCAGAAAATCAGTGATCATGGGAGTGCTTACAACTTGGGCATCTTGCATACCTAAACTTTCAATAAGCTCATTTATTTTCTGCTTCTGGCTTAGAAAATAAGAACCATCATTTTGTTTCTCAATTTCTATACCAAGATAGTATGACACATTACCCAGTTCTTTTATCTCAACATTGAGGTTTAAACACTTTACAATGTCCTTGTACTCTTGCTCACTTTTGCTTGCAATGAGCAGATCATCAACAAAAGCTAAAATGTATGCATATTGTCCATTTCTGCACCTAGTGTACAAGCATTTATCTGCTTCACCTTGCTTAAATCCTAAATTTGTCAATATTTCATGCAATTTTTCATTCCAACATTTTGCACTTTGCTTTAATCCATAAAGACCTTTGTTTAATTTACACACTAGCTGTCTTTGTTTTGTATTTATGAAACCTGTTGGTTGTTCCATGTACAAGTCCTCAGTTATATCTCCGTGAAGAAATGCTGTTTTCACATCAATGTGGTTGACTTGCATGCCTTTTGAGACTGCAATGCTCAGAAGTGTTCTCATTGTCGTGTGTTTCACTACAGGTGCAAACACTTCATCAAAATCTTCTCCATATTTTTGAAGATATCCCTTTGCCACTAATCTGGCTTTATACCTTTCCACTTTTCCTTGTGCATTCCTTTTTAACTTGAATACCCATTTGCATCCTATAGCTTTCTTGCCAGGAGGTAATTTTGTAAGAATCCAAGTATTATTTTTATCCAATGCATCAATTTCTTCTTGTGCAGCTTTATGCCATTCAGCAGCTTCTTCTGCTGGCATTTTCTCAATCTCATCCCATGTTAAGGGCTCTTGAGCTTCTGCTGACTTTGTTAGGTAAGACAGTCTTGGGGGTGGAACACCTTTGTTTTCCCTGGATGAGCGTCTGACAACAGGTTGGTCTGACCTTTCCGCATCCTCTAAATCTGAGAGTCCTTCTCCAATTGATTCCCCTTCTCCAACTGTACTGTCTTCTTCAATGATCCTTTCTGTGTCTGTTTCCTCTGCCTGTTCCTCGTTAGATACAGATGAGTTGCTTTCAGACATCTGCCTTGGTATGGCATTTATATACACTGGCATGTCTATTATGGTTCTAGTTTCATATTCTGGATGATAAGGCTCATCTGGGATAATCCAGCCTTTATCAACCCTTTTGTTTTCATCAAAATATGTAACATGTCTTATGCCAACAATGCCAGTTTTCAGATTCAAAATTCTATATCCTTTGTGTCCTGGAGCATAGCCAACTAAAATGCCCCTTTCTGTTGTGGAATCCAGCTTATGCCTTCTTTGCTTTGGTACATGAGCATATGCTGTACTTCCAAATGTTCTTATGTGTGACAGGTTTGGCTTCCTACCATGCCATGTCTCATGTGGTGTGCGCTCAGCGCCTTTAGTTGGCATTCTGTTTTGTAGGTACACTGCTGTGAGAATTGCTTCCCCCCATAGTCTTTTAGGGAGATTGCTATCTGACAGCATACATCTGGTCATTTCCACAAGTGACCTAAATTTTCTCTCTGCAACAGAATTTTGCTCTGGTGTATAAGCTACTGTTGTGATATGTTGAATGCCTTCTTGTTCTAGAAATGTGCGCATGCTTTGTGAAGTGAACTCACCACCATTGTCGGTCTGAAGAACCTTTGGTTTTCTTTCAAATTTATTGCTCACCATGGCTACGTATTTCTTCAGCATGTCTGTGACTTGACTTTTTTCTTTCAGCAAATAGGCCACACAGTATCTAGAGAAATCATCCAAGAATATTAGCACAAATCTGTTATTTCCCAATGATGGGATATTAAACGGTCCACATAAGTCACTGTGTATTAAGTCCAGCACTTTATTACTCCTATTTCCTGTGTATGCAGGAAATGAGGGTCTTACACCTTTTTGAGTAACACAGTCTATGCATTTCTCCATTTTACCAGCATCTGCACTTATCTGAATGCCGGTGGCCAGTTGCTTACTGTAAAGATCCTGGATCACCTTAGAATCACGATGTCCCAGGCGGCGGTGCCAGATTTCCAGACTACATTTACCATCATTCTTCCCCACTTGCGCCAGATGTGAGGCTTCACCTGAAATGTTCAGCTTATAAACATCATTATGCATAAAAGCTTCAGCATACACTTCATCATTTTTAGAGATTGTGCACTTACTGTTTTCAAAATGAATCGCAAATCCCTTCTTATCTAATGTAGATACACTAAGCATATTGCAAACTGCTTGGGGAATATACAAGACATCACTTACAGGAATTTCTTTAACTTCATTAGACACTTTGCATTTTAAGAATCCAATACCTTTTGCTTGGATCTTAGCAGTCCCTGCGTTTGCAGTTTTAAGAATACCTTCCTCTGGACACATTTCCTGAAAGAAATCTTTACAATTGGTTAAATGGCATGTGCTCCCTGAATCCAAAATCCAAGTACTTTCATTTGAATTATTATTTACCATAGTCAAAGATTTTTCTGCCATTAGAAAGCCCTTGTGTTTATCTTTGTCCTTCATACATTTCCTGGTTTGAAAATTCTTTAGTTCCATTGGCTTAGGTGAGCTAGAGGGAGTGTTTTGTGTTTCCTTACACCATTTAGATACATGTCCCTCCTTTCCACATGAGTAGCAAATCAGCTTGCCCTTGGGTGGAGTTTTCCCATAGCTCCGCCTTCCTCTGTTCTTTGCCAAGAAATTTGTTTCATTTCTCTCTGACTTGCTTTGAGAACACATCTCCTCAGAATCATTTATTATGCATTCCTGCCTTAGTTTTGATGTTGCCTGTTCAAAAGATTGCCCTTCAATGGCCTCATTTACAGACCTAAAAACATCAAACTTCTTTGATAGTGAGGTAAAAAGAAATGCTCTTTTCAATGCATCACACATGGGAATTCCAGAAAGTTCTAGCTTTTGAAATGAAGACATAAGATGCATAATGTGATCATTACATTTACTTTTATCCCTTAATTTGGTTTCATTCAACTCTGCCAACCAAATTGGTTGCTGCTTTGCATATGTAGTTGCATACATAGTTCTCAGTTTATATAAAATGTCCTTTGGTGTATCTTTTCCCTCCACTAATATGGCTTGTTTCTCTGAGAGAGCTTCCAAAAGCATGCACTTCACATAATAGTTTGCATTGTCCCATTCAGCCATATTTTCAGCTGTTCTGTCTTGGTCTAAGCATATATTTAATCTTTTTGCTCGAAGGAGACATATGAATCTTAGTTCCCACTTCTGATAATTAAACTCAGTTAATCTAGGCACCTTGAGAGAATAGAACAATGGTGAATTTCTTCCCTCAGCCATTTTCTTAGCCTTCTGTCTGCTGTGTGGGGGGGAGAGAGAGACAGACTGAATCTTTCCTTTAAAACTTAAGAGAAAAATGTGGCCTTTTTTTCTGCCTGGTAATATTTCTCTTCTTTTTCAATTCCTGGCCCTGGGCCCATAACCCTTTTGTTGGATTATTTGTAGTAAATAATTAGCAGATTTTAGTACACACAGCTTCAGCTTTAGAAATGTTAATTTCTTTCTTCATCTCTCTCTCATTCACCCCTGAATAATTCACTGCTGAGTCACTTTAAAGTTGAAGTAACAAAACATCTGTTTACTCACAGTTTGTAGTTAGATTATAATCAGACAGGCTTATATATACATATTACTATACATTTGTATTATCAGCTCCTTCCATGTGCTTAGATGGTAATGGATGCTCACACCACCATAGATCCTCTCAGGTTAGGAGAGATCATGAGCTCCATGTGCTCCATGTGCTGTGTCTGCTGCATCTAAACCCCCACAGGAAGTTGCATAGCTGTGTGACCTCTCTAAGTAATTCACATCAGAGGTCACAGAGTAATCACAGAGAAATAATAGGTGACAGGCAATGCATGTAAAATACAATTACATTCCAACAAGACCCGGTTATGGAAAGAAATGGTCCTCGTATCTCTACTAGATGATCTTCACAGAAACCTAGATAGGAGATTTGCCTCGGTGTTAGTACTGATCTGTGGATCACGATACCATGCTAGCATGACTGGCAGAAACGGGTATCAATGGAACAGTACTTGCCTGGTTCAGATCCTGTCTATCAGACAGGCAACAATCCATAATGTTTGGCAGCACCTCATCGCCACCATGGGCACTGACCTGTGGGATACCACAAGGATCGATACCGTCACCACCTTATCAGACACAAGACATTTGCACTAAAATATGCCAAATCTTTCTGCAGTTTAGACAGCTGTCTCCCATATCTGATTGGCCACGCTTCTACTAAATTTTTGTCTGCTCTAATGAATTGGTTAAATTTTAATTTAGAAAAAGGAATCTTTCCAGCCTCAGGAGGCAGGCATTGTTTTTGCCCCAATTCCCCAAAACTCTAGACTTTCAGAGGCCAGTAATTATTGTCCAATAGCCTCCATCCCCTCTTTGTCAAGATTATGGAGGGCTAGATTACTGAGCAATTGGTCCATTAGCTGCTCCGCCATGGCCTCCTTTATAGCGCTCAATCTGAGTTCAAATTGGTGGCACAAGGAAAGAGTTTGTTAAGTAAAGGTCTATGTGCCATCATTTTGCAATTTGACCTTTCCAGCGACTTCAAATTTATTATGAATGATGACATATTTTACCAATGATGTATCTATGAAAAGGCACTGGACTGTTTTTTGGGGTTTTCTTAGGATCAGCAGTTTCAAGGTTAAGAAAGATGATGTCGTTTGATAGCTGGACAGCAGTATGTGGGATGCCCTAGGGCTCCCCTCTTTCATTTGTACTTCCAACCTACTTATGTAATCCTTGGGTAGATTATTGGATTAATCTGAATTTTCTCACATTATTTATGCTGACGATATCACTGTGTTCTTTCCTTGCCTGCCTTCTTGGGCTGATACTCTATCCCATAGGAGTGTACTACCGTCCGCCTGGCCAGGACGAACAGACGGATGCGGAAATGTTAAAGGAAATCAGGGACGCAAACAAACTGGGCAACACAATAATAATGGGGGATTTCAATTACCCGCATATAGACTGGGGTAATGTAACATCTGTACACGCAAGGGACATAAGATTTCTTGATGAAATCAAGGACAGCTTCATGGAACAGCTAGTTCAGGAGCCGACAAGAGAAGGAAAAATACTAGACTTAGTCCTTAGTGGTGCTCATGATCTAGTGCAGGGGGTAACGATACGAGGGCCGCTTGATAACAGTGATCATAATATGATCGGTTTTGATATTGGCATTGAAGGAAGTGAAACTAGGAAATCAAGTACGCTAGCGTTTAACTATAGAAAAGGTGATTACGACAAAATGAGAAAAATGGTGAAAAAAAGACTGAAAGGAGCAGCTCGCAGAGTAAAAAACTTGCATCAGGCGTGGATGCTGTTTAAAAACGCCATCCTGGAGGTTCAGGACAAATATATTCCACGTATTAGAAAAAAGGGAAAAAAGACTAAACGTCAGCCGGCGTGGCTAAACAGTAAGATAAAGGAAATCATTAGAGCCAAAAACAATCCTTCAGAAAGTGGAGAAGAGAACCAACTGAAAGTAACAGGATAGATCATAAGGAATGCCAAGCCAAATGCAAAGCGGAGATAAGGAGGGCAAAAAAGGACTTTGAGAAGAAATTAGCGTTGGAAGCAAAAATACATAGTAAAAACTTTTTTAGATACATTAAAAGCAGGAAACCGGCCAAAGAGTCGGTTGGGCCGCTGGACGAAAATGGTGTTAAAGGGGCGATCAAGGAGGACAAAGCCGTAGCGGAGAAATTAAACGAATTCTTTGCTTCGGTCTTCACCGAGGAGGATTTGGGGGGGACACCGGTGCCGGAAAGAATATTTGAAGCGGGGGAATCGGAGAAACTAAACAAATTCTCTGTAACCTTGGAGGATGTAATGGGTCAGTTCAGCAAGCTGAAGAGTAGTAAATCACCGGGACCTGATGGTATTCATCCCAGAGTATTAATAGAACTAAAAAATGAACTTGCGGAGCTACTGTTAGAAATATGCAATCTGTCCCTAAAATCGAGTGTAATACCGGAAGACTGGAGGGTAGCCAATGTTACTCCGATTTTTAAGAAGGGTTCCAGAGGAGATCCGGGAAATTATAGACCGGTGAGTCTGACGTCGGTGCCGGGCAAGATGGTGGAGGCTATTATTAAGAATAAAATTGCAGAGCATATACAAAAACATGGACTGATGAGACAAAGTCAGCACGGATTTAGTGAAGGGAAGTCTTGCCTCACCAATCTAATGCATTTTTTTGAGGGGGTAAGCAAACATGTGGACAATGGGGAGCCGGTTGATATTGTATATCTGGATTTTCAGAAGGCGTTTGACAAAGTGCCGCACGAAAGACTCCTGAAGAAATTGCAGAGTCATGGAATCGGAGGTAGGGTATTATTATGGATTAAGAACTGGTTGAAAGATAGGAAGCAGAGAGTAGGATTGCGTGGCCAGTATTCTCAGTGGAGGAGGGTAGTTAGTGGGGTCCCGCAGGGGTCTGTGCTGGGTCCGTTGCTTTTTAATGTATTTATAAATGACCTAGAGATGGGAATAACTAGTGAGGTAATTAAATTCGCCGATGACACAAAATTATTCAGGGTCGTCAAGTCGCAGGAGGAATGTGAACGATTACAGGAGGACCTTGCGAGACTGGGAGAATGGGCGTGCAAGTGGCAGATGAAGTTCAATGTTGACAAGTGCAAAGTGATGCATGTGGGTAAGAGGAACCCGAATTATAGCTACGTCTTGCAAGGTTCCGCGTTAGGAGTTACGGATCAAGAAAGGGATCTGGGTGTCGTCGTCGATGATACGCTGAAACCTTCTGCTCAGTGTGCTGCTGCGGCTAGGAAAGCGAATAGAATGTTGGGTGTTATTAAGAAGGGTATGGAGTCCAGGTGTGCGGATGTTATAATGCCGTTGTATCGCTCCATGGTGCGACCGCACCTGGAGTATTGTGTTCAGTACTGGTCTCCGTATCTCAAAAAAGATATAGTAGAATTGGAAAAGGTACAGCGAAGGGCGACGAAAATGATAGTGGGGATGGGACGACTTTCCTATGAAGAGAGGCTGAGAAGGCTAGGGCTTTTCAGCTTGGAGAAGAGACGGCTGAGGGGAGATATGATAGAAGTGTATAAAATAATGAGTGGAATGGATCGGGTGGAGGTGAAGCGACTGTTCACGCTATCCAAAAATACTAGGACTAGAGGGCATGAGTTGAAGCTACAGTGTGGTAAATTTAAAACGAATCGGAGAAAATTTTTCTTCACCCAACGTGTAATTAGACTCTGGAATTCATTGCCGGAGAACGTGGTACGGGCGGTTAGCTTGACGGAGTTTAAAAAGGGGTTAGATAGATTCCTAAAGGACAAGTCCATAGACCGCTATTAAATGGACTGGAAAAATTCCTCATTTTTAGGTACAACTTGTCTGGAATGTTTTTACGTTTGGGGAGCGTGCCAGGTGCCCTTGACCTGGATTGGCCACTGTCGGTGACAGGATGCTGGGCTAGATGGACCTTTGGTCTTTCCCAGTATGGCACTACTTATGTACTTATGTACTTATCTACAAAAGTGTATAGAACTAATTGAGTCCTGGATCTCAATTCACCGCCTGAAGCTAATAAAAAAACCCCCAACAAAGTTTCTTTGGATAGGTCCAAGTATTGAAGTGAGATACAGGCAGAATTTTATGTCTGGTGTGAATTGAATTTGTTTTCCCTACATTTGCATTCTAAAATTCTAGGAGTAAAATTGGACAACTCTTCATCCGTGCAACAGCACATCTCCCAAATTATGAAGACACTGTATTACATCCTTGGGCAGCAAAGAAATACCTGACTACACTTTTCAAATATCGGTTCAGTCTCTTATACTATCTCGCTTTGGTTACTGTAATCTCATTCTGATTTGTTGCTCTAAGGCATTGATTAACCACATACAGGGAATGCAAAATACTACTGTTAATTAGTTTCCCTTTTTTACACAAATTGCAATCCACCCTGAACTGTTCAGAAGACCTGAAATAACGTAACATGTGCAGATTTGTTCTGCAGTATCTTCCATTTATTTATTTAAAATCGTATATACTGCTTTAATGGACTTGCAGAGCAAAGTGATTTACAGAGATTATTGAATCAGTCACTCTCTTTTCAGCAGATGATCTGCAGAAATTGCCTCATACATTTACTTTGTCCAAATTACAATATTTTAGTTCACTACATTTAGGTTGCCCAAAGGTGGCAACTTGTTGTAAAATGCTCTAGGATTATTCTGGGGAAATTCAAGTGAGAAAGAACATCCCCTTTGCTGAAATCTTCACACTGGCTCCCAGTGGGGGGCTCAGGCTGATTTTTAACATTTTATGCTTGACTTTTAAGATGTTGTGTGGAATGTATCCTTCCTATTTAGAGAAGTTCATGGTTACCAGATTTGGCTTAAAATCAATATGAACATTGCACTTCTATAGATTTGGCTCATAGGGACTTGATATACCACCTTTCTGGTGTTTTTGCAACTACATTCAAAGCAGTTTGCATAGTATACAGTGGGGGAAATAAGTATTTGATCCCTTGCTGATTTTGTAAGTTTGCCCACTGACAAAGACATGAGCAGCCCATAATTGAAGGGTAGGTTATTGGTAACAGTGAGAGATAGCACATCACAAATTAAATCCGGAAAATCACATTGTGGAAAGTATATGAATTTATTTGCATTCTGCAGAGGGAAATAAGTATTTGATCCCCCACCAACCAGTAAGAGATCTGGCCCCTACAGACCAGGTAGATGCTCCAAATCAACTCATTACCTGCATGACAGACAGCTGTCGGCAATGGTCACCTGTATGAAAGACACCTGTCCACAGACTCAGTGAATCAGTCAGACTCTAACCTCTACAAAATGGCCAAGAGCAAGGAGCTGTCTAAGGATGTCAGGGACAAGATCATACACCTGCACAAGGCTGGAATGGGCTACAAAACCATCAGTAAGACGCTGGGCGAGAAGGAGACAACTGTTGGTGCCATAGTAAGAAAATGGAAGAAGTACAAAATGACTGTCAATCGACAAAGATCTGGGGCTCCACGCAAAATCTCACCTCGTGGGGTATCCTTGATCATGAGGAAGGTTAGAAATCAGCCTACAACTACAAGGGGGGAACTTGTCAATGATCTCAAGGCAGCTGGGACCACTGTCACCACGAAAACCATTGGTAACACATTACGACATAACGGATTGCAATCCTGCAGTGCCCGCAAGGTCCCCCTGCTCCGGAAGGCACATGTGACGGCCCGTCTGAAGTTTGCCAGTGAACACCTGGATGATGCCGAGAGTGATTGGGAGAAGGTGCTGTGGTCAGATGAGACAAAAATTGAGCTCTTTGGCATGAACTCAACTCGCCGTGTTTGGAGGAAGAGAAATGCTGCCTATGACCCAAAGAACACCGTCCCCACTGTCAAGCATGGAGGTGGAAATGTTATGTTTTGGGGGTGTTTCTCTGCTAAGGGCACAGGACTACTTCACCGCATCAATGGGAGAATGGATGGGGCCATGTACCGTACAATTCTGAGTGACAACCTCCTTCCCTCCGCCAGGGCCTTAAAAATGGGTCGTGGCTGGGTCTTCCAGCACGACAATGACCCAAAACATACAGCCAAGGCAACAAAGGAGTGGCTCAGGAAGAAGCACATTAGGGTCATGGAGTGGCCTAGCCAGTCACCAGACTTTAATCCCATTGAAAACTTATGGAGGGAGCTGAAGCTGCGAGTTGCCAAGCGACAGCCCAGAACTCTTAATGATTTAGAGATGATCTGCAAAGAGGAGTGGACCAAAATTCCTCCTGACATGTGTGCAAACCTCATCATCAACTACAGAAGACGTCTGACCGCTGTGCTTGCCAACAAGGGTTTTGCCACCAAGTATTAGGTCTTGTTTGCCAGAGGGATTAAATACTTATTTCCCTCTGCAGAATGCAAATAAATTCATATACTTTCCACAATGTGATTTTCCGGATTTAATTTGTGATGTGCTATCTCTCACTGTTACCAATAACCTACCCTTCAATTATGGGCTGCTCATGTCTTTGTCAGTGGGCAAACTTACAAAATCAGCAAGGGATCAAATACTTATTTCCCCCACTGTATACAGGTACTTATTTGTACCTGGGGCAATGGAGGGTTAAGTGACTTGCCCAGAGTCATAAGGAGCTGCAGTGGGAATTGAACCCAGTTCCCCAGGATCAAAGTCCGCTGCACTAACCACTAGGCTACTCTTCCACTCCTTGGGATTCTGGAATCTTGCTATTCTTTGGGGTTCTACATGGAATGTTGCTACTCTTTGAGATTGTGCCTGGAATCTTGTTAATGGGACTTGATATGCCCGCCTTTCTGTGGTTTTTGCAACTACATTCAAAGTGGTACTTATTTGTACCTGGGGCAATGGAGGGTTAAGTGACTTGCCCAGAGTCACAAGGAGCTGCAGTGGGAATCGAACTCAGTTCCCCAGGATCAAAGTCCGCTGCACTAACCACTAGGCTACTCTTCCACTCCTTGGGATTCTGGAATCTTGCTATTCTTTGGGGTTCTACATGGAATGTTGCTACTCTTTGAGATTGTGCCTGGAATCTTGTTAATGGGACTTGATATGCTGCCTTTCTGTGGTTTTTGCAACTACATTCAAAGTGGTACTTATCTGTACCTGGGGCAATGGAGGTTTAAGTGACTTGCCCAGAGTCACAAGGAGCTGCAGTGGGAATTGAACTCAGTTCCCCAGCATCAAATTCCACTGCACTAACCACTAGGCTACTCCTCTACGCCTTCCTCTTTGGGATTCCGGAATCTTGCTATTCTTTGGGGTTCTACACGGAATGTTGCTACTCTTTGAGATTGTGCCTGGAATCTTGTTAATGGGACTTGATCTACTGCCTTTCTGTGGTTTTTGCAACTACATTCAGAGCAGTTTACATAGTATATACAGGTACTTATTTGTACCATGGGCAATGGAGGGTTAAGTGACTTTCCCAGAGTCACAAGGAGCTGCAGTGGGAATCAAACACCAGGATCAAAATCCGCTGCACTAACCACTAGGCTACTCCTCCACTAGCAACATTCCCTGTAGAATCTCAAATAGTAACAACCACTAGGCTACTCTTCCACTCCTTGGGATTCCGGAATCTTGCTATTCTTTGGAGTTCTACATGGAATGTTGCTACTTTGAGATTGTGCCTGGAATCTTGCTAATGGGACTTGATATACTGCCTTTCTGTGGTTTTTGCAACAACATTCAAAGTGGTTTACATGGTATATACAGGTACTTATTTGTACCTGGGGCAATGGAGGGTTAAGTGACTTGCCCAGTCACAAGGAGCTGGGATTTCCATGGTTAAACAAAGATTGATACGAGATTCTTAGGGTCCATTTTTCCTTGCTTGTCGAATTCTAGCCCATAACACTTTTGAAGTAAATTATTTGACATTTTAAAAATGAAAAACTTGGTTATTTGATAAATATTTTCAACATAGTTAGAAAGAATTCCTTCGATTCATTATAATTGCAGGATTATGCAATTTGATATTGCGAATCTCACATTTTTTTGCTGAAATCCATTTAGAGCCTGTGTTTTAAGATATTCCAATATGGCAGAGAAATGTATGTGGTTTATTAAAAACACACTGGCCTACCTTGAGGATTCATCCCACCTTTGTACAGATGAGGTGCATGGTGGCATATACCAGAAATGGGAATATATGTAGGCCAGATATTTGGGCCAATTAATAATCCAGGATATATGATCTGTGCTAATTGTTCTATCTGTTGTTTCATCATGCAGGGTTCCCAGCAGTATCCGAGGACAGGAAAAACAATAGCTTTGAAATATCACACTATATATACGGTGACACTGTGATTTGAGTTATATCAGACCCACATCTAGGACTTTCAAGACTAGGATGATTGAGCGTTGGCACTGCATCACTTGAAGAAAGATGGAAGAACCGATGGTGCGTCATTGTATTACAAAAAAATCATTGTTTTGAACAACTTCAAATTTATGATCAGATGCCAAGCACACCAAAAGACAAGGTAAGGCATGTGCTCTGGCAATGGGAGTAGAGATGAATATTTATTTTTAATACCATTGAACGCTTTGGGCTGAACACTCAATTTGAATGGAATGCTTTTATACAAGACTAGTAAAAGAGGCCCGTTTCGAACAGAAAGGAACCTGGCGCAAGGTTCCAGGGCCCCCTCCTCCTCTTCTCTCCCTCCCCCTCCTCCTCTTCTCTCCCTCCCCCTCCTCCTCCTCTTCTCCCCTCCCTCCTCCTCTTCTCCCCATCCCCTCTTCTCCCTCCCCCCTCCTCCCCCTCACCCCTCCTCTCTTGCATGTCAGGACCCCCCCACCCTCTCTCTCGTCTCAGGACCTCCACCCCCTCTCTCTTTTGTCTCAGGACCCCCTCCTCCGATTTCCCTCCCTCTGTGTCTGTGGCCTGCGAGTGCAAAGTGGACGTGTGCTGTTTAAAAAGTTTTACCTCCTGCTCGGCCGCCAACACTGAAGTGCAGCAAGTACAGACGCTGCTTCAGACAGGCTGTGGTTTCAGCTGTTCCTCTGGTCCCGCCCTCATTTCCTGTTTGCGGAAACAGAGCGATTGCAATTGCTTGTGGTTGGTCCCTTCTCCTTCTGACGTCGCGTTTCTTTCCCTGGCAACTGCGATTACGAACCCCACGAACACTACACGGCTTCACTGCCACGGAGTCAGCTTCAGAACGTTGGAGGTGCGAATTATTATATTAGATAGGGCACTGTTTGACTCTGGAATTTAACTGGTTGATTTGGTCAGTCATTGCCCTGAGAAACTGGATGCTTTTCAATCTGAGCATCTTTTTAATTTGGCAGCCATCTTGATTTTGTCTCAGAAAATTTCACTATACTGATGCAGCAGGACGCGAAACAAGGAGACCTTGTTGGGAACAGAACTGTAGGAGGACACATTTTGAGAGGGAACTGAATTGCAGGAAAATATATTTGAGAAAAGTGATTTGGTCTTTGAAAGCAGATAAGTGACTACGGGGCTCATTTTTGAAAAGACAAAAATGTCTAAAAAGTGTCATAAAGAAGCATTTTAACGTTTTTCTCACCAAACTGTCCAAATCAGTATTTTCAAAACCTATTTTTAGATGTTTTGCTATGAAGTCCATCAGAAGTGTGTTCAAATCACAAGGAGGCATGTTGGGGGCATTTTGAAGGTGGGATTAGGGCATGCCTAACACTTGGACATTTTACAGCCATAATGGAACAAAAACGTCCAGGACTAAAACCAAGATGTTTTGGTCTAGACCTGCTTTCAGAAAAAATAAGGCACAAAAAGGTGCCCTAAATGACCAGATGACCACTGGAATCAGGGCTGATGCCAATACCCCCCAGAAGTCACTGACCCCCCTCTCACCCCCCCCCCCCCCCCGCCAAACATGAACAAAAATATGGCTTACCAGCCTCTAGGACAGCCTCATATGTTAAAGGCAGGTCTATTAGAGTAGCATGCAGGTCCCTGCAGTTGTGTAGTGGTTGGTGCAGTGCACTATGAAGTGGGACAACCAGGACCCTATCTCCCTCTGTCACACTTGTGGTGGAAACTGTAACCACTCCCAAGGTCACCAAAACCCTACTGTATTCACATATAGGTGTCCTCTTCACCCATAAGGGCTATTGTAGTGGTGTACAGTAGGGAACAGTGGATTTTGGGTGGGTTTTGGAGGGCTCAGGGGACAAGGGAGCAAAGGTGACACGTGTACCTGGGAGCATTTTTATGAACGTAAGTGCCCTCTAGGGTGCCCCACTGCTCTCCTGGGATGTTGGGGGGGGGACCATTCTACTAAAAAAATACTGGCTCCTCCTACATCCCAATGGCATGTATCTCTACTTTTTGCACCTGTTCATATTTTTTTTCTCAAAAATGGACCAAAAAACCCCAAAACATTCAAATCACAAAACCTTGTTCAAAACAGTATTAAAAAAAAAAAAAAAGAAGTTGTTTTTCTTTTTTGAAAATGACCTTCTTTCCTATTTGGATTTTGGACGTTTTGTGGAAAACGTTTAAAATCAGATTTAGATGTCATATCGAAAATGCCTCTCCAAATTGTTGTTTTTCTAAAAAGGGATAAGACCACATGGAAATTATTTTTACAAGATGTGCATTTGAATGCTGAGACAAACCAAAGATTAATAAAGGAGGTTTTTTTGGTCCAACTATGGTTTTTCTCTACTTTATGTATAAATATATTTTTTCTACATGAATTTTTTAAAAGGGGATATCTTGGTTCAACCAATTATTAATCAGTTCTCCTTTACTTGTTGGCTGTGGCGAATAGGGTTTGAATGCTGAGGTGTTCCACTTCCAAGTCCCCCTATCTATTAATATTTTAACCTCTCAGCTTTAGAAATAAAAATAGTTATAACAGTTGTGTGTTTTTGGTATTAAAACTGCTATCTCACTGTTGGTTTGGTGATTTCAATTACCCCAATATGGGCTGGATAAATGACACATCAGAAAATGCTAGTCAGATCAAGCTCCTAGATGAAATAAATGTCTGCTTCATGGACCAGCCTGGTCAGGAATCAAGGGAAGCAATTTTAGATCCAGTCCATTATTGGAACGCAAGATTTGGTACAAGAGTTAACAATATTGGGGCCACTTGGAGAAATGTGATCAAATTTGACTTAACTGAAATAAGGACACACAAGATATCTACCGAGTTAGCATTTAACTTTCAAAAGGAAGACTATGAAGAAAAAAATTAAAAAAAAAGAGCAGCTGCGATAGTTAAGAGTTTACATCAGGCACGGATGTTTAAAAATACCATTTTGGAAGTCCAGACCAGTAGCCTAATGGTTAGTATATGGGCTGGAACTGGGTTCAAGTCCCGCTGTGGCTCCTTGTTATCACGGGCAAGTCACTTAACCGCCATTGCCTTCGGTACAAAAACTTGGACTGTGGGGCCACTAGAGACAGAGGAAGTACCTACTACTACAGAAAGGAAGTATTTCAAATCCATGACTCTTTACCCTTTACATGTATTAAAAGGGTAGAAAAAAACACATTGTCTCATCCTCTCATCCCAATACAAGGTGAACAAACCCACAAATATAATCACCCCAGACCACACCTTCCCTATCTCAGATAGCCTGAAAATCCTCAGCGTGACAATCACCGAAACCTCACCCTAGAGACCCAAGTGAAAACAACAACAAAGAAAATGTTCCACTCAATGTGTAAACTCAAACATCTGAAACCATTCTTCCCACACTATTCTTCCCATGAGAAATATTTCGCAACCTGATACAATCAATGGTACTAAGCCACGTAGACTACTGCAACAGCATCTACGCAGGATGCAAAGAACAACTTATAAAGAAACTACAGACCAACCAAAACATGGCAGCCAGGCTAATATTTGGAAAAACGCGTTTTGAAAGTGCAAAACCCCTCCGAGAAAAACTACACTGGCTCCCAATTAAAGAACGTATCGCCTTCAAAATCTGCACAATGGTCCACAAAATTATCTACGGTGAAGCCCCAGGATATATGGCAGAGCTCATAGACCCGCCTTCCAGAAACACAATCAGATCAACAAGAACATACCTAAATCTTCACTACCCAAGCTGCAAAGGACTCAAATACAAATCAACCTATGCAAGCAGCTTTTCCTACATAAGCACACAACTGTGGAATGCACTACCAAAAGCCGTGAAAACAACCTACGACCATCTAAACTTCAGGAAATCACTAAAAACCTACCTATTCAAAAAAGCATACCTTACTGACATAACCTAAAAGCCGGAACCCTGATACACAACTAACTAAAGCTAGAATTGGACTCAATGCAACTCCTCCTCGCTACGATTCCCAAATATGTCTGTAGCACAAGTATCTACTCTACCATAATACCACTTTGTATTTGTTCTTTGCCGGCTGGCGTACGCCTACGGTTTTATGTAAGACACATTGAGCCTGCAAATAGGTGGGAAAATGTGGGATACACATGTAACAAATTAATAAATAAAATGACAGCTGCCATGTTTAAAAGGTGAGGTGAAAGAGGCCATAAGAGTCAAAAGAACATCTTTCCAAAAAAGATCTGAATAAAACAAAACAAAACAGAAAGCAGCATAAGCACTGGCAAGTTAGTTGCAAAGCATCGATAGTGAAGACTCGTATAAAATTTTAAATAAAAGGTTGTTGTAGAGGTAAAAACTCATAATAAAATATTTTTCAGGGACAAAAGAAGTAGAAAGCCTGCGAGGGAGCCAGTGGGGCTGTTAGATAATCAAATAGTAAAACAGACACTTAGGGAAGACAAGGACATAGCAGAAAGACTGAGTACCGAAAAATGGCCTGTGCTGGTGTCAACGCGTGCAGGTCCATTTTCAATGCACCTGTAGAAAAGGCCTTTTTTGGGGGCCAAAAGTGGACATGCGGCAAAATCAAAACTGGCGCACGTCCATTTTGGTCCAGAGACCTTCCCGCCACCCCTTGACCTAGCAGTAAGGTCTCACGCCTTAACTGGGTGGTAATGGTCTACGCGCATACAATGCCAATTACCACCCAGTTAGCACTGCATGCCGGAAGTTTTCCGGCACCCTTAGTGGACACACAGAAAAAATGAAATTATCGCCCAGGCCACACAGTAATTCAAAATTGACGCTTGTAAGAAGCACGTATGCGCCTACGTGGCTTTGTAAAAGGGCTCCTAAGTGAATTTTCTCCAGTCTTTACCTGAGGAGGAAGGAAAGGAGCTACCCATGGTAGAAAAATGGTATTTAAGAATTGAAACAAATCTTGGTGAACCTGGAAGACGAGGCATATTTTCAAAGCACTTAGCCTTCCAAAGTTCCATAGAAACCTATGGAACTTTGGAAGGCTAAGTGCTTTGAAAATATGCCTCATAATAAGGCAAATTGACAGGCTGGTATTCAGTAAAACACGATTCGATAGTGCTAAACCCCTCTGAGAAAAGCTGCACTGGCTCCCAATCAAAGAACGGATCAGCTTCAAAATCTGCTCTCTGGTCCACAAAATTATCTACGGCATAGTCCCAGGATACATGACAGACCTCATAGATCTACCAACCAGAAACAGAATCAGATCATCATGATCATATTTAAACCTACACTACCCAAATTGCAAAGGACTTAAAGACAAAACAAGCATCCAGCTTCTCCTACATAAGCGCACAACTATGGAATGGACTCCCAAAAGCTGTGAAAACAATCCACAACC
Source organism: Microcaecilia unicolor (assembly GCF_901765095.1). Taxonomy (NCBI): domain Eukaryota; kingdom Metazoa; phylum Chordata; class Amphibia; order Gymnophiona; family Siphonopidae; genus Microcaecilia; species Microcaecilia unicolor. Next base: position 359,148,648 of record NC_044035.1, on the reverse strand, counting down.
ACCTAACCTTCAGGAAATCACTGAAAACCAATCTCTTCAAAAAGGCTTACCCCACCGATCCAACGTAAATCCCCACACCCAGCAACACAGCATAACCAATGATCGTACCGGACAATCTACAACTTTCATTCCTTTGACCCTCATGGAGCCTGACACACACCCACATCATTTGTCCACAATATAACCTTGTATTTGTTATCAACCGACTTGGCGAATGCCTTTACGGTATTATGTAAGCCACATTGAGTCTGCAAATAGGTGGGAAATGTGGGGTACAAATGTAACAAATCTACCTATATAATTCACAACCCCAACGTTCTAAATGAAGCCACCACTGGAAGTTGAAGCGTCGAGATAGTCGCTTTCCCCATCAGTGTGTGCCCTGCCCTCGCGTCACTACGTGATGACAATGAGGGCGAAGCACTGACACTGGACGAAACGGAGCACCAGCACCAATGAAGACATAACCGCTCACACTGCAGCACCGACAACACGAACAGCGCTGACAGAAGAAATCCATTTTGATGGCCATGCTCCTGCTCTCCGTATGTGAGTCACCCCCCCTCCCCCAAACAAGCTAGCGCCCGTTTCATTGCTCTAAGAAACGGGCCTTACTGAAAACTCAAAAATGAAATTGATGATCTATTATTAGTAATCTGTAACCTGCCAATTTTTCAAAAGGGTTTCAGGGGTGATTTGACAAACTACTGACTGGTAAAAGCCTGATGTCAGTGCTAGGAAAAATAGCAGAAATTATTAAAAAGAACAAAATTACTAAACAAAGACAAACATGGTTTAGTGGGACAGAGTCAACATGGATTCAGCTACGGGAAATTTTGCCTCACCGATCTGCTACATTTTTTTTTAAAGGCCTGAATAAACATGTAGTTAAAGGTGAGCCATTTATGTAGTGTAACTAAATGTTCAGAAAGTTTTTGACAAAGCCCCTTATGCGAGACTCCTAAGAAAATGTTAAAAAATCCATAGGATAGGAGGCAACATTCTGTTGTGGATTAGGAACTGGTTAAAAAGAAAGAGTAGGGTTGAGTGACCGGTTCTCTCAATGGAGGAAGGTGAAAAGTGGAGTGCCACTAAGGATCTGCACCGGGACCAGCGTTTTTAATATTAATAAATAATCTGGAAATGGGAACAATGAGAGATCAAATTTGTAGATGACAAAACTTTGAATAGTTGTTAAACCGAATGCAGATTGTGTGAAATTGAAGGAAGATCTTGGGAGGCTGGAAGACCAGATATCCAAACAGCAAATGAAATGTTAATGTGGATAAGTGCAAAGTGATGCACATTGGGGAAAAATAACCCAAATGATATATACATGATGCTAGATTCCACATCAGGTATCACCACCTAAGAAACAGATCTAAGTGTCATTGTGGGCAACAATTTGAAATCTGTTGAGTGCGCAGCGGAGGCCAAAAAAGGAAACAGAATGATAGGAAATTTTAGGAAAGGAATAGAAAATAAAACAAAAATATTACAATGCCTTTATATCACTTCATGATGTTTACTCTTTCCTGAAGTACAAAGACTAAGGGGGGGAAACTCCTTGAAGTTATATGGTAATACTTTTAAAACAAACAGGACTTCATTGCTGGAGGATGTGGTGAAAGCAGTTAGTATAGCTAAATAGGATTCAACACTGATCACAATAAAAAGTAACCAATGAAATTAATGCAATTCTTGCACCCCAAACAGTTAAGTTTTCAAATGTTCATTGACGTGGTAGCCGTGTTAGTCCACTTTTAAAGGTATTTAAATAGAAATAAAACAAAAAAATATTAAAGAAAATAAGACGGTACCTTTTTTATTGGATTAATACATTTTTTGATTAGCTTTCGAAGAAAACCCTTCTCTCCTTCAGATCAGAAATTTCTGATCTCTGATCTGAAAAAGGGTTACCTTAACAAGCTAATCAAAAAATGTATTAATCCAATAAAACAGGCATCATCTTATTTTCTTTTCTATGTTTTTGTTTTATTTCTATTACCTCAAATATTTTCAAAATAAGAAGAGCAGATTCTTTCAATTTGAATTGGCAAATTATTCCAGATTTCAGCTCCTAAATAACACAGAGAATTTCACCCCCTTAAAACTTGAAAAAGCCAGAATGAAACTTTTTGCTCATTGAAAGTACACAATACTTCATCAAACCAACAGTACTTAGCCCCATTAAAGATTTATAGATCATACAAGCTATCTTAAAAAACAGTTCTAGTATGGATTGGAAGCCAATGAAGTTTCTTCAACACAGGAGAAGTCCTCTCAAACTTGCTAACCCTGTGCAGCAGTGTTGTGGAGTATAACTGTAGCCTTTTTAACAATTTTGCAGAGATCCCACCAGACAGAGTTGCAATAATCTAAATAAGGTAAAAGTATTGCCTATGCGACATCTAAAACTTTGAATACTCAAGGATGAGTGAACAGCCCAGCCCGTAGCTGGTGCAACCTAAAAAACATTTTTTTGACCAAGACATTAATTTGATCATCCAATGTCAGCCTAGAATCTAACATTACACCTAAAAACTTCTGTATTATCAATCTGAAGAATTTCTCCAGTATCTAGATGGAAAGATTTCAAATGAAGATTATCAAAATTGCTAAACCAAACTAGTTTTGTTTTTTGTTTATTACGTTTTAGAAAGTTACTTTGAGTCCAAGAATCAACCAAGGAAAAATATCTTTTTTTTTTTTTTTTTTTTTAATAATTCTATGGTTTTGTCCCAGGTTTCAAGTGCAGGACATAAAGATTTCAAAGCCACTCTTATCCCTGTGGGTTGGCAGCATGGTATCTTGGTGCTTCCTGGGATTCTGCTTGATTGGCCACATGGGCCTTTGGTCCGACCCAGTATGGCAATTCTTATGGTTTTTATTTTCACTGGTTTTGCCAGGCTCCTGTTTCTCGGGCTAGCCAGGGTCCTATTCTAGATGTTTAATATTGCTGTATATTGTTTCTGTTGAAAATGAGGTTGTAGCTTCCGATCAGAACACACCCCTTCCCGTGCACTCCGCTCCATGGATAAATCCTTCTTATCTGTTCCCTTCTCCACTACTGCCAACTCCAGACTTCGCGCCTTCTGTCTCGCTGCACCCTACGCCTGGAATAAACTTCCTGAGCCCCTACGTCTTGCCCCATCCTTGGCCACCTTTAAATCTAGACTGAAAGCCCACCTCCTTAACATTGCTTTTGACTCGTAACCACTTGTAACCACTCGCCTCCACCTACCCTCCTCTCTTCCTTCCCGTTCACATTAATTGATTTGATTTGCTTATTTATTTTTTGTCTATTAGATTGTAAGCTCTTTGAGCAGGGACTGTCTTTCTTCTATGTTTGTGCAGCGCTGCGTACGCCTTGTAGCGCTATAGAAATGCTAAATAGTAGTAGTAGAAGGCACAAAAAAGGCACTTGTAGGACAGATGATCACACATGAGGCATGACCACTTTTAGAAGAGAGAAGGGGCACAAAAATTCTGATTAATTATAGCTAAAAGGACCAAAAGAATCAGCAACTAGAAACCTGAGGTGCAGGGGGCAGTCCTTTTCTCCAAAACTTAAGACCACTGACTTCTTAAGCATCCTGCTGCACCAGCAAGGTAAAATCTTGATGACACTTCAGCCAGAAACACATTTATACATATAGTCTTAGTTATGTCCCTGAAAGGAGCCACCATTCTAAAATGTCTTCAGAAACATTTCATGACATTTATAAGCATGAAAAATATGTCCACAAGAAAAAATAAAATCAAATATTCAGCATTATCCTGACCATTTATTAAATTATAACAGAAGTGAAAATCGGTCTAGAGCTCAGTCCCAGTCCCCGTCCCCATCAGCGTCCGGATTATCCTCTCGTGGAGGCTCCTGAAATTGGATATTTGCCAGCATGTCCCGCATGGCAGCCATCAGTCTGTTCACACCCTGGTTCAGGTCCCGCCCTGCGTCAGCATCTTCACCAGCAGCAGGCCGGAGCTCCCCCTGTAAGACACAGCCAGATACAGTCACTTACTGTCAGGGCTGAGGCCCTCCATAATTCACAGTCCATCAAGAGCACAGGCTAAGCTCCCTCTACAACACACAGCAGCTGTGTAATCACGTAGGAATTCAATGAATCAAACTCTGTTCAAACAAGAACAGATGTTGGCCAGGTCTCGCTGATGGCGAGTTAACACAGTAGAGCCATGAACACAGTTGCTAGAGTTGTCAGAAGCAGTGGTACAGAACTGTCCTGCTTGTTCTTGCTCTGGTCTGCTCACCTCTGCAGCAGCAAAAGACATCTTACTTCCACCTATCATAGCCAAAAGACCAAAAGGTAGTATCTCCACAAGCATCTCATCTGCCATGATGCCAAGGTTGGTGCTGGTGGCATGAAGGGAAGTCATTATGAAATCCCCCTGAAAGGCTGCAAACAGCAGGCCAAGCAGGCTCCCCTCCTCCTCCTTTTCATGGACCCTGCCGCCACTACTTAGAAACAAGCTCAGTGGCTGGGGGATGACACTCCCTCTTTGCCTCCAAGCAGCCTCATGGCAGATGCCTCTGGCGACCTATAGTTTTAAGTCTTGTTCAGAGGGTAACTATGTGGAATATGGCTGCCTGGTTTGCATGGGGTGAGCTAGCTGGAGTGGTTGGGGAGCGAGACTGCTAAAGCCAAAAGTGAGGGACTTGAGAATCTAGGTAAAGACAAGGTAGGGGAGATGGGAAGAGGAGGCGGGGGTGGAGGTGAGACTAGAGAAAGGGAGACTGGCGGGGACCCAGGCCATCTTATACATCCTGTATACAATTAGCAGTCTCTCGTGAAACTGCATGTTCATATGTGGCTCCCAAACTCTGGAATACACTTCCCCTAGCACTAAAAACTGAACCTTTGTACTTTGCGTTTAAGAAACTTCTCAAAACATGGCTCTTCCAACAGGTTTTTAACCCTGAAATTCTCTTATCCTTTACCCCCTCAGTCTTCTCTTGCCTCTCTTCTTCAGCTGTCTGCTCTGCTTTGAACTTTTTGAAAAATTTCTAAACTGCCTAGCTGCTAATTTGTGACTGGCGGTGCATCAAACCTTGTAAAATAAATAGTAATAATAATAATAATGGTGATAGCTGTGCCTACGGGAAAAACCATACAAAATTGCCTCTTACCATAACAACCCTATTTATTACTCAGTACCTACCATATATGTAACCACGTGATGTATATATACACCATAATCTGTTCCATTCATGTTATATTCCATGTTTGTTTACCATGTATGTAAGCACCTTAACGCAATACTATTTGTAATTTCTGTTACTCGGAAATGGCAACCGCCATTACGGCAAATGTAAGCCACATTGAGCCTGCAAATTGGTGGGACAATGTGGGATACAAATGCTACAAATAATAATAACAATAATAACAACCTTAATAAAATCACCAAAAAAGTTAATGGTCTAGAAAAAAAACATCTTTAAAACAAATGCCTTTTCTCACATGGATTGTTTCTGATTATTTATTTAGACCACACTATTTAATATTCTAGGTGGTTTACAAAAATAACATCCATAATAAATTCATACAAAAACAATTTCTTCAATACAAAAACTAAAACAAAACTAAAAACTTCCAAGAACACGAGGACTGCCAGTGGTTAGAGCAGCAGACTGGGCACTGCTACCTCTTGTGTCCTTGAGCAAGTCACTTTGCCCTCCATTGTCTTAAGTACAACTTAGATTGTGAGTGCAGTGGGGACAAAGAAATAACTCATTTACTTGAGCATGGAGCTTGTCTTGAGCTCGGATTTACCAATTAAATCTAAATGTCAAATCCAATGATTGTTTTTATTTTGAAAACACAGTCTTTTCTGCAGGCCTAGTCCCGGGTCTCAGGATTTAAGGTGAATCAGACCTTGTCTTGGTTTGAGTCAAGGGTCCTCATCAGGCTCTCTTCCTCACTTCAGGAGGTAATGAAAAAGTTTATTTGGGGGGGGGGCAAGAAGTTCATGCTTTCCCATCAGGTTCTCTTTCAAGATGTTGCTAGTGGAGCTCTGGGTGAATTATAGAGCGGCCCAAGGGCGATCAGCGATTGAATGGTCTCAAAATAATCTTGACATTCTCATGGATATTGGAAGCAATAGCTATTTTCGTCAGGCACAGACTTCAATAGGAACATAAACTGGGTGTTACATATACACCAGAGGACTGGGACTCCATTGAATGGCCCCTGACGAAAACAGCTATTTTTTTAAAAATTACATTTGTACCCCATGCTTTCCCACTCATGGCAGGCTCAATGCAGCTTACGTGGGGCAATGGAGGGTTAAGTGACTTGCCCAGAGTCACAAGGAGCTGCCTGTGCCTGAAGTTCCCCAGGACCAAAGTCCACCACCCTAACCACTAGGCCACTCCTCCACTGTTGCTACTATTTGAGATTCTAATGTTGCTATTCCACTAGCAACATTCCATGTAGAAGTCGGCCCTTGCAGATCACCAATGTGGCCGCGCAGGCTTCTGCTTCTGTGAGTCTGACGTCCTGCACATACGTGCAGGATGTCAGACTCACAAAAACAGAAGCCTGCGCAGCCTTGTACATGGAATGTTGCTAGTGGAATAGCAACATTCCATGTAGAATCTCCAATAGTAGCAACATTCCAGAATCTCAAATAGTAGCAACATTCCATGTAGAATCTCCAATAGTATCTATTTTATTTTTGTTATATTTGTACCCTGCACTTTCCCACTCATGGCAGCTCAATGCGGCTTACATGGGGCAATGGAGGGTTAAGTGAGTCACAAGGAGCTGCCTGTGCCTGAAGTGGGAATCAAACTCAGTTCCTCAGTTCCCCAGGACCAAAGTCCACCACCCTAACCACTAGGCCACTCCTCCACTGTTGCTACTATTTGAGATTCTACATGGAATGTTGCTATTCCACTAGAAGTCGGCCCTTGCAGATCACCAATGTGGCCGCGCAGGTTTCTGCTTCTGTGAGTCTGACGTCCTGTACGTGCAGGACGTCAGACTCACAGAAACAGAAGCCTGCGCAGCCTTCTACATGGAATGTTGCTAGTGGAATAGCAACATTCCATGTAGAATCTCCAATAGTAGCAACATTCCATGTAGAATCTCCAATAGTATCTATTTTATGTTACATTTGTACCCTGCGCTTTCCCACTCATGGCAGGCTCAATGCAGCTTACATGGGGCAATGGAGGGTTAAGTGACTTGCCCAGAGTCACAAGGAGCTGCCTGTGCCTGAAGTGGGAATCAAACTCAGTTCCTCAGTCCAAAGTCCACCACCCTAACCACTAGGCCACTCCTCCACTATTGCTTCCAATATCTGCAAGAATAATGTCAAGATTATTTATCACTGGTACCTTACCCCAGATCATCTCCACTGTTGGTTATCCTCAGACATCTGCATTATGTTGGAGAGGATGTGGAGCTCAGGGCAACATTTGGTGGTCATGCCCGAAAGCCATTGCATTTTGGAAATCCATCCGCTTCCAAACATTGTGGATAACTGGTTTGAGAGTTTCCTGGGATTTCCCTGTTGAATAGAGTGATCCCAGGACTTCGGAAATATCGGACTTCACCTTAGCAGCTGCTTGGAAGACACCAGGGGTCCCACTTATAGCTAAGTGGAGATCTCGACTTTATACTGTATATAAACTGGAGAAGCCAACTGCTATTAGGCAAAATTCTTTTAAGACCTGGGTAAAGGATTGGGAATCTGTGCGTAATTCCAGTTTTGTCTTTTCTTGTGTTATTATACTTTTAGGGCTCCAGTGTCTTCCTTTACCTTTGTTTTCCCTTCTTCCTCCTTTGTTTCTATTTTTCCTTTTTCTTTAGTATTGTTTAATTAAAACAAGACTATACATATTAGAGGTTTTCTTATCTTCAAGAACATGTTGTGTTTTTCCCTTGAGCAGATTGTGCATTGTACTTGGAAGTATTTCTCTTTGTTCACTGTAACAAACACCTCGTTAAAATAAAAAATAAAAATAGAAAAGAAAACACAGTCTTTCGAAGAAACTGCTAATCACCTTTGATCTATCTTTTCAAAAAAGGTTTCTGAAAGAGCTATATTTATATTGAAGGACAGACTCTTCCATTTTTCTTATGAACTGTGTTATTCACGGAATTTTCTGTAGAATAGATAGAAATCCTGTTAGCTGTTTGCTATTAGTCATGCATTGGCAGTCTGTTTCCCCAACTGTATTGAATGTTCTGTGAAGCAGACCTCATGTTGCCCAAATGACAGCGCCTACTGGAGAAAGTCCATCGCTAAACAGATACCCACAGAAAGGCCCAGACCTTCATACAGCCCCTATCACTGTAATGAAACACACTTTATCATGTCTTCACTCCCAGTCCCTGAACTTGTAGGAGCAAAACTTGCACTATATGTGTTCCTATACAGAAAAGATATATGGGATTATAATATATGGCACTATCCAGAATTAGCAACCAGACCTTCATATGCAGACTCAGTTATTCCAACTTTTGTTGCTAAACCCTGTTACTTGCTGGAGCTGTGACCTTGCATACAGGTGAAGACTGCTGACAAGAATCCCGGATGTGCTAGAATAACATTAGCATTGATGTCATGTCTCTTGGAATTACCCTTGCAGCTGGACAGACGTTGTGGCTGGCAAATTGTACATTGTTTATGAAACCGTAATACAAACGTACATGGCACACATATAACCTGATACAAACTTCTAGCAGATGGAAGCGTGTTCTTCAGATGTTCAGTCAGTTTCAGCGCAGTCTGCTCCTTGGATGGAATGTCAACACAGCAGCCTTTTGCCTCAGATAAGAGCCCCTTTTTATACAGAAATCATGGATTTCAGCTGTGCCAATTATGTACATTCTAGCCTTGGGGGTGAGTCACACATAACACTGTTATCCCCATTGTTATGATTTCATGGCCCCAGCTTCTTGTCAATGTGGAGCCAGCGAAACAATGCTGGGGCCATGATGTGACCAAAATAGGAGAGCTTTGTTTTGCTACCTTTGTCTCCAGCGAGATTTTGGTTTGATACGTTCCAGAACTGCTTGGTTTGTTATTTTGGCTGTCCGTAGGATGCATAACAGTTGTCTCCAGCACCATAATTCAAATGCATCAATTTTTCGCCTGTCTGCCTTTCTCAGCAGCCATATGTTGCTATTGGGAAGATGATTGTACTGACCAGTCTACATTTGGTTACCAGGCTGATGTCCTTGCTCTTCCAGATGTTGTTTATGCTGACCATCACACTTCTTCCAAGTGTCAGCCGTCTCTTGATCTCAGGGGTGCACTCACCATCGTGATTAATTTTTGAGCCAAGAAAGATGAAATCTTTGACAACTTCACTTTCTTCATTGTTGATCTTGATGTCAACGTTCACATTTTTTTTTTGCTGATGTCATGATCTTTGTCTTTTTGATGTTCAGGTGCAGTCCAACCTTATCACTTTCTTCTTTGACTTTCCTGATCAGATGTTCAAGATCCTTCTTGTTTTCAACCAGCGGGGTGGTATCATCAGCATATCGGAGGTTGCTGATGTTTCTGCCACCTATTTTCACGTTGAATGCTGCTGGTGACAGAATGCATCCTTGTCATGTGTCCTTTCCAATCTTGAACCAATCTCTGTTTCCATATGACGTTCAGACTGTAGCTTCTTGATCTTGCTAGAGTGATCTTATGAGTTCAATCAGGTGTGGTGGTGTGCCCATCTCCTCCAGGCAAGTCCAGAGCTCGTTGTGCTCAAGCACATCAAATGCCTTGGTTGTGAACTTAGTTCTTTCTATTATTTAGGGCATAGTGAGCTTGGATCTAAGGATAAGAAGGAACACCTTTGCTTCTGACACTTTATTCACTAAGGCCGAGTGTCAGGTTGTATTCTATATGCGCTCACAGACATGCATGACTTTGCAAATGGAGGAAGGGGAAATGCCGCCCCCCCCCCCCAGAAAGCAAGTAAAATAGGTCTTTATTGGAAGAACACTTAAAACCCTCGAGTGCTGCTTCACCCCTCCCTTCACTTTCCCTGGATCCTCCACTCTGTTTTGTGCCTTTTATGTACTGAAAAAGCACCAACAAAACACTGATATTTTGTGCTCTCAAGAACTCTTACTTAGCTGGAAAATAAACATCGGCACTTACAATTTATAAACAGCTAAGAATCACATGTTGGGTTCTAAAGACTAGTTTCAAATTTACACTATTCACTTCTCCTATCAGGGGAAGCGCAGACTGCTGACGGCCTGCTTGTAGAGGGGATGACTGACTAAACTTTTTGTATTCATAGAACCTAATTGTCTTTTCATGACTCCAGCCAGACCGCCCCAGACACAGACACACATAGACTCATTCCTCGTTTTACCTTACAGGTTGCTTATCATAAGAAATGTACATGCAACTGAAACATTTCCCATGTCGTATGTCACTTCTACCCAAAACAGAAAATAAAACACAATTTGAGATTATTATTATTATTTTTTACAGTGGTATCACCAATGCTCACTATTGCTCGATAAGGGGCAATATTTATCACTAGATAGAATACTGAAAAACAGTATGCATTATTGTGATTGACAGCATGGCCCCAGAACAAAAAATAAAAAAAAAAGAGGTAAAAACCTGATTAAAACAATAAAAAGGCCATAAACAACAATGGAAAAGAAAATGTTTTGGTCTGCACACCCCAATTCATCAGAATCCCAAATGGGAAGAACACTCTGAATTACTTGTAAGGGTAATGGTATTTGATATTCCACCTTTCTGTGGTACAATCAACGTGAAGAAAGCAGTTTACAATTATTTTATTCAGGCAGGTACTTTCTGTCTCTAGTGGCTCACAATCTAAATATTATACCTGGAGCAATGGAGGGTTAAGTGACTTGCCCAGAGTCACAAGGATTGTAAGCCACATTGAGCCTGCAAAGAGGTGGGAAAATGTGGGATACAAATGCAGTAAATAAATAAGGAACTGCAGTAGGAATCAAACCCAGTTCCCCAGGATCTGAGCCCCCTGCAAAATCCACTAGGCTACTCCTCCACTCCACACTTATTTCAGGAAAGCAGCTGAAACATGTCCTGTAGTTGCAAGGTTATTATTATTATTTGTAGCATTTGTATCCCACATTTTCCCACCTCTTTGCAGGCTCAATGTGGCTTACATTCACCGTAATGGCGGTTGCCACTTCCGGGTAACAGAATTACAAATGGTATTGCGTTAAGGTGCAGACATACATGGTAACATATATGGAACAGATCATGGTATATATATATATATATATATATATATATATATATATATATATATATATATATATATATATATATATATATACCATGTACATACATACATGGTAAAGAAGAATGCATTATGGTATTGCATGAAGGTTCCTGAGTAATAAATTGGATTGTAGGTTAGAAAAACACATGATATACGGTATAGGATCAGACTATGGGGTAGATATTCATATAGTGGCCACCACTTTACAGATAAGTCTCCTACAGATAGTACCACTAAAAATGCTTACAGACCCATTATATTTACTTTTACAGCGGATTTTAAATATTTGGAGAAATTCAGTTACTTATCAAAAACAGTTTCCTGGTTTATACTCTGTCCCTCATGGATTCATAGAGAATTACTGCCAGCGCCCAATCAGGGTAGAGGAAGCTAACACACACTTGCTAAAGTAATGGGAAATTCTTTAAACATACCTGCACGTTAAAATTTGGCAACAGAGATCGGAAAAAGAGAGATAAACTGCTTTCATTGGATGGATGACTTGTCCTGGAAGGAAAAGAAAACAAATGCAGCTTGAAGTTCAGTTAATTAGCACTCTGTGAGCTTAAGTCCTGCTGGGGGAGGAAGAGAAGAGGACCCTCTGACTTGGGAGGAGTGGAGGACCCATGCAATCATTCCAGTAGGCTGTAGAATGGAGAGTGAGGAATCCCAGCATGCATTATTCTCCTTTAGTTCATGAAAGCCAAGCTGCTTACCTGTAACAGGGGTTCTCCATGGCCATCAGGATAAGTCAGCCACATGCTGCTGATCCCATTCAACAGCAAATAAGAACATAAAAATAACCATATAGGGTCAAACCAATGGTCCATCTAGCCCAGTATCCTGCTTCCAACGGTGGCCAATCCAGGTCACAAGTATCTGGCAGAAACCCAAATACTAGCAACATTCCACGTACAACCCCAAAGAATAGCAAGATTCTGGAATCCTAAAGAGTAACAAGATTCCATGTGGAATCTCAAGAATAGCAACATTCCATGCTACCAATCCCAGGGCAAGGAGCGGCTTCCCCATGAATACCTAAACAACAGACCATGGACTTTTCCTCCAGGAACTTGTTCAAACCTTTTTTAAACAGACAGGCTAACTGTTGTTACCACATCCTCCGGCAGCGAGTTCCAGAGCTTAACTATTCTTTCAGTTAAAAAAATATTTCCTCCTATTTGTTTTAAAAGTATTTTCCATGTCATTTCATTGCGTGTCCCTTGGTCTTTGTGCTTTTTGAAAGAGTGAAAAATCGATTCACTTCTACTCGTTCTACACCACTCAGGATTTTATAGACCTCAATCATATCCCCCCCCCCCCCCCACCACCAGCAATCTTTTTTCCAAGCTGAAGAGCCCTAGCCTTTTTAGCCTTTCCTCATATGGGAGGAGTTCCAGATTCTTCTTAGAACCTTTTCTAATTCTGTTATATCTCTTTTTTGAGATGTGGCGACCAAACTGAACACAATACTCAAGATGAGGTCGTACCATGGAATGATACAGAGGCATTATAATAGTCTTGGTCTCATTAACCATCCCTTTCCTAATAAATCCTAGCATCCTGTTTGCTTTTTTGGCTGCTGCCACACACTGGGCAGACGATTTTAGCATATTGTCTACAATGACACCTAGATCTTTTTCTTGAGTGCTGACTCCTAAGGTAGACTCTAGCATCAGGTAAGTACGATTTGGATTATTCTTCCCAATGTGCATCACTTTGCATTTGCCCACATTAAATTTCATCTGCCATTTGAGTCAACTTGCTCTCCAAGCGCCCAGAAAAGCCTTGAAGACTTTTCTGAGCATGTGCTATCGTTCCTGCCCCTAGCTTGGCTCTCCTGTTCTGTCAACTTTAGCTGTAGGTAGCTGCAACCCAAAAGGGGATAGCTGGAGGGTTTTTGTGGCTGACATCCTGCTGTCCACAGCAAACCTCCATTACAGGTAAGCAATGTCTTTTCCCATGAACATGCAAAATGTGTCAGTCATACACTGACTCCCAAGATAAAGATTCTTGCAAGTGGCTATAAACTTATTCCTTCTTTAGAACCTGTACATACAGCTGTGCTTGCATGAAGCGTTTTTTTAAATTTATTTTTAAAACACTATATAGAAAATCAGATTCAACTACGTGGTTTGCTCTATTCCATTCTTTTTCTTTTAAACACCACAAAAAAAGAAAAACAAAACAAGGGAAACTGATTATCAGGGGGTAAATTTTCTCAAGACAAACGAGCACAAAATAATTATTCAAACCCACAGCTCTGAATGAGACACCCAGAAAAATACTGGATTTAAAGTTAAACGGCTGTTCTCTGGCTGCAGCAACTTGGGAAGTGAATGTAAGCGTCTTTGAGTCCCAAAGAGGCTTGCTGGTCATTTCAGTGGCATAGCTATGGGGGTTGGGGACCCCTGACAGCCAAGGTACCTTCGCAGTGGCAAGGGGACGGGGGGAAACGGTGACAGGGGGCAGAAGCAGCAGGATGGCGGCAATGGGGAGGCAGTAGTGGCCGCGAGGGGGCGGAAGTGGCGGCAGGAGGGAGGGCCAAAATGTGGCCCTCCATCTTGGGGCTTTGGCCCCCCCGTCAAGTTCTGGCTACGCCCCTGGGTCACTGGACTAAACAGCAGAAGAATGATCCCCAAAATTTGCATTCTTAACTTCTTCTTGTGAATGGAGTCTTCCGAGCTCCAGCATTGGGCCATAAGCCCTCCGGTTCCTTGGTATGAGGAAATATCCCAGTGCAACTTGGAGAGTGGAACAATTTCTGTGGCTCTCACTCTAAGCAGAGACTGAACCTTTTTGGATGATGGAGATTTGAAGCTGATAACGGCTGCATGTAAATTTTACTACCAATTTGTCATTAGTTATCTTTTGCTCTGACTCTACTTACTAATCTACTCTGGTAGTTACTAACTGCCAGTTCCTATAGAAGGTCCAAGGTAGTATACAAAATCAGAAATACATAATAAAACAAAACGCAGAGTAACAAAGCATACAACATTCATACAAAACAGTCCTAAGATTTTTACGAAATAAAGCACAAGAATTTTCAAGTCTTAAACCGATTGCAAAGAATTCCAATAAAAAGCAGCCTGAAAAGAATACGATTGTTCATCATTTCTTTTAGACATTAAATGATGAAATCGAAGAACAAGGAAGAATATTTTTGTTCTTAAGTTTAAATGTTAACCGAGAAGAAGAATGAAAAATGTAAATCATACAAATAAACTAAAGCTGAACCATGAAGCAGTTACAAAAACCAAACAAGAAACTTTTATAAATAATCCTAGCTTTCAATGGAAACCAGTGAAGACCAACCAGCAGAGGAGTGACCTTATCAAATGTATTATTTTGAAAAATGTGAAATGGATGAAGTGAGAGCACTGGGAGCAATCTTTACTTTGGTATATCCTTGTAAGTGCATAATTCGAATGTCTGGCATCAAATACGTTTTTTTTGAGCCACCTCAACTAAAGTCTTTTCTGGACGCTAAAATTCCATCTACCTGAATAAGAAAATTGATTCAGCAATTAAAGAAGAATTAACAAACAGGACTATGCCAATTTGAAGCAATTTCCTTTTTCTTTTGGACTATATTTCTCCTTAAATTTGGTAGTCTAAGGAAGAGTGAAAAGATTACTTTGTTTAATATATGCTAGATTTAGCATTTATTTTTTCTTTGAAATATTTCTCTGTATTACTTTGCAAACTGGTTATGTTTGTATTTTTGTGAAAATTATAAATAAAAAAAAAATGTGAAATGTGCTTCCCTACTGCCATTTTGACAAATCATAAACTGGGCATTTTTTCCCCTGATGAATCAGTAGGCTTTTGATGCTTAGGTTCCCTTCATTCTCTGTTAATATGGCTGACTGAATAACTGTAGACCTGAACACTGCAAATGACATTTATGATATGGTAGCTAATGATGGATCAGTAGTATGGCTTAACGTCTTAAGGGCTGTGCAATTTCTTAGTCAAGTTGCGATCTAGACCTTCTCTGGATAGTACCTGGATTTCTGTACAGTTAGCTTTAACAACATTCATGATCTCTGACCTTTTTCACCAAAGACAATCTCCCCTTTACAAAGGGCACCTGTTAAAGACTCATGTATGACCTCTCTCAAACCTGAAGCCCAGACACATGCGATTCCTACTCTATGAGAAGAGGATTCAAAAATAATGAAGGCAGAGCGAATGAACTGTTTACCATACTCTTCCAATTCTTGGAAGGTGATGGACATCTTAGACTGAAGATCACAAGGAAGGGATTTTAGGGCATTTTTTTTTGGGGGGGGGGGGGGGGGGCTTATTCCAGCAGCAAGTCACAATACGGTATTAGTTGGAATTAGTGGGTTGCATGGTACCTTGGAAAAACAACTTACCCACTGCATCTAAAATCTTCTCCTCTTTCCCCGGAGAAGAGTTTGAAGGTGCTATGAAAAATCTTAGACCTTTTCAAAGCCAACTGATAAGGACTTCCCTATGAAGAAAGACTAAGGAGGCTAGGGCTTTTCAACTTGGAGAAGAGACGGCAGAGGGGAGACATGATAGAGGTATATAAAATAATGAGGGGAACAGGTGGATGTGAAGCGTCCACGCTTTCCAAAAATACTAGGACTAGGGGGCATGCGATTAAACTACAGTGTAGTAAATTTAAAACAAATTGGAGTAAAGTTTTCTTCACCCAACGTATAATTAAACTCTGGAATTTGTTGCCGGAGAACGTGGTGAAGGCGGTTATCTTGGCAGAGTTTAAAAAGGGGTTAGACGGTTTCCTAAAGGACAAGTCCATAAACCACTACTAAATGGACTTGGGAAAAATCCACAATTCCAGGAATAACATGTACAGAATGTTTGTACGTTTGGGAAGCTCGCCAGGTGCCCTTGGCCTGGATTGGCCGCTGTCATGGACAGGATGCTGGGCTCGATAGACCCTTGGTCTTTTCCCAGTGTGGCATTACTTATGTACTTATGAGGCATATTTTCAAAGCACTTAGCCTTCCAAAGTTCCATAGAAACCTATGGAACTTTGGAAGGCTAAGTGCCTTGAAAATATGGATATATGTAACTTAAGCGTTTATTGTACTTCTGTATTATGTACTAGACTTCTACAAATCTAAATTTTGTAACCGCCTTTTTAGCAACATGTAAGCCATATTGAACCTGCCATATGGTGGGAAAATGTGGGATACAAATGCAATAAATAAATATATACAAAGCTGGCTGATCTGCAAAACCAAACAGCTCTATACTAAACAATAAGATGCCTTAAAATCCAATATTATCCCCAGTACTCTGGACTTACTATCAACTGTAAAGATGTTCCTGGAAAGGAGAACCACGCTTTCAGAAGCAACTTTTTGTTGATCGCCAAACCAAAGTAATTTTGTTTTCCCGAGTATTTAGCTTAAGAAAATTTGCTGTTGTCCAATGGAGTTATTTCTTTCCAGTTTTTTAACGAATCGTGGTGGTACACGGCAGCGGTGTCCCCTTCCCCCCTTATTTGTCCTTTTTTAGAACCTCCGCTGCAGAATATTAGGTTTCATCCCATATACATGGGGTAGCTATTCACCAGCAGGTTGGTGAAAACTGTAGCATTTGTTGATGACATATCTGTTATTTTGGTGTTAGACAAAATACACAGGAACCTTCCTTCTTAAATGTATGATGTAGGCTAACAAACACTGGAAGCACTTGAGCACGATGTAGAGTTAAGATACACAGTAACCCATCTCAGTTAAGTCACTGCTCTGTGTAAGGTACCTTGCGTATCATGCATATGTATGTGTACAAAGCAAACGCATGGCCAGCTGTGAAGAAATATTATCCCCATTAGCTTATGTGGCAAACATTGAACTGCACAGAAAAGATTAAGAACTAAGAAACAAAAAAATATCCTATATAATAAAAAGCATCTCCAACGTTCTGATGCTGACTCCGTGGCAGTGAATTTTGAAAGGTTCGTGCTCCTGCTGTAATGACATCACGTACTTCCGGGTTCGTCAGAAACAGCACTGACCAACCACAGGATAGCAGCACGAGGCACAACCTCAACGTCTATAGCCTTTCCTTCCAGTTCGTTCCCTCAGAGTCCTGCCCTCATGGAAAGAGGAAATGACGTCAGAAGGCGGGACTCTGAGGGAACGAATTCGAAGGGAAGGCTACAAACGGGCAGGGCTTTCAAAGACACAGCCGTTTTGACGGAGGTAAACAGGGGAGCGAGGAGACTCGATGGGTGGCTGGAGGGGGGGGGGCAGGGGAGAGAGGACAATCGCTGGGTGGCTGGAGGGGGGGCAGGGGAGCGAGGACAATCGCTAGGTGGCTGGGGGGGGCAGGGGAGAGTACAATCGCTGGGTGGCTGGAGGTGGGGAATTGGAGGAGCATCGCTGGGTGGCTGGAGGGGGGGCAGGGGAGACAGGAGCATCGCTGGGTGGCTGGAGGGGGGGCAGGGAAGACAGGAGCATCGCTGGGTGGCTGGAGGGGGGGCAGGGGAGAGTACAATCGCTGGGTGGCTGGAGATGGGGAAGGGGAGGAGCATCGCTGGGTGGCTGGAGGGGGGCAGGGGAGACAGGAGCATCGCTGGGTGGCTGGAGGGGGGGCAGGGGAGACACACACACCCAGAAGTCTCACTCTATGTCACACACACACACTCGCACATTCACTCTCTCTCTCACACACAGTCACTCTCACATTCACTCTCTCTCTCTCTCTCACACAGTCATTCTCTCAAACATACATACTGCGAGAAAAACCTTGCTAGCGCCCGTTTCATTTGTCAGAAACGGGCCTGTTTTACTAGTATATATATTAAAAAGTGCTAAAAAACCACAGAAAGGCGGTATATCAAGTCCTATTCCCTTAAACATAAAAGACACCATGTTAAAAGTATAATGTAAACAGTAAAAACCATTAACAGGTTAAAATAATAATAACCTATAATCCCTAAACACTAACACGATAAGAACCAGTTACCTTACTGAAGAGCAGTAGAGCTGCAAAATCCAACACAATGTCGTCATAAGACGTAAAGGATCGGATGCGTGGCTGCGTTAAGTATACTTAAATAGGTCTCAAATCAATATCCATAAGCAGTAAGCCGGCGGGAAAACCACGTGTGTTGTCCCTAATAAAAACGGTTAAAAATGATAACCGGCTAAAGAGATAACTGGTTATAAGCATAATAACAGAGTACACGGTTAAAAACATATCACTAAGAGAAATATATAAACAATAAAATGATAAAAAACATTACATTTCCCATGTTGGCACATAAGGGCATAAAAAAACAGCAACTAAGGGACTACAGCTGTTGAAAAAAAAAAAGAGGGGGTGAGTAGGGTCAAAAAACAAAATATGTATAAAATCTGTTAAAAAGATATATTTAAAAAGGTACCAAAAAATGCTAACTTATGACAAAAACCTGCAACTCACTAAAAGTTAGTTCCATTAAAAACAGCAGGTTAAAAGGACCACAGCTAATAAAAGGGTTATAAAAACAGAGGTTATATGGGTAAAAAAAAGGTGCAAATGGATAAATAAGGTTGGTACAAAAAAAACAAAAGGTGGGGAAGGCTAGTTATAAAAATACTACTACTACTATTTATCATTTCTATAGTGCTACTAGACTTACACATCGCTGTAAAATGATCTCAGGTCAATCAAATAAATGACACCACGTGGAGGGGCATAATCGAACGGAAACGCCTATCTCCATGGGCGTTTATCTCCGAGAACGGGTCCGTGAAGGGGCGGGCCGAACCGAATTTTCAAAAAAATGGACGTTTTTGAGCTGGGCGTTTGTTTTTTTTAGCGATAATGGAAACTAAAAATGCCAAGCTCAAAAACGTCCTAATCCGAGCCATTTGGTCGTGGGAGGGGCCAGGATTGGTAGTACACTGGTCCCCCTGATATGCCAGGACACCAACTGGGCACCCTAGGTCAGTGCGGTGGTCTTCAGAAAAAGCTCCTACATGCATAGCTCCCTTACCACGGGTGCTGAGCTCCCAATCCCCCTCCCCCAAAACCCACTATCCACAAATGTACAACACTACTTATGTACTACCATAGCTCTTAGGGGTGAAGGGGGCACCTACATGTGGGTACAGTGGGTTTTGGAGGCCTCCCATTTACCAGCACAAGTGTTACAGGTGGGGGGGGGGGATGGGCCTGGGGCCACCTGGCTGAAGTGCACTGTGGTACCCACTAAAAGTGCTCCAGGGACCTGCATACACGCAGGCCTCTAGGACTGGTTGCTGCTATAAAACATTGGCACACCAGTTGACACCTGAAGACTAATCTCTACAAAAACGTCCTTTATTGGAATAAGCACGCTTACTCACAGTTAACTGCAGATCAGAGATTGTGCCCCACTGGCAACGAGTCTCCCTGGTACTGAGATGAGCAGTAGGTCAGAGCTGGCAGAATGCTGTACAATGCCCTCTTTCAGCCACATTCAGGGGAAGAACTAAGTTGTCTAACGTGGCTAACACAGGAAAGGGAACTAAAACTGGCTTACAAAAATGGCCACTACTGCATGGACTACAACAGGAAACACAACAGGGCACACTCTGACCCAGTAGGCAGGGGGAAAAGCACCATGGGAGAAGAGCCTACCAAATACCAACATTGTGAGACTGTAACACAAGCTAATGAAATCACGGAGCCCAATACCCTACACCCACCACAATGCAATGCTGATGTGACCCTGTACTGCACCCGAGAGCCACATCTGACCCAGGGAAAGGCTGTGAGAGGATCGAACACATTCTGCTGTCATGGAGGTGGGTACGGCATTTGAGGCTGGCATACAGGCTGGAAAAAAAAGTTTTTAAAGTGGGGTTTTTTTTGGTGGGAGGGGGTTAGTGACCACTGGGGGAGTCCAGGGAGGTCATTCCCGATTTCCTCCAGTGGTCATCTGGGCAGTTGGAGCACTTTTTTGGGACTTGTTCGTGAAAAAAAAGGGTCCAAAAAAAGTGAACCAAAATCGCGGTAAAAACGCCTTTTTTTTTCCGATTATCAGCTAAAGACGCCCATCTCTCCTCGGCTGATAACCACGCCCCCGTCAACTTTATTCGTTCCCGCGACGGAGTGCAGTTGGAAACGCCCAAAATCGGCTTTCGATTATACCGATTTGGGCGCCTTTGCGAGACAAACGTCTATCTCCCGATTTAGGTCGCACTTTGGGCGTTTTTCTCTTTCGAAAATAAGCTGGATACTATAGCAGGACACGTTTACCTGCTCCTACCCTAGTTAAGATAAAGTTCAAGCAACTTTCTTTAAACTAGTCCCTTATTTTCTAGTTCCTGCTACTCTATCTTATCTATCCTGTATGTTCCATCTTTGATTACACCGTATGCTATTAAAATATTTTAGTGTGGTGACAATGTAAGTAGTTTACTATGCCATACTTTGTATTGTTTGAATATTTGTACTGCTGTAATTCTCTATTGTTTATGCTTAACCTATTTTTGCTGTACACCGCCTTGAGTGAATTCCTTCAAAAAGGCGTTAAATAAATCCTATTAAATAAATCAAACAAACTCAGAGTTCAATCCTGAAGGTGCAAGAGTTCCCAAGAAATGGATAGTCCTTTGTTCTTCTTTCAGCAAATGTTGGTCTATATCACCTCCTCTCTGATTTGTGAAGAACTTTGTATACAAAAAATTTTAGGTCATTAATAGTAGGGTTGAAGGTGTGCCAGCATTCAATTATTGGTACAGACAGGATGTTGAGACCAATACTATACTCTATTATTCTGGTCTTCGCAATGTGTTTGGTTTTGCCCACATTGGCAGGGGTATAGTCCAAATAGGTGATTCACTTAAAGCATTCAGCCCATTGTAACACTGTCATAAATATCATCCGATGCCCCTGCCAACTTCTTAGAGGTCGGATTTATTCTTTCGCCCACTTCCAAGAACGTTATCATATCTCTCCTTCGGATTATCTAGTTTATTTACAGGTTAAACATTACATCACCTTCTCCCCTAGAGAGTTTTTCACCACTGATGTAACAGAGTGAGTGGAGGGGCTTTTCTTTCTTTATGGTGACCAAACGCCAAGGTTTCTTTTTACTACAAGGTGATGCATAAGGCTTTGGCACAACAGAGTTACCAGTGTTGGGCAGGTGATTGGTCCTGTGATTTGGAAGTGTAGGTTACAGAGGAAGTATTGAGGGGCCTTTTATGTAAACCTCCGACTAAGTTGACTTATGTATCCTAAAGTGAATACAAATTTATTCACAGAGCTTACATCTCAAAGACAGCGTGCTTGATGGGGATTGTTTTAGTTGATACTTGTTTTGAAATGTGGTGCTCCTTCTGCTTCCTTGGGTCACATGTTTTGGACCTCTGCTAATGTGTAGCAGTTTTTCAAGGATTTGCTTCAGTGAGTTGTGAATATCTTGGACATTACTTTTCCCCTTGTTCTACAGATTCTTTTATTTGATGATTATTCAACAATTTCTTCTAAACAACCTAATATGACAAAAAGCACTCTCCTTCATTATCTTTTTATTGGCCCAGTGTGTAATTTCTGCTTCTCCCATAATGCAATGGCAGAACTTGGTTTATGCTACTATGGTTTTAGAGTATCATAAGGCTGGCTGGTCCCATCCTGCACGTTGGAATCTTTCAGAAGATTTTGGAACCAGTTTGGACTGCTATGCCACATCGAATACACAGTTGGATACTTAATTATTGACATCTCACTTTGGGATTTTTTCTACAGCTGCCAGACCTGGATAAGAACACACCGGGTCTGCGGTGTTGATGATGGTGGCTCATCATTTGGGAGGGGGGGAGGAGAAGGGAGAGGGGATATGGGTAGTGTGTGTATTGGGGGGGGGGGGGGGAGTTAAGATATTAAAAGTTTGTATATCAAAACATTTTTTTTTATTGTCTTGCTGGTTATTTTGTGTTCTTTGTTATTAATAAAGATGATTAAAACAAAATGGAGTAGGGGCCTACTTCCCATTTTGAGGTCAAGAAGATTTTGTAAGGTGGCCTGTACCACCATCTTCTTGGCTGGAGCATGACACAGATATCAAAGAGGAGTCCGAGAAGTCGGGAATGTAACCCTGACTGATCACATTTGAAATCCACTGGTCGAATGTGATTTGGGTCCATTCTTCTTCAAAATGAGTCAATTGTCCACCTATTTACCCCAGCAAGGAATGGACCCTGAAGCCATCATTGTAGACTGTGGGAGGACTCAGAGGTGTTGGGGAGCTTGGTTCCAGGTCTTCCTGTCCCCATGAAAGGAAGATTGTTATACCTCAAAGCAGGACTACTGAAAAGTCCCCAAGCAACCTGGTCTGTAACTCCTACTGTATTGAAGCCTGCCATGATGTGTGTTTTGGCTTATCTTTCGTTAATCTCTGTGGCTTGGGTTCCCCCAAGTTATTTAACAATATTTCTAGCTCTTTGCTAAAAAGTATCCCTGAACTTGAAGGAAATTCTACTGATCTGGGTCTTAGAAGCTGTTATCTGCAGACCAATTCCTCAGCCATAAAAGACATCTAAATGACACCATCAACATGCCTCTTGCCAAAGTTCTAAGAAGATCATAGAGGGTGTCTGCCACATAAGCTAGACTCATTTCCAGATGAGCCACATCCTTCGACGACTATACTTTATCCAACTGAGAAAATCCATGCCCCTGGTTGGATCCAGTGAAGACACACAGGCCCTGCATACTGCTGCTTGGAGAGCTAAAGCAAAAATTCCGAACACCGGCTTTAGCAAGGAATCCAATTTTCAATCTTGCACATTTCTAAGTACAGATCCTCCTACCAGAATACAGTGAAACCTCGGTTTTTGTCGGTTTCGGATTTCGTTGATTTTTTCGACTAGAAATTTGTCTCGGTTTTCGTCGGTTGCCTCGTATTTCATCGAAAAAGAAGGACGTCCATCTTCCAATTTGTATCGGAAGATGGACGTCCTTCTCCCGATTTTGGGCGTCCTCGTTAATTGCCTCAGTTTTCGTTGGTTTCGGATTTCGCCAATTGTTTTCGGACGGATTATCGACGATAACCGAGGTTTCACTGTAGTAGTCTTCTTAGTGATAGCCATAACCAAGGCATCAACCTTAGACTGTTTTAACTTCTCTTCTCATCCTGAATCAAAGTATAGTAGAGTTTAGGCATAACTTTGCCTATCTTAAAACCCACATCAGAAGAGTTCTACTCTGCTGCTATGAGAGCTTCAATGGCTTGATGTATCAGAAAGGCTTTGGAACACTTCGAGTCTCTCGAGGATGGGATTCCTTACTAAGGGAAGGTCCTGGACCAAAGGCACCAAAAATGCTTAATATTTTCAGGGATCTTGAAATTACTAAGGGGAGATCTTCCCTCTAGAAGAGATAAACTACAGGGTAATCATCTCTCCCTCCTCAACTAGACCTTAAGGAGTCCCCTAGTTCTAAAACTGCAGTTGAGGTAACTGTAAGTCTCAGTCATCCAGCACCTCCAAGCATCTTCTTGAGATGCTGAAATTCTCTTAGTAGGCAGGTTAGGAGAAACCAAGGGTCTGGATCCCTGACTCCCCTGAGAACACTTTAGAAAAGCCTTATGTAGCAACCAAATACAAACTCCAGAGAAAATAGAACCTCTGATCCCAGTTTTCTCAGAGACAACAGAGGGTAGCAAGGTACCTGGAGAGATCTCAGACAAGCTTCCAAACAAGTTCTGGGAGCTCAACTCCTCTGCTGCAGGAGCTGAGATTGCAGCCACCTCTGAGGAACAGCACTAAATGGCCAACGTCCCTGAGGTTTCTTTCAACCCACAGGACTTCATGAAAGAAACCTCTCCTTCCCTCCCTAACACGCATTTTCTACCAGGAGCAGAGTTCCCCCATGAATGGTACCCAAGGAGTAAGCTTCTGAACAACTCTCCTATCAAGCCTCACCGGTCCCTGCACTGAGCACAGCATGTCGTGTGCTCTGCCACGATCTCCATGGTGCTGTGGACGAAAAACACCTCAGGCACATGGGTGTGCGAGAAATGAAGGCCAGTGCTGCAAACTGATGTAGCCGCTATAGATGTCTTGCTGATAAGAGGCTGCGGCTGAGCTGCCCGAGAAAGAAGACACTTTCCAACCTCCACAGATAACCCCCAAGGTTCACCTGTTGCCCCTTAATAGTACAATGCTGATAAAAGGAAGAAAGAGTCATCTTCTTTCAATTTCAACTCTGCTTTAAAGGTTTATTCTCCTTTTTCTCCAGAAAGGAAGAACCTTTTTTAAACAAGCAAACAAAACAAGTGTGCGTGTGTGTGTATAAGGGGGAAGGACTGCAGTCTCCTCCAAGTTATCCCTCAGCTTCAATAAAAACTATTTATGTCTACCCCCCTCCCTTTTTTTCACAATTGAGCTGAAGCTTAGCAGGAAGTCACCCCCAACTCAACTAGAACTCGGTTCTCCAACTGACCCAGGAGTTGTCCTCTGCAACCAGTCTAGAAGCTGTACAGTGCACTCATCACCATCTGCTGAAGACAGAGAAATACTGAACACCCAAGGCGGCATGATGCCTTTATAGGGCAGAGTACATAAGCTGTTAATCTCTCTCTCTATCTGCTGGTTGATTGACACAAACTCACAGGTTCTGGATTGATATGGTAAAGATAAGGAAATTTCCATTATAAATATTCATAACTTGTGAATGTATCTGTTGCACAAATTTGGTAGCCTTTTATAAAATTACCTGTAAATGCAAAGAAAACAATGTATTCAGAAACACTGAGACTAAGATGGGCTCAACTTGGAAACTACTACAAGGCATAATGTGGATTTCTCATCACTTTGTACAGTGATGTTACAAGCATGGTCATCAACAAAATCAAAAACCAAGTCAGTATCCTATATAATAAAACGCACCTCCAACGTTCTGAAGCTGCCTCCGTGGCACTTAGGCCTTGAGGCATTCGTGCTTCTGTATCCATCTCCTGAAATGATGACGTCTCCCACTTCCGGGTGCGTCACCAGCGACAGTGCCCAATCACACCATAGCAGCGCGAGCCAACTCCAATGGACTAAAAAAAAACCCCAGCCAAACCTGCACGAACTTCAATCGACGAAAGGCAACCGGCGTCAACACTGCTGGTACCACACACGCGACAACCCTCCCCGGGGTTATCTCTCTCGCCCATCCCGAGTCGCCAGTACACCACGTCACCCGGCCACAGCCCCCCTCACCCACCCTCCTTCCCCAGCACACACCCGCCTGCCTCCCTCTCTTCTCCGACTTCGGACCACCGCCCTCCACCTCCTCCCTGACTACCTCCCGAGTCGCCGTTAAAACCCCCCATACTCTCCCCCCTCCCGTCAAGAATCGCCTCTGCACGTAGAGGACCCCACCCTTTCCCCACGAGTTCCAGGACTGTCGTCCCACCGTTCAATGCTCCATCACTTCAAGTTCCAGGCACCCTCCCACCGAAGCCTTCAGCAGCTGAACAAAGCATGCAGGCTCTGCCCTTCTCTCTCTATCTCAGCTCTGGTCACACACTTGCTGAAACAGGACATCAGAGGGCCAAGTCTGCACGCTTTGGTCCGCTGCTGCCGGCCACCATAACTCCCCTCCACCACACACGCTGACCCCCCCCCTCCCCTCCAAGCCCACTGCCATACCCTCTCAGTTCACCACCACTCTCAAAAGCCACCCACCACTTCCTCCAACTTTGCCAGCAAGGGACATCCCCCAACCACCCCCCCTCCAAAAAAACCAAGCCAATTAAAAAAAAAACATCAGCACCACACTACGGGCAAAACCCAGTCCCCCCCCACCCCCAAAAAAACACTGACCCCCCCCCCCCCAAGCCCCCTGCCACAACCTATCAGTTCACCACCACAACACACCCAGCCCCTGTCATTGTGAGACACACACAGAATCACACACATCCACCACCAAACACCCAGTGCGCCCAACACTCTCTCACCTACACACACACACACAAAATCTCTCTGTGAGACACACACAGACACACTCACTAGCACTGTGACACACATGATCTTTCACTCTCACACACAAAACCACCGCACCCCTCCACCCCAAAACCACGCACAAAAACACTCCCACACATACACACTCTCTCTCTCTCTCTCTCTCTCTCTCTATATATATATATATATATATATCACCCCTGCAGCAATAACTACCCTCAAAGCCCCCCCCCCCCGCCACTTCCTCCAACTTTGCCAGCAAAAGACATCCCCCCAAACTCCCCCTCCCCCTCTTACACCAAAACCCTCTCAGTTCACCAACCCACCCCCCCTTTCCATTGTGAGACACACACACAATATCACAAAAACAAAGACACTCGCCCCCACACTCCCAATCCACGCCACCCTCTCTCACTTACACACACACACACACACGCACACGCACACTCTCACACACACAAACTACCTCTGTGACACACATGAACTTTCACACACACACATACAACCACCGCACCCATCCACCCCAAAACGACGCAAAAAAACACACACACACACATACACTGATGTGGAACAGGGACACATGCACACTCACTCTCTCCCTCTCTCTCTATATCACCCCTGCAACAATAACCACCCTCAAAACCACCCCCCACATCCTCCCATTTTGCCAGCACGGGACATCCCCCAAACCACAACCCTCGCAGATCTCCACCCCCGTCCCCCCTTTCATTGTGAGACACACACAAAATAACACAAAAACACAGACTCTCGCCCCCAACCTCCCAGTACACCCCACCCTCTCTCACTTACACACACACACACTCTCTCTCTCTCAAACACACAATATAGCTCTGTGACACACATGAACTTTCACAAACACACACAGACACCGCCCCCCCACCCCACAAACCCCACAACAGAAACAAAAACACATACACTGATGCAGAACATAGATAGATGCACAGTCCAAACCACAACCCTCTCAGCTCACCACCCCCGCCCCCCCTTTCATTGTGAGACACACACACAATAACACAAAAACTCACCCCCAACCTACCAGTACAGCCCACCCTCTCTCACTTACACACACACACAAACTCTCCCTGTTACACGCACAATATAGCTCTGTGATACACATGATCTTTAACACACACATACACACAACCCCCCCCCCCCCCCAAAAAAAAACCCACAACAAAAACAAACACATACACTGATGCGGAACATGGATAAATGCACACCCCATCTCTCTCTCTATATATCATCCCAGTAACAATAATCGCCCTCAAAGCCACACAACACTTCATCCCACTTTGCCAGCACGGGACATCCCCCAACCCCCCCCCCCAAACAAAAACACTTACCCCCCGCAAGCACCCCTGCCACACCTACTCAGATCAACTCCCCCCCCCCCCCTTGGGAGACACACACACAATACCACAAAAACACAGACACGCCCCCTCCTCAACCTAAGCCCCCCCCCCAAGACCCCCAAACTAGCAAGACTCCTGTACCTGCAAGACAAAAACAATACAACCCAACAGCCAACCCCTCCAAGTTCAACCAGACATTCCCGCCCCCCAAAGTTACACACACAATAAACACAACACACACACTGATACTCGCCACCACACTCCAACTTTGCCCCACCCTCTATCACTTACACACACACACACAAACACACAAAATATCTTTGTGACAAAGAGATCTTTGTCTCTCACACACACATGCAACCACCCCCCCCCAAAACCCCACAAAAAAAAACACACACACAAACACTGATGCGCAACATGGAGACATGGACACTCACTCTCTCCCCCGTCACACCCTCTCAGTTCACCATCCCTGCCCCCT
The DNA here is from genome assembly GCF_901765095.1 of Microcaecilia unicolor. Lineage (NCBI taxonomy): Eukaryota > Metazoa > Chordata > Amphibia > Gymnophiona > Siphonopidae > Microcaecilia > Microcaecilia unicolor. The sequence goes on along the minus strand of NC_044035.1, from coordinate 359,120,589 downwards.
CCCCCACCACCATTCTGAGACATACACACAAAACCACACAAACACAGACACTCACCCCCAACCTCCAAGTCAACACAACCCTCTCTCACTTTCACACACACAAACTATCTCTGTGAAACACACACACACATATGAATAAAACTGTGGCACAAACTACTTTGTCAATCTCTTTTACTAAATCCTACAAATACAATAACATAACAACCAACACAACAACAAAAAAAATATATCACACACACAAAAATGTAAATTAATCATTACCAAGATAACACAATTATCCTAAATATCCCATTCAAAACATTAATTGCAGAAAGCAAATACCTTACTAGTGCCCGTTTCATTGATCTCAGAAACGGGCTTTTTTTTTACTAGTAGTTATATATAAAGCTAAAAACGCTTACCTTTCTGGCCTGGTATAAGAAACTATAGAATCCAGAGGTGGCAGGGGGTCAAAGCCTAGTACCGCTTGAGAAGTCACTTCCTGCAGAGAGACACAGCAGAGACTCCATGATTATTCTAGTCTAAGGCAAAGGTTAAGTCAGATAAGGTGTGAATGAAATAAAACCAGAATCATCCTGACCTGGGACCTCTTCTTTTCTCCATCTATGCATTTCTTGATTAGCTTTCGAAGGTTGCTCTTCTTCGTCAGATCGGAAATAAGCAAATGTTAGTAGATGACAGTATATATGAGCGAAACATCAAAGCATTTCAGTGACAGTCTCGCTCATATATACTGTCATAGTAACATAGTAGATGACGGCAGAAAAAGACCTGTATGGTCCATCCAGTCTGCCCAACAAGATAAACTCATATGTGTATACCTTACCTTGATTTGTACCTGCCTTTTTCAGGGCACAGACCGTACAAGTCTGCCCAGCAGTATTTCCCGCCTCCCAACCACCAGTCCCGCCTCCCATCATTGACTCTGGCACAGACCGTATAAGTCTGCCCTCCATTATCCTCACCTCCCAACCACCAACCTCTCTTCCCCCACCTGCTCCGCCACCCAATTTCGGCTAAGCTTCTGAGGATCCATTCCTACTGCACAGGATTCCTTTATGCATATCCCACGCATGTTTGAATTCCGTTACCGTTTTCATCTCCACCACCTCCCGCGGGAGGGCATTCCAAGTATCCACCACTCTCTCCGTGAAAAAATACTTCCTGACATCTTTTTTGAGTCTGCCCCCCTTCAATCTCATTTCATGTCCTCTCGTTCTACCGCCTTCCCATCTCCGGAAAAGATTTTTTTGCGGATTTTGTCATCTACCAACATTTGCTTATTTCCGATCTGATGAAGGGCAACCTTTGAAAGCTACTCAAGAAATGTATTAAGTTATGTCCAATAAAAAAAGGTATCATCTTATTTTCTTTTCCATGTTTTATTTTGTTTTATTTCTATTGATTACCTTTAAAAGTGGACTAACACGGCAACCACACCTCTCTAGTCCCAGGTTAATTATCTGTGCCTGGGAGGCCCCATCCATGTCTCTGATCAAACAGTATCTCTACACAGAAGGCCTGGGAGCTCCTCACCTACGCCTGGCTTTACTTGGGACCTAAGTCAGTCTGGGAACCTGACTGGTAGAATTTGTTCATCCAGGGAAAAACAACCCACTGACTTTTGCCCTGTAAACTAGGGCTCTGTCTCTACTAGGGGAAGCATCTTAAAAGACACTTATCCTGAGAGACCACTTATGGAATCCTACTCCACAGGTAGTAGGACCCAAATTTATCCTGCTGTACCAATCCAGCACATGCCACCATCTGCTGGAGACCAGGGAATACTGGCAACGGCTTCCTCCATATTATCCCTATATTACAGTGATATCAGTGAAAGTTTGTAATCCTCTGTCTCCATCGGCTGGCAGGGTAGCATAAACCCACACATCTGGCCTTGTCTGGCAGAATAAGGAACTGGTGTTTTTCTTTGTTTTGCTTTAATCGTTTGTGTTTTTGCCCTGGTTGCTCTTCTGTTCTCCTTTTCCTTCCAGCGGCAGGCACCTTCATTCACAGAGATTTTTCTCCTCTCTTAACAGCCCCACCCCTCTCACTGTTCCTAGCTCAGATGCTGAAGTGACTGCCCCAAGGCTTGGATCCAGAACCCTGTATCACGAATTCTAAATCTGTTCCTCCTCAGAACTGATCTGGGGGGGCCTGAACCCAAACCACTGCCACTAAGGAGAAATTAGATCTTACCTGCTAATTTGCTTTCCTTTAGTCCCTCCGGACCGGACCAGGATTGGACTGATGGGTTGTGCTCGCCTACCAGCAGGTGGAGACTGAGAAAAAACTCTGACTCTAGAGAGCCAATAGGAGCCCTGGCCATGTGACCTTAGCCTCAGTATTTGAATAACAAAGCAGGAAAGAAAGAAAGACCTTCTGTGCCGTATGGAATCCTAGCAGCCACAAAGCACTCGGCAATGCCAAGTATCAGAGCTCACCAGCAACTCTCACCAGAGAAGTGGTATGGCCCGATATGTATTACAGCTCACCAGCAACTCTCACCAGAGAAGTGGTATGGCTCACTTGTACTATAGCTCACCAGCAACTCTCACCAGAGAAGCGATATGGCTCACATGTAATATAGCTCACCAGCAACTCTCACCAGAGAAGTGGTATGGCTCACTTGTCTTATAGCTCACCAGCAACTCTCATCAGAGAAGTGGTATGGCCCACTTAAGATTTTATATATATTCCATCAACTGAGCTTACCAGCAACTCTCACCAGAAAAGTGGTAAATCATATTTAAGGTTTTATAGATATTCCAGCAACTGAGCTCAGCCACAACTCTCACCAGAGAAGTGGTATGGCGTATTTAAGGTTTTATAGATAGATTCCAGCAATTGAGCTCACCAGCAACCACCAGAGAAGTGATATAGACCACGTAAAGTTCTGTATATATATAGTATTGTTCCACGAATCGTAAAGGAATGAATACACTTCCTACTGAATACACTTCCTACTTAATAAAAGAAGCTAAAGAGTAGAGAGAACATGGGAAGGGCCTGGTCCGGTCCGGAGGGACTAAAGGAAAGCAAATTAGCAGGTAAGATCTAATTTCTCCTTCCTTAGCGTCCCTCCGGACCGGACCAGGATTGGACTGATGGGAAGTACCAAAGCAGTAATCTGAAGGGAGGGACCCTATGAAAACTGCAGAGAAATGTTCATGCTGCATAGGCCACCTGGCGACAACTAACATGTAGTGTGTCCCAATGAGCAAAATAAAATGAAAGTAGGACTAAGTTGCCAACTTACCAATGTGCACTGAGAGCACCAAAAATCGCCATAGTAAGAATAGAGCCCGCTTCTGAAGTTGTGGAATATGTTGTAATATGCTGTGGAACTGCCCTCTCAGCGAGAAGAGAAATAGACATTCTCATTTCCTTGATCCTTCGCGATATAGCGGGTTAGAAACAATGAAAAACTTGTACGCCTACTGGCTAGAAGGACAAAACCAATAAGAAAAAAACGATTGGGAAAGGTGAAAACTTTAAACTACAGCAGACCGAAAAGAAGTTACCAACCGTAGAAGTATTCCACACATAGATCTACTTGCTGCAATGGTTACTAGGAAACACTGCTTGAAGAGGAAAACTTTATAGAAAAAGTTATGGCTACTAGAAAACAGAACTTTAAGAGTCTGTTCACCTAGTTCACCTAGCTGGTGGACGAAACGGGGGGTACAGGTGCAGGACTCCTTTAAGAAACCGCTTTGACAGTGGATGCTGCATAAGCGTGCGGTTGTCAACAGTATCATGCATCACTGATAGAGCTGCCAAATGAACTCTAATGGATGAGTAAGACAGACAAGATTTCGCAAGATGCAGAAGACATTCCAAAACATGCAAAATGGATACTGTTTGTGGAATGAAGTGGCGAGAGGAGCACCACAGAGTGAACTGTCACCACTTTGATTCATAGGACTTTAATGTAGATTTCTGTCTGGAAGCAATTAAAACTTGAAGTACTTCCTGCGAAAATATCAAAGATGTTGCGGACCCAGTAACCACGCCATAAGTTTGAGTGACTGGGGGTCCGGATGTAGAAGGGTGCCTTGGTTCTGCGTAAACACCTAGTGAGATGACGGAAGAAACGCATAAAGAAGGTTGAAAAACCCCTGCTGGACGTTGGCATCTGTCCCTGTCTCCGTCAAGACTGTTGCTGAACGGAAGAAGCAAGAAATGTTCGTGAGCCTGAAGGCAAAAAGAGATAGCCCTGAAGTGTCGCAGTGAGGAAGTAAGGCTGAAAAAATGAGAGTCCATTCACCTAAATGCAGGGTGACACAACTAAGAAAAAATGAGTACAAACTCAAGAGTATATACTCTTAACTCCTCCTTGGCGGATGACATAACCCATTGCCATGGCAAGGACCAACATAGCTCTCTCCGCCTTGTTTGTCAGTAGGGAAAACAAAATTCACCCGAAGGTAAAACGAATTGCTGAGGTCCCCCAGAAAAAAAATATATACAAACAAGCTTCAGCCAAAAAGTGTACTGCACGAAGCATCCCAATGACAGAACTAAGGTTCTTGAGATAACTAGATGACACTTAAATAGTGCGATTGATGACCCTGAGATTCGCAATAGGATGAAGGAAAATTCCTTCTTGGGCATTAGAAAGTAAAATTGCATTCTGCAGAATAGAGCGAGGAAATGGCCGAAGGCCCAAGGTCACCAAGAAAAATATAAACTGGGATGTTTGCAGAGGAGACAAAAGACTGTGCGCCAACCTGACTAAACAAAGAGAAAATCAGAGATATCTGATGAGAGATCAAATGAGAGATCAAATGAGAGGCCTGGCTACAATCACCACCCAACCTAGAGACTGTAAGAAATGCAACACCCGGTGCGTGACCTGAGAACTCTGCTGATAAGACTTTCTCCAATTAGGCAGTCATCTAGGTAAGAATGAAATGACCCTAAGAGCGCAATGAACATCCTCTTAGATCTATAAAAGAACGGAAGAGAGAGTACTGCTGAAAATGACCGGTTAATGCATAAGCAAAAAACTAGCCATTCTCTGGATCCTGAGGAGAAGAGGAAGGGTGACCAAGGACACCAGTTAAATAGGGCTACAAACTCCAACCCTATCTCTATGGCGTTCCATAGTTGGTTAAGTTCTGAATATAGAAAGTTCTGAATATAGGAGTCCACCAGCTATGGTAGTACGCTCCGGACAGAAAAAAATTGTCCCAGTATGAACGTCTGATTCACCAGCCTGTAATTTCTTGGATCTCCCTAATCCACATACCACTAATCCACGTACCACGGTCATGCGTCCTCCCTCAATGAGATGTAGATTGTAAGCTCCTTTGAGCAGGGAACGTCCTTCTTTGTTAATTTGTACAGCGCTGCGTAACCCTAGTAGCGCTCTAGAAATGTTAAGTAGTAGTAGTACCAGACTCACACCCAATAGATATGAATGTTGAGCTTGTTTCAGGTTAAAACACCGAACCTAGGCCCAGGGTCCCCAGTGTTCCTAGTGGTGAACAGCCATGGCAAATATTGTATGCGTTAGTTTGCAGAATTACTGCAAAGCCTTGCTTTTGGAGCAGAGATTTCTGTTCGATACTCTCGTGAGAGGGTTTTTTTTTTTTTTTTTTTTTTTTCCTTTAATGCTGTTCTGGCTGTAGAAAGGTGGACATTTGAGCTTCCCCAGAATGACAAAACTTATGTACCTATGCCCATTAGATATGAATGCTGGACTTGATGGACTTTAGGCCTTACCCAGCATAACCATACTTATGTACCTATGGCATAAATACACAGGAAGTGAGTGAATCCCCTTCCAATTGAAAGAACACTCTGGACTGAAGGCGCATAGAATGAAAATGAAAAAGGACAAACTTGGCAAATACCTGTAACGAAAAAAGTGAAGTTGTGCCACAGCCACTTGGTGAAGGCAGTGTAGACAAGACTGTATCTGAATTCAAGAAAGCTTGATATAACATCAGGTCTCTAAGGAAGAGGAAGAGATAGCAGATGGTATGTATAGGCATACTGGACCAAACCAGGATGTTTATAATCTGCCAATGCTGAACTGATAGAGTAGAGACAAACACGAGTAGATGGTTTGAGGACCTTCCACTATCTTTAAGTGGGAAATATGCAAAATGAAAGGATGACTTTATTCTCTAAGTGACCATATGTCCTGTAAAAACCAGAATAAAGCTAAAATGAAATATGAGAGGCTTCAAGGCAGTTGGAAAAGAAGGGAAGACATGAATAAAGCATGCCTGCTAAGGCAGCTGAGTGATTGGGAGCTTGGTAGACAGGACTGTCCCTCAGAGAATATGAAAGAGCTGATATATCCCCATGGCATCTGAACAATCTACTGTATGCCTATAGAGAAGGCTTCTTAAAGTATGAAAAAGAAAACACTGTATAACACTACAGCCATTGAGAGTGATTGTCTGTTAAGTTCTTAAAACACTATATAACATCATAGGCATGGAGTAAAATGCTTGAAAGGAACTAAGATATTATGGTCAGAATTGCAAAGTACCAATCAATTGACTCTTAGACAATGTAGTCCTATTCACCAGGGAATGAGAAAGACAGAAATTTACTCTATGCCTATAGAGAAAGTTTCTAAAGTTCTTAAAACACTGTATAATACTACAGCTATTGAGGAAAATGCTTGAAATGAATTATGATATTATGATAAGATGTAGATTTTCCACCAGGCAATGAAAAATGACTGAGCACCAGAAAAAACTAGTGTTAACAGCCCCGTGATACATAGAAATTTAAAAGAAGAAAAGCTTGTTATATATCCATATATGAAAGGAGCCCCCTTTCAACCAAATATTGCCTGCTGATGTGAAGAGCATTTTAGAATACGCCGTTCAGCACATACAAAAGTGTACACATCTTGGAGCCGAACTGCTCTATGAACTGCAGCCTTACCTTCAGCAGAGAGATCCCTGACTGATAAGATGGAGGGAGAAACAAAATGGCCGCCGTTCGCGCCACTGGCCCCGTGGCGATCGTCGACAGCGCGCCCGACACCTCCGAACAAGCGGAGCCCAGTGGAACGGCGAAGAAACAACAGCCGGCGAAAAAGGCCCCGAAAAAACCGGAGGCAGCACCGGACCCGAAGAAACCTTGAAGGGAGAGCAAAATTTACACGTTCCGGCTGCGTGAACTGCGCGACGCTGACCGACAGCAGCTGTTTGAACTTTTAAGCCATATCGGAAAAAACAGGTGGCCGCGCTTACGCGGTTCGCACCTTTTTTTTTTTTTTTTTCATTTGTTTAAACTGCCACCGCCAAAACGCAAGAAAATGGAGGAAATTAAATCTGACGAGAAAAATCGCTGTTTAAAGTCACAGACACTGAATTATTTTCTTCTGTTTTTTTTTTTTTTTTATAACCCCTCAATCATAATAAAACACTGGAGCTGCCTGCTCGTTTGAAGTCTGGGGAAAGAAAGGCTGCTTCTTTGAATTTCCTTTTATTTGATTTAATTCTTTTAAAGCAGCTGCCTGTTAAAAGTGGCTGCCTCTCCCAAAGACGGTACACCTTTCCAGAGAAAGGGACGGCCCTTCCCTGCTAAGCCAGGGAGATGGGGAGGAAGGGGGGTGGACTCGAGACACCCGAGTTTAACACCCCCGAGGCTGTCAAAGAAAGAAGAGAAAGGAAACCCTGTCAAGCCTCTAAATAAGATTCCAGGCACAGAAGAATTATCACAAATATCTGTAATATCTAAAGAGAAAAGGAGAGAGACTAATGGGCTCACTTCCTACCTGCTGGGAGACTGAGAAAATACTGGGGCTAAGGTCACATGGCCAGGGCTCCTATTGGCTCTCTAGAGTCAGAGTTTTTTCTCAGTCTCCACCTGCTGGTAGGCGAGCACAACCCATCAGTCCAATCCTGGTCCGGTCCGGAGGGACGCTAAGGAAGCAGGTTTTCCTTTCGATTTTCATCACATATACGAAGTCTTATGTCAATACCATGTCCTGAATTGGAGAAAGAGCGAGAAGGGGGATAAAGGGGCAGGGTAAAGCAAGGACAAAGCAATGAGAGCTGGAGGTTTGGAGGAGCTGGCCAGGGATCCTCACCAGAGGCAGTGCTGCCACAGCTTCCTTCATTTCTGAGAGAATCATATGACGATAAATGTTCCTGGGAGCACTCTGATACCGAATTTTCCTCCTGTGGGGCAGAGAAGCAAAACAAGCTACAAATTCTTCCAATTACACATTACTTACTCTTCTCTTTTTATGATATAGCCAGACAGCAGGGCTTTTGAAACACAATTTTTTTTACTGACGTACCTTTTTTTTTGAAGCACATATTGTGCACTGCCATTTATGCTAAGTTGAACTTAATTGAAATTCCCCCTTTTATGCATTCAGACTCTTCATGATTCTGAGTATAGAGCTTACCAGAGCCTCAGCCCAAGGCACTGGAGACGAATGCTGATTGCACATGTTTTTACTAATTGTTTTTTTTCTGGGAAGCTTTCCCACCATCCATCATTTGGCACCCCTGCAGCGCACAGCTGACTCATGCATTCATACATTTAGAAGCAAACAAGCACTTGCCTAGGTCAGGACCCTTCCAGAGAGATGCAACTCTTAAAGAAAGCAAAACGGGCCTTTGAACAGCCTGTGCATGGTTTACATAGATCAGCTGCCGAGGCAGCCTGAACGGGTCTTCAGCAACTGGAACTTTTCCCATGTTCAACCCTATACCCTGCCTTTCCCGTTCAAGCTGTATGAATCCTTCGACATGGCCTGCTTTTCTGTAATGTTCAAAGCGGATAACAAAGATAGAAACTGAGAACAGAATACCAGAAACCTAAGGGCAGACCAACAACGTTAAACACAGATTGCAAATACTTTGTGAGGATCTTCCCGAGACAGGGGTGTGTTTACTACAGGGAACCTGCCTTTTCCCTACGCAGAGGGCTATCCTGCCGCTAAAGTTCCTGTCCTCTGCACAGCAGCAGCAAATGCTTCTCCGCATCAGCGGCTGAAGCAACAATGCTGAAAGAGCTGCATCATTACTCACTTCTTTTCACATTCCTCCACTATCGGCTCCTGAGCGTCCACCATTCGCAAGACTTGTTGGACATTGGCTTCAAGCCAGGTCATGACTGCAGGATCCTTCCAGAGGCTGAGAGTCCTCCCCACGTACAGGGCGATCAGCTGGCCCAGAGCAGGTGGCTGGCTGTAAAGAAGGAGACACTTTAATCTGGGACCTCAGAAACATAGGCCAAAAATGACTGGTGTTATTCCAACTAGACTACTGCGATGCCATCTATGCTGGGTGCAAAGAACAAATTATTTAAAAAAACTTCAAACTGCACAGAACATGGCAGCCAGATTCATATTTGGCAAAATGAAATATGAAAGTGCTAGTCCTTTACGAGAAAAACTACACTGGCCCCCTTTAAAAGAACGGATCACTTTTAAGGTTTGCACCCTGGTTCATAAGATAATCCACGGTGAGGCTCCAGGATATATGTCAGACCTTATTGACCTACCAACCAGGAACTCTACCAGCTCATCACGAACATTCCTGAATCTCCACTACCCAAACTAAAAGGGACTGAAATATAAATTAACACATGCATCCAGCTTCTCTTACATATGCACGCAAATTTGGAATGAATTACCAAAATCCATAAAAATAACACACATCATGACCTTACGTAAACTATTTAACTTATTTATTTAAGAAAGCACACAATAACAACTCCTCATAAATTCAAATTAACAAAACTCAATTATACAACTTGTATTCTCTATATCTCAACTGTTTTGCTAATTATCTTGATTTCCAGTTTAATGACCCTAAAATGTTCAAGCTATTTTTTGTCATGATTGAAGTTTAACCCATTACCTTTAGCTCTTATCATAGGACGAACTTTCCTCTTGTAACCTAATCTGTCCCCAACTATGTATTTCTCCTATCCAGAACTGGTAATCACCACTTGCGGAATTATGTAAGCCACATTGAGCCTGCAAATAGGTGGGAAAATGTGGGATGCAAATGTTATAAATAAATAAATATACTGAAGACCCTTCCATATTTCCCATCAGGTCAAAACAATAAACCTGTTGCACTGGGTTGTTATGCCTTAGAAATGGAGGTCAGCTTGAACAGCTGAAATCCTTGTATTAGGGGCTGCTATTTCCTTCTTTGATTTACTCAATATTTCACCCTATTACAATATTCAGAGCACATTACACAATCAAAAATCATTCATAAATGCTACTAAACATATCCCAACACATACGTCAACCCACCAAAACTCCATTAAAAAGAATACCACGGGGTAAAGAAGCAGCTCTTTGATTTTCTAAGAAACATTAAATAACCTGGCTCACATCAGATAGTTTCTAAAAGTGAGCTCCATAACGATGCGGAGTAACTGCTCAAACCTCTTCTCCTTTTGGTCCTAAGCTTCGAAGAAAAAAATAACCTCAATGCTCCATGACAGCAAAAAAATCAATCCAACAAAAGCAGTCATCTGAGAAAGAATCTAAAATGTCACTAAAAGAACTTTAAAGCTAATTCGTCCAAAAATATGGCAGCCATTGGCGGTCTCAGAAATGCAGTGTAGTGGACCCAGATGGAAACAAGAAGCAGAGCCTTGGATCAGAGGAAGCAAAGTTTATTATTGGATCCAAGGCTCCACTACACTCCTTTTCTGCTGCAGTTTGATTTCTGTTATTCCCTCTGATCTGCTCATTCAGCCACTGGCAGCCTTACAAAATAGGCATTACACAGTAATGAGCTTCCAAGGTTCAGGTCTGCAACACACTATTTGCACAGCACAACTCAAGGAATCAAACTGGTGGGGAAAAACTGCTGAACACGCAGACTTCTGCCTTGCGTTGTTTAAAAGCTCCGGTTCACATCTCACTAATGCAATCAGTTTCACGGACAGTGGAAAGCACAAGCACTGCCATTTACAAACCAAAATACTGAACAAAATAAAATACACCCTAGTTTCTTACTCATCCACAGAACCAATTACTAGCAATTCAAGTACAACTATCCAAAACCACGCGTCTGTAAGCCCAGAAAGAACAAGAGCCTGTGAAGTTGTCAGCAGGAGAGGCTGGATGTCCTCCTCAATGTGCAGTGGCCATCCTTCCTTTCAGGCTGAAAGAACATCCACCTACGCACATCTGGAAACATCAGGCACTGAACAAAATGAGACACGCCTCTCCCGCTCATCTGCACTGGTTTCATTCTTACATAGAAAAGAACTACTATCAATTCTACAGTTAATAACAATTTAAACAGCAAATGGTGAGCCCCAATTTGACTGTCCCTACTTGACTGACTGTACATTTGTCCTTTAGATTGTAAGCTCCTTTGAGCAGGGACTGTCCTTCTATGTTAAATTGTACAGCGCTGCGTAACCCTAGTAGCGCTTTAGAAATGTCAAGTAGTAGTAGTAGAAGGCTGCGCAGGCTTCTGTTTCTGTGAGTCTGACGTCAGACTCACAGAAGCAGAAGCCTGTGCGGCCACATTGGTGATCTGCAAGGGCTGACTTCTACATGGAATAGTAGCAACAGTGGAGGAGTGGCCTAGTGGTCAGGGTGGTGGACTTTGGTTCTGAGGAACTGAGTTCAATTCCCACTTCAGGCACAGGCAGCTCCTTGTGACTCTGGGCAAGTCACTTAACCCTCCATTGCCCCATGTAAGCCGCATTGAGCCTGCCATGACTGGGAAAGCGCAGGGTACAAATGTAACAAAAATAAAATAGATACTATTGGAGATTCTACATGGAATGTTGCTACTCTTTGAGATTCTACATGGAATGTTGCTATTCCACTAGCAACATTCCATGTAGAAGGCTGCGCAGGACGTCAGACTCACAGAAGCAGAAGCCTGCGCGGCCACATTGGTGATCTGCAAGGGCCGACTTCTACATGGAATGTTGCTAGTGGAATAGCAACATTCCATGTAGAATCTCAAATAGTAGCAACAGTGGAGGAGTGGCCTAGTGGTTAGGGTGGTGGACTTTGGTCCTGAGGAACTGAGTTCAATTCCCACTTCAGGCACAGGCAGCTCCTTGTGACTCTGGGCAAGTCACTTAACCCTCCATTGCCCCATGTAAGCCGCATTAGGCCTGCCATGAGTGGGAAAGCGCAGGGTACAAATGTAACAAAAATAAAATAGATACTATTGGAGATTCTACATGGAATGTTGCTACTATTGGAGATTCTACATGGAATGTTGCTATTCCACTAGCAACATTCCATGTAGAAGCCTGCGCGGCCACATTGGTGATCTGCAAGGGCCGACTTCTACATGGAATGTTGCTAGTGGAATAGCAACATTCCATGTAGAATCTCAAATAGTAGCAACAGTGGAGGAGTGGCCTAGTGGTTAGGGTGGTGGACTTTGGTCCTGAGGAACTGAGTTCAATTCCCACTTCAGGCACAGGCAGCTCCTTGTGACTCTGGGCAAGTCACTTAACCCTCCATTGCCCCATGTAAGCCGCACTGAGCCTGCCATGAGTGGGAAAGCGCAGGGTACAAATGTAACAAAAATAAAATAGATACTATTGGGGATTCTACATGGAATGTTGCTACTATTGGAGATTCTACATGGAATGTTGCTACTATTGGAGATTCTACATGGAATCTTGCTACTATTGGAGATTCTACATGGAATGTTGCTATTCCACTAGCAACATTCCATGCCCCTATTTGACTGACTGTACATTTGTCCTTTAGATTGTAAGCTCCTGTGAGCAGGGACTGTCCTTCTATGTTAAATTGTACAGCGCTGCATAACCCTAGTAGCGCTTTAGAAATGTCAAGTAGTAGTAGTAAAAGGAACGACTCAAGGAGTCTGGTTTTTCTCAGTTTGACCCTTTAATTTTGCAGTTGACAGTTTACCTTATTTGAGCCGTCAGCCCAAAGAAGGAATGGGATGAGACTGTTGAATCTGGCTGTACTCCACAGTGATCTAGCAAAGGCATGAGAACTGGAAGAAAAACAACAGTATCAGAGCCCAGGCAGCGCCTACTTCTCCGATAACCTTCAACATCTGTCCTGTGTGCACAGAGCTGAACCGAGGGGGCAGGGTGCGCATGTTGCGAGACCTCCCACCTTCAAAGTTTGATGCTCCCCCTCCCTCAACTCAGCCCAAGCTTTTGCTCCTCTCTCTCCTACTAGGAGAAATTTGGTCTTATCAGCTAATTTTCTTGAGTCCTACCACACCAGTCCAGATGTGTGGGTTGTACCTCTCTACTAGCAGATGGTGACTGAGAAAAAAAAAAGACTGTGTGTTCTGCCCTACAAGAGGCACCATGCACTTTGCTCCCCCTCAGTACATCTGTATCAGAGCTACGAGAACCTGCCCAATTCCTTCAACAGACAGGACAGGATAACTGAACCCCTAAGTATCTAGACCCTTAATAAAAAGATATACCCAACACACAATAACAATCTAATAAAGTAAAATTGTTCTTTGCCAAAACATCATCTTGAAAACAACTGGGCAGGATTCTGGACTCGAGAAAGAAAATGAATTAGAGTTAAGAGCAAATTTCTCCTTACTTCTCATTCACCAGATCAATCCAATCCAGAGAATGACGCTTAAAGCAGAAAAGACACAATGCCTTATCCTTTCATCGCAATATAATAGAACCAATTAAACTAATACAAATATACCAAACCATATTCTTCCTGTTGCGGATACTCAAACTTCTGGGAGTCACAATTGATCGAAACCTTACTCTAGATAGTCACGCAAAAAATGTAACAAAGATGATGTTCCATGCAATGTGGAAGTTTAAAAGAGTGAAACCTTTCTTCCCAAGGGAGGTATTCCGCAATTTGTTGCAATCTCTAGTATTAAGCCACTTGGACTACTGCAATTCCATCTACGCCGAATGTAAAGCCCAAATCATTAAGAAACTCCAGACACCCCAAAACACTGCAGCCAGATTCATATTTGGAAAAGTGAGATTTGAAAGCGCAAAACCCCTCGGAGAAAAATTAAACTGGCTCCCACTAAAAGATCGAATTACATTCAAAATCTGCACCCTGGTTCATAAAATCATTTATGGAGAGGCCCCGATATATATATATGTCAGAACTTATAGACCTACCAGCAAGGAACACAAAAAGGTTTTCACGCACCTTCTTAAACCTCCACTACCCCAGCTGTAGAGGATTCAAATACAAATCGGTATATGCATCCAGCTTCTCCTACATCTGTTCGCAACAACGGAACGCACTACCGAACGCCATAAAAACAACGTATGATCTGACAGCCTTCCGAAAGTTACTGAAGACTAACCTGTTCAAAGAGACTTATAAAAAGAATCCTTCATAAAAGACTTAACATTAAAACTGTATCCGAACTAGCCAATATTGAACTCTTTAATTTGACAACTTTAATCATATTATTATTGAACGTTATACTTTATCCTGCTCTCATATACCTGATATGAATTATTTACTTCTAATTTACCTGATATTTTATGTACCTTAATTGCAATACTCTGTACTTCTCATTCCGTTAATGGCGATCGCTATTGCGGCATAATGTAAGCCACATTGAGCCTGCAAAGAGGTGGGAAAATGTGGGTACAAATGCAGCAAATAAATAAATAACAAGCTACATGGTGGCTCATACAGGCTGGAACACAACCTTTTCTACTTTGTGTCTGTCTGCTAGTAGCAGGGTACAATCCACACATCTGTACTGGTCTGGTAGGACTCAAGGAAAGAAGTGGAGGAGTGGCCTAGTGGTTAGGGTGGTGGACTTTGGTCCTGAGGAACTGAGTTCGATTCCCACTTCAGGCACAGGAAGCTCCTTGTGACTCTGGGCAAGTCACTTAACCCTCCATTACCCCATGTAAGCCGCATTGAGCCTGCCATGAGTGGGAAAGCGCGGGGTACAAATGCAAAAAAAAAAAAAAAATTAGCAGGTAAAACCAAATTATTTCCTTATCCACCAGACCAGTCCATAACCAATGGATAAAAGAATGCATCCCCTCTTAAACTGGGTGGGATCCAGAAAATACTGCTCTAACCACTCCTGCTCCATTAAACCCTGTCCTCTAAAGGTGAAGCATCCAACCTATAGGTCATCTTTTTCCCAGGAATTAAAGTGTAGGTCTAGTATTGATATATTGAAAAAGGGAAAGAGGAAGTGGAACTTGATATACTGCCTTTCTGAGGTTTTTGCAACTACATTCAAAGTGGTTTACATATATTCAGGTACTTATTTTGTACCAGGGGCAATGGAGGGTTAAGTGACTTGCCCAGAGTCACAAGGAGCTGCAGTGGGAATCGAACTCAGTTCCCCAGGATCAAAGTCCACTGAACTAACCACTAAGGAAGTAATATGTTGTATTAGCTCTATTAACTCTCAGGATGTTATGTTGTATGATAACTAAGGGGTTAAAGATAAACTTAGCCTTGGATATACTAATTTTATTCCATTTTTAACTTTTAGGATCATTATATAATTTCCTAAGTTTTTCTGATCTAGTATCTTGAACTGTAATCCGCTATGAACTATGTAGTTGGCTTTAGAGAGCTATAAATAAACTAAAAGAGGGCTACAGCAGCCAACTGCTGATCTGCTGCCTTATCAGCCCTTTTGGGGGTCCCCCCCCCCCAAAAAAAATACTTTGGCTGGGGGGGAAGGGAAGCATCAAGAAAAGCAGACCATCACTTAGCCCCAACAGGAAGAAAGGAGAGACCTGGCCTCCTCCAGGTCCCCAAAAGAGCAGCTGGCCCATGGAGGACCCTGGATGTGTCTTCCATCCAACAAGCTCAACTGGGTTATCAATTCTCCAACTGGGCCCAAGGGCTACTAGCCCAGCTTAGAAAACAGCTGCAAATAATGCATGCCACCATCTGCTGCAGACAGAGAATACAGAAGAGCTTATGGCTGCACAGGACTCTCAAGTCTTTGTTTTATGTCTCCATCTGCTGGCTGGAGGGCATAACCTATTAGTTCTGAACTGGTCTGGTGGACAAGAAGGAAACATAATTTAGATTTTTATATCAGCTCGCCTCTATGTTCACAGCTTACTCTTACCCTCCCTAGTGATGAGATGCTCCAGTGTCAAATTCCCTCCCATAATGCTATGCAGAATGACATGTAGTATCGTGAAAGAATGGAAGAAAACCCAAACCACAGAAATGAGTGTAGCAATGGAAAATTAACCCTAACAGCACTGAAAAGATGATGGCACATTTGTCTCCCATGCTTATCTTTCTCAATGTGTTGGAAACCCACTGCTCATCCTGATCCTGTTCTCTCTAAGCCCATGCACTAAGAAGAAAAGTGATAAATGATACTTACCACCAGGAAACATAATAAGTGCATTTTGGATGAGGTGGGCCGCCTTTTCCTGAAAATTTGTGAGGTCTGTCTCCGAGATATCTTCCTGCTGACTCAGGAAAAAGTATGCTAAGGGCACCGAAAAGGCAAAGTTAGGGAGCTGTGAAAGATTCCGGTGAGTCTAGGAATGAGAAAGAAAAAACAATCATGGGAATTACATCCACAAATGGACCCAGCTGTAGTTTTCACTAGAATGCCAGCAAACAGAAATGTTAAGGACATATACTGCACCATTTCTGCCAGAAATAGCAGTATACAAATCTGTTGACTCACTTTACTTCCAGGGAGAGCAACAGATAAGAGTTAACAGAGATCTCATCTTAGTCAACAAGTTAGCAGAAGCTCAAAAGAATGTAGGATATGCCAGGCTAAACTGCATCAGTGGTCCACTGAGCTCAGCTTCCTGTCTCCAACAGTGACCATTCAAAGTCACTTGAAATACCCAGCAGGTCCCACTCCCAGCACACCTGGAGGATATCTGGAATCTAGGTCCCTCCCCATAGGTGCTTAAAAGAGAACAAATATATTTTAAAAAACGGGCAAACGCACAAGCTACAATATTCTCAGGAGTAGCCCCCACACTGGAACTTACTGCCAGAGAGGCTATGTCTAACTCAAGACTACCTCTACTTCAGGAAGCAGGCGGAAGCCTGGCTCTTCTCTTCCAAGCCTTTGATACATGTGGTGAGTGACTATGCACTCACTCTGCAGCTGAACTAGCTTGCTGCACACCCTGTACTTTAGATTAGTTTGAAGTTTCCATCTGCTGATAGGATTGCATAAGCCCATGTGTCTGGACTGGTCTGCAGGGATGCTAAGAAACAGGTTTTTAATGTTTTTCCTAAAAAGTAGAACGTTCAGTTCTAATATCATAACTGTAAATGGGGTCTGATCACAACTGTAAACCAGTGATGAGGGTGAAATAATGGGGGAACCACTTGATCCAGCTGTAGAACGCAGAATGATTCTCACTGTAACCTTGTAAGTTGACACAGCTAGTTCTCGACAGCAGGAGCATTTGCAATGTTTTTGACAGTGCTTTTGGTGCAATACACCTCCAAGGAATGATAGCTGACCATGTCTGACCTCTACCTCCCTCCTACCATGGCTATGTGCAGAGAACCTACCTCCCACTCCTCGAACACACGGGTCAGGAACAGGTACTCCCGGGCTCGTAGAGAGAGGAAATCAATTATTAGTAGTAAGCACAGTGGGTCATCCTCAGGATCCAGGCTTCAAAGGAGAGGAAACACAGGCAGGGTTATAAGAACACTCTGCTTCTTAAAAATTTAAAAACAGAATAAATAAAAAAACATTTCTCTACAAACATTAAAGCAGAAAGTCAGATCCAGAACTGAACCAACTGATAGAGGACACTGTGCATTTGTGCTCACAGAGACATGGGAATGACCAGAAAAGCAACATGGATCTTTATTTCCCAGAGGGTGTCCAAATAAGCAATGTGTGACTCACTCACCAGAGCGGGGCACAGGAAACCAACAGACAAGATAAGGAAAGAAAATTAGCAGGTAAAATCTAAATTTTCCTTAAGTCCCACTAAACTAGTCCAGAACTTGTGGGTCCATGCTTATCCACCAGCAGATGGAAACAGAAATAAAACTCCTGTGAGCTTTGCCCAAAAAGGGCACCATGGAGCCCTCAGTGTTCAGTATTTCAAATGACCAAGCAATAAGATTAAATTTAGTTAAAATTCTTCAAATCAAGATCTTCTTTTCCCATGTTATTTCTTTAAAAAATTTTTTTTGTTACATTTGTACCCTGCGCTTTCCCACTCATGGCAGGCTCAATGCGGCTTACATGGGGCAATGGAGAGTTAAGTGACTTGCCCAGAGTCACAAGGAGCTGCCTGTACCTGAAGTGGGAATCCAACTCAGTTCCTCAGTTCCCCAGGACCAAAGTCCACCACCCTAACCACTATGCCACTCTTCCACTCCATAACCATGAAATGGTGCTAAATTTAAAGTCCCAAATTGAAACAGCAAGAAAACAGCAAACTGTAAAGAAAATACATTTGTGTATAATAGGGAGATATGCTGGACTAGTCTGATAGGACTCAAGGAAAGAAAATTACAAGGTAAGACCTGATTTTATATGTCCCTATCTGCACCAAACCAGTGCAAAACCTATGGAATGTTAGAACACAATTTTTCAGATGTGAGGGCTTTTGTAACCCCCACTCTAAGCACTTATGCTCCTTCAGCCACATCTCATCTAGAGTGCTTAGCAAACATAGGGGCCCTTTCACTAAAGCTTAGTGTACGCTAACAGAATTAGCGAATGCTAAGCTTTAGTAAAAAGGCCCCACAGGCAAAGACCAGGTCGCTGCTCTGCAAATGTCAATCGGTGCAGCTGTATGGAGCTCTGCCCAAGATGTTTCAATACCTCCAGTAGAATGAACTCCGAGATCCTTAGGAGGTTGCTTATCCTTAAGAATATACATTGAAGGGATAGCTTCTTTGAGCTGATGAGAAACAATAGCCTTAGTGGCTTGCTTGACTTTTTCTGCTTCTTCTGAATAGGATAAATAACCTATCCAAAGTTCTAAAATCATTAGTTTATTCCAAATACAGTACAGTCTTGATTATCTGACCTTCGATAATCGAACCATCCGGCATATCCGAAAGATCCCCTGGTGACGTCATCACATTTATTTCTATTAAAAACCCGTTTTAGAACAATTTTTGAAAAATCGGGAACTCTGTGCCTTTGTTTATGCATTGTTTGAGGGATTTATGCAGTGTTTTCAGTATTATCCAACTTTTCAGTTATCCGATAACAGTTTCTTCCCATTTAGGTCAGATATCCAAGACTGTACTGTATCTCATATGCGTACGATAGACATCTAATAAATGCAAGGTTTAAACTCTTGTCCCCATTCTTCCCTTCAAAATGAAAGAACCACCACTAGTGGGTTCATATGAAAAGGTGAATCCACTTTCAGAAGAAAGCAAGGTATGGTGCTGATGGAAAACTCCAGTATCTGTGAAATGGAGAAAAGGATCCCTACAAGACAGTGTATGCAACTTCAAAACTCGACGTGTGTTAAGCATAGTGAAGTTGACAACTATATTCAGAGTTAGGTCTTTCAGTGTTGCTCTCCTCAAAAGAAGGAGGAGCTAACGCACTGAGCATCAGATTTAGATTCCGGTCTGGACAAGTGGCCCATCCAGAACTCTCAGATCCTCACAACAAAAACTAATCCCCTTTTTTTGGCACATCTACTTGGACTTTGTCTGAACTAAAGCTTTTAGTATGGTAGGCCCTATGTTTTGGAACTCCTTCTCCCATGTCCACCTCTAAATCTCTTGAGGAACTCCTGATTCAGTTCTCGAATCAGCTCTTCAGACATTTAGATGAGAGAAAACCTAGGTTGCCTGAAGACAAGCCTAAGTCTTCCTCAAAGCCTTCACTGCCTCCCAGTAAAGGACAGGATTATTCTCATGAGTAGCATTGAGTTTTACAATTCTTCCTACATGCCAACACTCTCCTGAAACAGAGTATATTTCAAAAAAAAACAAAACAATGGAAACCACCAAGTATTGTTATCTTGTGATCTCTGAACAAAAATGTCTGAAGAGCTGATTCGAGTTCCTCTTCAGAAACCCAAATTGTGGCAAGACTCTATACTATCAATCCCAGGGCAAGCAGTTGCTTTCCCATGTCCGTCTCAATAGCAGACTATGGACGTTTCCTCCAGGAACTTGTCCAAGCCTTTTTAAAACTCAGATATGCTAACCACATCCTCCTGTAAAGAGTTCCAGAGCTTAACTATTTGTTGAGTGAAAAAATATTTCCTCCTATTTGTTTTAAAAGTACTTCCATGTAACTTCTTCGTGTGTCCCCTAGTCTTTGTACTTTTGGAACAAGTAAAAAATCAATTTACTTCTACTTGGTCTACACCACTCAGGATTTTGTAGACCTCAATCATATTTCCCCTCATCTGTCTCTTTTCCAAGCTGAAAAGCCCTAACCACTTTAAGCCTTTCCTCATATCAGAGGAGTTCCATCTCCTTTATCACTTTGGTTGCTCTTCTTTGAATCATTTCTAATTCCTCTATATCTTTTTTGAGATACGGTAACCAGAACTGAACGCAATATTCAAGGTGAGATCACACCATGAAGCGATACACTACTACTACTACTTAGCATTTCTATAGCGCTGCCAGGGTTACGCAGCGCTGTACAAGTTTAAACATGGGGAAGGACCGTCCCTGCTCAAAAGAGCTTTCAATCTAAGGTTACAAACTATGTAGTCAGTGTAGGTATCATGAGTGGGGAAGGCGGTTATACGCCAAAAGCAAGGGAGAAGAGATGGGCTTTGAGTACAGAGACATTATAGTATTTTTTGGTCTTATTCACCATCCCTTTCCTAATAAATTCCTAGCATCCTATTTGCTTTTTTGGCCGCTGCTGCACATTGAGCAGAAGATTTCAGCGTATTATTTACAGACACCTAGATCTTTTTCTTGGTTGCTGACCCCCAAGGTGGACCCCAGCATCAGGTAACTAGGATTCAGATTATTCTTTCCAATGTGCATCACCTTGCATTTGTCCACCTTCTACTGGGATGGCAGATTTCTTGGTGACCACCAGAGTGACCACTTTCAGCTATTTGAATTTGTCTTTTTCTTCTGCCATTAAGAGATATAGTTTAGCCATAGCTCTGCCATCTAAGATCTTCCTCTGGTGATTCCCACTCAGCTGATATGAGTGCTTAACTGTCTGGTGTAAAGGAAATGCTCTAGAAGGTTTTCTAATGCCTTTCAAGATGGGATCCCCAACTACAGGAGTGTGAGGAGAGGGAACTGTGATGCTCAAGGTCTCTAAAGATATAGCAATGATAGCTGGAAGTCCTTCCCTTTTAAAGAGGCATACAATTGATGGATCATCTCCTTTTTCTACTGAAATTTGCCTTCCTCTAGAGCTGGGGTGTCCAACCTTGGCCCACATCAGGGGGTTTTCAGGATTTCCCCAATGAATATGCATGAGATCTATGTGCAAACAATGTAGGAAATACATGCAAATAGATCTCATACATACTCGTGGGGAAATCCTGAAAACCTGACTGGATTGCGGCCCTTGAGGACCGAGGTTGGACACTAGAGGTCCCCTTCAGGAAGCCTGCCCTTGAAGCTATACAACCTGCTTCAACAGTGCTGCAGAGAGCAATGACTAAGAGCCCCCACTCATTCATGTGTTCCAGGAATGGTCTCTTCAACAAAATTATGGGCTCCAACAATCATGGAGGTAGAAGGAGTGCCCAACAGATTTTGGCTTCCCTGCACTCCATTCATAAGTTTTGTGGAACAATAAAATAAATTCAGACATGGCCAACACAGTGATAGGTCCTGAATTAGCAGCTGGCGAATTAGAAGCCAAAATGGCCACTGTTCCTGTACTTTCTGAAAGAACTGCGCCAACAGTGAAATGCCACCAAAGAAAACGGTCCTTCAGGTTCCACAACAAACTGCTAATTGTGGCAGATATTGACACATCTAACCGCTGAATAGCAGAGGCGTGACAAGAATTGCACTGTGCCCGGCTGAGCCTCTGCTGGTGCCTCCGTTTTGGTGCCTCTCCCATACTGGCTTTACTCAATAGTGTTAAGGTGGCCAGAAAACTGTTGGCTCAAGCAGAGGAGCACTGCTCCTGTCATAATTACAGCAAGAGGAAACTTGGAGAGGAAAACCCCCACCTCCCTCCAATTCTCCCAGCTGACTTGTTTCATTGTTGGTTTTGCTGATTGAAAATGGAGATAACTGTGGCTTTTTTAATAAGAAACTGAGCTGGCTGGGAGGTGGGGGGGGGGGGGGAGGGAACTCAGGCTCTATTAAGAAACCCCTTTTTCAAACTGAAAACATCTTCTCTATCTTTTTATTTTAAAAAGACCCTCCCCCCCTCGCTCACCTGGTAAGTAGTTCTCCAACTGATTCAGAAGCTGTTGCGACTGACTAGTCACAAGTTGAACAGTCTGTTCACTAACCGCTAGAAATGTGGATGTGAAGCGACTGTTCACGCTATCCAAAAATACTAGGACTAGAGGGCAGGAGTTGAAGCTACAGTGTGGTAAATTTAAAACGAATCGGAGAAAATTTTTCTTCACCCAACGTGTAATTAGACTCTGGAATTCGTTGCCGGAGAACGTGGTACGGGCGGTTAGCTTGACGGAGTTTAAAAAGGGGTTAGATAGATTCCTAAAGGACAAGTCCATAGACCGCTATTAAATGGACTTGGAAAAATTCCGCATTTTTAGGTATAACTTGTCTGGAATGTTTTTACGTTTGGGGAGCGTGCCAGGTGCCCTTGACCTGGATTGGCCACTGTCGGTGACAGGATGCTGGGCTAGATGGACCTTTGGTCTTTCCCAGTATGGCACTACTTATGTACTTATGTACTTATGTAATAAAGAAAATACTGAACACCGAGGGCCGCACAGTGCCCTTGTTTGGCAAGGAACACAAGACTTTTTTTTTTTAATTTCTGTCTCCATCCACTAACATATGGGCATAACCCACAGGTTCTGGTCTAGTGCGGACAATAAGGAAGAACTTATTCCCTTGAAACTGGGAGAGGGGAGGGGGGAGTAGAGAACTGAGGCAAAAGCAGAGGAGACAAGGTGATCATACTCCAGCTTTTCCTACATACGCACACAACTATGGAACGCATTACCAAAAGCCGTGAAAACAACTTATGATCACCTAAACTTCCGGAAATCATTAAAAACTAACCTGTTCAAAAAGGCATACCCTACCGACCCAACTTAAATGCCTGCACCCTGCAACGCAACTAAACCAGCATATAATAACTCTTCCTCTCTCTGATTCCCTAATGTGTCTGTACACACGAACCTTATTCTACCATAACATTACTGTATTTGTTCATACCGGAATTGGCGAACGCCTTTACGGTACTATGTAAGCCACATTGAGCCTGCAAATAGGTGAGAAAATGTGGGATACAAATGTAACAAATAAAATAAAATACTCATTCAAGGGGCACGTGAGGTGTAAGCAAATGAAAGATGTAGGTGTTACTCACCTAAGGATCAGTTTGCAGAACTCCAAAGCCGTCCGGGAACATCCTCTTTTCTCCAAGAAAATCATGTGCTTGAAGAGGGCCAAGAAGAAGGCTCTAGAGATCAAAGCAGAGGAAATACAGAAACATTTCTCTCTCAGATCCACAACTCTTGCCTCCCTTCCTCGCAGTCAGGAGCAGGACTCTGAAATTGTCCTCCCAAACGCCTGGATCTGCATTTAAAGGTGAGAGATCTGTGCAATAGGAACTTCAGTAAAGAGGTCCTGCCTGGTGTTCATTAATGAAATGTTAGCAGCTGGAATCTGTACATTCACACTCAAATACTTACTAAGAAAAACAAGAGGACAGATCACCACCATGGAAACCTGAGTGCGGAGTCCCCCAGGGATCCCCTCTCTCACCAACATTATTCAACCTAATGATGATACCTCTAGCCAAACTACTAGCCAATCAAAACCTCAACCCCTACATTTATGCAGATGACGTCACAATCTATATCCCATTCAAACATGATTTAAATGAAATCACCAACGAGATCAACCAAAGCCTCCAAACAATGCACACATGGGCAGATGCATTCCAACTAAAACTTAACGCAGAAAAAACACAATGTCTTCTACTCACCTCACAACATAATACAAAAAATTTCAACACCATAACCACGCCATACTGTTCCCTTCCGGTCTCACAAAACTTGAAAATTCTGGGAGTCACCATTGATCGAAACCTTACTCTCGACACCCACGTGAAAAACACAACCAAAAAGATGTTCTACACCATGTGGAAACTTAAGAGTAAAACCTTTCTTCCCGAGATACATCTTCCGTACCCTGGTACAGTCAATGGTAATAAGTCATCTGGACTACTGCAATGCACTGTACGCCGGGTGCAAAGAACAGACAATCAAAAAACTCCAAACTGCCCAAAATACAGCCGCCAGACTCATATTTGGAAAAACTAAATATGAAAGTGCAAAACCACTAAGAGAAACTTCACTGGCTCCCACTTAAGGAACGCATTGCGTTCAAGATCTGCACAATTGTACACAAAATCATTCATGCAGACGCCCCAATCTACATGCTAAACCTCGTGGACCTACCTCCCAGAAACGCCACAAGATCATCTCGCAAATTTCTCAACCTGCACTACCCCAGCTGCAAAGGACTGAAGTACAAACGGATGCATGCCACTACCTTCTCGTACAAGAGCACGCAATTATGGAATGCATTACCCGCAGACCTGAAAGCAATCAACGAAACAACTATGTTTGAAAATTGCTGAAAACATTCCTCTTCAACAAGGCCTACAATGAGCACCCACAACCTCATTAAGTCACCTCACCAACCCTCTCAACTATGAAAGTTCACCTTACACAACTATCCTATTCACTCCCTCCCTTTTTCCCTCTTCCCTTTCTTGATCGCTACACACTACTAACTGTATCTGACATCCTGATATGACAATGTCAACAAATCTATGTAAACCACATTGAGCCTGCAAATAGGTGGGGGAATGTGGGATACAAAATGCAATAAATAAATAAAAATAATGACCAGGTCAGGTCTTTTGGTCCTAGGGAGAAGGAAGAGGGTGTCTCAGTCAGCAGACAATGGTGACATCCAGTGACTGGACTTAGGGCCCATATTAGTTGGCTTCCAGAGGAAACCATGGTTCGTGACCCTCAGGCTGAGTTGAAGGGAGATATAAAACAGAGGAAATCCTCAAACCCTCTGCTAATGATGAAAGAATGACAATTCTAGAAGCCCAGCAGAGATGGCTCCTGATTGAACTGCAAGCAGGAAGCAGCAGCTTTTAAAGAAAAAAAAGGAAAAATGAGAATTAAAGAAACTACCTGTTCTCTGCTCGGCGATAATCCAGCCTGCAGGATCCACTGGTGAGACTGAAGACCGGGTGAAAGGCACATTCAAGACTGAAGAGCGCTCGCTCTGTCAAGAAAAGGCAGCATTACTGCACATGGGGTGAAGACCAACATAAGTTCATTATGGCCAAACACATTAATCAAGGCCACTGGACAGAAGAGACAGAAAGCAAGGGGAATATTCCATTTCGTAACAGTTTACCTGTTCTGGTGCGTCCTGAATCTTCCTATATTGCATTTAGGACCAGGGGCGTAGCCAGACAGCAGATTTTAGGTGGGCCTAGTCAAGAAGTGGGTGGGCACCAAGTGTTCTCCTCCACCCCCACCCCCCAATGCGATGAGGCCAGTATCAGCAGCTTAGGAAGCTTAGACTGCTGAAGTGGAGAGCAGTGTTTTCAGCCCCATCAGGGGGAGGTCTTCAGCTGGCGGAGTTTGGGATCCCCACTAGCTAGCACGTAATATGTGCTGCTGTTGGGTGGGCCTGAGCCCTAAGTGGATGGGCCACGGCCCACCCAGGCCCACCTGTGGCTACGCCACTGTTTAGGATGAAACTGAAAACTTTCTTATTTGATGATTGAGATTTTATTGTTGTATCTGTTCTTCTTGTATATTTTGTGCTGTATTCAGTTGATTTCTTGTACACCATAGTGAACCCTCTTTAGGGGATACAGCAGTATAGATAACTAATCGGCCTCTTCAGGTAGGGAAAGCTTCTGCAAACTCAGTCCCGAGGTGTATGTCAAGATTAGAAAAGCTCCTTCTCTCAAGCATTCTCTCCAGCCTGCTTCTAGCTACTCACCAATTAATTCTCGGGCCATCTCCTGGTCCTCCTGAATGCGGCACACGTCGCTGAGCTGCAAAAGCGAGTCTATGTGATATGGATTCATTTGGAGTAGAAGCTGCAGAGTACACACAAATTACACGTTAGCACCTTCTTCTACTGAGTCTATTACGCCTGTTCACAACACAAACCCATAAAGTCAATCATATGCTTCTATTATTTAGGGCTGCTCACACTCCCAGATTCCAGGCCTGCTTCACACTCCCATAACTGGTGGGCACAAATGTCAAAATATTTTATCAGCTTAAATCAAACCAAAATGTATGAGGTTCTTAGCACTGAAATAACATGGGGGGGGGGGGGGGGGGAGCACACAGAAGGGTTCAAATGCAATAAGGCAGAGCCTGTGTGCTAGTCTCAATAGTGCTGGGCAGACTTATACGGTCTGTGTCAGAGCCGGTGGTGGAAGGCGGGACTGGTGGTGGGAGGCGGGGATAGTGCTGGGCAGACTTATACAGTCTGTGCCAAAGCTGGTGGTTGGGAGGCGGGGATAGTGCTGGGCAGACTTATACGGTCTGTGCCAGAGCCGGTGGTGGGAGGCAGGGCTGGTGGTTGGGAGGCGGGGCTGGTGGTTGGGAGGCGGGGATAGTGCTGGGCAGACTTATACGGTCTGTGTCAGAGCCGGTGGTGGAAGGCGGGACTGGTGGTGGGAGGCGGGGATAGTGCTGGGAGACTTATACAGTCTGTGCCAAAGCTGGTGGTGGGAGGCGGGGCTGGTGGTTGGGAGGAGGGGATAGTGCTGGGCAGACTTATATGGTCTGTGCCCTGAAGAGCACAGGTACAAATCAAAGTAGAGTATGCACAAAAAGTAGCACATATGAGTTATCCTGTTGGGCAGACTGGATGGACCGTGCAGGTCTTTTTCTGCCGTCATCTACTATGTTACTACTTGAACTGTGCAGGTGTTCAGAGAAGGACTAAGGTACGGAGTTGCAAGGGAGGAGGTTATCTAAAGAACGAATGGCAGAGGAAGGACACTACAGGACAGCATCAAGACCACAGAAGAGGAAACTCCTAGCCTCATTAAGTGGTGCAGTTAGCTTAGCAGGGTTTAAAAAAAAAGTTTGGATATCTTCCTAAAAGAAAAGTCCATAAGCCATTATTAAGATGGACTTGGGGGAAATCCACTGTTTATGTCTAGGATAAGCAGCATAAAGTGCACTGTTTTGGGATTTTGCCAAGCACTTGTGATCTGGATTGGCCACTGCTGGAAACAGAATGCTGGGCTTAATGGACCTTCGGTCTGTCCCTGTATGGCAATACTTATGCACTTATGGAGCAACTGTTCTATTAAAAACGCAGCAAATAACTGTTAACTCAGTCAAACTGCACTCAATTTCTGGTTTTAAAATAAATCCAAATTACTGTTAATTCAGTTAGATTACACTCACAGCTTCTGATTTTAAAATAAACCAAATTCCTTAGCATCCTTCCAGACCAATCCAGACACTTGTGTTATGCACTCCTACCAGCAGATGGAGACTGAACACTGACCAGAGAATCCTATAGCTGATTTGTGCAGTCCTCTGTCAGCTAGTATTTCTCAATCTCCAGCAGATGATAGGTATGGGTAAGCTTATGAAGTCTGACCAGTAGGGATTACAGAATAGATTAATTTTTTTTTTAAGGAGAGATCTATCAGACTGAAGTTCCAACTGAGTGGGGCTACAGCTGAGTGGCTGGGTCCTTCCCTCTCCCCCTCCTGTGGTCCTTGTGGCTGGGAATGGTTAAGGAGAGGCAAGCGCCTCGGTCTCTGTTTTGGAGTGTCTGTGAGAAAACCCCAGAGCAGACAAAGCAAATAAAGAAAAAAGAAAATCTCTTCTAAACTGCACTGTTTTAGTTACTGGGGAGTGACTGCTTATTCCTTCTGCAAGCCACAGTCCTTAACTTTGTGGCAGTCCAGGAGAGGGGTGAGTAAACCACATGGGCCTGTGAGAACAGAACTGAACATTAGTGCAGTGATGCCCTGCTGGTGTATGGCCAGGTGTATGGCCAGCATGGCCTAGATGAGTCAGGCGTTGACTGCTGTCTATGTGGGGGCCCAGCATGAGGATGTAGTGCCAGCAGCAGAACCGACACAGGTGGAGAACTTGAGAGCGCTGGCTGAGACTGTATGTGTGGACTCAAGCAAGAAAATGACGGCGGTTACATGTTTGGTGGGAACACCATCTAGGATGCTGCGAGCACCTCGGAGGAACTGCTGTGGTTAGAGATGATGTGGCAGCCCCCTGGAGGTAGTTTGGGAGGAGCTCTGGGGAGGGCTTGGGTTTCCCCCTGGAGTTTATTTTGGCAAAGTCCAAGGCATTTTATCTGCAATAGTTGAGGGATCCAGCATTCTGGTTGCTTGAGGGCCAGCACCAGCCTGAGCCATATCCCAGGGTGGAAAGGGGGGGGGGGGTGTTGTTGCTGATGGCCCTACAGCCCCAAGAGGCAGCAGCTAGACTGATGTGTTGACCTCAAGGATGTCAGGTATGAAGCGCTGAATAGAACTTAGGGCTTCTGGCGGAAAGGCCTCTTCTGGAGGAGCCCTTTGAACACAATGGAACAGAGGAATTACCTCTAGGGTAGGACTCTACCATGGTGAGTGTCCTCCATAAGGATGAGTTCAGGAGTTCATTCGGCAGGTCAACTCAGTCCTGGATTTGGAGGAAGACCCTAAAAAGGACAGGGTGAGAATAGCTCTGCTCCTGAAAGGCATTAGGAAACTGTTTCGAGTCAGTTGTGTGCTCATCATTTTGGACTAGCTACAGCACCCAAGACTTTTCCCAAAGTGATATTAGTAATAGAGGTGGTGTTGCGCAAGGAAGACATTGGGGTGCATCATCCCTATCTAGATGACTGGTTGATTCGGGCAAGTCCTTTCAGGAGAGCAGCTGAACACAATGGACCTTGAAAAAGCTGACGGGAGGGAGGAGGGAGGGGGGGGGGTACAAGAAGGGGTTGTAAGAAGGTCAGGCTATTAGACATCTTGAATGTTAAATGTTGGATTTGATGACTGTATTATGTTAAATACTTGACTTTTTGATGCTATGCTGTTATAATTCAAGGCATATATAAAATAAAATAAAAAAAATTTTCAAAAAAAAAGAAAAAGCTGACGGGTAACTTGTGTCACCGTTTTTCACATAGATCTGTGCTCTACAACACAGTGACAAGCCTGAAAAGCAGCAGGATACCTGCAAGACTTTCAAGAAAGCTGGAAGATAGGTAAACTCAAAACGTCCGTAAATGTTTATTAAGTTCTTGATATACCGCCTTTCAATACATTAAAAAAAAAAACCCTGAAAGAGGCGGCTGAATTTTAATATGGAAGTGGGCCTGGGAGTTAACTGTGCTGATCTTGTTAGAAGCAAGACTGAAGATTGCAAGGCCTGATGTGGCCAACTAGCAGGAGTGGTGGTAGACACCATTATAGAAGCAAATTTTGGGTATGCTGGGGAAGATATGGAGTGATGGGTTCAAGGGTGTGAAAGGTCAGGTAAAAGATGAGGAGAACATGGGCTGGGCTGCCATGTGGGAACATGAAATGTATGAATCAGCTGAGCAGACTGGATGGTCCATTTACTACTACTACTACTTAACATTTCTAAAGCGCTACTAGGGTTACGCAGTGCTGTACAATTTAACATGGAAGGACAGTCCCTGCTCAAAGAGCTTACAATCTAAAAGACAGGTGTACAATCTAAAAGACAAAGTGTAGACTCAATCTGATAGGGCATACTATATATCACGAAAGGTTAGGTGCCGAAAGCAGCATTGAAGAGGTGAGTTTTAAGCAGAGATTTGAAGATGGGTAGGGAGGGGGCTTGGCGTAGGGGTTGAGGAAGATTGTTCCAGGCATAGGGTGAGGCAAGGCGGAATGAGCGGAGCCTGGAGTTGGCAGTGGTGGAGAAGGGAACTGAAAGGAGGGATTTGTCCTGTGAGCGGAGGTTACGGGCGGGAACATAGGGGGAGATGAGGGTACAGAGGTAGTGAGGAGCCGCACACTGGGTGCATTTGTAGGTAAGGAGGAGAAGCTTGAATTGTGTTTATCGATTTCCATTCACTGTGTTACTGTGGAAATGCCAAGAAAACTCATAGCCTTCTGTCCTCTTTCCAACAGCATGTAATGAGGCTGAAAACGCACACTTTCCTCTGCTACAGTCTCTAGGCAACTCATCAGCTCCTGCCAGTCCATTTCTCTCTATCTTACCTCTTCAGAGGTAATCACATACCACAATATTATTTGGGTCCATGGACTCCACGGCTTCCAGAAACTTGAATTGCACATGCTGGTACTCCCGATGGTGCTCAAATGTGAAGAACTGCACGCCTCCCTTTGTCTCCAATAACTGCATTGTAATACCTGCAGATACACACCAAGCTGAACTCATAGTCTTATACAGACTGGCAGCTACCAACTAACAATCGGGCATTTGAGCTTTTTAGTATAAGGGCTGGGATTCTACTAATGTAACATCAGCTCCAGGAATGCTTAGCCAAGTTAATCCCTCAGGCAATTTACAGTCCATATTGAAAATGGTGAAGTTCGATCTTACCTGCTGATTTCCTTTCCTTGACCAATCCAGATGAGTGGGTTTATCTGCTCCTACCAGCTGATGGAGACTGAACTGGTTTGATGACACCACCTAAATAGGGTCCTGTGCAACACACAGCTAGGCAATATTTCTCTCATAAAGCATTAATATAATAATCACCCACACACACACAAAAAAAACAACAGAGCGAAGAATAAATGAAACCCAGGCTAAATTCTGGCCCCTTGCTAACTCAAACTAATGCAGTAATAAAACACAGGAGGCTAAGGGTATTATCCTATTATCATAATGTATCCTATACAGTTGGTCGATGGAAGAAATACACTTCCCTAGAGTGGATTCTGGACTGGTCTGGAGGGACTCAAGGAAAAAAAAAGTAGCAGATAAGATCTAATTTCTTTTCCATACTGTCCCTCCAGACCAGTTCATAGGGATAGGGAAAGACAAGCCTGCCTCAACAAGCTTGCTGCAAAGGCTATATCCTGCCTAGCCTGAATGTTCAGTCTGTAATGTTGGACAAAAGAATGCAATGATTATCTATTACATAACAGATAAAGACTTGGCTAAATCCACAATGAAAACAGGAAAAGAAGCCTCTACGAAAATCCAACAGGAACCAAGGGGGAGTAGAGGATGACACAATGACCCAATGGGGAGATGAATCTTGAAAATGTTTTAATAAAGCACCAGAAAAAGGAAGCGATATAGGCCGTGTTTCAGCGGATGCAGCCGTTTGCTTCAGGGGTCACAATATATGCTCCAGCATATTGGTGGCATTTTTCAAGCTTGTATCTTTCATGCTCTGTACAGCTTGCTTAGTGTCAAAACTGTCCATACGGCATCAGAAACTACCTCATAAGTACATATGTATTGCCATACTGAGACAGACCAAAGGTCCATCAAGCCCAGCATCCTGTTTTCAACAGTGGCCAATCCAGGTCACAAGTAGCTGGCAAGATCCCTAAAAAGTACAAAACATTCAAGGGACACCACCTTGTAGTGGTGGAGGGGCTTCTGTGTTTCAATGACTTAGAGGGCTATGCTGAAGGGTCACCCATATCAGACAGGCCTCTGAGGAGAAACCAGACAAAGAGTGTCCCAAACTGGGAGAGTGGTAAGATGGCGACCTGAAGTTCATATGCCCAACGGCCCAGCTGCCTTCTGAAGTTTTGTCTTATGTAAATTTCCTCTCTGCAATTGCAGTTACCTTAACTGAGAGGAAGGGGACAACCGGCGGTCAGCCGCCGATGGCCAGCGTTTTGTCCCCTGAGCAGCAAGTGCGGGACCGCTGCGCAACGAACTGCCCACAGATGAAAGGGTTGGCGAGGGCTTTGATTAGCGCCGGCGAAGGAGCATCGACGCTCTTGGACCTGGAAAAAACAACTCCATCGCTCCCGAATTATTCAACCACCATGTCCAAAGGAGTGGAGGAATGAGTTAGAGGCATATGCTGAAACGGAGGACGTTTACAGCAGAACCAGAATCGGCGGAACAACTCCTAAACACCTAAGAGAAATCAACTTGGAGTTTTTGGCTCCAGTGGAGGTTACATTGAATACCATCTGGAAGGCGCTTCGGGACCTAACGGTGGCAGTAAATAATTTTGTTTCAGATATAATTTTCTTAGAGAGTTACATGGACAATTTAACTGAACCCTTTGAGAGTGAAAAATTGATATAACAAATGATTCTACATGAGCAAGAAGTGGTTATGATCTTGAAAATGATAACAGACCAGAAACTTTGAATAATAAAATGAACATTATTATAGACGATTAATTTTGAGATTGTTTTTCCCAGAGTTCCAGGTAAGATTCCTAAAGTTTTCCTCAGAAATATTTCCTCAATTATTAATTTAAAAGGAGTGAACCCTGTGAAAACTGGGATTACTTTAATCAGTGGGATCTGAATTAGAGACTTAAGTATATGTATTGTTAAATAACTTCTGGTTTTTAAAAGAGAGAGAATGTAATCAGATGTATTATTTCTAACTAATATTGGACAATAAGAATGTTTTCACTGAAATGATTTGACTATACACCGTATTGGCCTTGAAGAAGCCAACCAGATGATCAATGTGGAATAATGAATTAGACGAGTAATATCTGGGGATAATCAGGTTAATACCATGTTTTTTTTCCTGTTTACTGTTTAATTGATCTCCTTGTCTAGTTTCACTCTCCCTATTTGGTGGTCTAAGGAAGAGAATAGAATTACCTGACTGAAATAATTCCTATATATTACTTTCTCTGTATTTCTGGCAAGTTGTTTTATCGCTTGTAAAAATTTAAATGGTTATAAATAAAATAAAATAAAAAAGTACAAAACATTTGATACTGTTTATCCCAGAAATATTTTCCCCAAGTCCAATTTAATAATGGTCTATGGACTTTTCCTTTAGGAAGCTGTCCAAACCTTTTTTAAACTCCACAAAGCTAACCGCCTTTACCACATTCTCTGGCAACGAATTTGAGTTTAATTACACATTGAGTGAAGAAAAATTTTCTCCAATTCGTTTTAAATTTACTACATTGTAGCTGCATCGCATGCCATCTAGACCTAGTATTTTTGGAAAGCATGAACAGACGCTTCACATCAACCCGTTCAACTCCACTCATTATTTTATAGACCTCTATCATATCTCCCCTCAGCCGCCTTTTCTCCAAGCTGAAGAGCCCTTGCCGCTTTAGCCTTTCCTCATAGGGAAGTCGTCCCATCCTCTTTATCATTTTTGTCGCCCTTCTCTGCACCTTTTCTAATTCCACTATATCTTTTTTGAGATATGGTGACCAGAACTGAACACATTTCTGAGGGTTAGACCTCACATCTCACTACTTTTAGCCTACAGGACAGCTGAGGAAAAGTTAGGGACGTTGATAGGGCTTTTCCTGTTTTCTTTCTACTCATGCAAATACGTCTGCAACTGCAATATGGCTGGTAAACACTGTGTCACCAAAGCTGTTGCCCCAGTCACTGCTTCTGCCTGTGCGGATAGAAAGTGTGATTCCAGGAGAGGGGGCTGGTTCCATGTGAACGATGTCTTCAGCTTGAATCCCTCTTGAAAAAAGTGAAAGAACAGAGAGGAGGTGGCAAGGTTGAGAACAGCATCCACGAAAATGAGAAATGCTTCATGACGCATCAAAGATTTCCAGCAGCGGTTGACCTTTTCAATGTTTACAGTTTCACAATTTATATACTGCTAACACCAAAACCGGTTCGAAGCGCTTTACAGAGAATAGTCTAATCTTTACATCATAAAAGACAAAAAAAACTGTTAAAAGAAAAACATACAAAAGTTTAAACAGAAATAGTCAAGAAGTTCTTAAAAAGAGCTGTTTTAATCATCTTTCTAAAATACATGTACTCTGAGTTAAGCTGAAAACCAGGAGCATATCACAGATCTTCAACCTCTTTACATCTTTAGCGGAGGAAAGAACAAAAGGACAATAATTCAATGTTCTTCTAGAAGAGCTTGGAAATTCAAAATAGAACAAATATTCAGGGTGATCCCCATGAAGAACTTGGAACAGTAAACAGGGGTATGTATAGAGAGAAAATATCCGCCAAAAGGCGGAGAACTCTAGACGCCCCACGGACAAATAAACAGTAAACAGGAAAATTTAAACAGAATCCTGGCTTCGATAGGGAGCCAGTGAAGACTGACATAAAATTAAGAGATCCTATCGTATTTACATAGAGAGTAAATTAGTCTTACTGCAGTATTCTGTATCGTCTGTAAACTTAAAAGGCTGAGCCTAGATGTTCCTAAAAAGATCAAGTTACAATAATCTAATTTTGATTAAAGTAGAGCCTGAACAAGTAACCTGAATTGTTCTAATTCAAAGAATTTCCTAATTCTTCTTAGATTCTTCATAAGGAAAAAAAATAACTCCTAACCAAGGAGTCAACCTGTGGTTGTAATGACAAACATTGATCCAAAAAAATTCCCAGTATCTTAATACAAGTGGAGAGAGGATATGTACCTTGTGCAACAATAATGCTATCAATCAATGGATCAGGGTTATTATCCAAAAGCATAAATTTAGTTTTCTCAAAATTTAATTTAAGTTTATAATTCAGCATCCAAGAGCCAATTATAGACATACAATTTTGAATAGATGGAAGTACAGAGTCCAAAGAGTCTAAGACTGGAATAAGAATGGTAAATGTCATCCACTTAACTGACTGAAAAATCCTTTATCCACTAATTCTTTGCCCAATGTAAGTAAACATTAAAAAAAGTGTAGGGGACAAAGGCAATCTCTGTGGGACCCCACATGGATTAGTCCAGCTTTCTCACAGAATAGCATTTTGTTTAACCCTATATGATCTGGTGGACAAAAAACAACCCATAAGCCAATTAAAAAAAAAACTCTACTAGTGATCTCGATTCTCTCCAATTCAGAGAGAAAAATCTCATGATCCACTAAATTGAAAGCAGAAGAAAGGTCAAATTGAAGAATGAGAGCTCTGTAATGCTTTTCTAGAGTCAGGAGTGGTCCCGGAAGACTGGAGAAGAGCAGATGTGATCCCTTTCCACAAAAACAGAAATAAGGAAGAGGTTGGGAATTACAGGCTGGTAAGTCTGACTTCTGTGGTAAGTAAATTAAGGGAAAGCAGAGAATAGTAAAGTTTTTTGGAATCCAATGGATTACAGAACACGAGGCAACACAGTTTCACTAGAGGCAGGTCTTGTCAGACAAATCTGATTAATTTTTTGACTGAGTGACAGGAGAGTCGGATCAAGGGAGAGCGCTAGATGTGGTGTGTTTAGATTTTAGTGAAACTTTCATACGATTCTGCATAGACTACATACACAGAGTGCCCTCAGTATGAGGCCTAAATTGGCTGACTGGGTTAGGAACTGGTTGAGTGGAAAGCAACAGAAGGTAGTGCTAAATGAAGCTCACTCTGAGGAAAAGGACGTTACACTAGTGGTGTGCCGCATGGTTCAGTTCTTGGGTTGGTTCTTTTTAACATTTTTGTAAGTGAGGTTGCTGCTGTTTGGTACGGTTTGTCTCTTTGTGGATGATACCAAAATCTGTAATAGGGTAGACACCCCTGATGATGTCAATAACATGAGGAACAACTTAACGAAGCTAGAGGAATGATCTGGAATCTGGCAGCTAAGATTTAATGCTAAGAAAATACAGGGTCATGTATTTGGGCTGCAAAACAATGAGGGAATGGTAGAGTTTAGAGGGCGAAAAACTTTTGTGCACGAAACAGGAGCAGGACTTGGGTGTGATCGAATGTAATGATCTTAAGGTGGCCAAACAGGTAGAAAAGGTGACGGTGAAAGCTAGAAGGATGCTTGGGTGCAAAGGAAGAGGAATGGCCAGTAGGAAAGGAGGTGATGACGACTCTGGTGAAACCTCATTAAGAATATTAGAACTATCACTCCAAGGGACATCCACGTCTAGGTATCCAAAAGGTACCTCAAGCTAAATCCAAATTGCACAGGAACCTCATCTACAATTTGCTGGAATATGAGGGGCTCGTGGCTGTGAAGTTGCACAGGACCCTAAATACACTGTAGTGTGATTTCATTTGCAGTCTCCAGCTGCTGATAAGGGAGGATAAACCCATACATCTGGAGGGGCAACAAAGAAATGTCAAATATACAACAGCATGACAATCACACAGAAAAATCCCCAAATCACCTGCGTAACAATTCAAATAAAAATAAGTAAACACATCAAAATCATGCAAAAGCCTCAGTAAAACCCAAGTCTTGCAGGCCCTTCTGGAACGCTAGTCAGTTTAAACAGGAACTAATCTATACACGTGCCAACCACATCATGAAAACAAAAACAAAATCTCTTCTCTGTTTCCATCAACAAGATTTCGGAAACAGCTACTGAAGTCAGCAGACCACCTTGAGAAGAGATTTAAAGCCTCTTAAGTAAAAAAAAAAGAATCTCTCTTTTAAATGTGTTTTATACATGACAGAAAGAACTGCTTTTAAATCATGTAACGATGTTATCATATCTACACTCTGTAAGCCACATTGAGCCTGCAAAAAGGTGGGAAAATGTGGGGTACAAATACAATAAATAAATAAATAAACCATAACTTTACTCCAAATACAACTGAAACTTTATCACATGCTAAAGAAAAATGACAGTTCAATTCAAGCGGCAGTTTTTTTACACATTCTGCTAGAGCAGCCGTTATCTTACAGAGCCCCATGGAAAGAGCATTACAACAGTCTAACCAAATAAGACAGGAATGAGCAAAATCTTCAATTGCCAAATATGGTTGTAGATTACGATCATCCTTCACTGAAAAGGCAAACTTGATGTGCACGTGTATAGATAGAACCAAGCACCAGAAACCCATCTGATCAACTCCATGGTTTGATCAAAGCATCTGGACATCATGATACTTGCATGAAATGTTCCTGTAAGACAGAGTCACCAGCATGAGCTCAGCATTCCTCACCTGCTGCTGAACGCCTGCGGTACTCAGAGGCACAAACAGCCCAGGCTGCAGCTAAAGCATCATGATACAGATTCCCTGCTAATCACGAAGCAGAGTGTGGCTTTAATAAGCACAGCTTGGAAAAGGAAGACTCTCCATCTCACCTCATCTTCTATGCATCCCGCTAACTGTATATACCACTATATTATATATACTTCCTTGTGGGGAGAAAACCAGCCAAAACAGTCACTTTATCAAAACGTTTTGGAAACGTACAAGAAAACTTTTACCTAAGGAAGCAGAATGTATCATAATCTAAAAAGCAAAACTTTCAGAAGAGCACCGGCCACCCAGCATGCCCCATTTCCATCCTACAAGGCAGCACTAACAAATCAGCACGCTTGATGGAACGCAACATGAAAAAGCGACGGCCAAATAAGAGGACTTCTACTTTGTGGACTACAGCTAGTACCAGTCACTAGTGACGAGAGAATTCTTACACGGTCAAGAGAAACCAAAAGGTGGTTTTGTACCATCAATCTGAAGAGAGCCTCATAACACAGGACAAACGCTTCTTGAGAAAAAGTGAAACGTTTATCACACTGCACTCTATGTTTAAGCAGGTTCACTAATACATTGTGTTTTCATAAACAAAAATTAGACTTCTCTTTTTCCTGCTCGTTCCACTGCCCTCTACTATATGTGTCTCATGGTAAAAGCATTCAAATGACGACACGAGGGTCCTGTACTGGTAACCCTTAGTTGTGTGCATCACCAGGTCGCACAGAGGCCGCAATCTCTTCCTCAACGTAAAAGTACATTCAGCAGCCTGAGGCTAACGGCTCCCCATATAACTAAAGTGGGCTGTTTCTTTACCTGCTTTAGTGTAACGTGGCCAGGTGTCCTTGGCGGTGGTCAGCCAGGTGCTCCGGTGGTACTGCCTCTGCTTCTGCCTTGGCCTATGCAATTAAAAAATATATCTTATGTTGATTTCTTTTTGTATAAACTTCATCTATACTAATATTTTGAAATTAGTATCTGGTGTTAAGATGATATTTTGAGAGGAAAGAGAAGGCTGTGAAAGATTCAGCCGACAGTATGAATTCCCCATTCATGCAAACAAAATATTCTGCTGCTCACCTCTGATCTCCCAGAACTGCTCGGGCACCAAAGTACCTCTTCAACTCTGTCTCAGGATTCAAATTTCTAGAAGAGATAATTAAAATCAAAGACTGCATGAACTCTTCGTTATAAACTACACTGGCTCCCCATTATAGACCGTATTACCTTCAAAATCTGCTCTTTGACTCACAAGATAATATATGGGGAAGCCCCTGCCTACATGCTCGATTTGATAGATCTTCCATCAAGAAATGCTTCGGAGACTGCTCGATCCTACCTTAATCTACATTACCCAAGCTACAAGTCTGTTAAATACAAACTGCTCTTTTCTTTTTTAAATGTTTAAATATTTTTTATTAACCATCATCACAATACAACCAATGTATTCTTATCCATTTTCCACCAGTTTTTATCTCCCCTCCCCCACCCTCCCACAAACTGCTCTTTTCATCTTCTTTCTCCTATGTAGGCCCAAAGTCTTAGAATGTCCTACCAAGGAATCTAAAAGTGATTGACGACCACCAGCTATTCAAGAAATCCTTAAAAACATTTTTATTCGCGAAAGCATATCCCCCCAATTAACGCTCAGGCTTCACCTTCCCCATATTACCTATACCCGTTTAGCCAACATGTATTGCCCTCATGATCTTTCCCGTCCTTCTGACTTTTGTGTCATTACACTCCTTATATTGTAACCTTTTGTAACATCGTAAGCCACATTGTGCTCGCTCTAGTGGGAAAATGTGAGGTATAAATGTATCAAAAATAAACTATTCTGTCTGCCTGCTATACAATATGATCAAAGACTCGAATACAAAAAGGGCAATTCTATACGTGGCGTTTAGATTTACACATACTAATTTATAGCCTATGCACATAAATGATGTCACTAATCAGCATTTACATGCACTGAATGCTAGGCATCATTGTATAAACAGTGTGCTTAAGTCAAAAAGCATAGCATGTCATGGACGTATCACCTACTTATGCGCGGTACACTTAACCACGCTGTCTTTCACCTGCCTTTGATATGGCTTAAGTGTCTGTGCCAAACACTAGGCATGTCAAAATGGATTTATGTTACTTTAGTCCCACAAGACCAGGCTCTAGACTGAGCTGGTGAGGATGCCAAGGAAACCAGAATTCAAGAAAGCATGTGACAAACATGATCGATCTCTGAAGGAGAAGTGGCTGAACAGAGTGAGCTGCTGGTGTGGACAGACATAATGGATAAGCCAT
The DNA here is from genome assembly GCF_901765095.1 of Microcaecilia unicolor. Taxonomy (NCBI): domain Eukaryota; kingdom Metazoa; phylum Chordata; class Amphibia; order Gymnophiona; family Siphonopidae; genus Microcaecilia; species Microcaecilia unicolor. The sequence goes on along the minus strand of NC_044035.1, from coordinate 359,081,152 downwards.
ATGGTCTTTTTCTGCCCTCATTTTCTAAATTACTAACCTGTGTTCAACGTAGAGAAGTGGCCTGCAGTCCGTATTTGAAGAGCTCCGAGACTGGAATAACAGACCACTACTACTTTCAATCTTCTCCAGAATGCTATCAATATCTTCCACAGTCACATCTCCCTAAAAGAAATCAACCAGGCACCCAGTTCATTAGAAATTAAATTCTCAACAAATTGGCTCCATCAAGGCATAGCTTTATCCCATCTTTGTCTACCCCTGTTGTTACCACATAAGTAGATGTTTGCTGGAAGGGAATAGCAAGCTCTGTGTTGAATTAACATTATAAGGTGTAACTTGTCAGCTCCACAATATCCCGAGAGTGTGCACAATATTTCCTAGGATGAGCCACTACGGCACTGGCCCAACAGAATTTAGCACTGCTTATTGCCCCTAACCTCCTGTCACAAAATGCCTAGCTACCCGACTGGTGTTATTCTGCAGCCACTTAGAGGGACTAGCCCCAGCACAGCTCAAGTCCGCCTGCACCTGCTGCTTGTACTCTACACTAGTACCCTCCTCCCACCGACTGGGTCACAACCGCCTCTGGGAGAGTCTCCTGCTCTCAAATTATCCCCACACTCTCCCAGTGGTCCCACAGTTCCCAGAAAGCACTCACAGACCCAATACACAAACCACTAGGATTTTTTATCAGTCCAGACAGGCAGAGGCAATAAACTGAAAACGAATGCTTATTGCCTTTAAAAACTGAACAATAAACCAAAAGAAGTGCAATCAGCAAACAATAACAGGTAACTGAAATATGGATTAATTATAACACTAGCTAAACATTTGTTTACTTCCTAGAAAGTACCTGGGAAGATCAGGGCATATAGCTCTTCGTCAGTTATCGAATAGAACTGTTTTTTTTTTTACGGAGCTTCAGCAAAGAGCTCTCTCTCTTTTCTCCCAGGCTGAAATTGAAGCAACAGAGAGCAACAGCTGGGGAATTTCAAACTCCAGGTCAATCAGAGCCCAGTCAACAAGTTTTAAAAGTATACTGCTCAAAGAACTGTAGATTCACATCTTACTGAGTGAAACTAAAAGAGGGTATTCACTTTCCTATAACAGCTTTAACATAAAACATGTACCACCTGCTGGCCAAACTAGAGAAACACACTTTAAGATTTAATAAAGGCAATTTTACAGGTTTAATTTCCAACATTTTTAATGAAGATGAAATAATCATAACAGAGTACGTAGTTCAGTGTATGCAACTTCAACACTACGTTTGCTCAACATACATAAACATCCAACAAACCATCCTCTTGTTTTCATATTTCCCCACCCCCCTCCCTTCCGTCTCTTTACAGCTAATCTATGTTCAATTCAGAAGGTGTCACCTGGTCAGGCAATGCACGATAAACAGTACATACCGCCCCAATCTCTCTAGCCATCATTGTGTTAGCTATTATTCAGCGTTTTTAGAATTATGGTTTGCGTTCCCTGCTTCCCTTCCCAACCCCCCTCCCCGCCCTAGTCTATCTACTCTCCTCCATTTGGCAATTTTACAGGTTTAAAATACACTGTGACCAGCTCAGGAGACAGAACCAGCAGAGCTCAGCATTCCCTGCTTTCTGCCTTTCTGCACGGTTGACATCTGAGTGACAAGGGAAAGAGAAATGGGACTTGATATTCAGCCTTTCTGAGGTTTTTGCAACTACATTCAAAACGGTTTACATATATTCAGGTGCTTATTTTGTACCAGGGGCAATGGAGGGTTAAGTAACTTGTCCAGAGTCACAAGGAGCTGCAGTGGGAATCGAACTCAGTTCCCCAGGATCAAAGTCCACTGCACTAACCACTAGGCTACTCCTCCACTGTGCAGGCTGCCAATCCCTGTGGGCTTCTCCTTCCTCTACTCACTGTTCGAAGCAGAAGCGACACTGGATCCAGCTAACCCACAATGAACTAGAAGGTTGGGTAGTCATGGGTGAAGGGGGGGGGGGGGGGTAACAGCTAGTAAAGCAGAGGGGTGTTCCAGCCCCCTCTAGCAAATAGATTCAAGCTCATTACCCTCTCCAATAGCACTTCTCCACTATCTCATACTTAGGGGTAAGTATTTTGAGGAAGCTGAGGAATGTCTATTCAGTTCATTACCCATCTCTATTAAACAATTTTTAAGAAAGATTGAACTAGATTGAGATTCCACTCTCCATCATCGAACATGAGTCCATCAGTTAAGTCCATCTTAACTACCCCAACTTGACATTTCGTCCTTTAGATTGTAAGCTCTTCCAAGCAGGGACTGTCCTTATTTGTTAATTTGTACAGCGCTGCATAACCCTAGTAGCGCTCTAGAAATGTTAAGTAGTAGTAGTAGGTTAAGCTGAATATAGCCCCTTGATTGCTATTCACAATGGTTCCTCTCGGGTAATGTCTCCATATGAGTTAGTTTTGCTTCTCCTGTGACAGGAACGAAAACTCATTCCTAGACCAGGGTAGGTGGCGTATGATCTCAGTCTCTCAAATTTACTGCTATTGCCCACTTTAGTACTTCCATCGTGTTAACTAGAGTTTCCCTTGGGGGCAATTTCTCCAAAAGGGGTTAGTTCTGCACATACTGTGACAGAATGTCAAAGCCAGAAGGATACTTGGGTGCATAACGAGAGGGATGACCAGCAGGGGAAAAAAAAAAAAGGATAGTGGGGTTCCCCAGGGGTCCCCTTCTGGGGAACTTAGATAAATTAACAAATCACAGACTTGGGCGATATGATTCATCTGCTGAAGAATGGGTACACCTTGACCTGTTATTGAGGGATAATTAATGAGACCAGGTATTAGAAGGGTGGGACAAGAGTTGGGTGGGTACTGGGAGGTTTACATAGGAAAGGGATGAGTGCTCTGAAGAGACTATGGAGTGCTTAAAAATTTTGCAGAGTAATACAGTATGGGGGGGAATCGGGTGGGATTGTTGGGGGTTTGGTTCTGTATTAGGGTGAATATTAGACAGTTCATGGTTTTCCTGGTTGCATATTACAACTGATCTTTGTAGTGCTCTTATAAAACTTCAATAAAAATTTAAAGTTAAAAAAAAAAAATTTCCTGAGGTGGATTGTGTTTTGGCCAGCCTTTACTTCTTCTTCTATGTGTGCTGCCTTTGTAGAGGTTTTTTCTGTTTTGCTGTGCCTGCAGACTCAAGCCACCCGCAAAGCTCAACTTGGAACCAGAGATTGAAAAGTGTGTCCATCCACCTGCTAGAGACAGAAAATACTGAGGAGCCAAATTGGATGCCAAGAGAAATATGTCTCAGCTCAGGTTTCTGTCTCCAGCTGCTGGTTGATGGACACAACTATCCCACAGATTCTGAAATAGTGGGAAGCTATGTATTGGAAACAGCATTTGTATGAATAATTTTTTCCCCTTTTTAATGTCCACAACTTTTGTCCTGTGATCTAAAACAGTACTGAGAACATGTCCCTCTGTAACCCATCAAGTACATGTGATATCCTGCTGCTCTGGGAAGACCTTTATCCACTCACCCAAAAAGGACACAAAAATATCTCCTGCCAAGAAAGGTACCTGAGGTTCTCCTGCTGTGTGTTTCTTACTTTTCTTCCTCTTCTTTTTCTTCTTTAGTTTGTTATCTGACTATAAAATAATTTAAAAATATTACAGCATGCTTTTTATACGTTCCTAGAAATGCATAACATGCACAGAGAACACTGTGGAAACTGATTACAGAAGTTTCAAAAGTCTTTACGTTTATAAAATACATCCACACATTCTCTCGCTAATCCAAACACCACCAACAATATCATCTTTTCACTGTCAAACTATCATCATCTTTCTTAGCCTAAGGCAGCAGAGTTTTTATATTAGCTGAAAGATTTGTTATAAGAAGGAAAAAATATTTAATAGTGTAAAAAAGTATAACCTAGGAGAAAGTAAAGCAGAAAAAAATCCAAAACCCCACCCACAAATGCTGCAGAAACAGAATACCACAAGTCATTCATTTTCAGATCTCATTGCTTCCTGCGCTCCCCATCTCATTTGCTGATGACACAATGCTATTCAAAGTTCTTAAATCAAAAGAGGATTGTGAAAAATTACAAGCGGACCTTAAGAGACTGGGTAGACTGGGCATCTAAATGGCAGATGATGTTTAATGTAAGCAAGTGCAAAGTGATGCATGTGGGAAAGAGGAACCCAAATTATAGTTACGTAATGCAAGGTTTCACATTAGGAGTTATCGACCAGAAAAGGGATATAAGCGTCATCGATAATAAGTTGAAACTCTCTACTCAGTGTGCGGTAGTGGCTAAGAAAGCAAATAGAATGTTAGGTATTATTAGGAAAGGAATGGAAAACAAAAATGAGGACGTTATAATGCCTTTTTATTGCTCCATGGTGCGACTGCACCTTGAATATTGTGTTCAATTCTGGTCACCACATCTCAAAAAAGATATAGTGGAATTAGAAAAGGTACAGAGAAGAACAACAAAAACCATAAAGGGGATGGGACAACTTCCCTATAAGGAAAGGCTAAAGTGGCTAGGGCTCTTCAGCTTGGAGAAAAGACTGCTGAGGGAAGTTATGATAGAGGTCAATGAAATAATGAGTAAGCAAGAACCTATACCTGTGTGTTATTTGCCACTTGCTCAAGGTCTGCCACCTCCTCCTCTTCTCTGTGTCCATTATGTTCTGGCTTTCCACATTCATGCTCTTGCAGACCTTGCCCTTTTGTCCTAGAACCCACCACTTTTCTTTCTGCTGGCGCTCTCTCCTCCACATCGTCATCTGCATTGGTTATCTGTACAGAAGAGCGAGGAGAAAGTAAATGTAAATCTAAAAAAGTACATTTCTTTCTTTGCATTATACATCCTTTAAGTCCTGCAGCAACAAGAGCAATGACAGCACTCATAGCCCTACGTAATAACATGCACCAACCCTGTAGAGTGTACATAGCGGAGGAGCAGCCTAACAGTTAGTGCAGCGGACTGGGGAACCGTGTTCAATTCTCAGTGCAGCTCCTTGTGACCCTGGACAAGTCACTTAAACCTCCATTGCCCCAGGTATAAAAACTTAGATTGTGAGCCCACTAGGTAGTAGAAAGTACCTGCATATAATTTATTTATTACATTTGTACCCCGCGCTTTCCCACATGTTGCAGGCTCAATGCGGCTTACATAGTAAATACAATTACAGAGTTTGGAGAAGAATATTACAATTGTAGTAAACGAGTAGTTATAAGGTTTGAAAAAATGTGAATTAGATGTAAATGCAAGCAGAGATGGGATAACAAAAGGAAAAGAGATAGGGAAGGTTAAGGAGTAGGAAGGATGGTAAGGAAAGATAGATATAATATGTACAGCACTGTGTATGTCAAGTATTAGTAATAATATTAGCAATATTACATACCCATAGGATCCATGATACATACCACACACCAAAATGGAAATACAAGTTATTACATTGGGCTATTGGTGTATGTGTGCACATAAACATGGGGGAGGGGGGGGCTACTACATGACGTGACCCCACACAAAAAAAAGTATTTGAACTGTCCTTCATTGGGAACTGTATTTACTACTACTTAACATTTCTAAAGCGTTACCAGGGTTACGCAGCGCTGGACAATTTTAACATAGAAGGACAATCCCTGCTCAAAGTGCTTACAATCTAATGGACAAATGTAGAGTCAGTCAAGTAGGGGAAGTCAATTTACCCTGTATGAAGCCTTGACATTTGTTTTACTAAATGTCTTTGTTTTGGAGGATTACCAACTTTCCATTTTAATACTGACAAATCAATTTTCCTTTACAACTGGGCGCCTTATGCTGGGCTTCACCCCTTTAACCAGACGGGTTGATCCCCAGAGCTCAAGCAGTGCCGAAGCCAAAGCACCCGAGTCACAGGCCCCTGACCCCTTCCAGCCTCTCCTCCTCACCAGCTCGTACAGGTTACTGACTCCGCGCTCGGCCCTCAGCTTGCTGTGTCCGCCAGTGTCAGGGTCCACCGGCTCCCCGTCCGCCGGACCCAAGGGCTCCTGACCCCGCTGCTCCCCTCGCAGCCTGCGGAGAGCCCTGCACGACATGGCCCCCAGCGGAAACAGCAGCAGCAGAACCCTACTACTTCCGACAGCCCCAATGCACATGCGCCAAGCCAGTCAAAGGTCATGCGGGCGCATGCGCATACTGGTTACCAAACGAGGAAAGAGAACAGGAAGGCGGCATGACGTCAAGGCGTTGAAGCCGGCTCAGCCGTCATCACCGTAGACCAAACGAGAAAAGAGTGAGACCAGGAAACGGCATGACGTCAAGGCGTTGAAGCCGGCCCAGCCGTCATCACCGTACACCAAACGAGGAAAGAGTGAGAACAGGAAGCGGCATGACGTCAAGGCGTTGAAGCCGGCTCAGCCGTCATCACCGTACACCAAACGAGGAAAGAGTGAGAACAGGAAGCGGCATGACGTCAAGGCGTTGAAGCCGGCCCAGCCGTCATCACCGTAGACCAAACGAGAAAAGAGTGAGACCAGGAAACGGCATGACGTCAAGGCGTTGAAGCCGGCCCAGCCGTCATCACCGTACACCAAACGAGGAAAGAGTGAGAACAGGAAGGCGGCATGACGTCAAGGCGTTGAAGCCGGCTCAGCTGTCATCACGGTACACCCAAAAGCAATGCAAAGAAACCTAACAGCGGTTGCGTGCACGTTGGCCTTTATTGTTGGCAGCATTTTTATCTGATCGGTGAGAGTAGTAATTAGTTCTGAATTGTAAATAGTGTCATTTGGAGGGGCTGGTTATACTCCCTGTATTCCTGCAGGAGATGTTTTCACCTAGTAAAGGGCCACCATCTGAGAATCAGGTGCTCAGTATTCAGAGTTTCTAAGTATAATGTTTTGGGGTTTTTTTTTTTTTAAACAGTAATCAGGTTGAAACTTCAGAGCATTTAATATATTTTTCTTCCTATGCGTACATCAAAAGATAAAGATGGTATGTGGGAACTTGCTCCTTTGGTTTTCTGGAATGCAGTGTTATATCTCTATATATAAAAGGCACCACCAATGTTCTAAATGAAACCTCCAGCCAGAAGTGTGAAGGGGGAGAGATATCCGGTTACCCCATGAGTGTCTGCCCCGCCATCGCTCTCTCTGTAACACAAACAGTGAAGGAAAACACAGCAAAGCACGAAATCAAATCGCTCTCTCTGTAACAGTGAAGGACTCAGAGGGGGGAGGGGAGAGAGCAGAAGCCCTCACTATCTCTGTAACACAAACACAGCACAGCTGGAAACAACACTGAAGGACTCGACTCCGAGGGGGGAGGGGACAGAGAGCAGAGGGGACAGACAGCACACTCCCACATGCACACAGAAGAAAACCTTGCTAGCCTCCGTTTCATTTGCATCAGAAACAGGCTTTTTTACTAGTTATAACATAGTTACTATGAACTGGAAAGGTTCAAGCAGGAGACTGGGTCCTAATCAAGGTCATCAAAAAAAAATTGGGCTTCACCCCGCTGGGAAGGTCCATACCAAATGCTCCTGAGTACCCCCACAGCTGTAAAATAGCTGAACCAAGTACCTGGGTTCACCTATCACACTGCAAGAAGGTAGCAAAACCCGGAGCTGAGATTAGGCAACCAGAGTAGACCAATGTCACGGTTGTGACTGTATCCTGTTGTTCCAGTCTGTCTGTTCCAGCATTACTTGTCTACCAGCTCCGTCCAATAAGTCCTGCAGGCCGCCCGCACCTAGGGGCTCAACCTCTGGGGAACAGTGGTCAGCGCAGGTGAAGAAGGGGGTTTCCAGTTCTGCTTATTTCAGCCTGTTCATCTACAGCTTCAGTTCCAGTCCGGTTGCTCTTATCCTGCTTGTACAACCAACTTCTTGCAAGGGTAAGCCTGGATGCAAAAGGGGGTGCTTCAATAGGAGCCCTCACTTTAAACCCAGTGAGCAATTGATTGAGACTACAGTTGGAGTTTCCTTGGACAACTGGAAAAGAGGAAAGCAACAAAATCTAAAGCCACTCCCAGACTCATACTGCAATCATCGGGTCGACGGGAAAACAGAACCATAAATATCATCTCAACTGGTTCTAGAATCGGGACCAAGGAAGAGCTGATGTCTGGTGGATGTGTGGGGATCTCCTTCTTAAACCCCATCTCCTGCAAGTATGGCATGGGGAGTGTGCACTAATTCAAGTTGTCATGCTTTTAATATGTTGCCCACATGAACCCTGGAATTACCACAATCAAGTCCACATAGAATGAAGAAGGCAGTGACACCTGGAGGATGGAACCAGGTTACTGCTGGATTTGAGTCATTGCTGTTCTGGTGGGTAACAATTAATGAGAATGTAGACTGAATCAACTATATCTATTATAATCAGCAGAGATTTGTCAACTACACCCAAAATGCCATGAGAGGAATCGCTGAGCAACTTGATGCCACTTCCATGATGGCATGGCAGAATCAACTGGCACTGGATATGCTCCTGACGAAGAAGGGCAGAGTCTGCCAGATGTTCGTAGAGTTTTGTTGTACAGCTCCCGATGGAAGTATCACCAAGGCATTGGACAGACTGACTGCCTTGTCAAAGGAACTGGTGGAAAATTCTGGCTTAACGACCCATTCACTAAATGGATGGAAGATTGGTTTGGAAGTTGGAGCGGCCTGATTACTTCAACATTGACCTCTGTTGCTGTGGACATGTTGGTAACATGTGAATGTTGCTGCATTCTTTGTATTCGTGGCCTACTCCAAAGACTAATTGATGCAACCCTGACTAAGACTATGCACCAGCATGAAGAGCCTGATGATGAGGACGATGGACAAGCCTCCCTTAAGGACTAAATATCTCCTATTGGTATAACAGACTCAAGACTATAGGAATCTCCAGGCCAAAAGAAAGATGTTTTGGAGAGGAATTTTCTAGAGACTTGAGAAGTATATGTAACAATGATAAACAGGAGGGAAATGTTAGGGAAATTAATAGGTTAATCCAGTGGTGTGCTGGAGCCGGCTCGCACCGGCTCGCAAGAGCCGGTTGTTAAATTGTCTTCCAACTTGCGAGCCGGTTGTTAAAAAGCGCAAGCTGGCTCTCCTCCTTCCCTCCCTCCGCATCCGGTTTCTCACCGACCTGACTCTGAGGAGTCACCCTTGTCCTTCAAATTCTTCGGGGCAGGCAGTCTTGCCTGCCCGCTGCCAGCGCTACTTAAAAGATAACTTCATCAAGCAGAAAGAAGATGGCGTTGAAAACCATCTGATATCCGTCTTTCTATCTATAAGAGTACGGCCCATTCATATAAGTCAGGATTATTGGCTGCTAAAAGGAAATCCTTTACTTCGAAAAGTGTAAAATCACCTATTACATCCGTTCTTTATTAAACTTTAAAATCCCTCACAACATTTCACTCTCCTATACAGCCCCTGTGCAAATGCAGTCTGCTCAGTTATTATCAATGTACTTGGAGAAGAAAATAGTTACTCTACGAGGTAGTCTTCCAAATACAGCCACACCTCTGCACCCTTCAGCTTTATTAGGCTTACCTTCCTCCAGTTCACCATGTTCATCTGTTTTGTGCAGCATTATGAATCAGTTTGCACAGCCATCTCTTGCAGAGCTTGGTAGGGCTATCAGGTAAAATTCTCTACACTGCTGCCGGTTCGCGCTTTAAAAATGGCCGCCGAGACTTCCAGAGGCGGCCTCGCGAGACTTCTGCTGAAGTCTTGGAGGCCGCCCTTGTAAGTTTCGGCGGCAATTTTGAAGCGCAATCCGGCGGTGGGGGAGAGTCAGTGCTGGCAGCGGGCAGGCAAGACTGCCTGCCCCGAAGAATTCGAAGGACAAGGCAGGGTGACTCAGAGTCAGGTTGGTGAGGGAACAACTTGGGAGGGGGTGGCAGGGTAGAGAAGGGAGTCGCTGGGTATGGGTGGATGGAGGGGAGAGAAGGGTCGCTGGGTTTGGGTGCACGCAGGGCAGGGGAGAGGAGGGTCACTGCTGGACATGGGTGGATGGAGGGCAGGGGAAAGGAGGGTCACTGGGTATGGGTGCATGGAGGGCAGGGGAGAGGAGGGTCACTGGGTATGGGTGCATGCAGGGCAGGGGAGAGGAGGGTCGCTGGGTATGGGTGCATGCAGGGTAGGGGAGAGGAGGGTCACTGGGTTTGGGTGCATGCAGGGGAGAGGAGGGTCACTGGGTATGGGTGGATGGAGGGCAGGGGGAGAGAAGGGTCGCTGGACATGGGTGGATGGAGGGCAGGGGAAAGGAGGGTCATTGGGTATGGGTGCATGCAGGGCAGGGGAGAGGAGGGTCGCTGGGTATGGGTGCATGCAGGGGAGGGGAAAAGAGGGTCGCTGGGTATGGGTGCAAGCAGGGCAGGGGGAGAGAAGGGTCGCTGGACATGGGTGGATGGAGGGCAGGGGGAGAGAAGGGTCACTGGACATGGGTGGATGGAGGGCAAGGGAAAGGAGGGTCACTGGGTATGGGTGCATGCAGGGCAGGGGAGAGGAGGGTCACTGCTGGACATGGGTGGATGGAGGGCAGGGGAAAGGACGGTCACTGGGTATGGGTGTATGCAGGGCAGGGGAGAGGAGGGTCACTGGGTATGGGTGCATGCAGGGGAGAGGAGGGTCACTAGGTATGGATGCATGCAGGGCAGGGGAGAGGAGGATCGCTGGGTATGGGTGCAAGGAGGGCAGGGGAGAGGAGGGTCGTTGGGTATGGGTGCATGCAGGGCAGGGGGAGAGAAGGGTCGCTGGACATGGGTGGATGGAGTGCAGGGGAGAGGAGGGGAGAGAGAAGAAATGCTGGGCATGGATGGAGGGGAGGGAAGAGTGAGGAAGGAGATGAGATTAGGGAAAAGGAAGAGAGGAGAAAAACTGCACATGGATGAAGAAAATAGGCAGAAGCTGAGGACCAGAAACGAAGAAGAAAGGAGGAAAGGAAAGAAATAAATGGAAAGGAAGCCCTGGAAACGGAGTTAAGAGGACAGATAGCAGCAGAATCAGACACTGGGCCAGCATGATAAGAAAAACAGTCACCAGACAACAAAGGTAGAAAAAAATCACTTTATTTTAATTATAGTGTTTGGAATATGTTCACTTTGAGAATCAGGTGCTCAACATTAAAAGTTTATATTTATTTACTTATATATAGCATTTTATCACACATTAAACATGAATTAGATTGGAACCTGGGATCATTTAATTTTTTTTTTCTTGGAGTAATGCATTGCCGCCACCCCCCCCCCCCCCAGGCTCTCTCCCCGGCTATAACCAGCACTGCAATTAGGGGGGGGCGCAGAGAGGGACGGGGGGGGTGCAGAGGGGGACTGGGGCATGACCCTGACCCTAACACTGACCCTGACCCTTACCCTGACCCTAACCCTACCTCTAACCCTAACCCCTAACCCTAACCCTCTAAACCTAACCCTCTAACCCTTACCCTCTAACCCTAACCCTTACCCTAACCCAACCTAACCCTAACCCCTAACCCTACCCCTAAGCCTAAACCCTAACCCCTAAACCTAACACTAACCCTTAACTCCTAAACCTAACACTAAACCCTAACCCTAACCCCTAACCTAACCCCTAACCCTAACCCTAACCCACTAACCCCCCAACCCTATCCCTAACCCTAACCCTAACCCTAACCCTAACCCTAACCCTACCCTAACCCTAACCCTAACCCTAACCCTAACCCTAACCCTAACCCTAACCCTAACCCTAACCCTAACCCTAACCCTAACCCTAACCCTAACCCTAACCCTAACCCTAACCCTAACCCTAACCCTAACCCTAACCCTAACCCTAACCCTAACCCTAACCCTAACCCTAACCCTAACCCTAACCCTAACCCTAACCCTAACCCTAACCCTAACCCTAACCCTAACCCTAACCCTAACCCTAACCCTAACCCTAACCCTAACCCTAACCCTAACCCTAACCCTAACCCTAACCCTAACCCTAACCCTAACCCTAACCCTAACCCTAACCCTAACCCTAACCCTAACCCTAACCCTAACCCTAACCCTACCCTAACCCTAACCCTAACCCTAACCCTAACCCTAACCCTAACCCTAACCCTAACCCTAACCCTAACCCTAACCCTAACCCTAACCCTAACCCTAACCCTAACCCTAACCCTAACCCTAACCCTAACCCTAACCCTAACCCTAACCCTAACCCTAACCCTAACCCTAACCCTAACCCTAACCCTAACCCTAACCCTAACCCTAACCCTAACCCTAACCCTAACCCTAACCCTAACCCTAACCCTAACCCTAACCCTAACCCTAACCCTAACCCTAACCCTAACCCTAACCCTAACCCTAACCCTAACCCTAACCCTAACCCTAACCCTAACCCTAACCCTAACCCTAACCCTAACCCTAACCCTAACCCTAACCCTAACCCTAACCCTAACCCTAACCCTAACCCTAACCCTAACCCTAACCCTAACCCTAACCCTAACCCTAACCCTAACCCTAACCCTAACCCTAACCCTAACCCTAACCCTAACCCTAACCCTAACCCTAACCCTAACCCTAACCCTAACCCTAACCCTAACCCTAACCCTAACCCTAACCCTAACCCTAACCCTAACCCTAACCCTAACCCTAACCCTAAACCCTAACCCCCTAACCCCAACCCTAACTCTAATCCCTAACCCCCTAGCCCTAACCCTATCCCCTAATCCTAATCCTGACCCTAACTCTGACCCTAACCCTGACCCTGACCCTGACCATGTCTCGATGGAACAGATGTTGCAGGGCTCATGAAGAGGATGTTTTGATGGAACAGATAGTGCAGGGGTCATGATGTCTCAATAGAACAGATGGTGCAGAGCTTATGATGTCTTGATGGAACAGATGGTGCAGGGCTTATGAAGAGGATGTCTGGATGGAACAGATTGTGCAGGGCTTATAAAGAGGATGTCTTGATTGAACAGATGGTGCAGGGCTCATGGTATCTTGATGGAACAGATGGTGCAGGGTTCATGATGTCTCAATGGAACAGATGGTGCAGGGCTCATGAAGAGGATGTCTTGATTGAACAGATGGTGCAGGGCTCATTAAGAGCATGTTTCGCTGGAGCAGATGGTGCAGGCCAGGGCTTACGAAGAGGATGTCTCGATGGAACAGATGGTGCAGGGCTCATGAAGAGGATGTCTTGATGGAAACAGATGGTGCAGGGCTCATGATGTCTCAATGGAACAGATGGGCAGGGCTCATGAAGAGGATGTCTCGATGGAACAGATGGTGCAGGGCTAACAAAGAGGATGTCTTGAAGGAACAGGTGGTGCAGGGCTCATGATGTCTCAATGAAACGGTGCAGGGCTCATGAAGAGGATGTGTTGATGGAACAGATGGTGCAGGGCTCATGATGTCTCGATGGAATAGATGGTGCAGGGCTCATGAAGAGGATGTCTTGATGGAAACAGATGGTGCAGGGCTCATGATGTCTCAATGGAACAGATGGTGCAGGGCTCATGAAGAGGATGTCTTGAATGAACAGATGGTGCAGGGCTCATTAAGAGCATGTTTCGCTGGAGCAGATGGTGCAGGCCAGGGCTTACGAAGAGGATGTCTCGATGGAACAGATGGTGCAGGGCTCATGATGTCTCAATGGAACAGAGGATGCAGGGCTCATGAAGAGGATGTCTCGATGGAACAGATGGTGCAGGGCTAACAAAGAGGATGTCTTGAAGGAACAGGTGGTGCAGGGCTCATGATGTCTCAATGAAACGGTGCAGGGCTCATGAAGAGGATGTGTTGATGGAACAGATGGTGCAGGGCTCATGATGTCTCGATGGAACAGATGGTGCAGGGCTCATGATGTCTTGATGGAACAGATGGTGCAGGACTTATGAAGAGAATGCTTTGATGGAACAGATGGTGCAGGGCTCATGATGTCTCGATGGAACAGATGATGCATGCCTCATGAAGAGGATGTCTCGATGGAACAGGTGGTGCAGGGCTCATAATGTCTTGATGGAACAGATGGTGCAGGACTTATGAAGAGGATGTCTTGATGGAACAGATGGTGCAGGGCTCATGATGTCTTGATGGAACAGATGGTGCAGGACTTATGAAGAGAATGCCTTGATTGAACAGATGGTGCAGGGCTCATGATGTCTCGATGGAACAGATGATGCATGCCTCATGAAGAGGATGTCTCGATGGAACAGGTGGTGCAGGGCTCATGATGTCTTGATGGAACAGATGGTGCAGGACTTATGAAGAGAATGCCTTGATGGAACAGATGGTGCAGGGCTCATGATGTCTCGATGGAACAGATGATGCATGCCTCATGAAGAGGATGTCTCGATGGAACAGGTGGTGCAGGGCTCATGATGTCTCGATGGAACAGATGATGCATGCCTCATGAAGAGGATGTCTCGATGGAACAGGTGGTGCAGGGCTCATGATGTCTCGATGGAACAGATGATGCATGCCTCATGAAGAGGATGTCTCGATGGAACAGGTGGTGCAGGGCTCATGATGTCTCGATGGAACAGATGATGCATGCCTCATGAAGAGGATGTCTCGATGGAACAGGTGGTGCAGGGCTCATGATGTCTCGATGGAACAGATGATGCATGCCTCATGAAGAGGATGTCTCGATGGAACAGGTGGTGCAGGGCTCATGATGTCTCGATGGAACAGATGATGCATGCCTCATGAAGAGGATGTCTCGATGGAACAGGTGGTGCAGGGCTCATGATGTCTCGATGGAACAGATGATGCATGCCTCATGAAGAGGATGTCTCGATGGAACAGGTGGTGCAGGGCTCATGATGTCTCGATGGAACAGATGATGCATGCCTCATGAAGAGGATGTCTCGATGGAACAGGTGGTGCAGGGCTCATTAAGTGGAAGTCTCGCTAGAACAACATCTAAAGCAGGAGCGTATTTCTCTGCATAATCTTCTTATTCTGTATATAATAAAACAGATTACAAACATTATTTCAAGCATTTTCGGGTAAGCCTTAAGTACTTACATCTTTTAAAATGAAATATGTGACCTCTTCTGGGATAACATGAATGAGTAAAGTCACCAGTCTTTCGTCATGTTTTCCCTGAAATGGTCACATATAGCCCAGGAAATGAAATGTTTGTTAGAAATATATATTGCTGGATAAAATATTAGAGAGAGTTTATATAGCAGTTAAATGTATTTTGCACTCACTTAAACTCCACTGAGCAGGTTGGCTGCTGATATTTAGCAGCAGTTAACCGGGCAGTGCTACAGAATATCGACTCAGATCGTGCAAGCTGAGTCGAGGAGAAGCTGGCACCTTTGTGTCCAGATAGAACTATACAGAAGGCTGATTTATCTCTGCGGGTACCTGCGGCTACAACCTCCCCAGTTCTAATCCTCCTGGATCCCTGATGCTATCCCCCCCACTCTGTTTCCCAACCCCCCAAAGAGGTGATTCCTAGCATCTAGTGGACTATGGTGAGAGCTGTCCCCCTAGGCTCCTGCCCCCTTCTGGCTTGGGGTTCAAAAATGCCAGTGATAACCCCTAGCAGTAGTCTCACAGTTAAAAAAAAAAACTTTTCCGGTAATTTAAAAATTTATTATAATTACCCACGCCTTCTGCTTCCTCTGCTCCTGAAAAGGAAAGAGAAGTTTAGGACTTGTCTGCAAAACACTTAATTTGTAGCAAATTAATCCAATGAAGAGAACCAGAGGAAGTTGTAAATGATTGGCTTTAACAATTTTATAGTTGCTGAGAAGCAAATGCTAAAGAAATCACATAAGATACCTGATCTTCTATAATTGATATAATTGTATTTATTTATGCTTATATATTCTCCCGGAACCTGAAAGTATTAGATAGTAGAACACCAAACCCTTGCCCTATTTGATATAATATGGAAGTTTCTGGAATCTCTGTTCCTAATGTGACCTGTGAGTTCGTAGTGGAAGATTGATTGCTGATAACTGACCAGTGACTGTAAGCTGTTAAGACTCTCATAGTCTCATACTGTAAAGTCCTGATGTCTTAGAGTATAACCTTGGCACACCAGTCACACCTGGAGTCTCTGTTATTTTTATGAAGCCTCTTTTATTTGAATAAATCACAGATAATTTATTCACAGTCAGATGGTCATAAGTGCTGCCTCAGTTCTGGGAGCTGTTGGAGGTGGAGATCTGAGGAGAGGTAGCTTTAATGCAGCGGAGAAAGCTAGTTGAACAGGTAGAAATGGTTCAAAGCTGGGTGACTGGAATGTGCGATATCTCATTAAGGAGGAGATATTTCCAAGGTAAAAAACCAAGTTCGTTGCGGGGAGTTTCAGCAGGACATAGCTGTCTGGGCCAAGATGGTGCATCCCCATGTCTCTAGCAAGATGGTGAAATGCCTTATGGTGGGGGGACATAGAGGACTTGAAGCCTCACACAGGCTTAGGGAGGGGGGCAGATAAAGACCAATAGGGACAGAACCTGCCACCGGGTGGCAAGTGAGGTACGAGAGGACAGCTCTCGATTGGAGGGAAAGGTCATACCTGGCTGACCTTTCAGGACAGAGACAAACTAACGAATGCATTACCCTCAAACCCGCAGACAAAGGAGGCGCAGTGGTAATTATGGACACACAAAAATACATTGAAGAAGAGCACAGACAGCTCTCAGACAATACATAGTACAGGAAACTAACTGAGGACCCCACACAGGATTATGCAAAGCAGCTAAAAGACCTTATCAGAACATTTCCTAAACAAGTACAGCCACACCGGAAGAAACTCATACCAAACCAACCGTCTGTGGGCACATTCTACATGCTACCCAAAATCCACAAACCTGGAAACCCAGGCAGGCCAATCATATCAGGTATTGGCACACTCACGGAGGAAATATCTGGACTCATAGAGAGAATTCTGAAACCTCTTGTGCACAAAACTAACAGCTTCATACAAGACACCACAGACTTTCTGAATAAACTGAAAAATATCAAGCAACTACCACCTAACACCCTTCTGGTCACGATGGATGTAGAATCACTATACAGCAGATGGCATAGCTGCATGTGGGAGACTCCTAAAAACATCCACACTGGACCATCAATACTCACCAGAAACTATTACAAAATTAATACAATTCATTTTAACTCACAACTACTTCCGCTTTAACAATGATATCTATCTGCAAATAATGGGCACTGCGATGGGCACCAGGACCGCACCCTAGTATGCCAACCTTTTTATGGCTGAGCTGGAAGAGACATTTCTGAATACATACCAGACCAAACCTCTAAAATACTACCGGTACATCGATGACATTTTTATGATTTGGACGGAGGGTGAAGAAACTCTGAAACAATTTTACTCTTCCTTCAATACATACCAATCAGATTCAAAATTCACTACTCCCCAGAAAAAGTCAATTTTTTGGACACCACAGTCTCAATCAGTGATGGCTGTATACAAACAAGAAACCCACAGACAGATGCAGCTACCTCCACAAATCCAGCTTCCACCCTTCACATACAAAGAGATCCATCATTTACAGCCAAGCCACAAGATACCACCGTATCTGCTCTGACCCAGGGGACAGAGACAGACACCTTAAAAGCCTGACTGCATCCTTCAAACAGAAAGGCTACAACCCCAAAATAATCTCCAAGAATATTGCCTCCTCCCTCAAAACACCCAGGGAGAATCTGCTACAGTACAAGGAGAAAAAATCCACAGACAGAATCCCCCTTGTAGTGACATACAATCCAGAGCTGGAAAAACTGAGGAAAATCATAAGAGATCTACAACCTATACTCCAGGAGGATGAATTACTGAAAGAGATATTCCCATCCCCACCAGTACTGGCCTTCTGACAGCCACCCAACTTAAAACACAAGCTAATCAGAAGTAAACTTCCATCACAGACTGAAAAGGAACAGAAGGGCACACTTCCCTGTAATTTATCCAGTTGCAAACTATGCCAAAACATTTCACAGGACCCCACAGTCATTCACAAAGGAAAGATATTCAACATAAAGGAATCTTTCACTTGCTCATCTTCCAATGTGGTATATATCATTCACTGTAAAAAATGTAACGAAGGATGCTATATTGGAGAAACAGGCCAGATGCTTAAGACAAGATTTAATTTACATAGACATCACATGAACAATACTGGTGGCCAGTAGGGTTCCCACCCCTGTTGGTCAGCACTTTACAGGACTAGAAAACTGTACCAGTGATTTCATAGGAACGTAAGACCTTTGAAGTCAGAATGATTGAATATTTTGACACCCAACAGACAGGACTTAAGGATCTGGGTTTTCTAGCCCATTATTAAACATAAAGTTGTATTTCTCTGTTCATCACCCTTCCCCTCTCATACCCACGCCCATCCTGTTAGTCTATCAATTGAATGCTTTGATGTCCCCATGCATACCTCCTACCCACCTTGTTAGACTGTCAATGAAAGGCTTGGATGCTTCGCTTATATATACTGTCATCTACCAACATTTGCTTATTTCCGATCTGACGAAGAAGGGCAACCTTCGAAAGCTAATCAAGAAATGTATTAAGTTATGTCCAATAAAAAAGGTATCATCTTATTTTCTTTTCCATGTTTTATTTTGTTTGATTTCTATTGATTACCAGGACAGAGATAGTAAGAATGACCAGGAAATGATAGCAGGAAGACAAAAGAGCCAAGCTTGGGAGGGAGAGAGAGAGAGAGAGAGAGAGAGGAGGTCTGGGCAGCCTCACAACCAGTGGTAACAGTTCTTATACAGCCAAGCAAGTGTGGTTGTATTGCTTGTGAACTACATTACACACAATGCCTTGCTCACGTATCTTTGCAGAGTGAGAACTGCAGCAATGATAGTCCTTAGAAATAAGAATAACAGTAAAAGCATTACACACATTTTAGGATCATGTTATAAACTAGTGCGAGGCTGTCCGAGGACAGAACACAAGCCTCTGGAAGAAAGAAAGTCTTAGGTTTAAAACTATGGGGAAAAGAGGTTTAGATTATTTAAACAAGTTAATAAAGTTTGTTTTTTTAAGAAATTCAAACTGTTTTTCTCAATAGATGTACAAATTATCTTCTATCCCAATGTTTTAAGTCACCAAAGAACAGAGCAAACGTTCACTTACCCAGAGAGATTCAATTGAATTCGGGTCTTATATATGGTAATATTCCCTTTCCAGGGTGTCCTCAGAGAACTATCTCTGCTAGACTAAAATGTAAAAAATCACAGGCACTCAATGCCGACTATAGCTAGAGAAAGATACAGATCCTACTCTCGCTCTGAAACCAATAAATGGAATGAGCAGCAGGACAAGCTGAGTCTCCCTGGACAACAGCTATGACCTCAAAAGTTCCAGGTCATAATGCTGCCTCTGTGCCATCATTACTCTAGACCTAGCTCTCAGCTTTTCTGTAAGATGAATTTTGCAGTGAAATCTCTTTAAGGCATGTGTCCCATTCTGTGTCTAGGGAACCATCCATAAAGGGTCTATTCACCTTGAACCTTAGCTTCCACTGTTGTAAAAGGAGATATCTGGCCGCTATTTGCTGTGTTTTAATGTTTTCAGGCCATGCAGGAAGTGGAACACTTATACTCTCATTAACGGACTCCACCTCAATTCTGTCCACTGTTTGACCCTAGGCACCCGCTCTGTGGGTAGTTGAGCACCCCTCCCAATATTCTCTGCTGTACGTTTGGAGCAGAAAGCTCCATGCTGCAGAGTAACGTAGACTGCCCAGCGCAGTCAAATGCCAGTTATAATTCCCATTCAACTTCTGCCACTGATAATAAAATAATTCTAAATTCCATATGTCTTATCCATCGTACTCCTTTTTCTTTTACTTATTTTTTTCACTATGGCGGACCTCAGAAATATAGCGGGTCAAAAATGGCTACAATTCCTTTATCCAGAGCCGAAGCCCCAAACTTCATATTGCGCCAACCCTTCCTCATGTGCAGCGCTGCGTACGCCTTGTAGCGCTATAGAAATGCTTAGTAGTAGTAGTAGTAGTAGGTCAGCACCATCCCACCATATTTTTTATCTCACAGAATATACAGAGAGCTTTAATGCAGGAATCAACATGTGTGCCAGAGAGGACCGCAAATTGTATTTAAATATAGTCAGACGGATGTTAATGAGGTGATTAGCTGTACCCTTGTAATGATTGGAGAACAAGGCACAAACTCCAGTCTTACTGCTGGGAGCGGGGGAGTTTGAAGAGTATCTCTTGATATTCAGTTTAAAATCTGCCATTTTTGATTTCTTTTTGAAGCGGAAGAAAGCCCGTGGAAGCGTGCAAGTGCCAGTACTGAGAAAGAAGTGTGCACGAGTCAGAGGTAAACCTGAAAGTGTAAGCACACAATGGCACCTGTTTTCTGTACTTAATATAAGCCTTCCAAATAAAAATAAAATTTACATTTATATTTAAAGGCGCAGGAGAGAGATGCTAGTGTCTGCTTCACTTTTGGGTTTGCCTGGCACATCTGAACAAGAGCTGCGCTTATATGCGCCAAGCGTATTCCCCCACCCCACCCCCCGTCCCATTCTTTTGCTTTTATAGCATGCATATAATTTAAATACCATTTCCTTTGAGCATCAGAGAGCTAGTTTTCTGCGCTGTTCCAGCGGTATGGACTCTGTGCTGTTGGCTTTAGCGCAGGGGTTGTAAGCATTGGCCCTGAGACAGAAACCCTCTTAATAGGCTCAACTTTTTAGAAATGGATTTGACCCTTCTATAGCCACTGTCCCCTTTTCTCCAGCTGCGCAGCTCTCTTCACAGGGTCTGTCATAGCACAGAATGTGGGGTTTTGTTCCAAAATATTTCACTCTAAAAGAATTCATGAAACATATATTGTTCTCACCTAAATGTAACCCCCCCTGCTGTATGGGGTTACTGAGAGAATAGAGCCCTGAGAGAAGGTCACTGGGGGGAGTGGTCCTGGAGGTCACGGGGAAACAAAATGAAGCAAGATGGTGCAGCAGAGAGACGAGTGGCATATTGGGTGATAAAAAGTATTACCATGTGTTTGCACATGGTCTTTTGGCTGTTCAGAATTCCCCTGCCGCAGACCAGTGTGGAGTAAAGAGGAGTCCCTGGTTAAGAACTGGCAACCTGTGGGTTTTGCAGAAGGAGAGAAGTCATAGTCCAGACGCTTAAGAGCCAACTTTTCAAAACGATTGGGGGTGCTGAATGAACGCAACCCAATATCCCCACCACCACCTGCCACCGCCAAAAAAAAAATAGTCTTAGACTACATTCACCTTCCTTTTGTTTTATATTTTATTGCAACAGTCAGCTAAAACAATAACAACAGAGCAATACCAAATTGAAAACGAATGAGTCTACTGTCTAAGTAGTTGCAGGGTACAAGTGTAAAAACTTGTACCACAGAATTTCTTATCGTCAGCTGTGGGAGACAGTGGGACAGGCCATTTCTCTTATATTAACAAACCATAGCTGCAGATAGTGGTGATGAATCTTCCAGAATCAATTTCTTGATGAGCAAAAGAGCTTTATAAAGGAAGTGGTACTGCAAGGCCCAGTGGCGTACCAAGAGCGGGGTGGTGGGGGCTGTCTGCCCCGGGTGTAAGAACGAGGAGGGGATGCTCCACTCCCGCTGCTCCCGACCCAAAGGCTGCTGGCGTCGCAGTCCCCACCTGCCTACCCTCAGCTCCCTCGACAGCTCTCTTCTCTCTGCCATCCGGCCCCCTGCATTAAAAAAAAATCTCTGAATCGGCAATGCAGCGCCTCGCGTCTGCCTGTAAAAGAAGCGGATCGCCTCATTGGGCCTTCCCTCACTATGTCCCACCATCAGAGGAGGGCGGGACACAGTGAGGGAAGGCCCGACAAGGGCAGACAGTGGATGGAAGGGAGAGAAAGGGCAGAAAGTGGATGGAAGGGGGAGAGAAAGAGGGCAGACAGGGACAGATGGTGGATGGAAGGGGGAGATAGAGAGGGCAGACAGGGGCAGATGGTGGATGGAAGGCTCAGAGAGAGAGAGGGCAGACAGTGGATGGAAGGGGCAGGGAGAGAGAGGGCAGACAGTGGATGGAGGGGGACAATAAACCTCCCCACCTCTTTAGACCTCGCCCCCCTGGTTCCAGAAAGATCTGGGTCTAGAACTCTCCCTCAATACCTTTCCCTCCCCCAACTCTGACAGCTCCCCCCGGCGGCAACTTTGGGGGAAAACCCGGTCCTAAAACCTGAGCACCCTCTAGCTGTCTCTTCGGAGAATTACCCTGATTTCACCTTGGAGCTCTCTCTACTGGCACCTTCAGGTCATTACACAGCTATTTCCTTGGAGCTCCCTCTAGGGACCGTATCATGCCTTTTCCTGATTTCCTGTAGGAGAGTGCCCTCTGATGGCCACCTCAGGGTAGGGCCATCCCTGTGTTTATCACAACATATATGTTCTATATCCCAGGAAGAGTGAATCTAGATGAATGTTTAGCTTCAGAAGTTGTTAAGATTTTTTCTGTACCTTGCATGAACATGTTTTGTGCTTCCCGAGAAAAAAAATGTTCTTTTCTAGGCGACTGCCTAGTTTGCCCTAATTTGTTTAGATTGTTTTTCCTTTCACCAAATATGAGATAGGTCGTTCGATTTCCCATCTGGAACCATTATCTGAATGACCCCCCCCCCCCTTTCTAAATGTATTGTTTTAGGTTAATTGAAATGCATTTCCCCCTAACTTAGGAAGAGTTCCTTGTCTCCTTGATTATTTTAGCAACAAGATGGATGTTTCTACCCAGAATATATACAGTTTAGATGTTAATTTTAAACAGCTGGAATGTTAAATTTTTCTCCCACTTTGTGTCCTTTATGAGCCTTGTTTTGTATCAATGGAGAAACAGTGCACCTCCTTGATTACTTGGCAGTGGCGTTCCGACCCTAGCTGACACCCGGGGTGGATCGCCGATGCGCCCCCCCCCACCGGCAAAATGACACCTCTTCCCCCCCCCCCGGCGAAATGCCACCCCCCCCCGGGTGCACGCCGCTGGGGGGGGGGGGTGTCGCGGCGCGCGCCTGTTGCCCTGTCTCCGAGTTCGCAATTCGCATGTGTTCACTGCTCTCTCGGAGTCTGCCCCGGAACAGGAAGTAACCTGTTCCGGGGCAGACTCAGAGGGAGCAGTGAACACATGCGAATTGCAAACTCGGACTGAGACAGGGCAACAGGCGCGCGCCGCAGCACCCCCCCCCCCCAGCGGCATGCCCCCGGGGCGGACCGCCCCCACTGCCCCCCCCCCCCCTTGGTACACCACTGTTACTTGGTGCCCTAATCTTATTTGTCATGCAAGCTATGAATTACTTTTCTTAGCAACTTTATTTTCACTAATTTGCACTGTTTAAATGTGATTTTGTTCTGCATTAAATATAACTGAGGAACTGAGTTGGATTCCCACTTCAGGCACAGGCAGCTCCTTGTGACTCTGGGCAAGTCACTTAACCCTCCATTGCCCCATGTAAGCCGCATTGAGCCTGCCATGAGTGGGAAAGCGCAGGGTACAAATGGAACAAAAAAAATTACCTCCTATGACACTTGATTATTTTCTTGCATCCCACTGTGGACTTTGTATTGCTTTAAATAGTCCTGACTGTTGCACTCTTATTGTTATTTGTACACATATTGCCATGGATAACATTCATAATCTTGCTTATGTTGGGGTCCTCATCCTTAGCCAACACTCTCCCTCCCTCCCACACTTCCTTGCTGAAGAACATACCATTCATAAGCCTCCTGGTTATGCCCCTTGCTTATTTTTTGTGTGGTATTGATTATAGCAGGTCTTATGTTCTGTCTTCTGGTTTCCTGTGCTATGACTGCTTGCCTCTGGATTATGGCGACTGCATAATGGTAGTCCGTGCTCCAGCCCAGCTTCCCTCCTCTCATATTCCCTTCTAGGGGTAGATACAGACTATGATTTGCTTTGGGGTCTTTTCACTTGCTTCTCTGTCTAATGAGGCCTCTACAGCCTGAAGAACCTAGTCATAGTGTGGCCCCTCTTCTCTTGCTTCGAGGGCCCACAAGAGGGGAGATGTATATCACAGAGGCCATGGAAAGATGCAAACCCTCCATATTTCGAGTTTTTATTTTAATATAGCTGTTTCGCTTTTCTTGAGCTGGGAGCAGACCTGGAATTGGAAGACAGCTAGAAATGTAAGGCTGTAGAAATTTGTGGTTTGACATTTGGCCTATGCTAACTTGTGATAAGTTGCTGGTCAGCAACTAAGGGACAGAGGCCAAGATGCACTAAACAATCGCTAGAGCCCTTCCCTTAGCGAATCGGTAAGGAACGAGCATGCATTATGGAAAGGGAATGCAAATGAGCTGCTCGTTGTAGCTCACTTGCATTCTCTATTCCATCGTTAAACAGTCGGCCAATCGGCCAGTCGAGCATGCGCAGAGCAGCCAAGAGTTATGCTGGCTGCTCTGCGCATGCCAAATACGCCGCGCTGCTCACCCCCTCCAATGCGGCTCGAAGTAACTAAAAACATTTTCAAAAACCTAAAAATAGCTAAAATGAGGACTAGGACTGAGAACCAAAATCTCCCATTTGCAGCCTGAATCACACCCACAGCAAAGATTTCAAACACAAGGGCTGCAGTGCAAAATCTTTTATTATTCACTGCAGAGAGAATAAGCATATTGACACAGGAAAGACTTTTCCATGCCGTGCAGAATATTCACAAGGCTCGATTTTTACAGTACGGTCTCTGTCACCCACTGCTTCAGCCCAACAGTCCTGTCATTAGTTGCAGACCCCTGTTTTATTTACTACACAAGATACAATTAAAGTGTTAGGGAAGTTCTGCCCTAAAATCCAGTGAACTGGGGGCTGTAGACGAAGGCTGACAAGTGCAGGTGAGACAGGCCTTGGTAGAAAGGAGAACTTGTTTCTAACCCAACAATGCAGAAGTGACACTAGTGAAGCCACAGTTCTATTATGATGTCACAGTTTTATTATGATGTCATAGACCCATTTCAGCTGCTCCACCACTTCTACGACGGTTAGTACCACATCCAGCTCCCATATCCAACCCTATGTCAAAAACCCAACCCCTTTCAAGGAATGGAGTTTAATTGAACTTAATTTTAGCATTTGTACTCCACTTAACCAAAATAATTCTAGGCAGAGCATGGAAGCCAACTCTTCAAAATCATTGGGGGGGGGGGGGGTGTGCTACATCCAATGGAAATTAGTCCTTCCTGAATAGTCAAGAAATTTGTTCAGTAATGGAGATTCTCAAGCACGCACAGCACAGTTGGCTCCTATGAAGTGGAGAACAATAAAATAAAAAATAAAAAAAAGAGCGAAGTACTGGAAACAGCCGATTGCTAAAGCAGGGGTCCACAATTTCAATGTTTAAGGTCAGCTTTTCAGGTTTCCCTAATGAACATGCATTAGATCTGCAGACATTTTATCTCATCACATATGTAAATGAGAATCACTTCTTTACTCTCCAAAAATACAAGGACCAGGGGGCAGCACTTTACAATAAACTAGTAATTGGAGAAAATATTTTTTCACTCAAAGTGTAATTATGCTCTGGAATTCATTTGTCAGAGAATGTGGTAAAAGCAGTTAGTGTAGCAGGGTTTTAAATAGAAGTTTGGGCAAGCTCCTGAATTAAAAGTCCATAAGCCATTATGGGAAAATCCACAGTTTATTCCAGGGATAAGCAGCATAAAAATCTGTTGTACTCTTTTTGGAATCTTGCCAGGTACTTGTGACCTCGATTGGCCACTGTTGGAACCAGGATACAGGGCTTGATGGACTTTCAGTCTGCCTCCGTATGGTAATTCTTATGTTCTTAATCTCTCTGAGAACAAAACAATCCCAATGGTTATCATCCGATTATCGATCTGTTAATGTTTAATAAAGATTGAAGAAAGATAACGGATGATAAGCGTTGGGATGGTTTTGTTCTATGGATGTTTGCACCAGTATTAAAATTGCTTTCACTAGTATACAGTTGGGACTCAATCTCTCTCATGCATATTCATTAAGGGTATCCCAAAATATTGACCCCCTTTGTGTCATCTGTAAATATGATCACTTCACTGGCTGCTCTTTTTATTCACATATCGCTTATTAAAATGTTCGACAGCACAGGACCCATTACTGAACGTTTCCATGTGAAAATCTGACCATTTAGTCTCATCTCTGTTTCCTGTCTTTTAATCACAATAAGACCTTGCCTGCTTCCTGTAACTTTAATTTGCTGAGGAGTCTCTCTTGCATGAGAGAGCCTTCCCCTTCCACCCCCTACTTCCTTCTGGGCTGGCCCCAAGCTTAAAGAAGCTTTGAGGACTGAGTTTGCGCACCCCATGTGCTAAAGCTTTTCTCTCATTTCTGTGTACGAGGAAACTGCTTCATACATCAGGCCCTTGGTGTTGAATGGAGGTGTAGAAAGCAACTCCGAGGTGTGCTCTGTCCCTGTTTCACTCATATCGATGAGCCCCTAAGTGCAATACGATGCTAGCGGACTGCACACGAGATGAGCGAGCACCAAACTTTCACCTTTGTCATCTTGTTAGCCAACCGACATCCACGTGTGCTTGAAGGTACTTTTTCTAATATTTCGAAATTGTGTTACTGCGGCCTGTACCCTGGTCTGGACACTGTGCTCACAAGGTTCGTTGGAGGTCACTACACTGAAACTTGCTCTAAACATTTTTAGTCGCGAACACACTTATTCTGCGCAGGGACCGCAGCTATGGAATTTGCTGCCATTAGATTTGCGCACACACGTTCCAGTGTGAAGAGTTAAGGCCTAGTTCTTCAACGTGTCTCTGGAGCCTGAATGAGAGTTGGGAGCGGCACTTGTTGTTTTTGGTTTTATTGTATCATCGGGTTTTGATATAGGTTTTAGTTGTTGTTATTGTTTTTGATACTGTGTCTGTGTGATTTGTGATATAAATAATACAAAAACATTTAAATACATAAATCTACAGACAAGACGTGAGAGACTTCATGATAAGGATAGCAGCAAATCACCTTCAATGCACATCTCTTCTTCACTCTATCAATACATTTCTCCTTTAGCACACTGATGTGGTCAATACTCACAACTGTAATATACTGCTATGGTTACTGGTAAAGTCCATATACATTTCTCATTTCTTGTATTGATAGAGTCCATACATACATACATATATCCATCTCTCCATGGGCCTTTATAAGCTTCTCCTCCAGTCTGCTGACAGGACTGTTAATAGAGGTCATTCCACTGAGTTTTAATACTCTGCTTATTGCTTTGGTACACACAGATACAGACCGAGGGTCACCTCTCTCAGCTACTTCATTTTATGCTTCTCATATGCTTTGGTTCTTTTGATTTATTTGCAAATTTGGAACAAGGATTCTATTCCTGTCCCGTGGTCCAACTGGAATTGTTCTGAAACATCAGAATCGACACCTCAGCTCTCCTGCCGGTCAATGTTATTTTTTTTTCCAGCCTCATGTAGTAAAAGTGCTTTTAATTGATTCTGTCATCAAGTGACTGAGCTGGAGGAGAAAGCCATGACGCAGACTGATTCGGGCAGTTTCCCCAAGCCTGCTCCTCTCCCGCTTTCTAGGACGCATGTTGAAAAGCAGGGTTACAAGTCTCAGCAAGCAATGGCCCGTTGAAGCTTCCCATAGAGAAGAAAGCCGCTTTTATGAGCTGCAGGGATGCGATGCTACGGACTGCGCTGGTGCAGCACTGGAAGCATTCATGGTTTTGGCCTAGGTGATGGGGATTCGTGTGCTGCATAGCAACCTTGTCCTAAGAATTTTAAAGCACTTATAGCGAGAAATGATTTTTCCTTAACTGGAAATATCCTGCAGCATTAAGACGTGCACAGTGTTTGTCTCTCTGCACAGCTGATGGGAAATCCATCCTACACTGCCCTAAATCCCCTGTGATACAGCGGTCACTTCCTTATAAGGCTGTGCAGATGGGTGATGGTAATGTGGGCAGTCTGGAGCACTGAGCCACATCCTAGGAAGTTGTGCCAGGTAGGTAGTGCCAGGATGGGAAGTCCTGTAGTGTCTGTCATGTCCTGCAAGGCGAGTAAAACCAGACTGGGCAGTGCCAGGCTGTGTCACTGTCGTTTGCCCATATGACTGGGGAGGGGGTGGTAGGTCTGAGCCCTACGGCTCCGGCACGGGGTGCTGTTCAGAATATCCATGCTCTTACGACTCGTGCTGATAACATCAGCCACAAAGCAGCTGCAGTCTCTGCAGACATCCTTCAGGACGCAGCCGTGTGCGTAGATGTGCGGAAACTCCTCCTCCACGCTGCGCCAGTGGGTTCCCCTCAGGCATCTGTAAGAGAGGATGACAGAGTAAACTGCAGAAGGACATCTTCAGTGGGGAAAGTACTCTGCCCAGGAATATTTAGTAGCTGTTGGATAGAAAAGAAGGTGGATATTTTGGGTTGAAATGTTAAAAACCTTGAGTAGTGTGTGCAGTTTGGGTCACTCCGTATAAAGAAAAGATATAGCAGAATAGAGAAAAAAAACAGAGAAAAGCAACACCATTGATTAAGGGGAAGGAACAGCTCCCTTATGAAGAGAGTTTAAATGGGTTAGGGCTCTTCAGCCTGGAAACGACAACAGAAAGAAGACACGATAGGGATCTATGAAATCACCAGTGCGGTGGAATAGTTAAATAGGACACTGTTGTTTTCTCTTTCAAATAGCGCTAGGACTACAGGACACTCTGAAACTAAGCAGAAGCAGAAAACAAATTGGAGAATATATTTTTTCACTCGGTGCATAACATAGACGGATTGACAGTGATCTGGGCCCTCGGGCAATAAGGGTTATGGGGCCCTAAACCAGGGGCATAGCCAGGCCTCGCAGTGGGAGGGGGCCAGAGCCCGAGGTGAGGAGGCACATTTTGGTCTGCCACACCCCCTGCCGCAGCAAATACCTTGCCTGGCGGGGCCATGGAGGTCGGCGCCAGAGACCGGCTCTGGACAACACTTCACCTCCGCCAGCAAAACCAGGGGCCCAGAGAAAATTTGAGGGGACCCAGGCCCCCGTGGCCCCACATAGTTATGCCACTGCCCTAAACACCCATCAAAAGTGATGAATTTAGATGGAAGCTAGGGGAGAGTGGGCCCTCGGGCAGTGCCTTATTGTTCCAGTGGTCAGTTGACCCCTGATGTATAATCAAGCTGTGGAATTTGTTTCCAGAGAATGTGGCCAAAGGTGCTAGTATTGCTGAATTTTAAATGAGTTTAGACAAGTTCCTGGAAGAAAAGCCCATGAACCATCATGAGTCAGGAGACTTGGGAAAGCCACTGCTTATCTTTTGGTGTGAACACTAAGGAATGCATCTGATCTTCTGGACTCTGCCAGGTACCTTTGACCTGGTCTGGCCACTTTTCAAACAGGATGCTGGGTTTGATGGACCCTTGATTGGGCTCAGCCTGTCACATCATGGAGGCTGTTCTAGTAGCATCTATTTACACATGTAGAACCTCAGATGCAGAGATAGGTTGGAAAGGCCTGAAAAATAGACATGTCCTTCCCACTTTACAACAGGAAGACAGTAGACATTGATAAATATCCACACTGGCTTGTGCACCTGGCCCCAAGGCCCACACGACCAGCTGAGACCAGTGGCAAAACCTGACAGCACCCCCACACCCACCCCTGACATCAGCTATATCCCCTTGTCATCCTCCCCTGGACCCCCTGACATCAGCCATCCCATCCCACCCCACCCCTGAATCTTTCGGCCTATTACCAGGGGATCTGCCTTGTATCTAGTAAGTCCTGTTCTGACAGGCGCCCGTCCAATTCAAAATGGTGACTCTGACCCCCCCCCCCCCCCCCCCGCACTAAACACTAGGGAGATCTCTGGTAAGAGCTTGGAGTGGGATCAGTTGGGTTTCTGCCCATCACAGGAGGGGACTAGGTGTTCAGAGAGAGGGGGTTCTTGGATTTTGGGAAAAGCAATTTTAAAAATCTGATGTCACATATTTGAGGAGAACAGGGTGCTCTTTGTTTCCCCATGTGCAGCTTCTTTCCCATGGGACATACTGATAAATACACCTGTATTTGCCAATGTTTTTCTACAAATTTTACGAAAGATTCCATGTTAGGCAGAGTCTTTTGTAAAATACCAGGGGAACTGAGTTTGTCCTGACCTGGTACCTTGATTCCCTTCTCAACATTCTATGGAAAATTGGGCTTCCTCTGTATTTGGATCAGGACTGGCCCAGGGGTATCTGATGCCCTAGCTGAAACTTCAGCCACGCTCCCTGCCCCTCAGGAGCAGCTCAAGGCTGTACCCCACCCTCTTCTCCTAAGTTCAGCATCTTCCCTTCCCTCCTGTGGTCCAGCATCTCCTCTTCTGCTCTCTACCCCTTCCCCCGAAGCAGTTCAAGGCTGTACCCCCAACCCTCTTCCCCTAAGTTCAGCATCTTCCCTTCCCTCTTGTGGTCCAGCATCCCCTCTCTATCCCCTCCCCCGAAACAGCTCAAGGCTGTACCCCAGCCCTGCACCCCTAAGGTCAGCATCTTCTCTTCCCTTCTCTACCCAAAGTGTCCAGCTTCTTCCCTTCCCTCTATCCTTCCCAGGTGGCCGGCTTCTCATATGCCCTTCCCTATCCTTATCTAGTTTCCTGAATTTCACCACCCAGTCTGAAACTTAAAGGAAACTGAGCACTGGATGGACCCTGTAAGAACAGCCATGTCCCATCCACCTCTGTCAGGAAGCCTCCCTTGGAGAGAGGGGGCAGGGCAGCACTTGAGCTTTGCTTACAAGACCCTAGTAGCACTTAGTCTTCTTTAACATAAGAACAGCCCTACCGGATCAGACCAAGGGTCCATCTAGCCCAGTATCCTGCATCCAAGTGGCCAATCCAGGTCACAAGCACCTGGCAGAAATCCAAATAGTAGCAAGATTCCATGTTACCAAGCCCATGGCAAGCAGTGGCTTCCCCCATGTCCATCTCAATAACAGACTATGGACTTTTCCTCCAGGAACTTGTCCAAACCTTTTTTTAAACCCAGATATGCTAAACTCTATTGCCACATCCTCCGGCAACAAGTTCCAGAGCTTAACTATTTGTTGAGTGAAAAAATATTTCCTCCTATTTGTTTTAAAAGTATTTCCATGCAACTTTGAGTGACCCCTAGTCTTTGTACTTTTGGAACGAGTAAAAAATCAATTCAATTCTACTCATTGAACACCACTCAGGATTTTGTAGACCTCAATCCTATCTCCCCTCAGCTATTATTTTTCCAAGCAGAAGAGCCCTAACCTCGTACACCTTTCCTCATATGAGAGGATTTCCATCCCCTTTTTCATTTTGGTCACTCTTCTTTGAACCTTTTCTAATTCTGCTATATATTTTTGAGATACGGCGACCAGAATTAAATGCAATACTCAAGGTGAGGTCGCACCATGGAACGATACAGAGACCTTATAGTATTCCTGGTCTTATTTACCATCCCTATCCTAATAATTCCTCATTCTGTTTGCTGTTTTGGCCACCACTGCACTGTCACGGTTCTAGATTAGTGAGCTCTTGGACCGCTGTCGGGGAACCCAGAAGCAGCAGCAGAGATCTAGGGTCCCCAACAGACGGCAGGCAAGACACGCCTAGAAGGACTGGACAGACTGGAGAGACAGAGAGTAACTCAGGAGGCAGGTTCGAAGGAGGTCGGACCTGGGAGTGGCTTTGCGGGCAGGCCTGACAGATCAGGACCTGGGGCAACTATGAAAAGAGCCCTTGGGGGCAGGCTTGATGGATCAGGAAGTGAAGGAGCAGCTGGAGACAGGAACTCTGACAGGTCAGGAGGCAGGTACACAGACAGGACTGGAGGCAGGAATGCTGGCCAAATGACACGTTGTGAAGGCAGAGTGTAAGAGAGCACAGCTGCCTTAAATGGGTCCAGGACCCGATCTCATCACAAGGTGGATCCAACCCTGGCTCCCCGCCGAGCCCAGCAGACGAGCTAGGGCACGGGACATGGCTTGGAGCTGTGACATGCACACTGGGCAGAAGATTTCAAAGTATTGTCTACACTGACACGTAGATCTTTTTCTTAGGTGCTGACCCCCAAGGTGGACCCAAGCATCAGGTAACTATGATTTGGGTTATACACAAAGGGGGGAAATAACCCCCACAATAGGGACAGAATGCTAGGCTCTGCTCTTGCAGTCATTATGAACAATACAGTGAGATTGTGAGGGAGTGAGTGAGACAGGGCCAGGCATCCCTGGAAACACTCCCTCACTGAGATTGCAGGTCAGCCGCTTCACAACAGGTGGAGCTAAACCTGCCATTTCAGAGACTGAACTGCAGAGTCAAGTGAGCATAGGGATGGTCAGGCTGGCTGGCCAGGAGGGTGGGACTTGACAGTGAGCAAGAGGCAAAAGCCCTCCTGCAGGTTAGAACAGGGGGGGTCCTGATACAGAGGTGCCAGAAGGAAAGAAGCCACCCTGTGGGCTCCCTAGCTGTTGTGTAGGCTACCAGAACCTGGTTCTGGTAAGCTACTTTTTCCTGCTTGACTATTTATTTATTAATTAATTTTTGTATCCCACCATTATCCAAAAATAAGTTTTGGTTCAAAATGACTTACAGTTTACATTTAGGTGAAATTACAATAATGTTTTACAGTTAGAAAATAGGAGTGGAGCATCGATAGCTTATAGAATTTTTTTGAAAAGGTAGGTTTTCAGTTCTTGTCTGCAGGGCCGCCGAGAGACAGAGCTGCTGGGCCCCCCCCCCCTCCACTCAGGTCACAGCCGCCAGGCCACCCCCACTTGGGACGCAGTTGCTGGGTCGCTGGGCCCCACCCACCCACAGGCGGGACGCAGCCGCCGGGCCCAACCTGGAATGCAGCCGCCCCTCACTTACTCTCAGGCTGCCACGAGAGACAGACTGTAGCACCGGGCCCCCCTTTAAGGCCGAGAAGAGCTGACGCACTGAGGTGGGCTATCTCACTTCATCTGCTCCTCCCCAGCCTCCAAGGGGGGCCCGGTGCTACGGTCTGTCTCTCACCTGCTCCAGTGTACCGGGGACTGGTTCCTGATAGGAGCAAGAAAGAGACAGACCCCGGGGCCCAGTGATGGGCCCCCCTTGGAGGCTGGGCACGGGGAATTTTGCTCCCTCCCTTTTGGCGGCCTTGCTTTTCTGAACTGAACATAGTTGGTAATGCTTCTTCTGACCTTGGGTATTGAGTTCCACCATTTGGAACCCAGATAACTAAATTAAGACTTGCAAGCCTTGGGACTAAGAGAAGAACTGAGAACTTACAGCTGTGTTTGGGGCATGGCAGCTCATCAGCCTCAGACTGGGCCTGCCACCAGAGGCGTGCTTAAGACTGTACCCGCTCCGCCGAACGCCTCTGGCGGAAATCTCGGGCCCTTGCTGATTTCTTACACTTTAAGTTCATGCTGACCTCCTTCCAATCTGCTCTTTTACGTGCCAAACAGGATTATTATATCCAACTGACCAACTCTCTTGGCTCTAATCCTCGACTTCTCTTCACCACATTGAACTCTCTCCTCAAGGTGCCCCCTCCCCCAACTCCCCCTTCATTATCTCCTCAGACCCTTGCTGAATTCTTTCACAACAAGGTTCAAAATATAAACCTTGCTTTCTCTACCTCACCACCTCTCCCTCCACTAGTCCGTTCCCCTCTCTCTCCTTCCCCTCATTCCCTTTCCTCCTTTCCTGAAGTTACTATTGAGGAAACTACACTTCTCCTTTCTTCCTCAAAATGTACCACCTGTTCCTCTGAACCCATTCCCACCCACCTTCTTAATGCCATCTCTCCTGCTCTTATTCCTTTTATCTGTCACATTCTCAACCTCTCACTTTCCACTGCGACTGTCCCTGCTGCCTTTAAACATGCTGTGGTCACACCTCTCCTTAAGAAGCCTTCACTTGACCCTACTTGTCCCTCTAATTACCGACCCATCTCCCTCCTTCCTTTTCTCTCCAAATTACTTGAGCGTGCTGTTCACCGCCGCTGCCTTGATTTTCTCTCCTCACATGCTATTCTTGACCCATTACAATCTGGTTTTCGCCCTCTCCACTCAACCGAAACTGCGCTTATTAAAGTCTCCAATGACCTATTACTGGCTAAATCCAGAGGTCAATATTCCATCCTCATTCTTCTTGATCTTTCCGCTGCTTTTGACACTGTCGATCACAGCATACTTCTCGATACCCTGTCCTCACTTGGATTCCAGGGCTCTGTCCTTTCCTGGTTCTCTTCCTACCTCTCCCTCCGCACCTTTAGTGTTCACTCTGGTGGATCCTCTTCTACTTCTATCCCTCTGCCTGTCGGCGTACCTCAGGGTTCTGTTCTTGGTCCCCTCCTCTTTTCTATCTACACTTCTTCCCTTGGTTCATTAATCTCATCCCATGGCTTTTCCTACCATCTCTATGCTGATGACTCCCAAATCTACCTTTCTACCCCTGATATCTCACCTTGCATCCAAACCAAAGTTTCAGCGTGCTTGTCTGACATTGCTGCCTGGATGTCTCAACGCCACCTGAAATTAAATATGACCAAAACTGAGCTTCTCATTTTCCCCCCCAAACCCACCTCCCCGCTCCCCCCGTTTTCTATTTCTGTTGATGGCTCTCTCATTCTCCCTGTCTCCTCAGCTCGAAACTTTGGGGTCATCTTTGACTCTTCTCTCTCCTTCTCTGCTCATATCCAGCAGATTGCCAAGACCTGTCGTTTCTTTCTTTACAACATCCGTAAAATCCGCCCCTTTCTTTCCGAGCACTCTACCAAAACCCTCATCCACACCCTTGTCACCTCTCGTTTAGACTACTGCAATCTGCTTCTTGCTGGCCTCCCACTTAGTCACCTCTCCCCTCTCCAGTCGGTTCAAAACTCTGCTGCCCGTCTCATCTTCCGCCAGGGTCGCTTTACTCATACTACCCCTCTCCTCAAGACCCTTCACTGGCTCCCTATCCGTTTTCGCATCCTGTTCAAACTTCTACTAACCTATAAATCTATTCACTCTGCTGCTCCCCAGTATCTCTCCACACTCGTCCTTCCCTACACCCCTTCCCGTGCACTCCGCTCCATGGATAAATCCTTCTTATCTGTTCCCTTCTCCACTACTGCCAACTCCAGACTTCGCGCCTTCTGTCTCGCTGCACCCTATGCCTGGAATAAACTTCCTGAGCCCCTACGTCTTGCCCCATCCTTGGCCACCTTTAAATCTAGACTGAAAGCCCACCTCTTTAACATTGCTTTTGACTCGTAACCACTTGTAACCACTCGCCTCCATCTACCCTCCTCTCTTCCTTCCCGTTCACATTAATTGATTTGATTTGCTTACTTTATTTATTTTTTGTCTATTAGATTGTAAGCTCTTTGAGCAGGGACTGTCTTTCTTCTATGTTTGTGCAGCGCTGCGTATGCCTTGTAGCGCTATAGAAATGCTAAATAGTAGTAGTAGTAGTAGTAGTAGTAGTAGGGTTCTGGCTTCCCAAAAAGAAAACAGAATGATAGGGATGAAATGAATAGAGGAAAAAACTAAGAATCTTCTCATACTCCCACATAGCTCCCTAGTGTGACTGCACCATGTGGGGATCTGATCATCCCATCTCAAAAAGTATATGCGGGAACTAGAAAAGGTTGAGAGAAGGGCAACAGGAAGGATAAAGGCTAAACAGGTTGGAGCTCCTCAGTTTAGAGGAAATATGATAGAAGTTTAAAAAAATCATGTGTGGGATGGAATGGTTAAATAGGAAATGGTTTCTTAATATTTCAAACAACACTAAAATGAGAGGACCCTCCAGCCACAAGAGGATATTCCAGGCCACAAGAGGACCCTCAAGGCCACATGATACAAGAGGACATTCCATTCAACAAGAGGACCCACCATGGAAGTAAAGGGAACGGGGATGGGACTTGATATACCACTTTCTGTGGTTACAATCAAAGTGGTTTATGTATTATATACAGATACTTATTTTGTGCCTAGGGAGGGTTAAGTGACTCACCCAGAGTCAGAAGGAGCTGCAGTGGGAATCGAACCCAGTTGCACAAGTGAACCCGCCATGCAATGGACATTAGTATGATTCTACATGGCATAACTCATATTCTGTCTTGCCAGGGCCCCTCTTTGGTGCACTCTGACAGGCGTGTCCCCATCTCTTCCTGCAGTTCTCTTATAGAGGCCCCTTCCTGAATGCAAATATACTGTTATTCAGCCCTATGTATCCCATCAGAGAGGACAGAGCAGGAGGTCGGCAGCCTGATTAGTGAGATGGTAGGGTGGAAAATCAGGGTGGGGAGCAGGAGGATTGTGAAGCTGTGACTCACTGGAAAGCATCTCCCCTGTGAGGGGGATTTCCCTTCATGCTCATTGCTCCTGGACGGCTTTCAAAGCCTACAGTGTATACCGGGATATGCGGCAGCTTCTTGGATGGCATCTTCATCTGTGGAAAGACACAAGAGAAAAGAGATGACTAGAGCCAGGCATATGTTGTCTGGTCAATATTCAAAATGATTCAAATAGGAGGAAAGGCTCCGGTCTGCTCAAATCGCACTCTGCAGGCCAGTTGCCGATATTCAGCGGCACTTAACTGGCCAGCGATACTGACTATCGGCTCTGGCAGGCCATTTTTGAAGTGTGCCAGAGAGGGGCCCTCCGAGGGTGGGGTCAGGGAGGAGCTGGTCACAATAGTCAATGATAGTGCCTGTACAGCTAAACAACCAAATAGGACCACAGATCAGCACTGAATATCAGCTGGCACTTATATAACTTCCAAGTCCCGGCCGCAAGTGTGTTAAATCCACCCTTCTGAGATCCACCTCGGATCCCCCTTTTCATCCAAACCCCCCAGATCCCCTCCCAGGATCACAACAGGCCTACCTGTCCAATCCCTGGTGGTCTAGTAGGAAACAGGCAGGAGCGATGCGCATTCCTACCTGTAGTGACTGCCTCTTCAAAATGGCTGCCATGACTTCTAGCAGCAGTCTCATAGTACTTCAGTCCTGAGAGGTTGCACTGCAGTCATTTTGAAAAGGCGGCAGTGACAGGCCTGAGCAAGTGGCCATTGCTCCTGCTCGTTTCCCACTAGTCCACTAAAGATCAGGCAGGTAGGCCTGTTGCAATCCTGCAGAGGGCAGTCATTGGGACGTATCTGGATGTTCATCCGAGTGGGTGGATGGTAGGAAGGACGTTGTATGTGCAGGACGTCAGACTCACAGAAACAGAACAAAGGAAGAAGAGGACCTTGGCTGGCGGGGGTTGGGGTCCCTTGCCAGCAAAGGTAGCAGACGGCAACGGCGGGTTGGCGGCAGGAGGGGGGGGGTCGAGAGAGTCGTCAGCAGGGGGGTCCAGGGCCAAATCTACAGGGGCCCAGGCCCCCATGGCTCCACTTAGCTATGCCCATGCCCATCGGTATAGTAGCATAATGACTGAATGGCTTAGGTATGGTGGTGCAGTGCCTGTATTCAGTCCCCCTGTGTACAAGGTATAGAGAGGGGAATGGTGACTGCTTACAGTACCCATGTGTACAATGGCACAGTGACATCCCTGTGCCACTGGGAGGTGGTGCCTGAATTCAGTGCCCATGTGTACAATGGTATGGTGACAGCTCTGTGCCAGTAGGAGTGGGGAGTGGTGCCTGTATTCAATGCTTGTGTGTACAATAAGAATATAAGCATTGCCATACTGGGACTGAAGGACCATCAAGCCTAGTATCCTGCTTCCAACAGTGACCAATCCAGGTCGCAAGTACCTGGCAAGATTCCAGAACAGTAAAACAGATTTTATGCTGCTTATCGTAGAAATAAGCAGTGGATTTTCCCAAGTCTCTTAATAATGGCTTATAGACTCTTCTTTTAGGAAATTATCCAAACCTTTTTAAAACCCTGCTAAGCTGACAACAAATTCCAGAGTTTAATTAGACGTTGAGTGAAGAAATATTTCCTCTGGTTTGTTTTAACTTTACTACTTACTGGCTTCATTGTGTGCCCCCTAGTCATAGTATTTTTAGAAAATAAACAAATGATTCATGTCTTCCCATTCCACTCCACTCACTATTTTATAGACCTCTATCATATCTCCCCTCAGCCGTCTCTTCTCCAAGCTGAAGAGCCCTAGCCACTGTAGCCTTTCCTCATAGGGAAGTCATCCCATCCCCTTTATAATGTTTGTCGCACTACTCTGTATCTTTTCTAATTCCACTATCATTTTTTTTGAGATGCTGTGATGGAAGGATTTTAAAGATAGCTTTTCAACTCTGTGTGAGTGACCGACAGTGCACTCTCTCATTAAAGTGATAATTCTGTTCATGTGAAAACAATTTGGAATGTGTAAGAAGATAAGACACAGCTATGTGCAGGGGGAGGTGGAGCATGTTTCAAGTTCAGGCTGGCCACTTGGACAGAGAAACATGTGACCACATTCTCAAGCATTCTTGTAATTTTCCTTAACTCTGAAAATGAGTTTTAGCTTAATAAAAAGGGAAGCTTTTGATAGTGAAATCAGAAGCTCACCTATGGGCAGACATGTCACATAGGAACCTGAATGCCTGGTTATGAGACTCCAGCTTCGCAGAAAAAGGGGCTTCTCTCAGCTGATGTAAAAAGCCTGGGTGATGTGTGACCAGTGATGTATGTATATTATATTTCTTTATTATTGCTTCTCCTGGTCAAGACACTCCTGGCTTTGCTTGGATGTAGTGATGTATGACCGGTGATGTGACGATTGTTTCTTTTGAACTATAGATAGGTATTATTGTCTCTCTTCAGTTATATAGTTTAATCGTTGTGTATATATCTTAATCATTGTGTATCTTAGACAATAATGACTTACACACTCTCCATTTGAAGTGAACCTCTAATAAAAGTCTAATTAACCTAATAGGAATCCAAAAGAATCCACAGTAATTATTGAGCAGCCTGTGTCAGTGATTGATTAGGCAGGCTGTAAAATTAGAGCAGAACAGATGCAGTGACTAGACTTGTACCCAATGTTTGAGGTGCAATTGCACCATGGAGGAATACAAAGCCATTTTTGTTGTCCATTCCTTTCCTAATCATTCCTAACATTCCATTTGCTTTCTTAGCCGCTGCTGCACACTGAGCAGAGGGTTTCAATGTATCATCGAGGATACCTAAATCCTTTTCTTGGGCAGTGACTCCTAACGTGGAACCTTGCATCACGTAGCTATAGTTTGGATTCCTCTTTCCCACATGCATAAATCGCACTTGCTTACATTAAACGTCATCTGCCATTTGGATGCCCAGTCTCCCAGTCTTGTAAGATCCTCTTACAATTTTTTGCAATCCTTTTGCGATTTAACATCTATGAAAAACTTTGTGTCATCAGCAAATTTAATTACCTGACTAGTTATTCCCATCTCTCGATCATTTAGAAATATGTTAAAATGGCATGGTGACAGCTCTGTGCCAGTGGGATGTGGAGCTTGTATTCAGTGCTCACGTGTACAGTGGAATTGTGACAACTCTGTACCTGTGCTACGGGTGGGTAGAGGAGAATCCCAGCTCAGAAGCAAGAGGATCAGAGCTAGGGAGAGGTCGTCTCAGAAACCAGCGTGGATCTAGAAGAAAGGGTCACTGCTAGAGAAGGGTCAGGCTAAGCGAGGTCTGAGCCCACTGGAACTGAACTTGTGTCAAGAAGAGGAGAAACAGCCTTTGGGTGCCACACCTTTTTTTTTTTTAACGGATAGGTATGAATAGGTGACCTGTACATATTAGTCCAAACGCAGAAAAAACACTGTAAATAAACCTGAGGGAGAGTGGTACAGGAGTTCCCAGAGAGGAACAGCAGAAGAATCAGAACTGGTTTAAGTTGACTTGCAAATCGTTTGAATTGTAAAGAGTTGAGTTCCTTTTGCAAAGATTACTGTGTGCAGTGTGGTTGGTCCGTAGAGAGAAAGAGAGCTGGGACCATGGCCCAGCCAAACCGAGGGTTGCATCTTCCCAAACGCCACGGATCACAACTCTCAAGCTTGTCTTGAGAGTGAACTGAGCCTGTGAGAGAGTTCTGAGTGACAGAGTGTGGGTGAATCCGAGGAATTGTCCCTGTCAGCTTGGGTCCGAGCGAACTGAGCCTAGCCTAGGGGCGAGGCCCAGGCTACACCAGGTATTTTCCTGTCCAGTGGCGTAGTGTAATGGGCCTGGAGTTTGGGTCAGTGTGGAGCTTGTATTTTAGTTGGTCCCTCATGTTTTGGTGCAAGCTTGCAAAGCAGTTTGTAGGAAAGAGGATGTGCTATTCGCTTAGCTAGACTGGTGGTTAAAACAGTTGGAAACTGTATTTGCAGAAGGAACAAACAGGAGATGAGGCGAGGCTGTCTGACTATGAAGTCATCTGTTAGTTATGGACTAGAAAAGTCAGGGAAAGACCCCTTTCCAGCTGAAGCCCTCAACTGCTGAGTGTGGTGCAGATTCCCCAAACTTCTCTCAGGTTTCACTGAAGAGGGGTTATCCCAGCTGATGGACACCGAGATGATGTTTCTAAGTTTGGTGATGTATATTTAATCATCTTCTAATAAATGTCTGTATTTCTTTAGTATTTGTATTTGTGTAAGTATGTTTTCTTGCTTTTACTCATTGGGATCCAAACGGACCTAGTACATGTGCCTACCATAGTTGCCACCTGGGGCAGAACACCCCCCTCCTCCGAGCAAGGGGGTATGCGGAGCAGATGTGCGGCTGTTGGCTCTGCCGGTCCCCTGCCCCAGAATAGGAAGTTGACGTCAGAGGGGGCAGGGGACCGGCAGAGCCAACAGCTGCACACCTTCTCCATGTAACCCCTTGCTGCCTGCACCCGGGGTAGACCGCCCCCATTGCCCCGCCCTTGATACGCTAGAGTCCCTGTCCCTAGAGAACTGTTCTTATGTCACAGGACTTTTGTCCAAATTTTTATGTTTGTGCATTTAGGGGAAAGTCCTTCAGTCGCAGACGTTATTTTTTCTTTCTGAATGGCTCATAGGTTTTTGCAATCTCTCTGCCCTATGTTTGTCTTGAATTCACATGTGGCTTGAAGACTGTTTTTTGCTGGAAGATTAGCATGAACAATGCCAAACCAGCTCTCTACTGCTTTCATTCTCACAAAGAATCTGCTGCCCTTTGGAAGGGTGAGTGTTGTGCTCTTCAATCACAAGGCCTTGGTCATCTGCACTATTTTAGCTGAGATTAACCATGTTCTAGGTAACATAGTAACATAGTAGATGACGGCAGAAAAAGACCTGCACAGTCCATCCAGTCTGCTGAAGAAGATAAATTCCTATGTGCTACTTTTTTATTTGTACTGTCCTCTTCAGTGCACAGACGTATAAGTCTGTCCAGCACTATCCCTGCCTCCCAACCACCAGCCCCGGCACAGACCGTATAAGTCTGCCCAGCACTATCCCCGCCGCCCAACCACCAGCCCCGGCACAGACCGTATAAGTCTGCCCAGCACTATCCCCGCCGCCCAACCACCAGCCCCGGCACAGACCGTATAAGTCTGCCCAGCACTATCCCCACCTCCCAACCACCAACCCCGCCTCCCAACCACCAGATCTGGCACAGAACCTATAAGTCTGCCCAGCACTATCCCCGCCTCCCAACTACCAGTCCCGCCTCCCACCACCAGCTCTGGCACAGACCGTATAAGTCTGCCCAGCACTATCCCTGCCTCCCACCAAGTAGCCAAGGGACTGTTACGAAGGGCCTTTTGTAACTATCCTTGAGATGTGTTCAGGTTAATATCTGGCTTCAGATCCATAAAGTGTGACCTGAAGGATTTTGGGTCTGATGTTTCTGTGCCTGGCTGATACTTGAATCTGACCCCAGGTCTTTGCCGTGCAAGGCTGCTGTGGATCATTTCTCACAGCTATTCTCATGAGCGGAGACTTAAATTCAGGGGCGTAGCCAGACAGTCAATTTTGGGTGGGCCTGAGCCCAAAATGGATGGGCACAGAATTCAGCCCCTCCTGGCCCCCTTCCGCTCTGTTCTCTGCATTCTGCCTCTCCCCCTACCTTCGAACACAAAATATTAAATACCTTAGCTTTGGGGATCCCCAAACTGCACAGCTGAAGATTTTTTCCTCCTCTGGCAGCCAGTGCTCTTCCAAACAGCAGCTGGCAGGCACCTGACTTCAGCTGACGCCGTTGCCAGGAGTCCGTATACGCTCAGTGCTTCCGCACGTGTGAAATGTGGAGAGGGGCCGGTATGCGGTGCCAGCTGCCATTTGGAAGAGCATTGGCTGCCTGAGGAGGAGGAAACCTTTAGCTGGTGGGGTTTGGGGATTTCCACTGCAAGACTGCCACAATTTTGGGTGGGCCTGAGTCCAAATTGGGTGGGAAATTCTCATGCTGAGAGGTTGATTGGTAACACACTGGTCGAGCAGCAGGTGCCCCCAGTGCATAGTACTCAGTGCGGTTACAGCCTCACTTTCTTATTCAGAGTGAAAATAAAATGTTTCTTCTTACCTTCTGACTGCAGGAACCACACACAGACCTGTCAGGAGATAAAGAGGGTCATTTAGGATGCCAGGTTCTAGTGAGGCACAAAAGCACATGTTATGTGGTTAAGCATAAAATAAAATAATCACTAGTGCCATCTCCACCCCACGAAATAGCCGGTTTTGAGTTTAGTGGCCAGTGCACAAGCGATTTAACCAGCCAGGAGCCATTTCTGGCTGGATAAATCACTTTGAATATCGACCCTATGGTTATTTCCCACAAATGGAGGGGGGGGGGGGGGGGGGGAGGGTGGCTACTGTAGATTTATAGAGGTAGTGGAGAATATTGAAGAATGGGGGGGAGGTTGTGGTATTTTTAATTTTTCTAAT
Organism: Microcaecilia unicolor; assembly: GCF_901765095.1. Classification (NCBI taxonomy): domain Eukaryota; kingdom Metazoa; phylum Chordata; class Amphibia; order Gymnophiona; family Siphonopidae; genus Microcaecilia; species Microcaecilia unicolor. The sequence goes on along the minus strand of NC_044035.1, from coordinate 359,038,390 downwards.
TTTAGGATTGAAAGGTTTAGGAATATGGAAGATAGGGTGGGTTGGTTTTATTGTAAACCACTCAGTTTTAATTAGTTCTTGAGCTGTATATACAAGGTTTTATTAATGAAGATAATAATAATGTTAGCTAATTGGGGGGTGTCTCCTCAAGATCTGGGGGTCAGGCTGGTCAGCAAGGTTCCTTCTGAAGGTGATGCCTCTTTTGTTCCCTCCTCTGACAAAATTAGACACTCAACCTCTGAGAAGGCTCTTGAGGCACCCAGCAGTCTGCCTCTGCCTAGTGTTGACCATGCGGCTTCAGCATCCTCACCTCTTGCAGAAGAAACAGGCAGCAGGCCAGGAAAACAATGGGAACCTCACTCTGCAGCAACAGCAGATCTGCAGGGTAAAAGGTCAATGGTGAAGATCAGGTACAAGTCCCTCCCCAAGAACATGGATGGCCTTAAAAGTACAGCATCAAAACTTCCAGAAACATTTTTCAGCAATCTCCTTCCCAACCCAGTGCTCCATGGAGAAGTCTAAATGTTGCAAGAGACTAGAGATCTTAATTCCTCCTCCACCCATCCAGCTACAGCTCTACATTGAGCAGGGGACGGGGGATCTCCATCCATTCCCCACTCCATCCACAGCTCTACATTCAGCAGGAGACTGGGGTACCCCATCTATTCCTCACTCCATCCACAACTCTACAGCCAGCAAATGACTAAGGGACCCCCATCCATTGCCCACCTCATCCACAGCTCTACATTCAGCAGGAGACTGGGGGATCCCCATCTATTCCTCACTCCATCCACGACTCTACAGTCAGCAAATGACTAAGGGATCTCCATCCATCACCCACCCCATCTACAGCTCTACAGTCAGCAAATGACATGGGGATCTCCATCCATCACCCACCCCATCTACAGCTTTACATTCAGCAGGAGACTGGAGGATCCCCATCCATTCCCGACTCCATCCACCACTCTACAGTCAGCAAATGACTAAGGGATCTCCATCCATCACCCACCCCATCCACAGCTCTACAGTCAGCAAATGACTAAGAGATCTCCATCCATCACCCACCCCATCTACAGCTCTACAGTCAGCAAATGACTAAGAGATCTCCATCCATCACCCACCCCATCTACAGCTTTACATTCAGCAGGAGACTGGAGGATCCCCATCCATTCCCGACTCCATCCACCACTCTACAGTCAGCAAATGACTAAGGGATCTCCATCCATCACCCACCCCATCCACAGCTCTACATTCAGCAGGAGACTGGGGGACCCCCATCCATCCCATGTACAGCTCTTCCTTCAGCAAGACACCAGGGGAAATTCATAGAACTGTGAAATGACCTTTCTGTAAATAATGGGCCACAAAATAGACCTTGGGCAAGCTTTGCCTTCTCTGCAGACAGTTACTGCTAACCAAAACAGTCTGATGCCTCCAGTTTCAGGATTTCCTACCGGGGTCCATACCTTCCCTTTCTTTAAGCTGTTATAAAGGTCTTTGCTCTGGAAGAATTTCTCCATTTCGGCTTTCACCAACACTCTGCGCACGTTAATCACTTCCTCCAGGGTCAGAGCCAGACTTTCCACGGGGTGACTGAACTCCTGCATCCAAGCAGATCCAGGAGGCAATGTGTGATCAGTCTCAGCAGATTTTAGCCAAAGTACTAAGTAAACCTCAGTCCTGCCCTGCAGCATCTCCGAGTCCCACAACATAGTAAGATAGTAAAGTACCGGTCAATATTGGCAAAACTGGCAGGAGAGGCTCTTGACCACTTAAATCATAGTCAATAGGTCGGCTGTCAATATTCAGCAGCACATAACCGGGCAGTGCCTCTGACCGGCCATTTGAGAAGTGGGCAGGAGAAGGGAGAGCCGCTGAGAGACTGAACCAGGCCTGGGGCAGGCTCCCCCCACAATCCTCACCACTGCCCCCCCCCCAGATCACTGCTGCAATTGAAATACCTTGTTGGCTGGCAGGGATCCCGAGGCCCCGCCAGCAGAAGACGTTTTCCTCCAGCGCTGCTCTTCTGCCGATTGCCTGTCCCTGCGGCTGCTTTTTATCTCAGGGCATGCTCGGTTTCAAATCCAGTTCATATACCAGAACCAGGACGATCAGCTGTAACATAGACATCAATCGCACAATCCAACTGTCTTCTGAAATTCAATATTCACTATATGTTATTTAATATTTTAAAGATTTTAAAGAGTGCCCTCAGACACAATATCCACTTTTTCAGGCAATACTGGTTTATGCCAAGTGGTATAGCACTTCTTTCATCGGGCTACTCTTAAAATTTTTTATATATATAAAGTGCTATTGCCTATGTAGTGAATACTAATTGTGCATTAAATAAATCAAAACGCGAATGTAGCTTTAAAGGTGATATCATTAAAAGGCTTCACTCTTCACCCAGCTTTACCTCTCCACTCCCGACATCACAGTCGAAACCCAGGCCAAAGTTTCGGCCTGCCTCTCCGACATCGCTGCCTGGATGTCCAACCGGCATCTGAAACTGAACATGGCAAAGACTGAGCTCCTTGTCTTCCCACCCAAACCCTCTTCTCCTCTTCCTCCACTCTCCGTCTCTGTTGACAACGCCCTCATCCTCCCCGTCTCTTCAGCCCGCAATCTCGGAGTCATCTTCGACTCCTCCCTCTCCTTCTCTGCCCATATCCAGCAGACAGCTAAGACCTGTCGCTTCTTCCTCTATAATATTAGCAAAATTCGCCCATTCCTTTCTGAACAGACCACCCGAACCCTCGTCCACTCACTCGTTACCTCTCGTCTTGACTATTGCAACCTTCTCCTCGCTGGCCTCCCGCTTAGCCACCTATCCCCCCTTCAATCTATCCAAAATTCCGCCGCACGTCTTATCTACCGCGTGAACCGATACTCTCATATCACCCCTCTCCTCAAGTCGCTTCACTGGCTCCCGATCCGCTACCGTATACAATTCAAGCTTCTATTGACTTTCAAGTGCACTCAATCTGCAGCCCCCCATTACCTCTCTACCCTCCTCTCTCCGTATGTTCCCACCCGTAACCTCCGCTCTCAGGACAAATCACTCCTATCTGTACCCTTCTCCACCACCGCTAACTCCAGACTCCGCCCCTTCTGCCTCGCATCACCTTATGCCTGGAACAGACTTCCCGAGCCCATACGCCATGCGCCCTCCCTGCCCATTTTCAAGTCCTTACTCAAGGCCCATCTCTTCTCCCTTGCTTTTGGTGCCTAACCACCTTCCCATTCATGATACCTACACTGACTACATAGTTTGTTACCTTTAGATTGTAAGCTCTCTTGAGCAGGGACTGTCCTTCCCCTTGTCTAAACTTGTACAGCGCTGCGTAACCCTGGCAGCGCTATAGAAATGCTAAGTAGTAGTAGTAGTAGTAATACCACTTGGCATAAACCAGTATTGCCTGAAAAAGTGGATATTGTGTCTGAGGGCACTCTTTAAAATCTTTAAAATATTAAAGACAATATAGTGAATATTGAATTTCAGAAGACAGTTGGATTGTGTGATTGATGTCTATGTTACAGCTGATCGTCCTGGTTCTAGTATATGAATTGTATTGATTGTTACCAGAGACTGTGGGATTTAATTTATTGGTTACCGGTTTCAAATCCAAGCATGCGCGCCTGAGAGGGAAAGCAGCCGCTCAGCTGGGCAGAAGAGCAGCGCTAGAAGTGCTCCTTCAGGTCTTCCCCAGCCTCCGAGAGGAGCCCGGCCGCAGCGCTGGAGTTTTCTCTCTCCTGCTCCTGTTGGGACGCGATCACTCGGGTCCCGTCAGGAGCAGGACAGAGAGAGAGACCCCGGCGCCGGGCCCCCCTTGGAGGCACAGGCCTGGAGAATTTTGCCCCCCTTCCCCCATCCTCTCGGCGGCCCTAGAGAAGGGAATTCCGGAGGCAGAGTCTGGGAGGAGACAGGAGCTATGCAAATCCTAGCAATATTCAGTGCCAGCACCCGCACAGCTAAGTGACCGAATAGGTCCACATAAATAGCAGTTCTAACTTTGGTTGCTTAGCTATGCGGGTGGCGGCACTAAATATTGGTTGGCACCCACATAGCTTCTCTCCTACACGCCTACCAACAAAGTCCTATCCTCCTCCTGGCACCTTCCAACAATAGTGCCCCCCACCCGATACTAGATCCCCCTCTCAGCTGCCTACCTGTAGGCCACCTGCCAGGGCCCACCTCTAACTCCATGGTGGTCCAGTGGGTCGGTCAGGTAGGAGCGAACTACTCTTGCTCTTCCCCTTAGCAGCTACCAGTAGAAAATCGCTATCGTGAGCTCTAGTGGTAGTGTCGTGGTACTACCACTAGAGGCCAACCTTATATTAAAGCCATTTTCTACTGGGAGACGTTAGGGGCAGAAACGTGTGTGATTCGCTCCTGTCCAACCAACCCCACTGGACCACCAGGGAGCTAGAGGTAGGCCTGGGGGGGGGCCAGCAGGAGGGGGGTCTGGTATTAGGAAGGGGGAGGGTTTGCGAGATGGGATTGGAATTGGTGGGAAGGGGGAAGGAAAAGGACTGATCCAGTTATGCGAGTTCCAGGTAATATTCAGCTGAGACTTGCATAGGTTTCTCTGATGATCATATGTCCAGTGAAAGCTGGATATTTAGGGCCACTGCCCAGAATGCTTTGGCACTAAATATCCAGGCTAATTTAGCCGGTGACTTTTGCTGTCTAGGAATATTGACCGTGTAGTAAATGATGGCAGATCAAAACCACCTTCCCCCTGGGTTTTTTTCTTTCTAGTTATGGGGCAGCGACTGTGTGCCTTAGCCTGTAGGAGAATTACCTCTCCTAGCTCCCTCTTTCCTGTGGTTATTTTAGTCCTTTTCTTTTAATCTTTTGCTTTATTAAATTTGGAAACTGCTATGATAGTGTGTTCTCTACGGTGGTATATCAAGAATAAAAGAAAACCCTGAAACCCGAAGATCTGTGCAGTCCGTTCAGGCTGCCCAACAAAGCTTCCAGAACAGCATCACTATTATGGTGTTTTTCACGATCAATACATGATTAAACCAACAATATTACTAACTAACAACATTTTACTGGGTAATTTCAACTGTCTTTCTTCCCCCACTGAGATAAACACTCATAGCATATGATATGAATGTGATATAAAATGCACATAATTGATCCTGATCGGTCTTTGCCATAATTGAGACAGAGACCATAGAAGACTGACCGGCACTGGAGCTGCCATCAAAGCACCACTTCTGCCCATCACAACACAACAGCAGCAATGAGGTCATTTAAATCAGTCCTTAGGACACGCCCAGACAGTTGGGACAGTGAATACGCATGAGTGAGATTTGCATACCAAGGAGGCAGTGTATATAAATCTCATGCATATTCATTGTGGATATTCTGAAAACCCAACTGGCTAGGTGTCTGGAGAACTGGGTTAAGAAACATTGATTTAAGTTATGCATGGATTCCATCCTCTTGCAATATAAGGATCCTCTGTGTTTATCGCATGTATTTTTTTGAATTCCCTCATTGTTTATGTCCCCACTACCTCTACAACCAGAAAGGGAATTCCTGGCATCCGCCACCCTCTCTGTTAAAAAGAATTTAGCTCCCGCAATGCAGAATTGCATCATTCATTGTTTCCAAGTACCTCTTAAGCATCCCTATTTACAGGAGCAAGAGACAGGAGGACTGGAGGGCAGGGGCCGCCTATAGGGGTGGGGGGGAGGTGACACCCTGCAAGCAAGGATGTCAGGGTGACCAGGATGGGCAGAGGTGGTGAAAGGGGTGCCTCCTCCTTTGTTTGGGTGGCAGGTGCGGGTCTCACAAGCATTTCTCTGCCTGAGGGGGCAGCATCCTGCCATATGCGCCCCCTATAGGCAAGCTGGTGTCACCAGCCCACAAGCCCCTGCATGGCCGCTCAAATGCTGCTTGTGAGAATGTGTCGCTGGCACACAGAGCGTCACCCCTTTCACTGCGGTGGATCTAGGCAGATGCCTGGTGGGAAATCCAGACCTGTTTCTTGAACACATCTGCAAAGGGTGGGGATGTATCGTCCATTTCTTCAGTTACTCACCAGCCAGAGATGTTTGGAGCTATTGGACCTTATGGAGCTGGCACTGGCCTCCGTCCTCTCCTCCACAGAGCTTAAGGATCCAGCATCTGAGCAGAAGGGGCTGGATTCTCCCGACACCATCTGACCTGGAATAGACAGAAAATTCCAGTCCAACCGCTAAATGATTAACTTTTCATCCTTTTTGTTCTGTATTAGCTCCGGATATTTAGACTACAGCATTGCCACTGCCTATTTGATTAATACACTAGACACTTTTGTGTCAGGTCAATTTTGCAATTTGAATAGTGTGTATTATTTGCCAGTTCAGTGCATGGGTTGCCAAAGCTTAATACCTTTCCTTATTACAAAGAAAGAAGTCTGTAAGGCTGGGAAGATACAGTGTTCCTACAAACTTTCCTTCCAGGCCCATCCTTGCATCCCTCATTCCAAGATAGTGACTGGAGAAAACCTACATATCACCACATACTTCTTCAGGTCCCAAGAATTCCCAGTACCATTACCATAACTCCCAGGATCTCAAGTAAATCTCAAACCCTTGGTACAGAATCCAATGATGGATATAGAATTTCCTTTACAGCGGAGGAAGTGATGTCACCACAGGAAATGGCAGCCTAGTTGCTGAGGTCATGAGCCTCCCGCACAGTTATTTGCAATATCCATCGCCATCGATATTTGCTAATAGAGAAAAAAGTGTCAGCAGATATATAGTACATCTGTGACTATGAGTAAATCTGCATCCATGCAGAAAAAAGATCTGGAACGCTCGGTAGGATGATTGGGGAGCAGGTCGGTGAGCCGCCATGTGTCACCAGCACATTTATCTCAGTCTGACCCAGACTCGGCTTTATTCTTGGCAGAAACGAGATTACCGCCCTCAAGGGAATTTCTAGTAAACTGCACAAATTTTTGAGCAGAATTGAGGAAGAAATTAAAACATCCAAAAAGGAAATCCTGGACAGTATGGTGGCGCTAAGCTCTGACCTCCGTGAGCTGGGGGGAAGGGTAGAGAATGTAGAACTGAAGCTGGAAGAGTAAGCAGAAACACTCCTTGCTCATACCTCCAACATACAGGACTTGGAAAAGAAGTGTGTGGAAATAGCATACAAAATGGATGATCTGGAAAATAGAGGCCGCCGGAACAACCTTCGGTTTAGGGGGGTCCCAAAGGGGGCCCGACTAAGGACGTACAGGTAATTGTTTGTTCCCTATGTGCAACTCTGTTGGGATCTGAAGCGGGAGCAGCCCCTGTGGAACTAGAAAGAGTGCATCGTTCATTGGGCCAACGTATGGACAACAAGCCACGGGACATAGTCGTGTGCTTTTCCTAATTTGTGGATAAGGAACTTGTACTTACCCGAGCACGAAATATGCCTAATTTAGAGTACAGTGGCTCTAAGATTGCAGTATATCAGGATCTTTCTCAATACACATTGCAGCAGAGGAGACTGATGAAACCAGCACTGGATATATTAACGAAGGAGCGGGTCTCAGATCGATGGGGGTTCCCATTTTCACTGCATTTTGCGCTGAAGGGTACAAAGCATCGAGTACAGTCGCTGGCAAGTGCCTGGGAATTATTACATGTGGCAGGTATGGTTGCATTGGCTGTCCCACCAAACATGATGGTACCTGCAATACGAGCCAGGCTTCAAAGATGGCAGAGGGTGCCCTCGTCCTCTAAGAAGACCTTGCAAAAAGCTAGCATCCCTGTTGTGGAGACATGATTTGGACAGCAAACTTACTTACTGTTGAGTAACTCCTGGAGGTCATGTAATTGTTTCTTGAAATGGATGTATACTATTGTTAAATTCAGTGCGGGAGCAGTGTGCATGGGATGTGTTAATGATAAGGAAAGGAGCGGGGGGGGGGGGGGACAATAAGGGGAAGGTGATTATGAGGCTCATTTTCAAAGCACTTAGCCTCCCAAAGTTCCATAGAAACCTATGGAACTTAGCCTCCCAAAGTGCTTTGAAAATATGCCTCTATGTGTGTTTAGAATGTAAATGTGTGTGGATAAGGACTGAGTTGGCTGGTGGGAGGATGAATATGGGGGAGGAAGGAAGCTGTTTGATGTTAGGGAAGGAGAAGCGTGCAGGGAGGGGGGGGCGTGTAATGGCTGGGTTGTCTGGGGTGAGGTGGTTCATTTCCTTGGAATCCCATTCATGGGGCCTGTGACCTCCGTCTGGTGAGTGTAGTGGGATAGAAGGGGGGGAGGGGAGGGTAAGTAAGGGTTTGTTGGGAGGTAACGATGGGGTTATAGAAATGTATATAACTAAGAGCAGGAAGGTCCCAAGTATAAAGACGAGCAGGCTGGTATAGAGGTTGGCACAACATATTTTTAAAGATGTTTTTGAGGGTGGGAGGAGGTTAGTGACCACTGGGGGAGTAATGGGAGGTCATCCCCGATTCCTTCCGGTGGTCATCTGGTCATTTTGGGCACCTTTTTGTGCCTTATTCGTAAAAAAAACACGTCCGGGTGAAAACGTCCAAGTGTTCGTCAGGGACGTCCTTGCTTTTTTTGATTATGGGTCAAAGACATCCAAGTGTTAGGCACACCCAAGTCCCGCCTTCACTACGCCTCTGACATGCCCCCTTGAAATGTGGATGTACTTGCGACGGACTGCAGTTGGAGACATCCAAAATCGGGTTTCGATTATACCAATTTGGACATCTCTGTGAGAAGGATGTCCATCTTCCGTTTTATGTCGAACGATGGACGTCCTTCTCTTTCGAAAATGAGCCTGATAGTAACATAGTAAATGACAGCAGATAAAGATATGTGTGGTCCATCCAGTCTGCCCAACAAGATGAACTCATTTTGCATGGTATGCGATACTTTATACCTGAGTTTGATTTGTCCTTGCCATTCTCAGGGCACAGACTGCAGAAATTTGCCCAGCATTGTTCTTGTACTAAAAGTTCTGAAGCTAATGTCAAAGCCCCTTAAAATTTACACTCCAGCCCATCCAGTCACGATCAGGGTACAGACCATAGAAGTCTGCCCAGTCTGCCCAGCATTGGTTTTGCTTCCCAATTACCGGTGTTGCCATAGGCGGTCGGTGGCCCAACTGTTTGGGGAGGCTAAAGGGGGCGGGGTTAGGGGTGGGGCTTAAATCCATAATTGTCTGATCACACACAGAAAAAATAAAAATAAAAGTCACAATTAATACCTTTTATTAAATTGATATTAGATATGTATCATATGTCAAAGAATAAAGTGGTTGCTCAAAGCATATTCTAAGCACAATCACTCAACTGCAAAACACTATGCACAACTTTGTGCAAAAACACACTCAGAACCTTACTGTACCATAAATATTACACTGGGCAGAACCTAATACACCAATATACCACCCATACGGAAAATGCAGACCGTCAACAATATGAAACAAGGGATCATAATATCACAATTCTCATGTAGAGCCATGAAAACATCCTAATTCATGTTTAATGTGGGATAAAATGTCATAAATAAGTAAATAAACTTTTAATGTTGAACACCTAATTCTCAAAGTGGACATATTCCAAACACTATAATGAAAATAAAATGATTTTTTTCTACCTTTGTTGTTTGGTGACTGTTTTTCTGATCATGCTGGCCTAGTATCTGATTCTGCTGCTATCTGTCCTCTTAACTCCGTTTCCAGGGCTTCCTTTCCATTTATTTGTTTACTTTCCGCCTTTCTTCATTTCTTGTCCTACATCCATAAGTAAAAGCTGGGTCCTCCTCAAACTTGACTGTCCAGTGGATCCAGCTTTTGCCTATTTTCTTCATCCATGTGCAGTTTTTCTACTCTCTTCCTTTTCTGTTATCTCATCTCCTTCCTCACTCCTCCCTCCCCCTCCATGTCCAGCAACCCTCCTCTCCCCTTCCCTCCATCCAGCAACCCTCCTCTCCCCTGCCCTCTCCTCTCCCCTTCTTCCACCATGTCCAGCAACCCTCCTCTCCCCTTCCCTCCATCCAGCAACCCTCCTCTCCCCTTCTTCCACCATGTCCAGCAACCCTCCTCTCCCCTTCCCTCCATCCAGCAACCCTCCTCTCCCCTTCTTCCACCATGTGCAGCAACCCTCCTCTCCCCTTCCCTCCATCCAGCAACCCTCCTCTCCCCTTCTTCCACCATGTGCAGCAACCCTCCTCTCCCCTTCCCTCCATCCAGCAACCCTCCTCGCCCCTTCTTCCACCATGTGCAGCAACCTTCCTCTCCTCTCCCGTCTGCCCTGTTTCCTTCCTGCCCCCCCCCCCCGCCATACCTTTAAATATTATAGTTTTGCTGGAGTCGCGGGCAGCCGGCATTGAAGACATCGGCAGGCTTACGCCGGTTCCAGCAGCCTTCCCTTCCCTCGTTGCAAGTCGGATGATGGCTCCGCCCTCGTAGAAACAGGAAATACGTCAGAAGAGGGCGGAGCCATCATCCGACTTGCAACGAGGGAAGGGAAGGCTGCTGGAACCGGCGTAAGCCTGCCGATGTCTTCAATGCCGGCTGCCCGCGACTCCAGCAAAACTGCAAAAGGGGTGTGGCTACGGGAGGGACATGGGCAGATCGGGGGCATTGAAAAATTTGCAGGCGGTGTTATGGAATACTGGGGATGTGCTCCAGGATTTACAACAGGTTTCAGCTGGCTAAGTCCTTGCAGCCAAATCTGGACATGGAATTCGGCTCTTCTATAGACTGCTCATCCCAAAGTGACCTTTATAGGGTGGCATCGAGAGCCAGTTTTGGGCACTGTTTACTGAATCCAATCCTTAATGCTCAGCCTCTCTCTTCACCAACCCCTTCTGTTTAGAGTTTGAGGAAGAGGGCCTAACTCTTGAAAACTAGTCCAGAAATGTAATGTTAGTCAAGTAAAAAAAAAAAAAGTGACACGTTATATTTAATTTAATGTACAGCCTCTCTCTTCACTTTATATTTCTTTGCTTCTTGGCTTTTATATCTGTCCAATCATATCTCAAAAGTCATAAGTGCATAAGCATCGCCATGCTGGGACAGACCAAGGGTCCATCGAGCCCAGCACCCTGTCACCGACAGCGGCCAAAAGAACAAGCAATTTGTCCCGCCCATCCTAGAAATACTGTATTATTCCCTCGTCCATTCAATAACATTCTATGGCTTTTTCCTCCAGGAAGCCGTCCAACCATTTTCTGAAGGGTTAACCGCCTTAACCACATTTTCCGGCAGGGAATTCCAGAGTTTAACTACGCATTGCGTGAAGAAAAATTTCCTCCGATTCGTTTTAAATTTACCACACTGCAGCTTCATCGCATGCCCCCTTGTCCTAGTAGTTTTGGAAAGTGTAAACAGACGCTCCACATCGACCTGTTCCATTCCACTCATTATCTTATAGACCTCTATCATATCTCCCCTCAGTCGCCTTTTCTCCAAGCTGAAGAGCCCCAACCTCTTCAGCCTTTCCTCATAGGGAAGTCGTCCCATCCCCTTTATCATCTTTGTCGCCCTTCTCTGCACCTTTTCCAATTCCACTATGTCTTTTTTGAGGTGACCAGAATTGAACACAATACTCGAGGTGCGGTCGCACCATGGAGTGACACAACAGCAAAATAATATCCTTATTTTTGTTTTCCATCCCTTTCCGAATGATACCCAACATTCAGGAAGCCAATTTTTCTGAAGTGTACAGGAGCAACAGCAGAAGGAAGGGTGAAGTGGCAGATGGTTAGCAAAGCAGAAGGCAGCAGGTGCGGGGTAACAGGAGGGACTTGGTGCATGATGGAAACTTACTTTTTCTCTTCGAGCTGGGTCCTGCTGCTGCAGTCATGCTGCCTGATCGGGGTCTCCCTTCAGAGCCCCCTGCTCCCAGAGTCCTTGTCTGGCTGCTTCCCATCTCATTCTGCAACTGGGTCAGGTCATGTTCTGAGAAGGAGCGATCTCGCTTTAGGGGCAGTGGCGAGCTGGTGACCCTCCTCATCTCTGCACTTGGAGACTCCTCTTCCTGCAAAACAGTGAGTCAGTAAAAAGCTGGGAGGAAATACTCTGAATGACAACGCTACAAAGTTACCCCCAAAGTGTTCCTCTTCCTGGGAAAAAGTGAATCAATAACAGACGGAGGAGAAACACTGTAAGTGGAGGAGTGGCCTAGTGGTTAGGGTGGTGGACTCTGGTCCTGGGGAACTGAGGAACTGAGTTGGATTCCCACTTCAGGCACAGGCAGCTCCTTGTGACTCTGGGCAAGTCACTTAACCCTCCATTGCCCCATGTAAGCCGCATTGAGCCTGTCATGAGTGGGAAAGCACAGGGTACAAATGTAACAAAAATAAAATAGATACTATTGGAGATTCTACATGGAATGTTGCTACTATTGGAGATTCTACATGGAATGTTGCTACTACTGGAGATTCTACATGGAATGTTGCTACTATTCGAGATTCTACATGGAATGTTGCTATTCCACTAGCAACATTCCATGTAGAAGGCTGCGCAGCCTTCTACATGGAATGTTGCTAGTGTGACTCTGGGCAAGTCACTTAACCCTCCATTGCCCCATGTAAGCCGCATTGAGCCTGCCATGAGTGGGAAAGCGCAGGGTACAAATGTAACAAAAATAAAATAGATACTATTGGAGATTCTACATGGAATGTTGCTATTCCACTAGCAACATTCCATGTAGAAGCCTGCACGGCCACATTGGTGATCTGCAAGGGCCAACTTCTACATGGAATGTTGCTAGTGGAATAGCAACATTCCATGTAGAATCTCAAATAGCAGCAACAGTGGAGGAGTGGCCTAGTGGTTAGGGTGGTGGACTTTGGTCCTGGGGAACTGAGTTCAATTCCCACTTCAGGCACAGGCAGCTCCTTGTGACTCTGGGCAAGTCACTTAACCCTCCATTGTCCCATGTAAGCCGCATTGAGCCTGCCATGAGTGGGAAAGCGCAGGGTACAAATGTAACTAAAATAAAAATAACTGATGAAGCTAGGGGAAGCCAATTATCATTGACAGGCCCCAGGTTGAGTGGAAATAGCATACCACACCCAGCGTGAGGGGAAGAACTGTACCACAGCTCCCCAGGCCCAGAGGAAGCACCATGCCAGCCCCAGGCCAGGGGAAAATGCTGTACCAACCCTAGGCCCAGGGGAAGCACCGTACTATCCAAGTCACCAGCTGTTACTAGTTATTTCTATATTGTTAGACGTTGGCAGCACTGTTCAGATATACAAAAAGAACTACTTTTTAGCTACTTACAGGGCCTGCAGACCTTCGTTATTTTGTACTAGAAGGTCTGCAAGCTTAATTTCAAAGGGATCCCCCCAGGTCTACCACACATCCCCTGGTGGGGTCCAGAGATTGCGGCAGCAATTTTAGCAGTGGAGAGGACATGGGCAGGAGCCACTCGACTACCAGAAAATGTTCACTAGGCCAGAGGGGGGCTCATTGTGTTCGGGGGTGGGAAGAGGGTGGGAGGTGGGCTTCTAATGTTCGGGGAGAGGGGAACTAGGGGACCCACATAAAGTTTCACAAGGCTGAACATGAAGTCTGGGCCATGTCTGGCACCAAAACTGAAATTCGATTGGCCTTTAATGGAAGCACAGGGATTTTAAACTGAAATCGCCACATGTACTTTCCTGGTTTTATCCACTTCAACTGCAGAGAAACCTGCTCCCTTATGGTACATCCCATACTAATTGTATGCTAAGGGATAACTTGTGGTGAAATACTGAGAATAGGCCTTAAGGAAGTTAAATCAGCCAGTAAGGGATACTTTTATAAAACAGAATACCCCAACAGTGCACAGATTCTCTCCCCTAATATACACTGGCTCCAGAGAAGATATAAGTGTGTGAATGTTCTCTATGCCTGTCCACTGGTATTCTATAAAGAATATGCGAATCAGGGCCATGAAGAGATAAAGCTGGGCCCAGGGCAAACACGGGCTCCACCACCACTCTCCCACCCTCCTAGATGGCTTCTGAAAATATTACCTTTTAAAACAGCAGTTCTTCACCACAGTGGCATAGCTATATGGGGCCACAGGGGCCTAGACACCCCCCCCCCCCAAAACAAAATCTGCTCTGGGCCCCTGGTTTGGCTGGTGGGGGTCCCCAACCCCCGCCAGCTGAAGCCTTTGTCCACCACTATGCGGCAGTGCCAGAGACCAGCGCTGGATGAAGGCTTCAGCTGGCAGGGGTTGGGGATCCCCGCCAGCCAAGGTATTTGCAGCGGCGGTGCTGCAGCTGGCGGGGGACCCCCCACCCCCACCCAAGATGTACAGTGGCGGCAGTGGGTGGGGAGCGTCAGGGGAGCGAGGTGGTGGAGGGAGGGCAGCGGTGGGGTGGCAGGGGGGCAGCAGAACAAAATGTGCCCCCCACCTTGAGGTCTGGCTACGCCCCTCCTTCACCGGCAATGAGCATGAGCAGTCAGCAACTGATACACACTGCTTCCGTCGGCCCCACAGCCTTCCCTCTCATGTGTTCCCGCCTAGGTGGAAACAGGAAGTTGAATCACGGGGGAGGCAGTGCAGCTGGCGCAAGCAGTTTGTATCAGTCGCTGGCAGCTCATGTTTGACTGTTTTAAAAGGTATGCAGGAGGCCTTGAGTTTTACAAAAACAAAATTATTTTGAATCGATTTGCCCAAAACAAATCTGAGAATCGATTTGAATCCCAAATTGGACAGCACTAGCGCCAGGCCTGGAGAATCATGATCCCCCCTGGTGTATCACATCACAGCTCTGTCCAAACAACGCCCCTGGGAACCCAGATTGTACAAGTGCCTGTATATATCTACACTTTATACACCCTCACTTACCATAATGTTCCATCTTATATACAAAATAAATAGACTTTACATGAACTAGACAAAACCGACCTCTTGTCACTTGACCATTTAACCTCACTGCTATTAAAGAAAGCTACACAATACGCACTACCAATCTATCTCCTAAATTGAAAATGACCTAACTTATGTTAAAACTCACTTGGAGGGGCATAATCGAACAGAAACGCCTATCTCCATGGGCGTTTATCTCCGAGAACGGGTCCGTGAAGGGGCGGACCCAAGCTTATTTTCGAAAAAATTAGACGTCCATGTTTTATTCGCCAAGTTGTGAGCTGGGCGTTTTTGCTTTTCAGCGATAATGGACAATGAAATCGCCCAGCTCAAAAACGAATAAATCCAAGGCATTTGTTCGTGGGAGGGGCCAGGAGTCGTAGTGCACTGGTCCCCCTAACATGCCAGGACACCAACCAGGCACCCTAGGGGGCACTTTTACAAAAACAAAACAAAAGGTAAAAGAGCTCCCAGGTGCATAGCACCCTTCCCTTGTGTGTAGAGCCCCCCAAATCCCCCTCAAAACCCACTGCCCACAAGTCTACACCATTACTATAGCCCTAAGGAGTGAAGGGGGGCACCTACATGTGGGTACAGTGGGTTCGGGGGGGGTTGGACGACTAAGCATTAAGCAGCACAATTGTAACAGGTAGGGGGGGGATGGGCCTGGGTCCACCTGCCTGAAGTCCACTGCACCCCCTAACAACTGCTCCAGGGACCTGCATACTGCTGCCAGGGAGGTGGGTATGACATTTGAGGGTGAAAATAAAAAGTTGTGAAACATCATTTTTTGAGGTGGGAGGGGGTTTATGACCACTGGGGGAGTCAGGGGAGGTCATCCCCGATTCCCTCCAGTGGTCATCTGGTCATTTAGGGCACTTTTTGGGGCCTTATTCGTGAAAAAACAGGGTCCAGGAAAAGTGCCCTAAATTCTAGCTAAAAACGCATACTTTTGTCCCATTATCTGTGAAATGCGCCCATCTCTGTTCGGCAGATAACCACGCCCCAGTTCCGCCTTCGCCACACCTCTGACACGCCCCCATCAACTTTGTCCGCATCCGCGACGGAGTGCAGTTGAAAACGTCCAAAATCGGCTTTCGATTATACCGCTTTATTCGTTTTTGTGAGATAAACGCCCATCTCCCGATTTAGGTCGGAACTTGGGCGTTTTTCTCGTTCGATTATAAGCTGGTTGATCACTTAGAAACCTCTATGCAATGCCATAATGCATTCCTCTGTACCATGTATGTATGCACCTTAATGCAAAATCATGTGTATGTAATACCAAAATGTACTCTTTTTTACCATATATGCATGCACCTAAATGTAATACCATTTGAAATCCTGTACCCGGAAATGGCGATCGCCATCACGGCATAATGTAAGCCACATTGAGCCTGCAAATAGGTGGGAAAATGTGGGATACAAAGGCTACAAATAAATAAATAGAAGAAACCTTTACATGTAGAAACTGCTTTCTACTATTACCTCCTAAATGCTCCACAAAGTCAACGGAGCTTGACTCAGTGACCGACACACACGAGGAGTAGATAACGAACTCACTGTTCAGTGCCTCTGTTGCAGCAGGAGAGAGCAGGCACTTCTCCTGGGGACAAATTACGTTTTCACTGCTGCGCTGAGAAGAAACGGGCTCTTACCTCAGAAATGTTCATCTCCTCCATTTCCGCCAGCGTCGGTGCTTTTAGCAGTACCCGAGGCCTCTGGCGCTGAGTGCTGAGCTCTGGAATGGACAGGTTAATGCAGGAGGTGGATTTTACATCAGCAGAACAGGCACTGATGATGCAGGGCAATGACCCGAAGGCTGAAAGGCAAGAAAACCAGGCTTAAGGGTAATATCGCCATGAGCTCCTTGTCTCTGTGCTGAAGTATCCCTAATTCACCGCAGACCTACCTAGAAGCGTATTGAGAGCTCAACACAAGTCACTCCAGCCTGGAGATAAAAATTTGGGGGGTGGGTTTGGATTCTGCACTCTCTTTTGAGAAACATGCATCTTTATTATAAAAAAAAAGTGTTCAGGCTATAATCTTAAATCAACTAGATTATTGTAATGTGTTGTTTATTTATTAATTAATTTATTGAGATTTCTTAACTGCCTTTATGAAGAGATTCATCCAAGGCAATGTACAGTAGTAGGTACAGTTTAACATAAAACTGATCATTTTATTAACAGCATAACAATAGTAAAATAACAAAGAATAAACATAAATACAATTAATGAGATAAACTTGAAAACAGTAAATTGAAACCTAATAGAACCACCGTGAAACAGTATCAAAAATATACACATTTAACAGCAGTGGAATTCAAATACCAAAGATGTGATACAATGTAGCATAATACTAATGATACACCTAATAAGCATTAGAACATTCAACTAACATAGACATACTACTACTACTTGACATTTCTAAAGCGCTACTAGGGTTACGCAGCGCTGTACAATTTAACATAGAAGGACAGTCCCTGCTCAAAGGAGCTTACAATCTAAAGGACAAATGTACAGTCAGTCAAATAAGGGCATGGAATGTTGCTAGTGGAATAGCAACATTCCATGTAGAATCACCAATAGTAGCAACATTCCATGTAGAAGTCGGCCCTTGCAGATCACCAATGTGGCCGCGCAGGCTTCTGCTTCTGTGAGTCTGACGTCCTGCACGTACGTGCAGGACGTCAGACTCACAGAAACAGAAGCCTGCACAGCCTTCTACATGGAATGTTGCTAGTGGAATAGCAACATTCCATGTAGAATCTCCAATAGTAGCAACATTCCATGTAGAATCTCCAATAGTAGCAACGTTCCATGCTACCAAGCCCAGGGCAAGCAGTGGCTTCCCCCCTCCCCCCCCCCCCCATACCTACTACTACTACTTGACATTTCTAAAGCGCTCCTAGGGTTACGCAGCGCTGTACAATTTAACATAGAAGGACAGTCCCTGCTCAAAGGAGCTTACAATCTAAAGGACAAATGTACAGTCAGTCAAATTGGGGCAGTCTAGATTTCCTGGATAGAGGTACAATGGTTAGGTGCCGAAAGCAACATTGAAGAGGTGGGCTTTGAGCAAAGATTTGAAGATGGGTAGGGAGGGGGCTTGGCGTAAGGGCTCAGGAAGTTTATTCCAAGCATAGGGTGAGGTGAGGCAGAATGAGCGGAGCCTGGAGATGACAGTGGTGGAGAAGGGTAATGAGAGGAGGGATTTGTCCTGTGAGCGGAGGTTACGGGCGGGAACGTAAGGGGAGATGAGGGTAGAGAGGTAGTGAGGGGCAGCAGACTGAGTGCATTTGTAGGTAAGAAGGAGAAGCTTGAACTGATTGGAAGCCAGTGAAGTGACCTGAGAAGAGGGGCGATATGAGTATATCGGTTCAGGCGGAATATAAGACGTGCAGCAGAGTTCTGAACAGATTAAAGGGGGGATAGAACATTCAACTAACATAGACATGATGCTAAAGATTTTCTACAATACGGCTTACCGTATAGCTGAGGGATCAAGAGTGGATATATGATGGAAACAAGATGGAGGTTGTATGCAAGCTCATTTGAGAAGGTTACAGACGCTGCAAAATATAGCAATCAGGATGGTGTATGCTGCAGAGAAGTTTGATGGGACAACCTCGCTTCTGATCAAAGCTCATTGGTTGCCAATCCAAGCTAGAATTTGTTTTTAAGATCTGTACAACTATTTTAAAGATATTGCATTCCCAGGGTCCCACAGTTCCTAGAAAGCACCCACAGACCCCAAAAAATACAAACTACCAGGATTCTTATTCAGTCCAAGACATCAAAGCTAATAAACTAATCACAGAAATAGAACAGTGAACAATATAAAACAGGTGGAAAAACAACGTGTAATTAAACTCTGGAATTCGTTGCCAGAGAATGTGGTAAAGGCGGTTAGCTTAGCGGAGTTTTAAAAAGGTTTGGATGGCTTCCTAAAGGAAAAGTCCATAGACCGTTATTAAATGGACTTGGGGAAAATCCACTATTTCTGGGATAAGCAGTATAAAATGTTTTGTACATTTTTGGGATCTTGCCGGGTATTTGTGACCTGGATTGGCCACTGTTGGAAACAGGATGCTGGGCTTGATGGACCTTGGGTCTTTCCCAGTATGGCAATACTTATGTACCTATGTACTAACAGGCAATAACAGGTAATTGAATAAGGATCAATATTAAAACTATCTAAACACTTTGTCACTACCTGGGTAGCACCCGGGGAGTTTCAAGAAAACAGCTGCTCACAGTTCCTGAACAGGACCTCAGAGCAGGGATGTTTACCCTCTGCACTTCCTATCTGAGACTGGGGAAAATCCAGTACCTCCTGGCTAGATTTGAATTCCAGGGCCAATCAGAGCCCAGAGCATCAACTTTTAAAGTATATGTCCAATGGCACTGCAGGTTGCCTTTCTACAGGGCTAAACTGAAAAGAAAACAGCTTTCTCTACAGCAGCTTTAAAACACAGAACAAACACCACCTGCTGGCCAAACAAGAGAAATACACTGCATGAAAATATTACAATTCACAGGCTTGAAAACCCCAATCTGCTTCTTGCTGGCCTCCCACTTAGTCACCTCTCCCCTCTCCAGTCGGTTCAAAACTCTGCTGCCCGTCTCATCTTCCGCCAGGGTCGCTTTACTCATACTACCCCTCTCCTCAAGTCGCTTCACTGGCTTCCTATCCGTTTTCGCATCCTGTTCAAACTTCTTCTACTAACCTATAAATGTACTCACTCTGCTGCTCCCCAGTATCTCTCCACACTCGTCCTTCCCTACACCCCTTCCCGTGCACTCCGCTCCATGGATAAATCCTTCTTATCTGTTCCCTTCTCCACTACTGCCAACTCCAGACTTGGCGCCTTCTGTCTCGCTGCACCCTACGCCTGGAATAAACTTCCTGAGCCCCTACGTCTTGCCCCATCCTTGGCCACCTTTAAATCTAGACTGAAAGCCCACCTCTTTAACATTGCTTTTGGCTCGTAACCACTTGTAACCACTCGCCTCCACCTACCCTGCTCTCCTCCTTCCTGTACACATTAATTGATTTGATTTGCTTACTTTATTTATTTTTTGTCTATTAGATTGTAAGCTCTTTGAGCAGGGACTGTCTTTCTTCTATGTTTGTGCAGCGCTGCATATGCCTTGTAGTGCTATAGAAATGCTAAATAGTAGTAGTAGTAGTACTGTTTTGCCACAGAGACTTATGCAAATTCCTGGAGACTTGGCTTCCTACCACACTGTCTTATCTTTAAAATCGAGCATGGGAGCAATGTGGGAAGCCAGAGGGGCGAAAGGATCTTTGAAATGGAAAAGGAACTTGCAAATTTGGACCCCGTATGTCCTTAGTTTGAGCCCTCGTGGATGTATCCTGCTTCTTAACTGATTGTAGTCTCAGAAAAGGGGATATGTTGGAGCTCCTGTGTTTAATCTCGAGCAGCAAGAGATTTCCTGGGGGGGTGGGGAGCCCGCCTGGACTAAGAAGGGGAGGGATGTGTAGAGGGGAAGGAAGGGAAGGAGAAAGGGGTTAGGTGGGAGGGAACGTGGGGGGAAGGTCTTACAGGATGGGGGGAAGATGTCAAAATCCTGGTGACAAAATGCATTGTATTGTAATTTGTGGAATTATCCTGTGATACCAAGGTATTGTTTGTTAAGTTTTGCCAATCAGTAAAAAAGGTGAAATCTAAAATCGAGCATGGTACTGGAAGATTGGAGGGTGGCCAATGTAACGCCGATTTTTTAAAAAGGTTCCAGAGGAGATCCAGGAAATTATAGACTGGTGAGCCTGACGTTGGTGCCGGTCAAAATGGTAGAGACTATACAGCGATCCGGTTTAGGATGGGCTGGAGAGAGCTTCAACAGAAACTCCAATTATTTGAAATGTCAGCACATTGCCGGCCTGACTTTTACAGTCTGTGTCCAATAGTTGGCCAGCAAAGAAATAGTGTGATCAGCGAGGTTCTCCCATGAAAAAAACAGAAGGACGAGGAAAATAATAAATAAAATGTTTTATTCTTCAGGACCTGACACAGCACTGTGTTTCGGCGTAAAGCCTACACCAGGGGTCTGTACACAAGATTGCTGGAGGATACAGGAATATCTGGATGACAGTCTTGTAAAAGACTCGATCCAAAACTAGAATAGTCAGCTTGTAACACTGAGACACCAAGCTGGTATTTTCAGACGTAGTGGAATATGGTCTTCCAATAGTTGGAACATAAGGGCAGAGCCAGGCGGACTTCTATGGTCTATGTCCCAGAAACACCAAAGAAAGACCATGATTAAGTATATAAAATCACATTCGTTGTTGATTTAATCTTAAGATTGATAACGAATGTGACCGTTGGGCAGATTGGATGGACCGTTCAGGTCTTTATCTGCCGTCACTTACTATGTTACTATGTAATCATTGGTTATTGAATTACCCTCCATCCAAATGGTCATGGAGAAACAAGCTCCATAAATTAATGTTATGGGAGTCACAGGAGGCCCATTTATCGCCAAACAGGCAAAAGAGATTTCTCTCCATATGGGATGCCTATCGTCAGAAGAGATCTCCAACAGCCTGTAGTCGGGTCTTGAACCGATTGTCATTGGTTCATTAATAGACATTTTTGTCCCATAGGTCTCAGGCATTGGGGGGGGGGGGGGGGGGGGGGGGAGGGTGTTTCCTGTGGGAACAGGTTTGTTTTTCAATTGTAGGGCAGTTTGGGGTACTAAAGAACCAAGGCCCCAACTGCAGTAACTTGTTTTTTCTTTTTTGTACAATTCAAATTGCTGTATTCTTTGGAAGTCACTAAGCTTAGGGGGTGTTGGTATATCATTGTTCTTTATTGTTATGTGTTGAAACTTTATGTAGATTAGATTAACCCCTTCCAGCCCCATACTGAGACCTCCATTCAAGCTCTGCCAAAATGCCTAACCCTCATACAGTAACAGTAGCTTGACAGGAGATTTAAATAGCCAGGAGCCTCTCCTGGCCTTTGAAATTGTTTCCTAAAGTGACTGACTGGGTTAAAAACTGGTGAAGTGGGAGGAGACAGAGGGTAGTGGTAAATGGAGTTTGCTATGAGGAAAGGAATGTTATCAGTGGTGTACCACAGGGTTCGGGCCTCGAGTCGGGCCGTCTCTTTTTAATATTTTTGTGAGCGATATTATGGAAGGGCTGTCTGGTAAGGTTTGTCCTTTTGCGAATAATACCAGACGCTGTAGTAGGGTGGACACCCTGGAGGGTGTGGATGGCATGAGGAGGGATCTAGCGAAGCTTGAAGAATGGTCCAAAAATTGGCAACTAAGATTTAATGCTAAGAAATGCTTCTGTGTACAAAAGAAGAGCGGGACTTGGGGGTGATTGCGTCCGAAGACCTCAAGGTGGCCATGCAGGTAGACAAGGCGACACTCAAAGCCAGAAGGATGCTCGGGTGCATAAGGAGAGGGATGACCAGCAAGAAAAAAGAGGTGATAGTACCCTTGTATAAGCCTCTGATGCCCCATTTAGAATACTCTGTGCAAAGGAAGAGCGGGACTTGGGGGTGTTTGCGTCCGTAGACCTCAAGGTGGCCATGCAGGTAGACAAGACGACAGTCAAAGCCAGAAGGATGCTCGGGTGCATAAGGAGAGGGATGATCAGCAGGAAAAAAGAGGTGATAGTACCCTTGGATAAGCCTCTGATGAGGCCCTATTTAGAATACTCTGTGCGATTCTGGAGACCACACTTACGAAAAGGATGGAGTCGGTCCAGAGGGCGGCTACAAAACCTGTAAGCTGTCTTGGTCATAAAACATATAGGAACAGGCTCATGAACCTCTCAACATGTATACGCTGGAAGAGAGGTGGGAGAGAGGGGATATGATAGAGACGTTTAAATACATCAGTGACATTAATGTTAGGAGGTGAGCCTTTTTCAAATGAAGGAAACCTCTGGAATGAGTGGGCATAGGATGAAGTTAAGAGGAAACAGGCTTAGGAGGAATCTAAGAAATACTCTTTCATGGAAAGGGTGGTGGATGCATGGAATGGCCTCCCGGTGGAGGTCGTGGAAACAAGGACTATGTCAGAATTTAGGAAGACATGGGACAGATGTGGGATCTCTTAGGAAAAGGAGAAGTTAGTGGTTACTGAGGATGGGCAGACTGGTTGGGCCATTTGGCCCTTATCTGCTGTCATGTTTCTATGTTTCTATCAGGCTCTTGATTACCAGTGTTTCTTAGCAACTCACACGAGGCAGAAGATTTTGTGTAAGTATTCAGGATATATTTGATTGTAAACTGATTGATTTATGCATTCATTTTGAGGATTCTATGCTTTGCACTGTTATACTTGTTTGCAAATCACTTTCAGGTAATTGGGTGGAGGAGTGGCCTAGTGGTTAGGGTGGTGGACTTTGGTCCTGGGGAACTGAGGAACTGAGTTTGATTCCCACTTCAGGCACAGGCAGCTCCTTGTGACTCCGGACAAGTCACTTAACCCTCCTTTGCCCCATGTAAGCTACATTGAGCCTGCCTTGAGTGGGAAAGCACAGGGTACAAATGTAACAAAAAAAAAAGTGATTCATAAATCCAATAAATTAAGTGCATGACATTTTCCAGTATTGAGACCTACACACTGCTTTGCCAGTGCACCTCTCGCCTGCTCTGTAATGCAGCCTCACCCATGGCTCTGTCAGTTCACTTCTCACCCGTCCTATGGTGCCCCCTGCTATTCCGGTCCAGGATACTGGGCTAGATGGACCATTGGTCTGACCCAGTATGGCTATTCTTACGTTTCGTTATGTTCTTATCACACTTCACTCTCTTTGTTTTGCGTTGGATTAGTCCAGCCGAGTTCATTATAAAAACAACTGTGAATTTCCATAAGACTGCACATTTCACAAAATGTCTAGTCCCCCTGCTCACGTCTCTGCTGGTGGGGGTTGGAAAATGTGCCTCTCATGTTCTCTCTCAGTCTCATTACCTTTCTGGCCTGTTTGTTGCTTCTCTACAGGCCGAAGCTTCCGTTCTTGTCTGATTTCCTCCAGGATCTTTTCATGCAGGCTGCTTTGCTTGGCAGCCATAGGTCTCAGGCTCCTTTCTGACACCTTCCACCATGCAGAGGGAGGAAGAGAAAGGATTAAAACCAGGAGACGTACTTGTGCGTCAGTCTGTGTACAAAAGACCGTCAGCCCACTAGCGACAGAGAAAATACAGTACCTAGGTCTAATATATAAACCACTTTGGTTGGGTATCACAGAAAGGCAGAATATCAGACAAAGAAAGAAAAGAAAAGGTGTCAGTTTGTGCACATATGGGTGTGCAAGAGAGAAAGAAAGTGGACAATTTTCTCTGTCGTTTACCTGGCTAAAGAGACCTGCCTGAAAACTGGCCTCTGCAGTGGCTGTGTGAACTATTACAAACCTTGAGATGAAGCTTTTGATGTGGCCACATGAGTCTTCCCCACACCCACATTACCTGCCCTGCTGCTCCTGAGGGCTAGATGCACTAAGCTTTCCAAGCCAGAAACCTGGGTTTTAAACTGGTTTTAGCCAGTTTAGCGCACAAGTAGTAAACCAGGGACATGCACAAAAGGGCATTTTCCTGTCACAGTAGCAGCTAATGAAAACGGAATGCAAATGATCCAAAGGCTATTATAATGAGCTGCACTACCATTGCAAGGATATTATAATGAGATGCACTACAGTTTTATGATCCCCTTACCATGGAAAACCTAACGGGAGGTCTACACCTCTCGTTGGGGCAAATCAGAAGACAAAATGTCGTCAGGGACGTCCTTTTTGGATGTCCTTCACCTGAATCCTCCCCCCCCCCCCCCCCCCCCCACTCCAAAGACGTTCTTTTTAGACGTCCTTCACTTAATTAAAAAAACCCCTCTAAAAAGACGTTCTTTTTACAGGCTACAAGCTAATCTACAGTTCAGAGGCAAGAGAATAAAAACTAACCTGACGATACGGAGGACCCTGACAAGCTGGTGTTACTGGACGCTGCCATGTCTGTCTCTTTCTTATGTGAACCCTTCCAGCCCAGAAAAGCTGCTTTTTATTTTCTTTCAGCCTGGCACAAAGGCAAGCGATGCTTAAGCAGTTTGCAGCTTGCGCCCCCCCCCCCCTCCCAGGATCGGGATGTGCGAGGATGCAAATCAAAACCTTTTGGACGTCCCTCCCTCCAGGTCTCTCTCAGCCAATCACAGCGCGTTTGACAGCTAAACGCGCCGTGATTGGCTGAGAGAGACCTGGAGGGAGGGGCGTCCAAAAAGTTTTGATTTGCATCCTTGCACGTGGGGGGCGCAAGCTGAAAACAACCTTAAGCTCTGTGTCTCTCTCCTGCTTCTCGCTGCTCGGCCAAAGGGATTCCCGGGAAGTTAGTGAAGGACGTCCATAAAGGGTGTCCTTGACATGCGCAGAGCAGCCAGCATAACTCTTGGCTGCTCTGCGCATGCTCGACCGGCCGACTGGCCGACTGTTTTCCGAGGTTATTAGAGAATGCAAGTGAGCTACAACAAACAGCTCATTTGCATTCCGTTTCCTTGATGCATGGCCGTTCCCTTCCGATTCATTATGGAATCGGTAAGGGAAGGGCTCTTCCGAGGATCTTAGTGCATCTGGCCCTGAGATAGAAGCTGGTCACGTACAACCAGGCATGCATTCTTTTCCCCTTTTTCTTTCCTTGGTGAGGGGAAGTTTGCTGCGTTCATGAGTTCAGCGTAATAATTGCCAAAAATTAGCTCCTATGGACTTGGACAACAGAATATCTGGCTAAATGTTATCTGCTTAATATTGGGAGGGGCTGGCGGTTTTGCAGGGTGAGGCTAAAAGGTAAGAGGATACCTGCAGTATTCAGCGCTATCAGCCTACCTTTATTGCATTAAGTAGCCCCTTATAAATAGCAGTTCTAATTTAAATGAATAACTGTATTTTCAGCCATATGACTGAAATGAATAACTCCTGCAAATCTGGCTAGTTTCACTGTAATCAGATGTATCACTGCTGAATATCATCCCCTATATGCATAGGGGTTTTATTTAATTGTGTACCTGCTGATCTGCTAAGCAAATACCCATGGACTTTACACCAGGGTTATGACCCTAGAAAGTCACATCAGACTGCACTGCTTCAGCTACAAACATGCATTAATGCTTTAAGACACATCACTGCACATGAATGCAAGTTAATCTCATTTAACACAAGCCCCAGCTCTGTCAGCAGGGCTATTGACCAACATGCTTAAATGCATTATCACAGGTTATAAAATGAGATTTTTAGATTACAAGCCCTCCGGGGACAGGAAAATGCCTACTGCACCTGAATGTAACACAGCTTGAGCTAAATCCAAAGAAACAAATTAATGCCAAAAATCATAATCAGAGAAATCAAAACAGTGTACCGGTTTTAATGGAGGTCGTGACCTTATGAAATCCAAAATGACCTGATGAGCGTCTTTCTTCACCTTGGGGGGGATGTCGCCGTCCACCTGAGGAGGAGGAAAGGAAGAGAATTTCATGCAGAGTCATGATGATGTCACCAGTGGTAATGATGTCACTGTCAACGCGGGAGCCCAGCAAAGTGGCACCACCGACAATGATTGACTTAAAAATTTCTATTCCGCATCATCTAAAATGTCATCAGATGAGGCAACAAGTGGCAGTGGAACACCTTTTGGGCTGGAGGAGTCAAACAAACCAGTCTCTCACCCTCCTGATCCTGGGTTGTGGAAAAACACAGGTGGGGCTGCGGCCCACCCCATTCCACAACCAATGGATGCAACACAAACCCTACAAAGACGCTTAAGGAGCTCATAACGTACACACTGGAGGAAAGAAGGGAAACGCGGCATATTCCAGCAAGATTCAAACACTGGACCAGCTGTAATCAACTATAGGAAGGCGTCATTTTCCATGGAAAGATCATTTGAAACACAAGAGGTCATAAAGCTGGAGGGACGAGGAATCAGGAGAAAGATGAGGAAATGCTTCTTCACAGAAAGGGCAAGAGATAGTTGGCCTGCATAGACGCCAGTACATCCATCGAGCCTATCACACACAGATACACGCCTGACACACGTAGAAGGGACAATTCTGTACCTGTGGCCTCCACTTAGTT
Source organism: Microcaecilia unicolor (assembly GCF_901765095.1). Classification (NCBI taxonomy): domain Eukaryota; kingdom Metazoa; phylum Chordata; class Amphibia; order Gymnophiona; family Siphonopidae; genus Microcaecilia; species Microcaecilia unicolor. Next base: position 359,011,445 of record NC_044035.1, on the reverse strand, counting down.
GGCCCAAGGCTGCACAGTAGAAATCTTATTCTGCAACGGCACCTGTGTAACCTGGTATCGGTGAGCAGTTACCAGCCATAGATAAATCAGTCCCTGGAGCGTAAATGCAACAGTACGCGGGGAGCTCACAGAATTCTGTAAGTGACTTGTGTCACGGAGCCTGCCCATGCTCTGCTGGTGTATATACACTCCCTTTGCAAATACACACTATGTAAGTCACACTTTCTAACAGAACAGCACTCAGGCATCTTTTGGGCACGTTGAGAATGGCCGGGGACCACCCAGCAAGTCAATAAAATGAAAACTAGGACCAGAGAAAGCAAGCAAACTGTGGCCTGCACCATGTGGTAGGGAGGATGGGTTGGAACCAACAGGCCAGAATTTGCCAAAAAACAACTGGGTCGGCACCAGCAGGTTGGTGGTGGTAGTGGTGGTGGGAACCATCCAGCAAGACCACAGGGACCTAGAAGGCCAGATAATCATGCAGCAGCTTCACTAGTTTTGGTTTAGTTTACATTGAGGGGCATAATCGAACGGAGGCACCCATCTCTAAGGGCGGCCATCTCCGGGGATGGCCCCGGGAAGGGGTGGAGCCAACCGTATTATCAAACAAGATGGGCGGCCATCTTTCATTTCGATAATACGGTCGGGGCCGGCCAAATCGCAACATTTAGGTCAACCTTAGAGATGGTCGACCTAAATGTTGAGATCGCCGGACTTAGAGATGGCCGGCCTCGGCGCCGATAATGGAAACCGAGGCCGGCCATCTCAAAACCGGCCATATCCAAGCCATTTGGTTGTGGGAGGAGCCAGCATTTGTAGTGCACTGGTCCCCCTCACATGCCAGGACACCAACCGGGCACCCTAGGGGGCACTGCAGTGGACTTCATTAATTGCTCTCAGGTACATAGCTCCCTTCCCTTGGGTACCGAGCCCCCCCAAATCCCCCCCCAAACCACTCCCCACAGCTGTACACCACTACCAAAGCCATTATGGGTGAAGGGGGGCACGTACATGTGGGTACAGTGGGTTTCGGGTGGGTTTTGAAGGGCTCACATTTACCACCACAAGCGTAACAGGTAGGGGGGGATGGGCCTGGTTCCGCCTACCTGAAGTTCACTGCACCCACTAAAACTTCTCCAGGGACCTGCATATTGCTGTCATGGAGCTGGGTATGATATTTGAGGCTGGCATAGAGGCTGGAAAAAAATATTTTAATTTTTTTTTTAGGGTGGTAGGGGGTTGGTGACCACTGGGGGAGTACGGGGAGGTGATCCCCGATTCCCTCCAGTGGTCATGTGGTCAGTTTGGACACCTTTTTGAGGCTTGGTCCTGAAAATAAATAGACCAAGTAAAGTCGGCCAAATGCTCATCAGGGCCGCCCTTCTTTTTTCCATTATCGGCTGAGGGCGCCCATGTGTTTACCACACCCCAGTCCTACCTTTGCTACGCTCCCGACATGCCCCCTTAAACTTTGGCTGCTCCTGCGACGGACTGCAGTTGAGGGCGGCCAAAATCGGCTTTCGATTATGCCGATTTGGCCGCACCTGAGAGAAGGGCGCCCATTTCCCGATTTGTGTCGGAAGATGGGCACCCTTCTATTTCGAAAATAAGCAGGATTATTACAAAATGTAGTAGAAAATCTGACAGAGTCAGGTGGCTCCTTATAGACTAATTATTAAGGCCTGAGTGTTTGAGGACCAGAGTCCACTTTCTCAGAGGGCACCTTATAGAGTAACTCCCCAATAATCAAAACTATTTAACTGGCCAGGAATGGCTCCAGGCCGGTTAAATAGTGTTTAAGCACTAACTGCGGATATTCAAAATATCAACCCCTTATAGACTAGCTGATTTATTGAGGTAGTGTTAGGATATGGCTGATAGGGATTAAGTTTGGGTCTTTTGTGCTTTATTTACCCAGGATGGTAGAGAACCAAGGAGGAAGACAAAACTGACTTGGCAAAGGAGTGATAGCTATGTTTCCGTGACTGAAAAATGAGACAGAAATAACTGGGCAGACTGGATGGACTGATTGGTCTTTTTCTGCTGTCCTCTACTATGGTTTGTTTGATGGGTTAACAAAAAACCATAGAAACATAAAAAGTGATGAAATGACATAGGAAACGTCAACAATATCTACGAACCTTTTCCGTAGATGGGAAGGCGGTAGAACTAGAGGACATGAAATGAGATTGAAGGGGGGCAGACTCATGAAAAATGTCAGGAAGTATTTTTTCCACAGAGAGAGTAGTGGATGCTTGGAATGCCCTCCCGCGGGAGGTGGTGGAAATGAAAACGGTAACGGAATTCAAGCACGCGTGGGATAAACATAAAGGAATCCTGTTCCGAAGGAATGGATCCTCAGGAGCTTAGTCAAGATCGGGTGGCAGAGCTGGTGGTTGGGAGGTGGGGATAGTGCTGGGCAGACTTATACGGTCTGTGCCAGAGACGGTGGTGGGAGGCGGGTCTGGTGGTTGGGAGGCGGGGATAGTGCTGGGCAGACTTATACGGTCTGTGCCAGAGCCGGTGGTGGGAGGCGGGGCTGGTGGTTGGGAGGCGGGGATAGTGCTGGGCAGACTTATACGGTCTGTGCCCTGAAAAAGACAGGTACAAATCAAGGTAAGGTATACACAAAAAATGGCACATGTGAGTTTATCTTGTTGGGCAGACTGGATGGACCGTGCAGGTCTTTTTCTGCCATCATCTACTATATTACTATATTGTTGGAAAAAGAAAACAAGCAGAAAAAAATGTGTTTTTTCTTATGCCATCAACAGTGCGAACTCTTGACAGAGCTCACACCTTCTTTCAGGATCACATGCTTGTGCGCACACTATCAGGAATGAGTGTGCAGTCGTCCTGAATAGTATCCCCTCTTGTGAAAGCGTGTGTACTCTCTCCGCGTGTGCAATATACACTCTTTGAATGAAAACATGAATGTTTCTGAAAATGACACAGGAAACATGAAACAGACATTTTCCAGCTCACACCCCTAATGTTTAAATGTGATAATGAGAGTGGGCCACTGGTGATGATGTCATCTGTGGAATCTTGTGCTATGACATCATCAGCTGAAGACCCAAACTGACTGCATTAATCTTAGTTCTAAACGTGGAAAGCCGTTTCCAGTCCAGCACAAAATTACTATTCACCATAACTTTTCGTAGATTGTAGTTTCGTGCCCGGATGTCTTGCATCAGCATCTCAAAGGGTGTCAGCTGATACTCTGTAGGCAAAGGGTTAAACTGCTTCTCTTGAACTTTCTTTAGTTTCACTCCTTGGCGAAGATCTCTCATCAGCTGCACCCACAGCCGAGCCTAAAACACCAGAAAACAGTAGCTCAGTAACCTGGAAACACAAAATGCAAGTAGAGATGGGCTTATCCACCACTGTTCTCCCAACCTGGTTTACCTGTCCAGCCTCACACAGACAAGTACACCTTCTCTTTCAGACCATGCATATTCCCGCCCTCTTGCAAGCTGCTACCTGTGCTCACCCTCTCAAGACTGGCATACACATTTTTCTTCTTAATGGCCCTCTCACAGGCTGGAACATTTCCTCCTGTCTCTGGACTGGTATAACCATCTACCCTTTTGTGGGCTGGGTCCTGTGCTTATACTCTTTGGGGCTGGTATACCCATCCATCTACCCTTTTCGGGGCTGGGTCCTGTGCTTATACTCTCTTGTGCTGGTATACCCATCCATCTACCCTTTTCGGGGCTGGGTCCTGCACTCTCTTGGGCTGGTATACCCATCCATCTACCCTTTTGTGGGCTGGGTCCTGCACTCTCTTGGGCTGGTATACCCATCCATCTACCCTTTTCGGGGCTGGGTCCTGTGCTTATACTTTCTGGGGCTGGTATACCCATCCATCTACCCTTTTGTGGGCTGGGTCCTGTGCTTATACTCTTTGGGGCTGGTATACCCATCCATCTACCCTTTTCGGGGCTGGGTCCTGTGCTTATACTCTTTGGGGCTGGTATACCCATCCATCTACCCTTTTAGGGGCTGGGTCCTGTGCTTATACTTTCTGGGGCTGGTATACCCATCCATCTACCCTTTTGTGGGCTGGGTCCTGTGCTTATACTCTTTGGGGCTGGTATACCCATCCATCTACCCTTTTCGGGGCTGGGTCCTGTGCTTATACTCTTTGGGGCTGGTATACCCATCCATCTACCCTTTTAGGGGCTGGGTCCTGTGCTTATACTTTCTGGGGCTGGTATACCCATCCATCTACCCTTTTGTGGGCTGGGTCCTGTGCTTATACTCTTTGGGGCTGGTATACTCATCCATCTACCCTTTTCGGGGCTGGGTCCTGTGCTTATACTCTTTGGGGCTGGTATACCCATCCATCTACCCTTTTCGGGGCTGGGTCCTGTGCTTATACTCTTTGGGGCTGGTATACCCATCCATCTACCCTTTTCGGGGCTGGGTCCTGTGCTTATACTTTCTGGGGCTGGTATACCCATCCATCTACCCTTTTGTGGGCTGGGTCCTGTGCTTATACTCTTTGGGGCTGGTATACCCATCCATCTACCCTTTTCGGGGCTGGGTCCTGTGCTTATACTCTTTGGGGCTGGTATACCCATCCATCTACCCTTTTCGGGGCTGGGTCCTGCACTCTCTTGGACTGGTATACCCCATCCATCCTTTTGTGGGCTGGCACACTAGCCTGCCTCTTCAGGTTGGCATAATTTGCTGTCAGTACAAAAGGAGAGATGTTTCCATAGGAAAACCATCTTCAGGTTTTTCAGAGTCAGAAGGGATGGACTAGAGGCTTCAGTACAGACAGACCGAGGACTTCCTGCTTCCGTTTCTGCTGTGTATTATGAATAAAGTGTTGCACAGAAATTCACAGGAGAAGCAGCTTCATCTCACCCAGTCCGTGTTTCGCAAGTTGCCCAGATCTGCTATTGACTTATCACTTGATGTTTCTTCATCCACCCTCAGCTTCATCAGCATCTGTAACAGTAGAACAAACCTTTTGGATCGAAATGACCTTCACACTCAGCTCCTGAAACCTGTTCTGATACGTCCCTGCAATTCCAGTACTGAGACCCCCCCCCCCCCAATACACAGAGCTCTGCAAATGCACCTGTCTCTCCCTGTATCACTCCTTCCTCCCCCCTCCCGCTGTTTCAGCACTGAGATGCATCTGTGTCCTGCCCTACTCCCTCGCTATAATTCCAGTACTGAGACCCCCCCTACATACACAGAGCTCTTCAAATGCACTCTGTCCCAGCATCACTCCTTCCCCCCCCCCCCCCCCCATGCCATTCCAGCACTAAGATCTAACACACAGCTTTGCCACTGTCCCTCATTCTGCTCTATATCACCCATACACAGCACTGCTGCTGCACCTCATTCCTGCTGTGCACCACCCTGCTACTCTAGCACAGAGACTGCCTGGTATTTTCATCTTTTCTTTGTTTTTTACTGCTCTGGATTATCCTGGACAGTGGCTTGTAGTCAATTTGGCAAAGTTCATGTCACAGTTCTCTGTTCTGAGACTTCTCCTGTGTCCACTTTCAGATAGACTGGGCCCGTCCCCAGCTCACTCACCTGTTTTGCTTCTTGGACTTTTATCAGGAAGGCTTTCAGCTCCATCGTCTCCACAAACAGTGCCCTGCAGACAGCCTGGTAGTGCACCTGGGCCTCTCTGGGGTCTGTCAAGCGTGCGGCACAGACCTTTAGCACGTGTTCAAAGGTGCGCACGACTCTGGGGGTCCCTTCCACCTCCTCTTCTTCCTCCTGCCCCTCATAGCCCTCATCTACAGCACCCGAGTTGCCGCCTTCCGAGTTGCTGTTGACCATGAGGTCAATGAGCTGCTCCAGCTGGGGGCTCAGCTCCCGCTCCTCACTGTCATCCAGGCCCCAGTCCAGTGCCCGATAGATGGCAAATCCCAGACTTTGAACCATCTGCAGAGTGAGGCAGAGACAGACAAGGAAGGGGAAGAGGGGACAGAAACAGGAATAACAGGAAGCGAGGAAAAGGCAATGGAAGGAAGGAGGTGAGACAGGTAGGAAAGAGAGAGTGAAGAAAGAAAAGACAATGGAGAAGAGGGAAGGCAAGAACGGGGAAGGAAATAAGATAGAAGAGAGTGAGAATAAGGCAGGAGAGAGGAAAGACAAAGACGGAGGAACAGAGAGAAGGACATGGAAAGATGAAAAGGAAGGAAAAAGATTGAACGATAGGGAAAGTGGAAGAGGGAAGAGGAGAAAGAGAAATTAAAAATGATGCTAAGATCAGGGCCGCCGAGAGCCAGAGCCAGGCCCGGGACAAGGCCGCCCCCGGGACCCCCCCCCCCCACCACCCGAGGTCGTCGTCGTCATCGCCGCCAGGCCCCCCCACCACCCGCTACCGGGCCGGGCCCTGCACTAACCTTAAACGCCTCCTTTCAGCACGTTTGCAACAAGCAGCATCAGGGCAGACCTCTCCTTCCTTCCATGCCCCACCCTCGCGGACGTTACGTCAGGCGAGGGCGGGACACGGAAGGAAGGAGTGGCCTGACCTGCTGCTGCTTGCTACGAACGTGGTGAAAGGAGACATTGAAGGTTAGTGCTGGGAGCGACGGAGGGAGGGCGGGTCGGACTGCGATGTCGCCGGGCCCCCTCCGGAGGCCCGGGCCCGGGGACTTTTGTTCCCCCTGTCCCCCCCTCTCAGCGGCCCTGGCTAAGATACTTTATACATTGTAACCAAAGGATAGCAGTTTATAATGATGCTTCCGTTACAAGATGCCACTTTTTCTCTGGGATTCTGCATGAAAATAGCATTTATTTGGTACAGAAATAGTGGAAGTTGCAGGATTCTTTATAATACAGCTGGTGTTCCACAGTACAGGAAGACAAAACCAGGTTTATTCCTGCAGAGAAATCAGGCACTCAGAAAGCAAGAACGTAAGAAAACTCATGCTGACCAAGGTCCATCGAGCCCAGCATCCTGTCTCCACCAGTGAGTATTATTATTATTATTTGTTACATTTGTATCTCACATTTTCCCACCTTTTGCAGGCTCAATGTGGCTTACATATAACCGTCAACGGCATTACCGATTACGGTCTGAACAAATACATGGTATGAATAAATACAAAGTGATATTGTAGTAGAATGAGGTACATGTAAGGTAGGTACATTTGGGGGAACTTAGAGAGGAAAAGGGGGAAGAGTCAGGTAATGTTCAATCCAGGTCCCAAGAATCAGACAGATCCCAAAAAAAGGTAGATCTGTTTCTCATAACTCATTTCCAGGGATGAGCAACAGCCCTCCCAAGTCTACTTGGCTAATACATTTTTATGGAGTTTTCTTCCAGGAAACAAATTCTACAGCTTAATTACGCACTGCACTGGTCAATAGTTTCACGGAGGGTCCCCTTGTTTTTGTGTTTAACAGCTTAAGAACTATCCCATATTTAACCGTTCACCCCACTCATATTAATTTTATAAACGTCAAACATATCCTGTCCCAGTTGTCTCCTCTCCAAACTATTTAGTCTCTCTTTACAAGGGAGGTTATCATTTCTTTTGCCCTACTGCAATGGTTCCCATGAGAGAAATTTGCATGCAAATCAATCTCATGAATATTCATTGCAGATATCTGAAGACCTGACTGGCTGGGGTTCCCCCAGGACAGGCTTGGGAATCACTGTTTTACTGTACATCTTCTTTGAGAGAAGGTGATCAAAGCTACACATAGTAATCAAGGTGCAGAAGACACACTAGGGACCGATACAGAGACATAATGATGTTCTGGTTCTGATCAACATCCCTTTTCAGATAATCCCTCACAGTCCATTTGCTTTTTTAGCAGCTGCAGGACACTGGGAAAAAAATGTCAATGTGTTACCCACAATGACTTCAAGATGTTTTTCTTGGGTGGTCTCCTAACTCAGAGCTGGGATTATTCTCCCTATGTGCATCACTTTGCACTTGTCCATATTAAATGTCATCTTCAAGTGTGATGACCAGTCTGCTCCTTTCACATTATATCATTTGCAAATTTGATCACTTCACTCATTGCTCCATCTCCAGATCATTTGAGAATTTTGTCACACAGCAGAGGTCCCAGTACAGACCCCTGGGGCACTCCACTAGTGACTATTTACATAAGTATTGCCACACTGGGACAGACCAAAGGTCCATCAAGCCCAGCATCCTGTTTCCAACAGTGGCCAGTCCAGGTCACAAGTACCTGGCAAGATCCTGAAAAAGTTCAATACAAGAGACGGCTGAGGGGAGACATGATAGAGGTATATAAAATAATGAGTGGAGTAGGAACAGGTGGATGTGAAGCGTCTGTTCACGCTTTCCAACAATACTAGGACTAGGGAGCATGCGATGAAACTACAGTGTAGTAAATTTAAAACAAATCGGAGAAAATTTTTCTTCACCCAACGCATAATTAAACTCTGGAATTCATTGCCGGAGAATGTGGTGAAGGCGGTTAGCTTAGCAGAGTTTAAAAAGGGGTTAGACGGTTTCCTAAAGGACAAGTCCATAAACCACTACTAAATGGACTTGGGAAAAATCCACAATTCCTGGAATAATATGTATTGAATGTTTGTACGTTTGGGAAGCTTGCCAGGTGCCCTTGGCCTGGATTGGCCGCTGTCGTGGACAGGATGCTGGGCTCGATGGACCCTTGGTCTTTTCCCAGTGTGGCATTACTTGTGTACTTATGCTGGTTATCCCAGAAATAGCAGTGGATTTTCCCCAAGTCAATTTGATAATGGTCTATGGAATTTTCCTTTAGGAAGCCATCCAGACCTTTTTTAAACCCCTCTAAGCTAAGCGTCTTTACCACATTCTCTGGCAACGAAATCCAGAGTTTAATTACACGAATTCCAGAGTTTTAAGTACACGTTTCCCTGTGGATAATTGACTATTCAGTCCTACTCTCTGTTTCTGACTTTTAGCCAGTTTGCATCCTATCCCATGACCCTTGAATTTCCTAAGGAGTCTCTCATGAAGGACTTTGTCAAACACCAAAAATCCAAACACACTATATTTACCGGCTCATCATTATTCACTTATTTGTTTATAAAACTAATTGGTTTAAGGCAAGACTGTCTTTGCTGAATCTATACTGACTCATTCCCATTAAACCCTGTTTATCTATATGATTGATAATTTTTCTTTTATTATATCTTTAACCATTTTGCCCAGCACCAGTGTCAGGCTCACAGGTCTTTAGTTTCCCGGATCACCCTGGGAGACTTTTTTAAAAAATCGGCATTACAAGGCTGCCCCCAGTCGTTCAGTATCATGGCTGATCCTGCTGTGACACGGTAGATAAGACGCCAAGCTGGTGAGGTCTGCTGTATCTGCCTGACTTCTCTGCTGACCAAACCTCCCTGTCTGCACTCGATACTAGCTGTGAGACAGGAGAGGAATTTATCCCTGCCGCAGGTCAGGGGTCAATAGTCAGAAGAGGTTTGCACTACTTTCAGAATTAACCACACAAGCCTTTCTTTTTAAAAACTGGATGACAGGCCATCGGTTAAACTTTATGCAGAAAAATGGTCCAGTTCCAGATCCAGGAGGATAAATTGTAAGGAGAAAGGGGTGTAGTGGAGGCAAGAGATAAAGTGAATTGGATTGTGCTGATATTCCAGTGGTCTCCGGTTAACGTTATGTGGTTGCGCAGGGCCACAGGAACAGCTGTCCTGCAGTTAACCAGATTACTTACCCGCTTAACTACAGAACTGCATATTAAGTGCACAAGTCAGCTGAATATTCACTTAAAATGAATGTGATCATGCTCACTTTAGCATCACTACTACTACTAATTTCTATAGCGCTACTAGATGTACACAGCACTGTACACATTATATGCAGGTACTTTCTCTGTCCCTAGAGGGCTCACAATCTAAGTTTTTTGTAACCGGGGCAGTGGAGGGTTAAGTGACTTGCCCAAGGTCACAAGGAGCTGCAGTGGGAATCGAACCCGGGTTGCCAGGATCAAAGCCCACTGCACTAACCATTAGGCCACTCCTCCCTGCATCACTGAATATCAGCGTCTCTGTTCCTTTAATAATGCTTTTCCCCCAAAATCAAATTCAGATACAAGGAGGAAAGCTTGGAGAAATGATATGAAATACTTGTAAGCTGAGAGAGTGGCTTGCGAGAGATACAGAGGACAGCGGTAAGGGGAGGTAGTGGAGAAAAGAAACAGAACAGGAGGGCTTAAATATTGGACTTTTTTTTTAAAACTACAGCCTCAACCATTTGAATTATAGAAGAGTCCAAAGAGGAGAAGATAAAAACTAATTACACAGAGCAGCAATATGGTTACATCAAAAAAGAAGATGAGATTTATTTATTTACTTGGATTTAGCTCACACTTGTTTCAACCTATGGACCAGGTGAGGCTCTGGTTCAGTCTGCTGGTGAGAGGTGTGGTAGCCGTGTTAGTCCACTCTTAAAGGTTATCAATAGAAACCAAACAAAATAAAACATGGAAAAGAAAATACGATGATACCTTTTTTATTGGACATAACTTAATACATTTCTTGATTAGCTTTCGAAGGTTGCCCTTCTTCCTCAGATCGGAAATAAGCAAATGTGGTAGCAGATAGTATATATGAGAGAAACATCAAAGCATTACTTTGACAGTCTGACAGAGTGGGAGGGTGGGGGTATGCATGGGGACATCAAAGCATTTCATTGATATTCTAACAGAATATCAATATTCAATATACATTCTAACAGAACCAACAACCATTCTGTTAGAATATCAATGAAATGCTTTGATGTCCCCATGCATACCCCCACCCTCCCACTCTGTCAGACTGTCAAAGTAATGCTTTGATGTTTCTCTCATATATACTATCTGCTACCACATTTGCTTATTTCCGATCTGAGGAAGAACGGCAACCTTCAAAAGTTAATCAAGAAATGTATTAAGTTATGTCCAATAAAAAAGGTATCATCTTATTTTCTTTTCCATGTTTTATTTTGTTTGTCTGCTGGTGATAAACAGTGCCAAAATCCTCACCTGACATCTTTTCCCTCCTCTTCTCCTGGCCTGCAGTCCAATATCCCCTACCCCTGCCTTCAAACTCCTAGAGGGCACTGGCAGGTACAGAGTTGCACCTGGATCAGAGCCTTTCCTCTGCTGCATCCCGCCCCCCTTCTGATGCAACTTCCTGTTTCTAGAGGGGCAGCACATAGAGGCTGAGCTGGGTGCAAGCCAAGGATGTTTAATGAGAGGTTTTAATTCCCCCCAATGCAGCTGCCGCCATCTTGGAACACCAAAAGCAATGAAATTGATAGGTCGACAAGCTCCACCTACTGGCTTCAGCCCACATTATGGGCCAGATGGGCTTATGCCATCTCCTGTTATCAAATCTCCTTGGTGCAGGCAGTATGTGTAAATCTCTGCCACTGTCAGTGCCCTCTAGGAGTTTGAAGTTAGACGGGGAGGGATTGAGAAAGAGGGGGATATCAGACTGTGGGCAACAGGAAAGGAAGGGAGAGGGGGAGATGCCAAACTGGGATTTTGGTACCCTTTATCAATGGCTGGGGGGAGAGGGAAAGAATTCAGACAGAGACAGTGATACCAGATCATTGGGGGGTAGGGAAGGAAGTAGAGGGAGAGATACCAGATCACAGGTGAGGGGAGAGGAAGTGGAAGGAAAGATACCAGATAAATGGACAGGGGAGTGGGGGAGTAGAGAGATACTGGATCATAGGTAGGGGTGGGGTTGATGCAAGAGTTGGCTCAGGGTGACACTTTCTAGCTCAAGGAGAGCTACATTCTAGATATTTTTCTGTCCCTGGAGGGTTTACAATGTAAGTTCTAACTGAGACAATGGAGGGGTAGGTAACTTGCCCAAGAAGAAGCAGCAGTGGGCTTTCAGTTGGGCTTCCCTGGTTGTCAACCCAGTGCTCCAACCACTAAACTACTCCTCCACCAACATAAAACTGCTGTGAGGCTTTGATACATTTTAGGGCATAACGGAAGAGGAGGAGGAAGAGGAGGTCAGTTTCACCTTAAGATCAGCAAGCTGGCTTGAATCAATTCACTGCTGGTGGACAAAGTTTACTGCAGAGAGGGTGGAGAGGTCCTTAGCACCATGATAGTGGAGGACCGGAGGGAGTGGCAACCACTGTGAAAGGGTGAGGAAGGGTGGTGGCCACAGTGAGAAAGGTGACAGGTGGCAAATGCCCTTGGAGTGGAGGAGTAACGTAATGGTTAATGCAGTGGGCTTTGATCCTGGCAACCTGGGTTCAATTCCCACTGCAGCTCCTTGTGAGCTTGAGCAAGTCACTAACCCTCCGTTGCCCCAGGTACAAAAACTTAGATTGTGAGCCCTCTAGGGACAGAGAAAATACCTGCATATAATGTGTACAGCACTGCGTACGTCTAGTAGCGCTATAGAAATGATTAGTAGTAATAGTAGTTGGCAGGAGTAATCTAGGCAGGGACCTCCAGGCAGACTTTATCTGCTGACATCTACTGTGTTCCTATAATTTCCATTTATCTAGCATAAGCAAACATCTTCTGTAAAGAGTTTCAAGGGCATACCTGTGGTTCCGTGAATGCCATCAGTGGATCCCGCTGCTTGGGGTCTGCTAAGAAAAAGAAACAGAGCAATTATTCCCAGTCTGATTCTTCAACCCATAGGGTCCTTTGTATGCTGTACTGAATATAACGAGTGCTGATAAAACCCTTCATAAAAACTCGGGACATGCCAGATGATGGCTGAGGCATGTTGAGGTCCCAAGTCTGTCACTTGCCTTCCTCTCACCACTGCCACTGACCCTAGGTGACCGCTCCATTTCCCTTTACAATTAACAAAAAAGGCCAATATACTACAATACAAGGGGGCAATGCATGAATAAACACCCAAAAGCCAGCCGGTCAATATTCAGCTGGTGGCAGTCAAGAGTCTCTTCAGAGGCTGACCACTGCTGGATGAATTAGACTCGGATATTAAGTGCTAGCCTTTACCAAGGCACTGGGTCTGGGACAGCCAGCAGCAGTTCCCCTTTTTGCTGTCCTCAGCAGTGAAAGTGAAGGACCAAAGGGAAGGACAATCACTGTGAAAGGGTGATGAAGGGTGGTGGCCACAGCGAGAATGTTGACATAAATGCGAGATTGGCAGTAAATAAGACAACACTACTAAGAGACTGGATAGACTGGATAGAAACAGAACAACTCGGACTTCTGCTCCTAACTGAAACATGGCTGCATCTTGAAGACGACCCTACACTACTAGACCTATGCCCACCAGGATACAAAATAATACATAGCAACAGAACCAAAAGAAGAGGAGGAGGCATTGCAATAATATACAAATCCTCCTTCACAGCAGAACCTGTTGCTAAACACACATCTTCAACAATCGAAATCCTGGCATGCAAAATCACCGACAAAGCACCAACTGACCAACTATGCATCACATTATTCTATCGCCCTCCAGGAAGCTGGACAAACGTCCAAGATGATTTCATGGACTTCATATCAAACATCTGCACCAATCACCCAAATGTCCTACTAATAGGTGACATAAACCTGCACCTAGAAAAACAAAATGACACAACCACCAGAACTTCATAATGAACGTCATAAATCAATGGAACTTCACAACAGCACAAGGAGTTTCATCGCACACAAAAGGACACCAATTAGACATACTAGCCCACAGATTCTCAACGAGTAACAACCACATATTCACAAACGACACCTGGAAAGAGGCACCATGGTCAGACCACAGCAAGCTCACTTTCACACTACAATGGAAAGGAAATGGCAAGAAAAGAGAGCCAAGAACCCATTTATAACCAGAAGAAAAGTAGGCAACCACACATTCTGGACAACAACAATATATGAACTCAATGACATACCACCTGAGGGTAAACACTTCATGAGAAACTGGGACGAAACAAGTGAAAACACACTAAACAAAATACCATTCAAAACAAAAACAAAAATCACAAAACCACCACTGGTTTAATGACAAACAACTACACACGAAGAAACTCTGTAGGAAACTCAAAAGAGCATGGGTCAAAAACAAAACAGATGCGAACAAAACCATATGGCGAAAAGCTATAAGAACATACACAAGCAGCATAAAGAAAGCGAAAGCAGAACACTACAAGTACATATACGAACCTCAACCAGACCAACATGAAAAAAAGGTTCAAACTTATGAACAAACTACTGAAAACCCAGAACAAATTGGCAACAACTGAACAGTGCCGTAGCGAGGGCGGCTGACACCCGGGGCAGGTCGCCACTCCGCACCCCCCCCCCCCTGGATGCAGCACGACGCACCCCCCTCGGCGCGCACCCCCCCAAATGCATTCTTACTGCCATACGAAAGCGGGGGGCGGGTGGGAACGCCAATCCGCCCCGAGTGCACGTCGCTGGGAGCTGCGTCGGCTCTGCTGGTTCCTTGCTTTCTCTGCCCCGGAACAGGAACCATCGGAGCAGGGAACCATCGGAGCCGACACCCCCCCAGCGGCATGCACCCGGGGCAGACCACCCCCCCCCTTCCTACGCCACTGCAACTGAAACACCATCAACTACAGATGAGCTTCCACAATACTTCAAAAATAAAATAGTAAAACAAGATCAAACCTTGCAAAAGCACAAATAAATGTTACAGACTACCTACAGGACTGTGAAACACATGACAACCACACGGCAGCAGACAGAATATGGACCATGTTCAAACCACCCCAACAAGACACAGTAAAGACACTATTGACAAAATACATGCATGCACACTGCCTACTTGACAAATGCCTCAACTACACGATGAAAAACCCACCAGACTGGTTCATTGAGTAACTCACCAAACACATCACATACATGTTTGAAAGAGGTCCAATAGACAATGCGACATAGTACTACTACTACTACTTAACATTTCTAGAGCGCTACTAGGATTACGCAGCGCTGTACAATTTAACAAAGAGAGACAGTCCCTGCTCAAAGAGCTTACAATCTAATAGACAAGTGAACGGTCGGTCCGATAGGGGCAGTCTGGATTCACTGAACGGTAAGGGTTAGGTGCCGAACGCAGCATTGAAGAGGTGGGCTTCAAGCAAAGACTTGAAGACGGGCAGGGAGGGGGCTTGGCGTAAGGGTTCAGGAAGGTTGTTCCAAGCATAGGGTGAGGCGAGGCAGAATGAGCGGAGCCTGGAGTTGGCGGTGGTGGAGAAGGGTACTGAGAGGAGGGATTTATCCTGTGAACGGAGGTTACGGGCGGGAACGTAAGGTATGAGGGAATGAGGGTAGAAAGATAGTGAGGGGCAGCAGACTGAGTGCATTTGTAGGTAAGAAGGAGAAGCTTGAATTGAATGCGGTATCTGATCGGAAGCCAGTGAAGTGACCTGAGGAGAGGGGTGATATGAGTATATCGGTTCTGGCGGAATATGAGACGTGCAGCAGAGTTCTGAACAGATTGAAGGGGGGATAGATGGCTAAGTGGGAGTAAGTACTCACACCTGTCCCCAAAAACACTACCAGCAAGAGCAGCGATATCACAAATTACAGACCAGTAGTCTCAATACCACTACTGACCAAAACGATGGAAGGTCTAATACAGCAACTAACGGAATACTTGACAAAATTCTCAATTCTTCATAAATACCAATCAGATTTCGGACCACAACACAGCACTGAAATGGTCACAACCACCCTGGTAACAAAATTCAGAAGCATAATATGCCAAGGACAAAACATATTACTACTACAATTCGACATGTCAAGTGCGTTCGACCTAGTAGACCAACCACACTAATCACACTGCTCAACAACATAGGAATCAGCAGTGCAGTGGCAACATGGTTCAATAATCTTTGCATTCAAGACCGCTTACTAATTTCGTAGCAGAGGGCGGCTACGAAATTAGTAAGCGGTCTTGAATGCAAAAATTATAGGGACAGGCTTATGAACCTCAACATGTATACGCTGGAAGAGAGGAGGGAGAGAGGAGACATGATAGAAATGTTTAAATATCTTAAGGGCATTTATGTACAGGAAGAGAGCCTTTTTCAAATGAAGGAGAGCTCTGGAATGAGGGGGCACATGACAAAGTTAAGAGGGAATAGGCTTAGGAGTAACCTAAGGAAGTACTGGACTTGGGAAACATAATTAGGCATATTTTCAAAGCACTTAGCCTTCCAAAGTTCCATAGGTTTCTATGGAACTTTGGAAGGCTAAGTGCTTTGAAAATATGCCTAATAGTAAACATAGTAGATGACGGCAGAAAAAGACCTGCACAGTCCATCCAGTCTGCCCAAGAAGATAAATTCATATGTGCTACTTTTTTATTTGTACTGTCCTCTTCAGGGCACAGACCATATAAGTCTGGCCAGCCCTATCCCCGCCTCCCAACCACCAACCCCGCCTCCCAACCACCAGCTCTGGCACAGACCCTATAAGTCTGCCTAGCATTATCCCCGCCTCCCAACTACCAGTCCCGCCTCCCACCACCAGCTCTGGCACAGACCGTATAAGTCTGCCCAGCACCATCCCTGCCTCCCACCACCGGCTGTGGCACAGACCGTATAAGTCTGCCCAGCACTAGCCCCGCCTCCCAACCACCAGCTCTGCCACCCATTCTAGGTTAAGCTCCTGAGGATCCCTTCCTTCTGCACAGGATTCCTTTATGTTTATCCCACGCATGTTTGAAACACTGCGCTATAGCACATAAGGGGAATTTCAGCAAATGGCCCCAAAGAGATGCACCAGGATGATTCCCAGTAAGATCACAATCTGTAAAGAGCACTCCTTTGAGGTACACTAGATTAGTGCATATTTCGGGCCTACCTTTGGGCCTGAGCCTTTATGCCAACTAATGGCAGTTAGGTGCACAAATAACATCGCACCTGAGTCCTGGGAACACCCCTCCTGTGGCCACACCCCCTTTCGAGTTGCAGGCGATGAAATTTAGGCGCATGTTAGAGAATAAGGGCATAGGGCAGATCTAGGAATGGAGGAGTGGCTTAGTGGCTTAGAGGTTAGAGCACCAGTCTTGCAATCCAGAGGTGGCTGGTTCAAATCCCACCACTGCTCCTTGTGATCTTTGGCAAGTCACTTAACCCTCCATTACCTCAGGTACAAACTTAGATTGTGAGCCCTCCTGGGACAGAGATATATCCAGAGTACCTGAATGTAACTCACCTTGAGCTACTACTGAAAAAGGTGTCAGCAAAAAACAAAAACACATACATAACTCCTAATCACTAGTAGCTAAGTACTTGTTATCACCTAATTATCTAGTTCAGGGTTGTCCAACCTCAGTCCTCAAGGGGGCTGCAATCCAGTTGGGTTTTCAGGATTTCCCCAGTGCATGAGATCTATTTGCATGCACTGCCTCCTTTGTATTCAAATAGATCTCTCATGCATATTCATTGGGGAAATCCTGAAAACCAGACCTAGCAAGGGCTGAGGTTGAACACTCCTGATCCAATTAGTTTTCGCTCCATAACCAACTTTCAGTGACCCTATACAGAGTCCTGGTGAAAGCGCGCTTGTGCGTTAAGCGACCTTTTTCTGTGCACTTCCATGCACAAAGGCGTAACTGTCACACAGCTATAGAACTGTCTTGTTTTGTTTCCTTTTTTCTGATCTAATAACCAGCTTTATGTGCAGTGATATTGTCTGAAAACTCAACTGTCAGGCCATGAAAAGCACAAGGTAAAAAGCGTAAGTATTCCAATACAATCTTAAAGAGCAGCAGCACCACGTCAGCACACCACACACCTTAAATCTGTGGCCAAGAATGACAATGTCACTGTTTACTTAGTGTAGTGAAAGCATGTGTTAAATTTCCTTCTCCTCCTAAGGAAGTTTCTAACGTGGAATTATGAGCCAATAATATCAAGACTTGAATCGGCTATTTCTCCTGTTTATCGCAATTATGTAATTTCTCAGGGGAGGTGGCTGGGAAATTAGCTTCACAGGAGGAATCGATAAGAACTAAAGCATATAACGTGTCTTTTCATAAAAAGAAATTAGAATCTTTAGAAAGTGTCAATCAGCCTTTACTGAAGGACAATCTTTTCTTAAAGTCTAAGACTGACCTGACTGCAAATAATTATTATTATGATTTATACATTTTTGTTATACTAGATTGCTAAAGAAATATTTTTGGGATATCTTAAATATTGTTAATGAGGAATTAACTATACTTTCTAGAGTGCATTATGTACCATCATCTGTTAGCTCAGGAAGGTGTTAGTGGATTTGATGTTCTTACACCGTCAGGGATTTAAATTTAACAACTCTGCTGGAAACGTCTGTAGAAGACACTTTGGTAGTAATTGTTTTGCATTCAATTGATCAGGGATCCATAGGAATATAATGGGGGTCTCTATCATTAGCGAGCGTTAAAAAGTGTGCGTGCCTGCAGCGCAGCTTAGTTAACAGGGCACATATTGTTTCACGGTTCCAAAATTAATTTAGCTTCAGCTACCTTAGAAGTGAGAAGAGAATTTTTGCAACCGTTTTTTTCATCAAAACTGGGTAGTTTTTTGTTTTTTTTTAATTTTCTAGGAAATGCATAACTAAAGATGCTGCTAAATCTTACTTTCTTTTAACCTGTTTGGTTGAAGCAATTTTCAAAAGTAAGAAAAGGATCAGCCTGTCTTCTCCAATCAATAGTGTTGATATGATGTGAGTCGTTCAGCTGAATTGGTAACAGGGCAGACTGTGTAAGTCTGTTTATGCGATCTTTTTCTTTTTCTGTATTTTCTTTTTTGGAATTTGCAAATAGGTTTCTCCAGTAGTGCACTACAGAGATGGGGTGAATTTCTTTTTTTTAAATGACTTCCTATGTAAATGATGCTTTCTATATCTCTTTTCCTTGGAGGAGTGGCCTAATGGTAAGTGCAGCGGGCTTTGAGCCTGGTGATCTGGGTTCAATTCCCACTGCAGCTCCTAGTGATCCTGGGTAAGTCACTTAACCCTCCATTGCCCCAGGCATAGGAGCCAACTTTTGAAAATTATTGGGGGTGCTAAGCCCAATGGAAATGACCCCTCCCTGGACACATACAAGGAATTTTCTCAATGTTGGGGGTGCTCAAGCACCCACAGCACCCACAGAGTCGGCTCCAATGGCCCCAGGTACAAACAAGTACCTGTATGTACTATGTAAACCACTTTGAATGTAGTTGCAAAAACCACAGAAAGGCAGTATATCAAGTGCCATTAACAAGATTCCAGGCACAATCTCAAAGAGTAGCAACATTCCATGTAGAACCCCAAAGAATAGCAAGATTCTGGAATCCCAAGGAGTGGAAGAGTAGCCTAGTGGTTGCTACTATTTCAGATTCTGGAATGTTGCTACTATTTGAGATTCTTCAGGGAATGTTGCTAGTGGAGGAGTAGCCTAGTGGTTAGTGCAGCGGATTTTGATCCTGGTGTTCGATTCCCACTGCAGCTCCTTGTGACTCTGGGCAAGTCACTTAACCCTCCATTGACCATGGTACAAATAAGTACCTGTATATACTATGTAAACTGCTCTGAATGTAGTCGCAAAAACCACAGAAAGGCAGTAGATCAAGTCCCATTAAGATTCCAGGCACAATCTCAAAGAGCAGCAACATTCCATGTAGAATCCCAAAGAATAGCAAGATTCCGGAATCCCAAGGAGTGGAAGAGTAGCCTAGTGGTTGCTACCATTTGAGATTCTACATGCAATGTTGCTAGTGGAGGAGTAGCCTAGTGGTTAGTGCAGTGGACTTTGATCCTGGGGAACTGGGTTCAAGTCCCACTGCAGCTCCTTGTGACCCTGGGTAAGTCACTTAACCCTCCATTGTCCCAGGTACAAAAATAAAAAAAAAACGTAGAGCTTGTGATCCCTCTAGGGACAGAGAAAGTACCTGCTTATAATGTGGACAGTGCTGTGTATCTAGTAGCGCTATAGAAATGATTAGTAGTAGTGTTTTATATTGTAATCTGTTTGATGATAAATAATAAAATAGAAACTTTGATATTGCCCAACTGTTAAAGCCCCTCTTTAAAGCAGTTCTCACTGATGTTCTCTTAAGTGAATTAGAAAGGAGGTACCCGTTTCCCTAAAGAACTGATAATGGAAGTAAGGAACAGCTTGAAACAGCAATGTCACAAGTTCTGCTGAATCCAGTTTCCGATCTGTTAATTTTTTTTTTTTTACATTTGTACCCCATGCTTTCCCACTCATGGCAGGCTCAATGCAACTTACATATATAGGTACTTATTTGTACATGGGGCAATGGAGGGTTAAGTGACTTGCCCAGAGTCACAAGGAGCTGCCTGTGCCTGAAGTGGGAATCGAACTCAGTTCCTCAGGACCAAAGTCCACCACCCTAACCACTAGGCCACTCCTCCACTGTTGCTACTATTTGAGATTCTACATGGAATGTTGCTATTCCACTAGCAACATTCCATGTAGAAGTCGGCCCTTGCAGATCACCAATGTGGCCGCGCAGGCTTCTGCTCGTCAGACTCACAGAAACAGAAGCCTGCACAGCCTTCTACATGGAATGTTGCTAGTGGAATAGCAACATTCCATGTAGAATCTCCAATAGTATCTATTTTATTTTTGTTACATTTGTACCCTGCGCTTTCCCACTCATGGCAGGCTCAATGCGGCTTACATGGGGCAATGGAGGGTTAAGTGACTTGCCCAGAGTCACAAGGAGCTGCCTGTGCCTGAAGTGGGAATCGAACTCAGTTCCTCAGTTCCCCAGGACCAAAGTCCACCACCCTAACCACTAGGCCACTCTTCCACTGTTGCTACTATTTGAGATTCTACATGGAATATTGCTATTCCACTAGCAACATTCCATGTAGAAGTCGGCCCTTGCAGATCACCAATGTGGCCGCGCAGGCTTCTGCTTCTGTGAGTCTGACGTCGGACATCAGACTCACAGAAACAGAATGCTAGTGGAATAGCAACATTCCAAGTAGAATCTCCAATAGTATCTATTTTATTTTTGTTACATTTGTACCCTGCGCTTTCCCACTCATGGCAGGCTCAATGCGGCTTACATGGGGCAATGGAGAGTTAAGTGACTTGCCCAGAGTCACAAGGAGCTGCCTACGCCTGAAGTGGGAATTGAACTCAGTTCCTCAGGAGCAAAGTCCGCCACCCTAACCACTAGGCCACTCCTCTACTCTATTTCATACTGCTAATAGCATTTAGAACAGTAAAAGCAGTAAACCCAGCCCAAGACATCTTTGAAGTGAAAAGCAAACTTTAAAGCATTAGATTCATCCCAACTGGATACTTGTGACCTGCATTGGCCAGTGTTGAAAACAGGATGCTGGGCTTGATGGACCTTCAGTCTGTCCCAGTATAACATGTACTTATAATATGGTTCTCTGAATACTTCACTTCTCATATTGTTTTACAGTGGCTGGGACAGGGTGTTTCATTATTTCCCTTCTAGTATTTTGTTCATTTTGTTCACTGCTTTGATGGTGAAATAATTAAAAGGTGGACGAACAAATATATTAATTAATTAATTAACTAACTATATACTTCTTGTGTAGCCTGTGTTTGGCAATTTGCCCAAGTGATTAATACGTCCCGATAAAAAAGAAAATTATATTGCCTTGGGTGTTCTTTTTGATTGGAAAGATGATTGATTGATTGATTTTACTTTAAAAGATTTCTGAAAAGAACAGGATTAAATCCAGTCTTATCTCCCAATGATATCTTTTATAATCTGGTTAGTGTAATCCACTGTGAACTTGAATTTGGAAAGGTGAGTAATTAATCTAAACATCCAGATAATCCCAGATGAAACAAAGAGAGGGTGTTAACTGAGATAAAGTCCTTCCTAAGGACAGTAAATTGTCGTTCTCTTTGTCTGAATTCACTTGTGAAAAGGATTAATTAAAAACAGACTCATTGGGCTCAAGAGAACATTGTTGACAAGAGAAAATTAAGCCCTCGCAGGTAAGAGCGAGAGGTTTTAGACAGACTTAGACAATCCTGACTTCTTGCAAACGGTCTCACTTTAGAAGCCTTACATGAGTATAAGCTCATTTCCACGTGTAAGCAGCAGTTTTAGGAAGGCTGACACTCAAATGTGTGCACCTGCGGCCAGGGGCGTAGCTAGATGGCCAATTTTGGGTGGGCCAGAGCCCAAGGTAGGTAGGCATGGAATTCACCCCCACCCCCACAGGGTCCCCCTCCGGTTTGCTCCTCTCTCCACCCCTCCCTGCCCGAAAACCCCAAATATTAAATACTTGAGCTGGCGGGGATCCCCAAACCCTGTCAGCTGAAGATTTCCTCCTCATCCTCAAGCAGCCAGTACTCTTCCAAACGGCCAGCCGGCAGCACTTGCCTCAAACTGCTGGCAGGCCGTGCATGCTCAGTGCTTTTGCATGTGCAGAAGGGCCAGTCTGTGTCAGCTCAAGGCAAGTGCTGCTGGCTGACATTTGGAAGAGCGCTGGCTGCCCAAGGAGAGAAAACTTTCAGCTGGCAAGGTTTGGGGATCCCCACCAGCCACGGCAAGTGTCACAATTTTGGGTGGGCCTGAGTCCAAAGTGGGTGGGCCCTGGCCCACCTGTAGCTACGCCACTGCCTGCGACACTCATAATTCTGAGGGAGGTATGTTGTGGACATGGTTTGGGAGGGCCTGACAAGTGTACAAGAGAAATACATGTGCAAATACTGTTAGATATACAGAGCCCAGAGTGCTGCTCTCTTTAGTTTTGTTTTTGTTTTTTTAATGGCTGCTGCCAAACAGAGGTGCTCTACGTTCACACT
The DNA here is from genome assembly GCF_901765095.1 of Microcaecilia unicolor. Taxonomy (NCBI): domain Eukaryota; kingdom Metazoa; phylum Chordata; class Amphibia; order Gymnophiona; family Siphonopidae; genus Microcaecilia; species Microcaecilia unicolor. Next base: position 358,988,725 of record NC_044035.1, on the reverse strand, counting down.
ATTGATGCAAATTTGGGCTTTTAAGATGAAATAGGTTTTTTTTGTCCATTTATAATTCAAAGTTAGGAGTGGGCTTTGATCCTGGTAACCTGGGTTCAATGCCCACTGCAGCTCCTTGTGACCTTGGGCAAGTCGCTTAACCCTCCACTGCCCAGGGTACAAAAAACTTAGATTGTGAGCCCTGTAGAAAAAATCCACAGACAGAACCCCCCTTGTAGTGACATACAATCCAGAGCTAGAAAAACTGAGAAAAATCATAAGAGATCTACAACCTATACTCCAGGAGGATGAATTACTGAAAGAGATATTCCCATCCCCACCAGTACTGGCCTTCCGACAGCCACCCAACTTAAAACACAAGCTAATCAGAAGTAAACTGCCAACACAGACTGAAAAGGAACAGAAGGGCACACTTCCCTGTAATTTATCCAGTTGCAAACTATGCCAAAATATTTCACAGGACCCCAAAGTCATCCACAAAGGAAAGATATTCAACATAAATGGATCTTTCACTTGCTCATCTTCCAATGTGGTATATATCATTCAGTGTAAAAAATGTAACGAAGGATGCTATATTGGAGAAACAGGCCAGATGCTTAAGACAAGATTCAATTTACATAGACATCACATGAACAATACTGGTGCCAGTAGGGTTCCCACGCCTGTTGGTCAACATTTTACAGGACCAGGACACTGTACCAGTGACTTCACAGTGAGAATCCTGAAAGGTAACTTTAAAACCATACAAGAACGTAAGACCTTTGAAGTCAGAATGATTGAATATTTTAACACCCAACAGAAAGGACTTAACAAGGATCTGGGGCTCCTAGCCCATTATAAACCATAAAGCTGTATTTCTCTGTTGATCACCCCTCCCCTCACCTATCCACACCCATCCTGTTAGAATATCAATGATATGCTTTGATGTTCCCATGCATACCTCCTACCCACCCCCATCCTCCCACCCTGTCAGACTGTCATAGTAATGCTTGAATGTTTTCACTTATATACACTGTCAGCTAGCACATTTGCTTATTTCCGATCTGACGAAGAAGGGCAACCTTCGAAAGCTAATCAAGAAATGTATTAAGTTATGTCCAAAAAAAAGGTATCATCTTATTTTCTTTTCCATGTTTTATTTTGTTTGATTTCTATTGAGCCCTGTAGAGAAAGTACCTGCATATAATGTGTACAGTGCTGTGTATGTCTGATAGCGCTATAGAAATGATGGGTAGTAGTAAATTGCTTCTTTGCACCCCTAATGGTATAATGTTAATGGTGGTCTCTGCACCCATTGTAAAGGTGCAGGCTTTCAGTTAGGTCCTATGTTGTTACTGCATAAGTGAGTGTGAAAGAGTAAGGCAGCCTTCTCAGGGTTTCATCCTCTCCTCTGTTCTGTTCTGATGAACAATTCCTATCTTCTGCTCTCCGGCTTGCCTGCCTTTTTTCTGATAGCAGATAAACCATTTTGTCCTCCACACATCTGCTTCTTATGTGTGGGAAACAGGTACCTCAAGCCCTGAATAATGCAACACCCTCCCTCAGATGTGGCAGTAACAAAGGGGTCCCATCAAAGACAGAATTCCTTTGTTACTGCCGCATCTGAAGCAGAAACTCTGCTAACGCCTGCGGGTCACTTTCTGTAGCTGATCACAGACTTGGGAGGAGGATCTGACTGTTTGCAATCCTGGTTACTGATCTTGAAAAGTCTCTTGGAGCTGTCCATGGAGGGAAATGCCAGAACTAAAGTGGGCGAACAGTGGAGCCTGTGGATTTCACTTACTCTGTACTATGCTCACTTGCCCTGTCCTTTTATCCTCACCTCTTTATTCCCTTACCCTTAATTGTTCTGTTTGTCTGTCCTATTTAGATTGTGAGCTCTTTGAGCAGGGACTGTCTTTTTGTGTAAGGTGTACAGCGCTGCTTGTACCTTGTAGCGCTATAGAAATGATAAGTAGTAGTAGTACTACACACACTAAGAGGTGTGCCATGAGCCAGAGATGCTTGATATCTGCTAACACTGAGGCAATGCAGAGCTTAACCCCCTGAGACAGAAGCTTCTGCTGTTGCCATAAGGACAGCAGATGGGGCAACACTGATTCTGAAACAGGTCTCCAAGAGACTTCCAAAGAGAGCACAGTACCAGAGGCACTCAAATACAGAAACAAAGCTTTCAGTAAAGATCAGAGGTCCTTCCCACTAGCACCAGAGTTACAGGGGCCCCAGGGTTGACCAATTTCTGGAACAGGAAGGATGGAACTGGAGTCATTCTGCCATAATGAACATGATGTCTGTAAGCTTCCAAAAATTCCAAGGGTGCCTCCTTGGACCATATGAGTGATCATTTCCAAAAAGAAACTGCTAGTCAAGAGTCGGTCCTTCTGTTTTATCTTATAGGCGACTTTCAGTCAGGTTTAATTGATTGTAATTCTGCAGCTAGAAAGATGAAGATAAACAGGAATAGACGGGGAGCAAAGTGTGCTCAGATCAGCAGGGTTTTGGAGAAAAAGAGGCATCCCGGGATTCCCAGATCAGTGTTTCCCGTCAGTCCTGGAGTCCGTCCCCCCCCCCCCCCCCCCGTGCCAGTCATATTCGTTTTCAAGATATCCAGAATGAATATGCACAAGATTGATTTGCATAGACTGTCTCCATCCTATGAAAATCTATTTCATGCATATTCATTGTGGATATCCTGAAAACCTGACTGGCAAGGGGGGTGCTCCAGGACCAACTTGGGAAACACTGATCTAGATCATTCGGCACAGAAAGGCCGGTGATGTTGTTGAGAAATCTCTCTGTGGCTGGCTGGCTGATATCCTGCAGCTTGGTCTCACAGATTTTATACTGGATAAAAAAACTCTTTGTCTGGATCAGGCTTATGTCTGTCAGCTTCAGCTGCAGTAGCCCCACCTCCTCAGTGATGTAAGACATCTGCAGAAACCTCAGCCCTAAGGATCCCCATGGCACCTGCCCTATTAAAGGCAAGCTGATGTTTGAAAACAGGGATGCAATGCAACTCCTGTGCGATGGAATCTGCTATAAGAAATGTGATAACCGAATATTTCCTATGCTCTGTTCCTTTCCCTTTGAAGACATTAGAAATGCCCAGAGAGAAACTACCTAAAAGAATGTTACAAACGCCAGCCCGCTCAAAAGTGAACACCTCTGTTCCCATCTTTATGTTCGTAAAATAATTCAAAACGGGGCTCCCGTGATTTCTAAGGAGACCCTCCCCCCTCCATTCCCAGTACACTCAAGACTCTGACTGTGGGAGGTCATGTGATGCAAGCTTGGTGAACGGGTGCGTGAATGGTTGAGTAGGAAATTGAGGGTGAGCTAGTTAATGATGGATGAAAGGGATGACGGGGATGAATGCTGAGTTGAGCAAGTGACAGGGGGGAGTCTAGGTTTTCAGAGGCTGGGTGATTGTTAGTTTAGATAAAAATAAAAGCAATGACAGAGGGGATTTTGGAATTGAAGCAAATGTGTGAACTCATTGGAAGAAGTTTACCTATTTATTTTGCGAATATAGTGTATATTTCTGTACCACATAATCTGTAACTTTGTGGTGTCGCTTTGCATCACTCAAACCTTTTTTTTATAATTTCTGTTCTACCCTATGTGTTGCATTTACAAACAAACAAAAAAAACTTCAACTGTTGCATATGTCAGGAGCCTGTGTAAAGAACAGGACTTACCAGTTTCAATGTCCTTCAATCAAGATCAATATTATCATAGTAAAACCACAAAAGCAACACCTAGTTTATTTACAGAACTATTGGCAGTTCAAGAAATGCCCCAGGTCACTTGTCCTTGAAGCTACTTTTATCCTCAGGTGCTCAGTAGAGGCCAATTAATATATTTCTATGGCTTCCACTGCCCACTGAGGCAGCCTCCGTCTACCAGATGGACATGCTGGTAGATGCAATCAGGCTAATAGTTTATGACTGAACCGGGCTTTGCTTTATAGTCCAGCGGTTTTCTGCTACTGAAAACGGACCACAAACATCCATCTTAACTACTAAATATGAACTTTATACACGATCTATACAAGACCGAACTACTATCGCCTGACTGCTTACCCTCTCTAATACTGATGTTCAAGCACAATATCACTTTAAACGTTATGTCGAATAGGGTCTCCGTATAGTCGATGATCTAATGTATGTTACAATCTATTATTCAGGGATTTTCTTACAATAAATACCATAATGTATTCTCCCTTACCAAATATGTTTGCAATTTGTATATACTCACACCATGAGATGTTCCATATATATTCTGCTCCTTATATGTTACCATGTACGTATACACCCTAACGCAATACCATTTGTAAACCTGTTACATGGAAATGGCAACCGCCATTCCGGCAAATTGTAAGCCACATTGAGCCTGCAAATTGGTGGGAAAATGTGGGATACAAATGCTACAAATAAATAAATAAATATCGTGAAATTAAACAGGTTTGAGAAGAGTGAGTGATATGATGGTTTTCGCTAGAAAGCTTGCTCTTCCTTCTGAAATCCAATTAACACTTGAGTCGTACTCATATCCATATTTGTAGTTGAATTGATTAAAAAAAAAAAAACAGGATGGGTCTGCTATTGAATTAAAAGCATGTGCCCTGAGTGTGATCATGTCCAGCTTTCACCCTCAAAGCAATTCCAGTACAATATTATATAATAAGTAGGGAAAGACTACTGCAAAGTGTTACCGAGAAACTGCCCGGTGGATCATGTGCAGGACAGCGAAACACCTTCTAGGTTTGAGGGGCCAAACAAACCAATCTCTCTGGCCCGGTCGCCAAGCTCTCTAGTTGCTCATGCTACGCTCAGCCAAATATTGGTTGGCTCCAGTGGTTCCCAAACCTTGTCCGGGAGGCACCCCAGACAGTCATGTTTTTGAGATTTCCACAATGAATATTCATGAGATATATTTGCATGCACTGCCTCCACTACATGCAAATCTCTCTCGTGAATATTCATTGTGGATACCCTGAAAACCTTACTGGCTGGGAACCAGTGCTATAAGCAAACCCTGTCCATAGACGTCTCTTTCTCACCATGCTACAGAACCAGTTGTCCCTTCATTCTCTCCCTGCTCCTTTCTCTTCCCTCCCCATCTCCCTGGCCCTCCTTTCCCCTTCTCTGCCAGCTCAGTCTCTAGTCCTTCCCAGTCTGTCTCTTCCTCCCCTCTGCCTCACCTTTCCACTCCAATTCTAGTCTTCTTTCCCTCATTGCTCTCTCCTTTCCCTGCTGGCAGAAGAACACTTCACTTAGCTGCATCTGTTCCTCCTCTACAATCTCCTGTAAAATCAGCACAGGGTATGCAAGTCCCACAGGAGCTACTGGGTACTGCACAAACTCAACCAGGCAAGAAGACAAGAGGCAGTGAAGTGCTCTTTTCTCTTGCTGGAAGAGAGACCTCAGGGAAGAAGGACTGCAGAAGTGGAAGGAGGAGAGGAGAATGGGATGGATCAGGAATCTACTAGGAGAGAGGGGGGAGAGAGGGTGGGCTATGCATGGCACTGGCAGGATAGGAAGAGAGAAAACCTGTGACCGGGCAGGGTGGAGAGCAAACCAAAAGAGGAGGTAGAGGAAGCAAAGACCAGGGACTATTAGGAGGCAGAGGAGACCAGGGGTCAAGCTAGTGGAAGAAGGCACAGAAAGGACTAAGAACCAAGCTGGAAGGGGAAGGGAGGAGAGGAATCAATCAACTCTAGGTACAGGGGAAAGGAGAGGGAGGGGCAGGGCAGCAGGTGAGAGATGGATGAGGAGCGGGGAGAAGAGCTGAAGGAGAAAGAGACAAAGTAATGTTACTTATTCTTATGTGAGGAGATGCCTCACCTAGAAATAAAGTCTACAATTTATTTTCCACCTACCATAAAACAGCGTTCAACACCACCTTCCTCAAAACAATTTCACATTTCTAAAAAACTGGCCCAATGCTGAGCCTCAGTGATCAGTACAATGCCAGGATCTGGACAGGGGCTGGAGTTGAATATCCGAATACTGTGGTCAATGCTGCCACTACCAGACAGAAGCGTTATTCACACCACTGTCCAGATAGGCTGTCTCAAGTTATGCGATTGATTTCTCCTATGCAGATAATTCGCTACGTTGCCCCAGCTCCCCCGTGGATCACTCTAAACCATTGGTTCCCAAACCTGGTCCTGGAGGCACCCCAGCCAGTCAGGTTTTCAAGATATCCATAATGAATGAAGCCTCATCTCTGGCCATCTTCAAATCTAAGCTAAAAACCCACCTCTTCGATGCTGCTTTTAACTCCTAAACCTTCAACTGTCCCCTATCCCTGATATGTCCTGTCTGTCTAACCCTTATCCCTTACTTGTCCTGTCTGTCTGTCATAATTAGATTGTAAGCTGTATCGAGCAGAGACTTCTCTCCATGTTCAAGTGTGAAGCGCTGCGTACGTCCGGTAGCGCTATAGAAATGATAAGTAGTAGTAGTCATGAGAGAGATTTGCATGCACTGCCCCCAGTGCATGCAAATCTCTCTCATCAATATTCATTGTGAATATCTTGAAAACCTGACTGGCTGAGCTGCCTCCAGGACCAGGGTTTGGGAACCACTGCCCTAAACCAGTGTTTCCCCAGTCCAGTCCTGGAGTACCCCTTGCCAGACAGGTTTTCAGGATATCCACAATGAATATACAGGAAAGAAATTTGCATATAATGGAGGCAGTGTATGCAAATCAAGTTCATGCATATTCATTGTGGATAGCTTGAAAATCTGAGTGGCAAGGGGGACTCCAGGACTGGACTTGGGAAACACTGCCCTAAACTATCAGGATACTGCAGAAATTGTCTGAAGGGATATTCAAGGGGTGCTCATGCTGCTATCCAGGTCTGGGCACGGTGGCTTGTGAGTGCTGGTGGCTTTTGGTGGACCTGGAACTGGGGTATCCACAGACTAGAGGGAATCCTGCCTAATCTCCTCTATCCCTTCAACTTGTCTTACTCCCTCCCAGATTCCAACCCGCTCTTACCCTTTGAAGGAATCTACCTGCAAATAAACCAACAATTTCCAGGATTGTTACTCAAGCTCTTCATTGTACAAGTGCATTAACTTTTAAACTCCACAGCTTCCCAGCTTCCTTCCATGTAAAAGAAGAAAATAAAGATCCCTTGCCTGAGGTTACTGTTAAATTTCACAGGCTCCAGGCATTAAAAAAAAATTAAAGATTAACATTCTGCTTTATAACAAGTTGGGAAGCATTTCATTACCACTTGCACACACCACTGTGGCTTGCAATATTCCAGGCGGCTTCAAAATTCTGTACCAGGTGTTCAGCCTTGTCTGCACGTGCTTCGTTCCCCAAGAAGACTCAGAATACCAAGGAGGAATTATTTCTCTCTGCCTCCTTTTCACCATTAAAGTGCATCATGCTCACCAGTAACAACCTTCTCCGAGATTTACTCTTTGGTAATCGTGAATCCACAGAACTCCCTCATTTGTTAGCTTAATTAACTGCAACGTTCCCAAGAAGGTACCGATATCATTTACCAGACTTTGCCTTGGCATTTTCTTCCTTCTGAGTTTATTTCAACCAACAAAGTCATAGGAGCCAATTTTTCTAAATTATTGGCGGAGCTAAGCCCAGTGGAAATAACCCCTCCCTGGAGGAATTTTCTCAATATTGGGGGTGCTCAAGCACCCACAGAGCTGGCATAGTAAACCAGTTACCATAAGCTAACAGAATTTCTTCCTTCTTTACATTTCATAAGACAATCACTCTTCTGTACCAGCAAACCAAATCCTGATCAAAAACATTCCCTAAGTTACAGCTTGTCTTCTGGGTTTGTTTCAGTAAGAGAAACCGTTTACCAAGACTTGCCTTCTTCTCCTTCCTGCTTAAGGCAACACCCATATCACCAAGAACTTTCCCTTTCCCTTTTTGCTCAGATTCTCTGTTGGTTACTTCCAGCTCAGCTCTCTAAGGTTCTGACCCCCTCTAGGCAACTCGCTTCCTTCCTGTATCTGGCCCACCTCCCAAGAGAACGACCATCTGTTATGTTTCTTTAAGGAGGAAAATTCAGCAATCTGACTACAGCTGGTGCCCTATCTTTGGTTCAGGAAACACCTCAGCTCTCTTCCTGTCAGGTTCACTTGCAGGAGCACCTCAGCTCTCTCTCTTTAAGCCTTCCATTGGTTGGGTTTCCTCCTTTCACTTTCTTCTGGCCAGGGGCGTAGCCAGACCTCGAGGTGGGAGGGGGCCAGATCCCAAGTTGGGCACATTTTGGTCACTGCCCCTCCGCCGCCACCCACTGCCGCTGCTGTACATCTTGGTTGGCAGGGGTCCATAACCCCCGCCAGCTGACGACTTCACCCAGAGCTGGTCTCCGGTGCCACTGCATTGCCTGCCCTGCTCTCTCTTCCCCTCATGCCCGAAAAGAGAGCAGGGCAGGCAATGCACTGGCGCCACTGCAGACCACCGCTGGGCAAAGTCTTCAGCTGGAGGGGGTTGGGGACCCCCGCCAGCCAACCAGGGGCCCAGAGCAAATTTGGGGCAGCCCAAGCTCCCATGACCCCACCTAGCTACACCACTGCTTTTGGGTCCTTAGCCCAAGGGTTAGCATCTGCCTTTCACCTTCCTCTTTCAAGACTTCATCTCTCTTCTTCCTTCTTTGTCAGCAGCATTGCCTCCCCCTCCCCCTACCTTCCTGCAATGGCTGGAAGCACTTATTAGTCCCTCACCTCCACCCACTCCACACCACTCAGTATTTTGCAGACCTCAATCACGTCCCCCTCAGCTACCTGCGCAGGGGGGGGGGGGGGACACTAGGGCTTTATACTACACTTTCCCAAAGTTCCTGTGGGTTGCCCAGGGCAGGTTACCTGCATAGCCTCTCCTGTCCTGACTCTTCCTGCCCCACCCCCTTGCTTCTGTCTGCTCATGTTATCTGGCATCTTCCAAAAGCAAGAGTGTGCACATTTCAGGTAAGACTGCTTTTCTGCTGGGTTCCCTTTTCCCTGTCAATATTTCCAATCTGATGAAGAAGGGCAACCTTCGAAAGCTAATCAAGAAATGTATTAAGTTATGTCCAATAAAAAAAGGTATCATCTAATTTTCTTTTCCATGTTTTATTTTGTTTGATTTCTATTGATACCCTGTCAATAGAGAAACCTGCTGCTTTCCTCTCGGAGTTGTTCCTGCTCTTCAGGCGCTTCTCAGACTGAATAGCTCACCTGATCACAGGTATTTGGCAGTATCCATATAGTGCCACTGAATATCCTACTCAGTGACACCCAACAAGTAAGAACCTAAGAACATACGACTAGCCATAACGGGTCAGACCGATGGTCCATTTAGCCCAGTATCCTGCTTCCAACAGTGGCCACTCCAGGTCACAAGTACCCGGCAGAAACCCAATTAGTAGCAACACTCCATGCTACCAGTCTCGGAACAAGCAGTGGCTTCCCCATGTCCATCTCAAAAGCAGACTGTACGTATATAGACTTTTCCTCCAGGAACTTGTCCAAACCTTTTTTAAACCCAGATACGCTAACTGCTGTTACCACATCCTCCAGCAGCGAGTTCCAGAGCTTAACTATTGTTTGAGGAAAAAAAATATTTCCTCCAATTTGTTTTAAAAGTATTTCCATGCAATTTCATTGAGTGTCCCCTGGTCTTTGAACTTTTTGAATGAGTGAAAAATTGATTCACCTCCACCCACTCCACACCACTCAGTATTTTGTAGACCTCAATCATGTCCCCCTCAGCTATCTGTTTTCCAAGCTGAAGAGCCCAAACCTCTTTAGCCTTTCCCAGTGGCATAGGAAGGGGGGGGCGGTGGGGTGGTCCGCCCCGGGTGCACGCCGCTGTGGGGGTGGCGGCTCTGCTGGTTCATTGCTCTCTCTGCCCCGGAACAGGTTACTTCCTGTTCCGAGGCAGAGAGAGCAGGGAATCAGCGGAGCCGATGCAGCTCCCAACGATGTGCACTCGGGGTGAAGTGGCCCTCCCATCTGCCCCCTTTGGTAAGAATGTGCTCTGGGGGGGGAGGGGGTGTGCGCGCACACCGAGGGGGGGTGCACAGTGGCGAACTGCCCCGGGTGTCAGCCACCCTCGCTATGGCACTGGTCTTTCCTCATACAGGAGCAGTTCCATCACCTCTATCATTTTGGTTGCTCTTATTTGAACCTTCTCCAATTCCTTTATATCTTTTTTGAGATACGGTGACCAGAACTGAACACAATATTCAAGGTAAGGTCTCACCATGGAGCGATACAGAGGCGTTATAATATTCTTGGTCTTGTTTTGCATCCCTTTGACAACTTTGAATAGTTTTATTTATTTATTTGTTGCATTTGTATCCCACATTTTCCCACCTTTTTGCAGGCTCAACGTGGCTTACATTATGCCGTAATGGCGATCGCCATTTCCGGAATGAGAAATAAAAAGTAGTATTACATCAAAGTTCATAAATGTTGAAATAAATTAAAAGTAAGTTAGATAAACAGTTCATTTCAGGCGTGAGAGATAAGGGGGTAATGCACTAACGTTCATTAGTGACAAAATGAAGCAAACAGGTCATCTGTGTCATCTACAAACTTAATAACCTCATTTGTCAAGCGTTTATAACCAATACCAAAAAATAACAATAAATTGTCCATTGCAATTTTTCATCACAAAATGGAGCCTCTCTTAACACTCCTTTTCTGCTCAAACGTTATCATATAACAAAAGCCTTGCTAAAGAATCTGGCCTTTGCCCTTTTAGAACTTGGAATGAATTTCTCTCCACCGATAGGTCAATTGGAATTGAGGTCCATAATTTGAACATGTTGATTGGTGCACCATCTGTGCACTCAGAGGGTCTTTTACAAAGGTGCGCTAATGATTAGCAGGCGCTAAACACTAGAGACGCCCATAGGAATATCTGGGCATCTCTAGCATTTAGCACGTTTATTTTTAGCATGTGCTAAAAACGCTAGTACGCCTTTTAAAAGGGGCCCTCAGTCAGGAAGGCGCAGCAGCTGTTGCCTTGAAGACCAAAGGAAACATTCTAGAAAGGGATCTGGGAGTCATCGTTGATAAGGCGTTGAAAACTTCTGCTCAGTGTGCTGCGGTGGCTAAGAAAGCGCACAGAATTTTGGGTATTATTAGGAAAGGGATGGAAAACAAACACGAGGATGTTATAATGCTGTTGTATCGCTCCATGGTGCGACCGCACCGCGAATATTGTGTCCAATTCTGGTCGTCACATCTCAAAAAAGATATGAAGGAATTAGAGAAGGTGCAGAGAAGGGCGACGGAAATGATAAAAGGGATAGAACGACTTCCCTATGAGGAAAGGCTGAGAAGGTTAGGGCTCTTCAGCTTGGAGAAAAGGTGGCTGAGGGGTGATATGATAGAAGTCTACAAGATAATGAGCGGAGTAAAGCGGACAGATGTGAAGCGTTTGTTTAACAATAATAGAACCAAAGGACACAAGATGAAGCTAGAATATGGTAGATTTAAAACAAACAGGAGAAAGTTTTTCTTTACTCAGCGTGTGGTTGGACTCTGGAACTCGTTGCCGGAGAATGTAGAGACAGCAGCTGGCCTTACAGAGTTTAAGGGGGGTTTGGACAGATTCCTGAGGGAAAAGCCCATTGAACATTATTAATTTTTTTTTTTGCCGGGTCCTTGAAGCCTGGATTGGCCGCTGTCCGAGACAGAATGCTGGGCTTGATGGACTCTTCGTCTTTTCCCAGTATGGCGGTGCTTATGTACTTATGTATTCTGAATATAAGTAATGAGTACATCCCACAAATAGTTTGGGTCATCATGATACAATACTCTACTGATCAATCACAGCTACTTTAAATTGTATTTATTTCTCCACAAAAAGCCATTCCTGCTAGAAAGAAAAGCATAAACCAAGGTGAACTAAATATTATCACAACCCCTCAGCAGCTGCAGGGCCTTGAGGAAGGATGAGAAGATGAAGGGCTGGAAAATGCAGGACAAATTAATAGCAGGAGATAAAGGCTGGAAGAGGGACAATGATAAAGAAAAACAGAGATACAGAGCAGGACAAGCGTCGAGAAACGAAAAGAGTTGAGGGAAGACCGAGTCCTGGGTGGAGTAATGAAAGGAGAGATTTAAAAGAGGATGAGAAATGAAGAGTTGCCGATTGAGAGAAGAAGAGCAGAGAAAGATAGTGAGAAGTGAAATGAAAGAGATAGTACAGCTACAGGAAGAGATGGATGGAAATGGAAAAATAGAAGCTGCAGATAAGGAAGGAGAACAAAAACAAGACATCATAGAAGGCTGAGCTGTCAAGATAAAACAGAGGAGAGTTTGTAGTGATGGAAAGTTAATTATACCTGGTTCAACCGATCCCACTTTATTTTTCAAACAAGTTTCTTTGAAGAATAAAGTGGATTGGTTGAACCAGTGGCTTGTCCAGCTGTCCTTCATTTTCCACTCGAAGGACTCACAATGATGACTTTGACAAACCAAGATATAAAGCATTACAATACTCAAAAGTGTCAGCACCAAGCTTTGAACTGCCATGTGAATACGATATCATGACTTAACAAACCTTTCGGTCAATAAAACATTCTCAATTTATAAAATATGATCTTAATCACTGTTCTCACCTGAGGCTTAAAAAAAAGTGATGAATCTAAAAAAAAAAAACCTAAATGCCTTACTTCATGAACTATTGGATTCAAATTGGAAAGTCTCCGGACACTCACCCCATTTTGCCACATTCATAGAAGGCTGACGTGAGCCATCATGCATGATATAAAGATCTACAAAATTTCAAAGACTCAGTAACTGATGCATGAAATGGAACAGAAAAAAAATGTAAAGTCTATACTGTACTCCTAACCCAATTGGACATATATTGCTGAAAGGGCTGAGCCCCGAGTAATGCCTGAATGCACAGTCAACGCAAAAACAAACAAACAAACAGAAGAAACCAGTCTTCGCAAAAAACAACACTGGACAAAACAGCAAAGATGACTAAAAAAATAAAAAATAATAAAAAATGAAAAATAAAAGAGCGGCGACACTTTGGTTATTGAAGTTAAAAAGTAGGCTCTAGTTATCTATCTGCTATCTATTGATAACTAGAGCCTACTTTTTAACTTCAATAACCAAAGTGTCGCCGCTCTTTTATTTTTCATTTTTTATTATTTTTTATTTTTTTAGTCATCTTCGCTGTTTTGTCCAGTGAATGCACAGTCATTCATATAGAATTGCAGTTAGCATAAGATACTTAAAATTGTTGATTAAACAAAAATGAATCAAACCAGGATTAATAGCCAACCTGCAGTTCTATAAGACTGACAAACACTTCAGGCCTCTGTAACCTTAGCTGCAACAGACTTTCGATGGCACAGTCTAAACAGAATATAAGAGTAGCCATACTGGGTCAGACCAATGGTCCATCTAGCCCAGTATCCTGTTTTCCAAACGGTGGCCAAGCCAGGTCACAAGTACCTGGCAGAAACCCAATTAGCAGCAACATTCCATGCTACCAATCCTGGGGCAAGCAGTTGCTTCCTCAAATCTGTCTCAATAGCAGACTATGGACTTTTCCTCCAGGAATTTGTCCAAACCTTTTTTAAACCCAGAACTCCGACCTTGTAAATAAATTCAGGCAGTTCACAGAGCCTTTATTCAGGCATAGATGAGAATGTAAAAGAGTTTTCTACAAATCATGCCAATGATGGGGGGGGGGGGGTGGATCAAGTAGTATTTGTTTATAAACTATCAATAGAAATAAAACAAAATAAAACATGGAAAAGAAAATAAGATGATACCTTTTTTATTGGACATAACGTAATACATTTCTTGATTAGCTTTCAAAGGTTGCCCTCCGTCAGATCGGAAATAAGCAAATGTGGTAGATGACGGTATATATAAGTGAAACATCAAAGCATTTCAGTGACAGTCTAACAGGGTGAGGGTGGATAGTGAGAGACCAGGAGATATGCATGGGAACATCAAAGCATTTCAGTGACAGTCTAACAAGAAGGGGAGGGGGATAAGTGAGAGGAGGGTGACAAACAGAGCAATACAACTTTATGGTTTATAATGGGCTAGAAAACCCAGATCCTTGTTAAGTCCTGTCTGTTTGGTGTCAAAATATTCAATCATTCTGACTTCAAAGGTCTTCAAAGGTAATAGTTTTTGTTATTTGATAAACAAAGGCTGTTCCATGGCACCAAAGTTTGTTTTGGGATACTGAAGTTAAGATGTGTATCTGAAATAATGAAGTGGGACAAAGGGTTTTGTTTTGTTATTTTCACACATCTGACCACTGCTTGTGACTATGCAAGTTACTCTGTAGTTTTTCTTATAGAAAGGGGGCGTGGAAACTCCATTGCCCTTATGTTGTTGTTAAGGGCCTTTGTGTTGGTGTTGATTCATGGTGACCCTCTGGATATTTGCCTTAACTGTGTTGGGTCTTCAGACAGGCAGTTAATTGCTAATAGAGTGACATCCATAGCTTCTTTTTTTGTATTGATCCATCATATTGCCAGTCTTCCTCCTGCATTGACCTTCAACTTTGCCAAACATGATTTCTTTCTTTAATGATCATTCTCTTTACATCATGTGTCCAAAGTATGAAAGTCAAAGTCTTGTCATTTGAGCGTCAAAGGAAAGCTTAGGTTTGATCTCCTCCAGTACCGATTGATTTGTTCTTTGGGCAGTCCATGGTATACGCAATAATCTTCTCCAGCACCATAATTCAAAGGCATCAATTTTCTTCCTGTCTTCACTGTCCAACTTTCACGTCAATTTGACATTATTGAAAATCCTATGGCTTGGACAAGTCGGATCTTTGTACACAGAGATTCATTTCTGCACCTGGGGATCTTGTCTATGTGTTTCAGAACCATTCTACCAAGAGTGATACGTCATCGGATTTGACTGCTTGTTGTTTATTATTGATTCAAGCAGTTTTATGTCTATGTGTTCATTTTCTATACCGCTCTTCAATGAAACAATCAGGGTGGTTTACAATCAGACTAAAAACAGAGAATTTGCAATAAAAAGAAAAGAAGACACATGTTCTCTCATGGCCATAGTTGGGTCCAATATAGTCCCAACTTCACTAGCAATCCTTAAATGCTTGTGAGAAAAATAGATTAGCTTAGATTTTATTATTTATAACCTGCCCTTAAACGAAGACTGGAGTGCGTTTCCAACTCACTTGGACTCCCTTTTGGAATACTCTGACTCCAACTGCCAGGAGTAGACTGTTAAACTTCTAAATATTGCTCTCTACCCTGCGTGATTATGTTCATTTGATGCCATAGCAAAGGAAAAAGAGGGGGGGGGGGGGGTGGGAGGGGAAGGGGAGGGAAGGTTAAGTTCTATTTGTTGGGGTAGAAGTACTATGTGTTAGTTTAGCCACATGGGGGGAAAATATCAGAAGTTCATACATGATGATGTTAACTTTACTTCTTAAGTTTTGAATAAAAATGATTGAAACATAACCTGCCCTTATCCAGGGCGAGGTACAATGTACACTCATAAAAATACATAACAAATACTACACAGAAATTTAACAAACAAAACCAAAACCAAACCAAACCTAATGAACATCAACGTCCAGAATTTTCAATAAAAAGAAAAGAAGACACATATTCTCCCATGGCCATAGTTGGGTCCAATATAGTCCCAACTTCACTAGCAATCCTTAAATGCTTTTGAGAAAAAAATAGATTAGCTTAGATTTTATTATTTATAACCTGCCCTTATCCAGGGAGAGGTACAATGTACACTCATAAAAATACATAACATATACTACACAGAAATTTAGCAAACAAAACCAAACCTAATGAACATCAACGTCCATAAACAAAAAGCAGAAAAGTTCAAAATATCAGCCATATACGAAAACAGCAGAAGTAGAGAAAGTCAGACACATCAGCTGTCTCTTTAATTTATGCTTAAATGTCAGCAAATGAGTCTCATGCTTCAGTCCAGCTGGCAAGAGATTCCATTCAAAAGGTCCAATAGGTTTTTAGGCCAATTTGGAACTTCTTATAATTTGGTTCCATTCTAAAGTACAAGGTTGAAGTCATTTACATTTCTGTTACTTCTTCCCTAGATAGATAGATAGATAGATAGATTATATAATATATATAAATCTTATCTAGTCAATTTAAGAACATAAGAATAGCCATACTGGGTCAGACCAATGGTTCATCCAGTCCAGTATCCTGTTTTTCAAACAGTGGTCAAGCCAGGTCACAAGTACCTGGCAGAAACCCAAATCACGGCAACACTCCATACTACAAATCCCAGGGTAAGCAGTTGCTTCCCATGTCTGTCTCAATAGCAGACTATGGACCTTTCCTCCAGGAATTTGTCCAAACCTTTTTTAAACCCAGATACGCTAACCGCTGTTACCATATCCTCCAGCTAAGAGTTCCAGAATTTAACCATTCATTGAGTGAAAAAATATTTCCTCCTATTTGTTTTAAAACTATTTCCATGTAACTTCCTTGAGTGTCCCCTAGTCTTTGTACTTTTGGAACGAGTAAAAAAATCGATTTACTTCTACTCACTCTACTCCACTCAGAATTTTGTAGACTTCAATCATATCCCCTCATCCGTCTCTTTCCAAGCTGAAGAGCCTTAACCTCTTTAGCCTTTCCTCATACGAGAGGCGTTCCATCCCATTTTGGTCGCCGGTAGCGGTAAACATTTTTTTACAACACTGACCGCTGGTTAAACTAACTGCAGATATTCAATGCTGGGTCATATGTGGGCATCTGAATTGAATATCTGAGCCTGACTGGGCTGACGCTAGCCACCAGAACTTATGTGGGTCCCGGCTGACATTCAGCTAGAATCTGCATAAGCCCCCGGATTCTATATAAGGCGCAGCAAGTTGCGTGCATTAAATTGGGTACATGACCAATTTATGCATGCATCTTAATTGAGTAACAAGCCAATCAGTGAAGATAATTGGCCTATAACAACCCAACTACACTACCTTCATTAACTGGCAACAACTGGGACTTACATGTGCTTATTTTTAGGCATATCCTAAAAAACGTTGTGTGTAAATTCTAATGTGCATAGCTGAAAAGGGAGTGTGGCCATGGGAGGAGAGTGGTCATGTCAGGGGCATTACTCAAGTTTACGTGCGTGGTTACAGAATTTGGGGGAACGCTTCTCCATTTAGGTGTGGGTATTTACACCAGGTTTTCAGTGTGTTCCCTGGCCCTATGTACTATTCTATAAACCAAGCCTAATTTTTGGACGAGTCTAGATTTTAGAAGCCATTTACTCAGGTGTTTGTGGCTAGTAAATTGGTGCTGGCGGCAGCATGGAAACAAAAATCTCAGCCCGACTTGGCGGTAATAAAACGCAAGCTGGATTACATCTGCTTGATGTCTAAACTCACAGCGATGCGTACAGGCAATATAATAGCTTATCACCACATCTGGGACCCTTATGTTCTATGGCCATCGCATCCTGACACTGATTCACCAGTACTTCAGAAGGGGGGAGATGGGGAGGGGGAGGGGGAAGGGGTGGGGGGATGGGGCGGCTAGGTATATCACGATAAAAAAAAGTAAAGTCAGGTATGTTTTGTTGTCTATTGTACCTTTTACTTGAACCAATATGTGGAAGATTCATATGTTGTATTGTTCTATTGCAGATGTTCAATAAAATTATAAATAAACACTTTAAAAAAAAAAGAAGCCATTTACAGAATCTGGCCCAAGATGTTTATATGGGTCCCTGTTAAATATCAACCAAGACCTGCATAAGTATTTTTGGCATTGTTCCCCCAAATCCAATGTCCCCCTGATTCTGCTCCCCCTTCTCAAATGCAAAGCCCCCACTCCCCCAACTCGCTCCTCCCTCAGGTCAAAGGAGCCCTCCAAATCTGATCCCCTCCCCTAGGACTAATATGTGTATAATGAAAAAGAATTAAATATACCACTTTCAAGAACAGAAGGGAAGGGAAAGAAATGCAGTTTGTTAGCGGGTCAAAGACAACAGACCACAGCCAGACTACAGTGTATTCCTTAGGCAACAGGGAAGCTGTAAGAGCCCATGAGGGAAAAGCAGTAGTCATTTTATGTCCTTAGTAAACCAACTGAACTGCAAGATACAGTGACAGACAAACACATGTGAACACAAAGCTGACTAAATGCTATGATGGCACCCTACACACATTGCTCTCTTCTCAAAATCACCTTGCATCCAGCACAGTAAAAGAGAAACCTTTTAAAAATGATCTGTGATATATAAAAGCACAAACGATAAACGTACACAGAGAAACATCCACTGACCTGCTTTTAATTGTTTCCTTATTACCCTGGAAGCAGCCTGCTAACCTCCTGTATCAGCTTTCTGCAGTAAGGGGGAGGAAGGGAGGGTTGACCTGCGCTATGCTTCCCATGCAGGGATCCAGCTATAAATCATGGTCAGAAATTCAATTTGATGGTCATGGAAGTGTAAATCAGAACCCAGTGTGAAATGCTCTGAAGTTCTGGCTTCCTGCTTATAAAGACAAACACTTGGATGACACTAAGGCCCCCCCCCCCCAAGGCAGCTGAACCCTGGGGTCCTGCCTCCTCCTCCACTCGACTGAGCCTGGGAGTGAGCATCCACACTCAGACTTAGAAGGGGGCCACAGCTGCGCTTGGCACATCAGAGCGTCTCTAGCTCCAGGGCTCTGCATTCACAGAAGTACTGCTCCAACAAGACTCCCCAACCCCCACTCTAGCCTGTGGCCCCTGATCCCATTTCCTCCCATGCCTGCATTCTCCCCAGAACTACACTCAACCCCAGTCACATTCCTGGGTCTCTTCCCCCCCCCCCCTGCCTTACACTCCTTTCATCACCCTCAGAGCCCTGCCTTCCCCTCCCTATGGGCCACAGGCTCCATAATTCCCAGCTCCCAGGAACCTTGCAGAAACCCTACCTGTTCACTCCCCCCAACCCTGCTGTCTCCCAGGTTCCATACCCCTTCACCTGTGGATCTCCCCCCCCCCCCCCAGTTCCTCCACCCCTGGGCTCCTCAATCCAACATCTTACCCCGGGCCCCCCACTCTGTCAAGTTCCAAACTCATTCAAACCCTAGGTCTCCTCCCATAGGTCCTACACTCATCTAGGGTTTCCTCCTCTCCTGGGATCCACAGTCCCTCCATACCTTGATCTCCTCCTCCTCCCCCACCAACCCCAGGGTCCATACTCCCTCCTCCCCTGGATCCTCTTCCTTCCTTTGGCCCCTCACTCCCCCATATTCCATACCTTCTCCTCCCCTGGACCACCTCCTCTTCCTCCCCTTGGCCCCTCACTCTCCCAGATTTCATACTCCCTCCTGGAGTTTCTCCTCTTCCTCCCCTGGATCTCCTCCTCCTTCCCTTCACCCCTGGATCTCCTTCTTCTCCCCTTCCCTGGGCTCCCCAGGTTCCACTCTCCCTTCTCCCCTGGATCTCTTCCCTTCCCCACAGGTTCCTTCATCCATGGATCTCCTCCCCTCTCCAGGGCTCCACACTCCCTTCTCCCCCGCCCCAGCCCGGCGTCACTCACCCGGAGTCTCCTCCCGCACCCGGACGGAGCCGTCTCGCTGCAGAAGCAAGGAGTTGGGTTCTCGGATGCGGCCGGGCAGCTCCGGGTTCTGGCGCAGCCCTCGGCAGCACTGGTAGCACACGGCCCACGCTTGCTCCTCGTTGATCGGCTGCTCGTAGGATTTCAGCACCTCGTCCAGGGACAGCTCCCAAGGGTCGGCGGCGCACAGGGCCGGGAGGACCCCGCCGCATGAGCCGCTCCCGCTGGCCATGGCCGGACCCCATCACCGGCTCCGGGACCCGCGATCCATAACTGCAGAGCCGCCGCCGCTCTGTCACCAGTCAGGAGGAGGAGACAGCTCGGCCCGGCCCAACCCTGCCCAGCCCTGGGAGAAGAGGGTGGAGGCATCGGAGCCTGAGGCATAAAGTGGAGAGAGAGAGAGACACCTCCAGCCCGGGACAAGAGGAGGGGGAGGAGGGAAGAGGGCTACCTTCAGCCCAAATCATGAAAGAGAGACTCTTCCAGCCCAGGGAGGAAAGCATGAGGTTCTGAGGTGGAGGGGGATGGGAGGGATGGAGGGAGAGAGAGAAATCTGCAGCCTGTGGAAGGATAACATTGGAGAGAGAAAAAGAAATGCATCTCCAGCCCGGGACAAGAGGAGGGGGAGGAGGGAAGAGGGCTACCTTCAGCCCAAACCATGAAAGAGAGACACTTCCAGCCCAGGGAGGAAAGCATGAGGTTCTGAGGTGGAGGGGGATGGGAGGGATGGAGGGAGAGAGAGAAATCTGCAGCCTGGGAAAGGATAGCATTGGAGAGAGAGGAAGAAAGACACCTCCAGCCCGGGACAAGAGGAGGGGGAGGAGGGAAGAGAGCTACCTTCAGCCCAAACCATGAAAGAGAGACACTTCCAGCCCAGGGAGGAAAGCATGAGGTTCTGAGGTGGAGGGGGATGGGAGGGATGGAGGGAGAGAGAGAGAGAAATCTGCAGCCTGTGGAAGGATAACATTGGAGAGAGAAAAAGAAATGCATCTCCAGCCCGGGACAAGAGGAGGGGGAGGAGGGAAGAGGGCTACCTTCAGCCCAAACCATGAAAGAGAGACACTTCCAGCCCAGGGAGGAAAGCATGAGGTTCTGTGGTGGAGGGGGGCGGGGGTGGGAGGGATGGAGGGAGAGAGAGAAATCTGCAGCCTGGGAAAGGATAGCACTGGAGAGAGAGGAAGAAAGACACCTCCAGCTCGGGACAAGAGGAGGAGGAGGGAAGAGGGCTACCTTCAGCCCAAGCCATGAAAGAGAGACACTTCCAGCCCAGGGAGGAAAGCATGAGGTTCTGAGGTGGAGGGGGATGGGAGGGATGGAGGGAGAGAGAGAAATCTGCAGCCTGTGGAAGGATAACATTGGAGAGAGAAAAAGAAATGCATCTCCAGCCCGGGACAAGAGGAGGAGGAGGGAAGAGGGCTACCTTCAGCCCAAACCATAAAAGAAAGACACTTCCAGCCCAGGGAGGAAAGCATGAGGTTCTGTGGTGGAGGGGGGTGGGAGGGAGGGGGAGAGAGAGAGAGAGAGAAATCTGCAGCCTGGGGAAGGAAGGATAGCATTGGAGAGAGAGAAAGAAATACACCTCCAGCCCGGGACAAGAGGAGAAATGACAGCTATCTTCAGCCCAAGCCAAGAAAAGCATGGAGGAGGGGAACAGAGAGACACCTCTAGTCCAGCAAGGAAAACATGGAGGGTTGAAGTGTGGGAGAGAAAAATCTGTAGCCTGGGGCAAGGAAATCATGGTAAGGGGAGAAAGAGATACCTCCAGCCTGGGACAAGAGGAGGAGGGAGGGAAGATAGCTACCTTCAGCCCAAGCCATGAAAGAGAGACACTTCCAGCCCAGAGAGGAAAGCATGAGGTTCTGTGGTGAAGGGGGGGTGGATGGATGGAGGGAGAGAGAGAAATCGGCAGCCTGGGGAAGGATATCATTGGAGAAAGAGGAAGAAAGACACCTCCAGCTCGGACAAGAGGAGAACTGAGAGCTACCTTCAGCCGAAGCCAAGAAAAGCATGGAGGAGGTGAAAAGAGAGACACCTCTAGCCTAGCAAGGAAAACATGGTGGAAGGGACACTTCTAGGCTAGCAAGGAAAACTTGGAGGGGTGGGTGGGGGAAGTGTGGGAGAGCAAAATCTCTAGCCTGGGGCAAGGAAATCATGGTAGGGGGGGAAAGAGACACCTCCAGCCTGGGACAAGAGAAGGAGGAGGCGAGGGACAGTTTCAGACCAACCCAAGAAATGGAAAGAGAGATAATTCCAGCCCAGCAAGAAAAGCATGGAGGGGGGGGGGAGAGAAACACCTCCAACCTGGCATGAGAGGAAGAGGGAAAGTTACCTTTATCTAAGCTTATATATATATATATATATATATATATACAGTATATATATATAACAGGGGGAAAGAGACAGTTCCAGCCTAGCAAAGAAAGCATGGGGGGGGGGGGGGGGGGAGAAATCTACCGAGGGCAAGGAAAGCAGGTTGAGTGTGTGTCAAAATATTTAATGATTCTGACTTCAAAGGTCTTACGTTCCTGGACTGTCTTAAAGTTTCCTTTTAGTGTTCTTACCTTTAGATCATTGATACAGTGTTCTGGTTTTGTAAAGTGCTGCCCCACAGAGGTGACATCCTGTTTGGCACTGGCATTTTTCATGTGATGTCTATGTAAATTAAATCTCTTCTTTAGCATCTGACTTGTTTCTCCAAGGTAGCAGCCTTCGTTGCACTTTTTACATTGAATGATATATACCACATTGGACGATGAGCATGTGAAGGATTCCTTTATGTTGAATATTTTTCCTTTGTGAATGACTGTGGGATCCTGTGAAATGTTTTGGCATAGTTTGCAGCTGGATATATTGCAAAGATGTGTGCCAGTCTCTTCTTTTTGAGTTTCTGTCGGGAGCTTGCACCTCACTAGTTTGTGTTTTAAGTTGGGTGGCTGTCAAAAGGCCAGCACTGGTGGGGATGGGAATATCTCTTTCAGTAGTCCATCCTCCTAGAGTATACTACTACTACTATTATTACTGCTAATCATTTCTGTAGCGCTACTAGATGTACGCAGTGCTGTACACATTATATGCAGGTACTTTCTCTGTCCCTAGAGGACTCACAATCTCACATACTAAAAGGAAACTCTCCCTGTCTCTCATCCACCCAGTTCCCGTGTTTCACACTTTACCCACTCCACCCTCTTCCTGTGAAGACTGTCATTGAAATGCTTTCATGTTTCACTTATATATACTGTTATTTAACAACATTTGCTTATCTCTGATCTGAAGAAAAAAGGTTCCCTTCGAAAGCTAATAAAAAAATTGTATTGTTAGTCCAATATAAAAGGTATCATCTTATTTTCTTTTCTATGTTTTATTTTACTTCTATTGTTAAACCACAGTAACTGCAAAATCTAACACACGTTAGTAAAAGGGTGAAATACCAAATACATAAGTACCTATTTTAGGAGTCAGTGCCTGGATAACAGGCAGGTTCAGAATTTGGTTTAAATCATTTTTCCTTTGAGTATAACTTAGAGCACTCAGGGTTACATATTACAGAAACTTCCAATGCCTTGTTTATTGGTTTCCTTCTCTGTGTTGCAAGTTTTAAAGGTCGTAGAATGGTGTTAGATGTTTTTTTTTTTTGTTCCTTGATTTTTCTTATGCTGTATGACTTTATTTTTTAGGTAAGAGTTATTTTGTATATTTTTGTAAAGCATTTGTTTAAAAAAATACAAGAAAAGATAAGCACTGGGATCGTGAGTGACCCAATGAGAATTATGGAGAACGAAGAGGTTATGATCGCCTGGGACATCCCCATTGTGACTGATAAAGAACTGGACATAGTGGTAACGGAGAAAAACACTAGAATAGAATTAATTATAGACGTGCTAGTTTGAAGCTATTATTCTGTATCATGTAGAGAGAACAGATCCTCAAATATCAAGAAATGCAGTCGGAGACCATAAAAACATGGCAGAAAGATACAGAAATATTTCCCACTGTTTCAGGTGCCACAGGCCTGATTAAAAGGAATTTCTAAGCCACCTGAATAAATTGTTTATAGATGTTACATCTTATGAACTCCAGAAGGAAGCTGTCTTTAGCACAATGCAAGTACTAGGGCGAGCGTTAGCAGTACATTTGAGAGCCTGAGATCATACTCCACATATCCTGGCTTAGGAGTGAGGTTTATTACTGTCTTGGTATGTGCAAAACCAACAGTATCAATGTTTACTAGTACCAGGTGAAGTAAAACGCAAACATCCAGTCCAAAGAAAGAAAGAAAGATTATTCTGTACAACTGCAAAGAGTCAATAAACTCAAAATATCACAAATTCAGCACAAAAAGGGGAGAAAAAGGACCTCAGAATACCTCATCCTTGGGGTGTAGACATCCAAAGGTGCTCTCTGTGACAGGGGGCAAGAGGCTGATGTGCAGAATCCAGGAGAGGGACCTTGGCGTGGCAGTGTCTGAGGCTCTCAAGGTGACAAGGCAGTGGCTGTAACCAGAAGGATGCTGGGCTGCATAGAGAGGGGTATCAACGGCAGAAGAAAGGAGGTGTCCAATATTCAGTTTTGCAGGCCATATCTTCTTCAGGATATAAATAGACTTGAAGCTATTCAGAGAAAAGCAAGGGAAGTGGAACGGGGTTTGAGCCAAAAGACATATGAGAAGAGACTGGAAGACCTGAAAGTGTATATCCTACAGCAGTAGTTGAGGAATGGCCTAACGGTTAGTGAAATGGGCTTTGATCCTGGCTACCTGGGTTCGATTCCCACTGCAGCTCCTTGTGACCTTGGACAAGTCACTTAACCCTCCATTGCCCCAGGTACAAGAACTTAGATTGTGAGCCCTCTAGGGACAGAGAAAGTACCTGCACATGTATGTGTACAGCGCTGCATATGCCTAGGAGCACTATAGAAATGATTAGTAGTAGTAATAGTTCTTGAACTTGTCCTGGGGGGGGGGGGTAGGGGGGATCTCCAGCCAGTCTGCCTTTCAGGTCTCCATAATGAGTATGCATGAGAGAGATTTGCCTATAATGGAGAAGATAGGTTTGCAAATCATGCACATTCATTGTACAAATCCCAGGGCCGCTGGGGGGGAGATTGCCCAGGCCTCCAAGGGGGGGCCAGCACCAGGGTCTCTCTCTCTTACACCTGATGGGACCTGAGTGAGCCCTCTAGGAACAGAGAATTGAACTTGCCCTGGGTGGGGGGGATCTCCAGAACTTGCCCTGGGTGGGGGGGATCTCCAGCCAGTCTGCCTTTCAGGTCTCCACAATGAGTATGCATGAGAGAGATTTGCCTATAATGGAGAAGATAGGTTTGCAAATCATGCACATTCATTGTACAAATCCCACCTGATGGGACCTGAGTGATCGCATCCCAACAGGAACAGAAGAGAAGAAAACTCCCAGGCCCCCCTCCCCCTGGAGGCTGGGAAGGACCCAAAGCTTTGTCTAGCGCTGCTCTTCTGCCCATTGCTGAGTGTCTGCTTTTCCTTTCAGGAGCGCATGCAGGCAGTCAGCGCTGAAGGAGTTTGACAAAGTGCCGCACGAAAGACTCCTGAAGAAATTGCAGAGTCATGGAATCGGAGGTAGGGTATTATTATGGATTAAGAACTGGTTGAAAGATAGGAAGCAGAGAGTAGGATTGCGTGGCCAGTATTCTCAGTGGAGGAGGGTAGTTAGTGGGGTCCCGCAGGGGTCTGTGCTGGGTCCGTTGCTTTTTAATGTATTTATAAATGACCTAGAGATGGGAATAACTAGTGAGGTAATTAAATTCGCCGATGACACAAAATTATTCAGGGTCGTCAAGTCGCAGGAGGAATGTGAACGATTACAGGAGGACCTTGCGAGACTGGGAGAATGGGCGTGCAAGTGGCAGATGAAGTTCAATGTTGACAAGTGCAAAGTGATGCATGTGGGTAAGAGGAACCCGAATTATAGCTATGTCTTGCAAGGTTCCGCGTTAGGAGTTACGGATCAAGAAAGGGATCTGGGTGTCGTCGTCGATGATACGCTGAAACCTTCTGCTCAGTGTGCTGCTGCGGCTAGGAAAGCGAATAGAATGTTGGGTGTTATTAGGAAGGGTATGGAGTCCAGGTGTGCGGATGTTATAATGCCGTTGTATCGCTCCATGGTGCGACCGCACCTGGAGTATTGTGTTCAGTACTGGTCTCCGTATCTCAAAAAAGATATAGTAGAATTGGAAAAGGTACAGCGAAGGGCGACGAAAATGATAGTGGGGATGGGACGACTTTCCTATGAAGAGAGGCTGAGAAGGCTATGGCTTTTCAGCTTGGAGAAGAGACGGCTGAGGGGAGATATGATAGAAGTGTATAAAATAATGAGTGGAATGGATCGGGTGGATGTGAAGCGACTGTTCACGCTATCCAAAAATACTAGGACTAGAGGGCATGAGTTGAAGCTACAGTGTAGTAAATTTAAAACGAATCGGAGAAAATTTTTCTTCACCCAACGTGTAATTAGACTCTGGAATTCGTTGCCGGAGAACGTGGTACGGGCGGTTAGCTTGACGGAGTTTAAAAAGGGGTTAGATAGATTCCTAAAGGACAAGTCCATAGACCGCTATTAAATGGACTTGGAAAAATTCCGCATTTTTAGGTATAACTTGTCTGGAATGTTTTTACGTTTGGGGAGCGTGCCAGGTGCCCTTGACCTGGATTGGCCACTGTCGGTGACAGGATGCTGGGCTAGATGGACCTTTGGTCTTTCCCAGTATGGCACTACTTATGTACTTATGTACTTATGTACTAAGGAAGATGTTTTCTGCGGGTGGGGCTGGGGCCTCGGGATCCCCGCCAACCAAGGTATTTTAATCCTGATGCATGGGTGGCAGCAGCAGCGGTCAGGGGACGGCAGTAGCAGCAATGGAGCAGGGCAGCAGCGGCGGTGGCGGCCCTGTCCCGGACCCAGTTCAGTCTCTCGGCGGCCCTGGGATATCCTAAAAACCTGACTGGCTGGAGGTCCCCCAAGACAGGCTTGAGAACCACTGCCCTAGAGGAAAGTCTGGACAGAGTTGCTATGATACAGACATTTAAATATGTGAAAGGTATTAATATACAAACAAATCTTTTTTAAAGACAGGAAGCAGTAGAACTAGAGGACATGAGGTGAGATTACAGTGTGGTAGACTTAGGAGTAACATCAGGAAATACATTTTCACAGAGAGGACGGTGGATGCCTGGAATCCCCTCCCAGCGGAGGTGGTGGTGACAAAACCTATGATGGAATTCCAAACCGTTTGGCCTGTTGGATTGCCACTTGAGACTCCAGACTCAGACTCAAGCCAGGACCGGCATTAGCGGGCTGCAAACAGAACAATTGCTCTGGGCCCCTCATTCTACAGGAGTTTCAAGTTTTTCTTAAATTTCATATCCCACACATCAGATCCATCTTTAGAAAAGAAATTGAATGCCATAAAATCAGATAGAAAAAAAATAAGAGAAGCTTATCAAGTATTCTGAAAAGTGAGCTCAAAAAAGTACATCTTGAGATCTTTTTTAAATGCTCAGTAAGACTCTAACAAATGCAAATCAAGTGGCAACTAGTTCCATAAGGTTGGATCCACAACATCAAAAATAGGTCTATGAACAGTCTCATGACTAACCTCTCGAAAGGAAGATATAAAAAAATAAGCAATGCCGAGACCTGGCATATTATAGGGGACAAATGCAGGAAAACCAGTAGAATGAATTTTATAAACCAACGCTAAAATTCTAAAGGAAATCCACACAACTGGGAGCCAATGCTCCAACTGCGATAAGGAGTAGAACAATCCCAGCGGTCTGCTTTGGCAAGTATCTTAACAGCCCTATTCTGAATCAACTGTATTTATTTATTTATTTATTTATTTATTTATTGCATTTGTATCCCACATTTTCCCACCCTTTTGCGGGTTCAGTGTGGCTTACAATACGTTATGAAAACTGGAAGTACAGTTTGTTACAACTCAGTTATGGATTACATTACGAGGTGTTATGCGAGACAAAGTCTTGTAACAATAAGGAATATAACAATGGAAAAGATCATTGAGACATTGGAAGGAAAGAACGGGAAACTAAATGGGGCGATACATTGGAGGGAACCAGCGGGAAACAAAAAGGGGCGGTATATAATAACAGGAAAGCATTTGGTATACATTTTCTGTGAGTAAGGTATGAGTGTGGTGAGTTTGCGGGAGATGAGAAGGTGAGGTAGGGGATGGGAATTCAGAGTGGCTGTAATGATGCATTATTGAACAGTGAGTGCGGCTTTATGTGTTTTGGTTCTTTCCGTAAATTTTCTCAAAAAGATGGGTCTTCAGTAGTTTGCGGAAGGTGGTTTGCTCGTAGATCGTTTTCAGGTTGCGTGGCAGTGAATTCCAGTACTGCGTGCTCATGTAGGAAAAGGTTGACACGTGCAGTGTCTTGTATTTCAAGCCCTTGCAATTAGGGAAGTGGAGGTTGAGGAAAGTTCGGGATGATCTTTTGGCGTTTCTTGGTGGTAAGTCTATTAAATCAGACATGTAGGCTGGGGCTTCACCGTGAATGATTTTGTGGACTAATGTGCATACTTTAAAAGTGATGCGTTCCTTAAGTGGGAGCCAGTGTAGCTTCTCTCGTAAGGGTTTTGCACTTTCATATTTTGGTTTTCCGAAGATGAGTCTGGCTGCTGTATTCTGGGCTGTTTGGAGTTTTCTCAGTATTTGCTCTTTGCAACCTGCGTATAGTGAGTTGCAGTAATCCAGATGGCTGAGGATTGCACCAGGCTGCGAAAGACGGATCTTGGGAAGAATTGTCTTATTCTTTTCAGTTTCCACATGCACTGTAGTCGTTTCAGCTCAATTTGACAAAGCCCTGGATAAAAAAAAAAAGCATTACAGTAACCCAAATGACTTAGAACTAACGAGTGAAGTAAGATGCAAAGAGACTAACCATACCTGAAAGTGTATATCCTACAGCAGTAGTTGAGGAGTGGCCTAATGGTTAGTGAAACGGATTTGATCCTGGCTACCTGGGTTCAATTCCCACTACAGCTCCTTGTGAGCAACTACTGGTCCTACTTAAATGCCTCAACTCTGCAATGCATCAATACTTTACATCGCATTGGACATTATACGTATATTCCTTTATTTCCTTGTCCCTTTTTGTACCTGTTTACTCTAACCTTACCTGACCTTTATTTTAAACTGTATTTGTTTAACATCTACTGGACTTGGCGATTGCCTTAACGGTATAATGTAAGCCACGTTGAGCCTGCTAATGGGTGGCAAAATGTGGGATACAAATGTTACAAATAAATAAATAAATAAAATAGGGCCTAACTAAGCAAATTTGCTTTAACCTGAAGAAAGCATGCTGCCTAATAAGTGAAACATGAGAATGGAAAGTTAATGTCATCAAAAGTGACACCAAGAAGAGACCAACAGAACCTGAAAACCATCCAACAGAAGAGGACAAGGTAAAGCAATGCCACCTTCTCTGGAAAAAACATAGCCCAAGTTTTGTCAGAATTCAACTTAAGCCTATGATCCATTGGAGTATAGATGTCATCCTGCTGTTTACATTCTGCATCGAGTGAGATACCCTGTGATCAACTGTACGAAATAATTGGACTTTGTCTGCATAAATAAATGCCACAATTCCTAATAATTGAATTAAAGTAGCTAAACGAACAAGGAAAACAGTTAAAAAAGAGTAGGAGCTAATATGGAAACTTGTGGTACCTCACGACAAAAGGAAGAAAAAGACCATTTTGCCAGTGCATCTATATTGTCTAGTGGAGAGGTAAGTCTGAAACCATGCTAAAGCTGAACCCGCGATAGCAATATTCTCAAGGCGGGCCAACAGAAGGGAATGGTCAACCAGATCGAATGCAGAAAAGAGACCTAATGACACCAATAGCACAGTTTTGTTCCGATCTAGATGAGACTGAGTGAAGGACATCGCTCTTAGCAATGCTGTCTCAATGGAATTAACGTCCTATGGTTGTTTCTAAACAGACAGAATCTATAGTTGCTGATCAGCTTATGACTTACGTAGACCATCTTCTGGAAGCCAGTCTGGTAGGGTTGAAAAAATCTGCTGATGGTCTATGTAAGTCACAATCTGATCAGCAACTATAGATTCTGTCAGTTTAGAAACAAAAGGCAATGTAGTCATAGGCGGTAATTTGACACCTCTGACATCCCTTCATTGGCTCATTGAGGCGAGGACGTACATACGCCAGCTTCCAACACTGAGGTATGATAACTTGAGTTAGAGAAGAAGAAATAAGATCATATAAATAAGGTAACAAAAGGGAGCCAAGTTGCTTAACCAACCAATAAGGCTTTGGCTCATGAGCAGCAGTAGTAAACCTAGTGGCTTTCAAAAAATGATCCACCATAGCAGGAGAAGGTACCTGACAAGAAACCAACTGAAGACTGATACACGAGGAACCGAGAGGCGACACTAAAACTATAGAATCTAATAGTGTTGAAATACACCCATAATTCTCAGGGCAGGATCCTGAGGGATGACAGTCAAGAGGAACAACCACAGAGTCCATTTGGGGTGCAGAAGGTGATGATACCAGGGCAGCTCCAAGAAAAGACACAAGGAAATTAAATAGTGCCTCAAATAATGTTTGCAGATTTCAAATCTCAGTATCAAAATACAAAGCCAGATCATTAGCTGAAGGGCTCACTGATCAGAAAAGGGATCTAGGTGTCATCGTTGATGATACGTTGAAACCCCCCTGCTCAGTGTGCGGCAGCCGCTAAGAAAGCAAATAGAATGTTAGGTATTATTAGGAAAGGAATAGAAAACAAAAAGTGGAGGAGTGGCCTACTGGTTAGAGCACCAGGTTTCCAATCCAGAGGTGGCCGGTTCAAATCCCACTGCTGCTCCTTGTGATCTTGGGCAAGTCACTTAACCCTCCATTGCCTCAGGTACAAACTTAGATTGTGAGCCCTCCCGGGACAGAGAAATATCCAGAGTACCTGAATG
This sequence comes from Microcaecilia unicolor, assembly GCF_901765095.1. NCBI lineage: Eukaryota > Metazoa > Chordata > Amphibia > Gymnophiona > Siphonopidae > Microcaecilia > Microcaecilia unicolor. The sequence continues at coordinate 358,958,191 of NC_044035.1, read as the reverse complement.
TAACTCACCTTGAGCTACTACTGAAAAAGGTGTGAGCAAAATCTAAATAAATAAATAAAGATTCCATTCAGAATCTCAAAGAATAGCAACATTCCATGTAGAACCCCAAAGAATATCAAGATTCTGGAATCCTAAAGAGTGACAAGATTCCAAGCAGAATCTCAGTGTAGCAACTGGAGTGGAGGAGTGGCCTAGTGGTTAGAGCACCGGTCTTCCAATCCAGAGGTGGCCAGTTCAAATCCCACTGCTGCTCCTTGTGATCTTGGGCAAGTCACTTAACCCTCCATTGCCTCAGGTACAAACTTAGATTGTGAGCCCTCCTGGGACAGAGAAATATCCAGTGTACCTGAATGTAACTCACCTTGAGCTACTACTGAAAAAGGTGTGAGCAAATCTAAAAAACAAATAAATTGCTCCAGGGTGAGACCACACCTCAAATATTGTGCTCAATTCTGATCACCGTATCTCAAAAAAAGATGTGGAGTGGCATTTTTGAAAGAAATGACTATGTTTGGATTTGGACATCTTTGTAAAACGTCCAAATCCAGGGGTGGGGAAAACCGTATTTTCAAAAAAAGATGGACGTCCATCTTTCGTTTCAAAAATACCAAGGACATCCTTGAATTTGAATGTCCCTAGACATGGACGTCTTTGACTTTTGTCGAGTTTCAAAACCAAAGACGTCCATGTCAAAAACATTCAAATGCAAGCCATTTGGATGAGGGAGGAGCCAGCATTTCTAGTGCACTGGTCCCCCTGACATGCCAGGACACCAACTGGGCACCCTAGGGGGTACTGCAGTGGACTTCATAAAATGCTCCCAGGAACATAGCTCCCTTACCTTGTGTACTGAGCCTCCACAAAACCTACTACCCAGAACTGTACACCACTGCCATAGCCCTTACGGATGAAGTGGGGCACCTATATGTGGGTACAGTGGGTTTGTGGTGGGTTTTGGAGAGCTCGCTGTTTCCTCCACAAATGTAACAGGTGGGGGGGTATGGGCCTGGGTCCACCTGTTTGAAGTGCACTGCAGTACCCACTAAATCTGCTCCTGGGAACTTCATGTGCTGTCATGGACCTGAGTATGACATCTGAGGCTGGCATGAAATATTTTTAAAGATGTTTCTTGACAGTGGGAGGGGGTTAGTGATCACTGGGGGAGTAACGGGAGGTCATCCCCGATTCCCTCCGGTGGTCATCTGGTCATTTCGGGGCACCTTTTTGTGCCTTATTCATTAAAAAATACGTCCATCGATACACAACAAGTCTTCCATCTGAAACCGGTTTGTTGAGCCCTGCTGTTAGAGCCAACGGAGGAGCGTCGGCACTACTGGGGATTGAAACATCTCTATCTCCTCCAGATCTTAATCCACCACCATGTCCTACGGGGACCCTGAGGGGTTTAGAGGAAGGCCTAGTCGAATCAGAAGTCGGTATCATCGAAGCCTTGAGTGGCACTACTCTACCCCAGGCTGCAGATGAAGTGATCATGGAGCATAAAACTCCCTTGGTGCCAACTTTAGAAACTATTTGGGGAGCGATACAAGAATTATCTACAATAGTTACAAAAGCTGCCCAAGACACATCTCTTCTTGTAAGTAAAATTGAAGCTTTAACTTTATCTATTGATAATGTAAAACAAGAATCACTTAACCAAATTTCTCAATTGCAATCTGAGGTTTCAAATATAAGAACTATTACTGAACTTTTGGTTAAGGATAAACTTTTGACATCACGTAAAATAGAGCAAATAGAACATTTTAATCTACGGTTAAATTTGAGATTGCTGAATTTTCCAATGTCGGAAGGAATGAATGCGTCAGATTTTTCAAAAAATACCTAACAGAGATTCTTCAATTCCCTTCCGAGGCTATTCCTCCATTAAACAAAGTCTATTACCTTCCTCAAATACCTCGACCCGGAGCGGGACTCGAAACTTAGGAACGTTTGCCTTTAGAAAATGTTCCTGAATTAGGAGTTCATGATATTACTGCTTTACTTGAACAATCAATACCAGAAGTCAAATTATGACGAACCTTAATTGTATCATTCGTAATCGAGCAAGACTTAAATGCAGTATTAAAGCTGTATTTTAAGAATTCGACAAAGATTTTCTGTGGCTCTAGAATATGGATATATCCAGATGTTACAAAGACAACACAAGGTAGAAGGAAAAAATTTCTAGCTTTCAGAGAAGAGACTAAGGCACTTGGAGCAACACTTCTATTGGCCTACCCGTGTAAATGCCTTATAAGATAAATACGTATTCTTTGAACCTGAACAACTTTGAACTTTTTTGGAAATGAAAAGAATAACCAAATAGACTCTAAGTTTGAATGATAACTGATTAAGAATTTGAATGGAATGAAATATTCAGGCTAGACATTTTTCCTTTTATATATTTTTTTATAATTAATGATGATCTCCTCATCTGTAATACTCCCCCCCTTTTTTCTTTTATTAGTGGTCTAAGAAAGAGAGCATATAAATAATCTATGATGGATATTTTCTTATACTTTAATTTTCTCTGTATTGCAGTTTGCAAGTTAATCTTGTAATGTTAAAATAAATATCAGTGAAGGGATGATCCACATAAGTGGATGAACATTTACTCCCACGAAAAAACAAACTGCCAAAGAGAAGTGGGAAGTGGACCAATGACTCCAGAGAAACGGGATATATCGATTTGTTTTTTTTTTGTGCATGTATTATCTATGTTTTATATTTGTTTCTATAGACTCCTGAGGAAGGTGCTAAGGCGCCGAAACACGGCTGTGTTGAGTCTGTGAATAAAGTACTTCATTTTATACTGGTATCCTGTTTCTCTGGAGTCATTGGTCCACTTCCCACTTCCCTTTGGCAAAATAAATATCAATAAAATAAAATTTAAAAAAACAAAAAGAAAACTCCGATAGTGGAAATGAAGACATTAGAGAGGAGGAGAACACGGGATAAATTGAAACATTCAAGTCACTAATACCAAGCAAAGGAATGCAGGAAAGCTTTTTACAGAGTAAAGATGCCGCCCTGTTACTAGTGAGAGCAGGTTTCATGATCCCACTGTACAAACACAGCCAGTGCCTCCACCCAGTCAGATAATTCCACAGTGACCCAACAAACATCTGCACAGAAAATTTCTTCCTTTCTGGATTTGTCCTTCTTAATCCTCTAATGCAAATAAATGTGGCGAGAGTAGGCTGAGCCCTTCCTTTATGTCCTGCAAACACTGTGGCAGCTGACTAAGGCAGCTGAAAAAAACAGGCCCCGGGCTCTAGAGACCTTTCAGCAGTGTTAAACAGAGAACGATACCAGTACGAATGAGAATGTTTCAGGTGCGGACAGTGTTGGTTCTGGAAGTCTCCACACTTAGAATTAATAACAGTGCAGGAAAAGGACGTGATTCTTCACCTAGTCTGTTCATTTGTTCTGAAAAGAAACCAGAAGGGGCGACGTTTTGGCTCACAAAATGTCCCCATTTCTTCCCTCCTCCACCTCCATCCCCTAATAAGAAGGGAGATGTGGTAGCCATGTTAGTCCACTTTTAAAGGTAATCAATAGAAATAGGACAAAATAAAACATGGAAAAGAAAATAAGATGATACCTTTTTTTTATTGGACATAACTTAATACATTTTTTTATTAGCTTTCAAAGGTTGCCCTTCTTCCTCAGATTGGAAATAAGCAAATGTTGAAAAATAACAGTATGTATAAGTGAAACATCAAAGCATGTCAGTGACAGTTTAACAGGATGAGGGTGGGTTAGGTGAGAGACAGGGAGAGTCCTGTGGATGAGGAACAGGGAGATATGCACGCAGATAAGAGGGTGACAAAGCAGTAGAATTTTATGGTTTATAATGGGCTAGAAAACCCAGATCTTTGTTAAGTCCTGTTTGGTGGGTGTCAAAATATTTAATCATTCTGACTTCAAAGGTCTTATGTTCCTATATTGTTTTAAAGTTCCCTCTTAGGATTCTCACCACAAAATCACTGGTACAGTGTTCTGGTTTTGTAAAGTGCTGCCCCACAGAGGTGACATCCTGGTTGGCACTGGCATTTTTCATATGATTTCTATGTAAATTAAATCTCTTCTTTAGCATCTGACTGGTTTCTCCAATGTAGCAGCCTTCGTTGCATTTTTTACACTGAATGATATATACCACGTCGGAAGATGAGCATGTGAAAGATTCCTTAATGTTGAATATTTTTCCTTTGTGAATAACCGTGGGGTCCTGTGAAATGTTTTGGCATAGTTTGTAGCTGGATATATTGCAAGGATGTGTACCATTCTTTTCTTTTTGAGTCTGTGTTGGGAGCTTACTTCTAATTAGCTTGTGTTTTAAGTTGGGTGGCTGTCGGAAGGCCAGCACTGGTGGGGATGGGAATATCTCTTTCAGTAATTCATCCTCCTGGAGTAAAGGCTGTAGATCTTTTATGATTTTTCTTAATTTTTCCAGCTCTGGATTGTATGTCTCTATAAGGGGGATTCTGTCTGTGGCTTTCTTTTCCTTGTACTGTAGCAGATTTTCCCTGGGTGTTTTGATGGAGGAGGCAATATTCTTGGAGATTATTTTGGGGTTATAGCCTTTCTGTTCAAAGGATGCAGTCACGATTTTGAGGTGTCTATCTCTGTCCCCTGGCTCCGATATGCCTGACATATAAACAGAGCAATTACAAAACAGGGGAAAAGAAATTGTATGAGCTTGTTCCTCATTAGTACATAAGTATTGCCATACTGGGACAGACTGAAGGTCCATCAAGCCCAGCATCCTGTTTCCAACAGTGGCCAATCCAGGTCACAAATACCTGGCAAGATCCCAAAAAAGTACAAAACATTTTATGCTGCTTATCCCAGAAGTAGTGGATTTTTCCCAAGTCCAATTTAATAATGGTCTGTGGACTTTTCCTTTAGGAAGCCAGCCAAACCTTTTTTAAACCCCGCTAAACTAACTACTTTTACTATATTCTCTGGCAACAAATTCCAGAGTTTAATTACACGTTGAGTGAAGAAATATTTTCTCCAATTCATTTTAAATGTACTACTTTGTAGCTTCATTGCATGCCCCCTAGTCCTAGTATTTTTGGAAAAAGAACTCTAAGATGTTTATAGCTGACGTTTTAAGATCTCTCTAGCTTCGATTTTTATAACATAGTTTTATTGAGATTGTTTAAACAAATCTGCTCTTTGCCTTGGTTTAGGAAACATCTAGCTCTGCATCACCTGGTATATTTGGCATAATTCAGTCTTTTGATGATGTGTTTGCTTCCCTCTGCTATGTTACCACCCGGTTGCAGGTTCAGCATTCGTGCCATCCTGTCAGAAGCAACATCTTCATTTCTAGGGATTTTATTGCTCTTACAAAGAGCCAAGGTGGTGTACAGCAGTTGTAGTAAAATGACCCAACTAGAAACATAAATAGTCAATGAAGTGAACTTGGAGACAAACAAAATGAACCCTAATCACAGGAATGACATAATACAATGTAAGAAATGTACTCATTAAAATATCACAGTAGAACAATTGTACTACAGAAATGTAAAAAATGCAAGGCTATTTCTGCTTCAGGAAGCAGGTGAAAGCCTGGCTCTTCTCCCAAGCCTTTGATGGAAACAAACACTCACTCACACTCACACACACACACACACACACACACACGTATGCAAATGTAGTTCAGGCATATTCATTGCAGGTATCCTGAAAACCTGACTGGCTGGGTGAGCCCTTAGGACTGGTAACAAGCTCCACACTTGAATACCAGGGATTACCTCTGAGTAAGTCGTGGGATGGATCGGGCAAGGGATTGGGGGGATCGGAAAGCGGGGATAGAAACCGTGGGGGTGGGGGTTACAAGAACCTGATAGATCTCCGTATGCAGGACCTGCCCAGCGGCTGGGACATGCCTGGATATTTAATGCTTTGTCCCGGACATGCCTAGCCACTGTATCCAGGTTCAATTTAGCCAGCAGCAATCGGCACTTAAAATCACCGACCAGTACTGACTGGAAGGTTTCAGTAAACTCCCAAAATTTGGGAGCAGAAAAGTGAGCAGCACAGGGTTAGATTTAGGGTGGAGAAAAAACTTGGGAGCTCAGCACTGATTTTCAGCTCTAGGCTCATAAATCCAGGCAAATGAATGGCAGGTTTAAATTGATGAGCATAACTTTTAGGCTCCTAAATTAAGATGAATTTGCAGCTGAAAAGTTCTGCTCATAAGCCGGAACACCTTATTGTGCCACATGACATCAGCTCACCACACCCAGCAATGGGAGTTTCAGTTCGGTGCTGCAAAATCTGCTTTTGGCTCTTTTACCATTCTTTTACCATGAGTTATCTTGTTGGGCAGACTGGATGGACCGTGCAGGTCTTTTTCTGCCGTCATCTACTATGTTTTTTCTGTGCTGGCTCTGGACCTTCTTGTCCGTTGTCTTGTAACCAATGCTGCAATTAGCAATCTCTCATCTTTAGGTTTCAATTCACCTCTCCTTAACCAGTTCCTTTGTCAGATTTTGATCTGAAGTAACACCTGCTGTATTTGAGCTTTACCAGTTTGGGGGGGGGGGCAGGGTTTTATTTTTATTGTATGTATTCAGTGGCATAAATATTGCCCAAGCAGTCCCTGCAGTGTGTTTGGGGGGGGGAGGGGGAGCTGTGACTCTTGAACAACAGGGACAGGGGTAGAGTACAGCAAACACTATAGGTAAACTACGTCAGATGAGGGCAGGCCCAGGAAGAAAGAAGGGACGTCTGAGGAGCAGGGGCGTAGCCAGACAACAGATTTTGGGTGGGCCTAGGCAAGAAGTGGGTGGGCACCAAGTGTTCTCCACACCACCACCACCAAAAAAATATCTAAGCTGGCAGGAAAACGCTTCTTTCCACCTTGGCAGTCTGCAGAAGGCATGCACTGAAAACTGAGCATGCACAGGTTCCGGTATTGTTGAGAGTAGCATTTTTGTTACCATTAGGTGGAAGTCTTCAGCTGATGGAGCTTTGGATCCCCACCAGCTACCACTAAATGTGTGTTTCTGTTGGGTGAGCCTGAGTCCTAAGTGGGTGGGCCCTGGCCCACCCAGGCCCACCTGTGGCTACGCCACTGCTGAGGAGGCCTTCAGAATCGCCGATCAGCTGTTCTTGCCCGTGCAGCAGAGAGGCGCTGCACGGGCCGGTAAGGCAAAGGGGGGGGGTTGTTGGAGGGGGGGAGCGGCAGCCACGACCAAAGGGGGGGGGCACGGGACCGGAGCATGGCAGGAGGCAGAGCTAGTGTGGGAGAATACACAGGAAGGGAGGAGGGCCGGCCCAGGGCTGGAGCTGCTAAAATTGGAGTTTTTTTGTGCGGGGGGGGGGGGGGGGGGGGGGAAGCGGGGAGCAGCGGGGGGGGGGGCAAGGCGTCCATACAGGAAGCTCATGACGAGCGCCTTTGCCCCCTCCCGAAACACACCTGTTTGTGGGGGGTTTTTTTTGTTTTGACAGCAGAGCCTTTGTGGCATGCGCAGAGCAGCCAGCATAACGCTTGGCTCCTCTGCGCATGCTTTAGGCGCTGATTAACGACGGGTTTAACGATTCTGTGATACATCCTACTTTGCAATACCGATCCGAACATTTCTGGAGTGTTTTTGTAGTGCATGCCTCGTTTTTTAAAAAATCGTTAAGCACTTTTACGTTTCTTATTTTTTAACGTTTGGTTGATGCATCTGGGCCTGTTACTGTCCCACCTCCCATCCCTGTTTTTCAGTTGAATTACCGATCCCCTGATTCCTCCGGACAGAAGAAGCCTGTAAAGAGCCTCATCTGCTGCCAGGCTCAGTTTCCTGATAAAAGACAGGTGACTTCACAGATCTTATTGCAGAATTTGGCCCGATGACTACGGGACATGTTCTGTTTAAACACTTCTACCGCTGGGCCAAATCGGCTAATTCAGTTGAAGAAAAAGGTTGGGAAATGGTACCCATCACTGTTAAAAGTAAGTTCATGTCCTGCCCGCCTAGAAAGGCTTAAGGCTTTGCATGGGGGGGGGAGGGGGCAGTCAGAAAACTTTTAAGTGAAAATGCAGTGTTTGAACTTACAGCACTGTATTTATTTATTTCTCACATAATTATATCTCACGCTCTTGCCAGCACTGAACATGACTCACTTTAAAATCTAACAAGTCATTAATGAAAAATGCAAAGCAACACAGCAGCATCAATAAAACAACAGGAGAACAAAACTCTTTCTAGACTTAGATCAGCAAACAAGAAAGAACAAATAAAAAAAATGCACAGGCGTAGCCTAATGATTAGAGCAGTGGGTGGAGAACCTGGGGAATTGGGTTTGATTCCCACTGCAGCTCCTTGTGACTCTGGCTAAGTCACTTAACCCTCCACTGCCCCTGGTACAAAATAAGTACCTATATATATGTAAACCGCTTTGAATGTAGTTGCAAAAACCTCAGAAAGGCAGTATATAAGTCCCACTTCCCTTTCCCTCCTTCCCCTTTCCCTTATGACATCACAATATCAGAAGTGAGCCAAGTATCAGGCAATCAAGCCATTGTGACATCACTGATGAGGTTGGCTCTTATTGGTGGAATGAGTGGAGGAGTAGCCTAGTGGTTAGTGCAGAAAGGTGGTATATCAACTCCCATTTCCCTTTCCCCTATGACATCACAATATCAGAAGTGAGCCAAGTATTGGGCAATCAAGCCATTGTGACATCACTGATGAGGTTGGCTCTATTGGTGGAATGAGTGGAGGAGTAGCCTAGTGGTTAGTGCAGAAAGGTGGTATATCAACTCCCATTTCCCTTTCCCCTATGACATCACAATATCAGAAGTGAGCCAAGTATTGGGCAATCAAGCCATTGTGACATCACTGATGAGGTTGGCTCTTATTGGTGGAATGAGTGGAGGAGTAGCCTAGTGGTTAGTGCAGAAAGGTGGTATATCAACTCCCATTTCCCTTTCCCCTATGACATCACAATATCAGAAGTGAGCCAAGTATTGGGCAATCAAGCCATTGTGACATCACTGATGAGGCTGGCTCTTATTGGTGGAATGAATGGAGGAGTAGCCTAGTGGTTAGTGCAGTGGACTCTGATTCTGGGGAACTGGGTTTGATTCCCACTGCAGCTCCTTGTGAGCCTGGGCAAGTCACTTAACCCTCCATTGCCCCAGGTACAAACACTTCGATTGTGAGCCCTCTAGGGACAGAGAAAGTACCTGCATTAAACCACTTTGGTCATATTACAGATAGGTGGTATTTCATATCTATGACCCTTTCTCCGTTCCCTCTCAGAGGAAACATAAGAACAGCCATACTGGGTCAGACCAATTGTCCATCTAGCCCAGGATCCTGTTTCCAACAGTGGCCAATCCAGGTCACAAGCACCTGGCTGAACCCCCAATTAGTAGCAACTTTCCATGATACCCATCCCAGGACAAGTAGTGGCTTCCCCCATGTCCATCTCAATAACAGACTAAGGACTTTTCCTCCAAGAACTTGTCCAAACCTTTTGTAATCCCAGATACACTAACCATTGTTACCACATCCTCTGGTAACGAGTTCCAGAACTTAGCTATTTATTGAGTGAAAAATATGTCCTCCTATTTGTTTTTAAAGTATTTCCATGTAAGTTTTTATTATTATTTATTTGTTGCTTCATTTGTATCCCACATTTTCCCACCTATTTGCAGGCTCAATGTGGCTTACATGATACCGTAAAGGCATTCGCCTAGTCCGGTAGAAAAACAAATACAAGGTGATAGAGACGATTATAGATACATGTGTATAGGTACAATGGGGATAGAGGAGAGGAAGGTTAAGTAGTGTCCATTATTATGGGGATCGAGGAGAGGAGATTGTGTAGTGTCCAATAAGATCTTGAGTTTTGCTGTGTTGCAGTGTGTAAATGGTTATATTGGGTCGGTGGGGAATGCCTTTTTGAACAGTTTTTTAATGTTTTCCTGAAGTTTAGGTGGTCATATGTGGTTTTCACAGCTTTTGGTAGTGCGTTCCATAGTTGTGTGCTTAAGTAGGAGAAGCTGGATGCATAGACTGCTTTGTATAAGTCCTTTGCAGTTTGGGTAGTGAAGGTTTAGGTATGTTCGGGATGATCTGGCTATGTTTCTGAGTGGAAGGTCTATAAGATCTGTCATGTAACCTGGGATTTGGCCATAGGTGATTTTGTGGATCAGGGTTCAGATTTTGAAGGTGATGCGGTCTTTGATTGGAAGCCAGTGCAGTTTTTCTTGGAGGGGTTTGGCACTGTTGAATCGTGATTTGCCAAGTATCAGTCTGGCTGCTGTGTTCTGGGCAGTCTGAAGTTTCTTTGTAAGTTGTTCTTTGCATCCCACATAGATTCCGTTGCAGTAGTCTGCGTGGCTTAGTACCATTGATTGCATTAGGTTATGGAATGAGACCCTTGGGAAGAAAGGTTTTACTCGTTTAAGTTTCCACATTGAGAGGAACATTTTCTTTATTATGGAGTTCACTTGGCTTTCGAGACTAAGATTTCGGTCGATTATGACGCAGAGTATTTTCAAGTTGTCTGATATAGGGAGAGTATGTTCTGGAGTGGTTAAGGTTGTGGGTTTGTACATATTGTGTTGAGGTGAGAGCATGAGGCAGTGTGTTTTTTCTGTGTTCAGTTTCAATTGCAAAGAGTTTGCCCATGAGTCCATGATGTTCAATCCAAGTTTGATTTTATTGGTGATTTATTAGATCGTGTCTGAAGGGAATGTATATAGTAATGTCGTCTGCGTATATGAATGGATTGAGGCCTTGGTTAGATAAGAATTTGGCCAGTGGGATCATCATTATGTTGAATAGTGTTGGTGATAGTGGTGATCCTTGAGGTACTTCACAATCTGCTTTCCAAGGTGGTGATATGTTTAGGTTTGATTTCACTTGGTATGTTCTGGTAGTTAGAAAACCCTTAATCCAGTTAAGTATGTTTCCAGTAATCCCGAAATAATCTAAGAGTTTTAATAATATATTGTGGTTGACCATGTCAAATGCGCTCGACAAATCGAATTGGAGGAGGAGTATACTGTTACCTTTGGCTATTTCTTGCTTGAATTTGGCCATGAGAGTGACTAGCACAGTTTTGGTACTGTGGAGGGGGCGAAATCCTGATTGTGATTCGCGTAGTATTGAGAACTTGTCCATGTAGTCAGTGATTTGTTTGGTCACCATGCTCTCCATCAGTTTGACTACTAGTGGAATAGATGCAACTGGACGATAATTAGCAAGTTTGGTAGTTTTTTCTTGGTGTCTTTTGGGATTGGGGTGAGTAGAATGTTGCCATGCTCCACTGGGAAAAGACCTTGTTGGAGCATGTAGTTTAAGTGGGAAGTGAGGTCCGGTAAGAAGCGGTCCAGTGCGGATTTTAGTAGGTGGCTGGGGCAGGTATCCAGTTTGCAGTGGGTGCTGGAGAATCTTTTGATCGCCTGGGTGACTGTTTCGATGGTGAGGAGTGTGAAATTTGACCAAGTTCGGTCGACTGGATGTTCTCCAGGGTTTGGGTCAAAGCTGTTGATGAAGTTATCGGTGTCAGTATTGACCTGGGGTAGAATTTTGCGTAAATTTATGATTTTTTCTTTGAAGTAATTAGCGAGTTTGTCTGCGGATGGGATGTCTATATTGGTAGCAGTGACCGCTGTGGTGTCAAGAAGTTTGTTCACAAGTTGGTAAAGTTTCTTCGTGTCTTTGTAGTCTGGCCCTATTTTGGTTTTATAGTATGTTCTTTTGGTTTGTCTTATTGCATATTTATATTTTCTTTGTGTCTGTTTCCAAGCGTTGAGTGTTTGTTCGTCTTTTAGTTTTTTCCAAGCATGTTTGAGTTTCCTGGCTTGAGTTTTTAGTCTTTTCAATTCATCGTTAAACCTGGCGCCCCACCTAGCTACGCCACTGATGAGAGGAGTTCCATCCCCTTTATCATTTTGGTTGCTCTTCTTTGAACCTTTTCTAATTCCACTATATCTTATGGTGACCAGAATTGCACACAATACACCATGGAGCGATACAGAGGCATTATAGTATTTTTAGGCTTATATATAAAGTGTTGCTTCAGGAACCATATGTCAATCAAAATTGGATACAGGACTGATTAAGAAGAGATGAGCTGAAACCTATGGATGAGAGGTTGATAGGTGCAGCCAACGAAAGAGGATTACAGATGAGATGGTTCACAGCAAGTAGAGCAAAAAATAAAAAAACAAATCAGTGGCGTAGCCACAGGTGGGCCTGGGTGGGCCAGGCCCACCCAACAGTAGCACATATTTAGCGGTAACTGGTGGGGATCCCAAGCTCGGCTAGCTGAAGACTTCCTCCTGATGGTAACGAAAACGCTACTCTCCACAATTCCGGCACCTATGCATGTGTGCTGTAGACTGCCAAGGTGGAAAGAAGCATTTTCACACCAGCTGAGATATTTTTTTGGTGGTGGTTGGGTGGGAGGTGGGGAGAGAACACTTGGTGCCCACCCACTTCTTGTCTAGGCCCACTCAAAATCTGTTTTCTGGCTACACCCCTGAAACAAATACAGATTCAGTAAAGCAGAACTACAACAGTCACACATCTCCCTACTAGCTCCAACGTCTGATGGAAAAGCAACACATCTACAGAAAGACACTATAACCTCACTGTACCTGAAGAGCACTGGGATCGAGATCCTGAGAGATCTGTGGAGAACGAAGAATTTGTGATCACCTGGGACAGTCTCTGATAGAGTTTGGTGCAAGAAAAGCAGACCCGGTGGTAAAGGAGAAAAGCACAAACACATCTTTACTAATTTATTTTATTTATTTATTTATTTGTTGCATTTGTATCCCACATTTTCCCACCTATTTGCAGGCTCAATGTGGCTTACATAGTACTGTGAGGCGATCACCTTTCTGGTATGACAAATACAGAGTGATATTATGGTATAATAGAGTCCATGTGTGACAGACACATAAGGGAATAGAAAGTCTCAAGTACCCATTTCTGTACATTGTGTGGAGAAAACAAATACAATCACAGACCAAGAGAATGCAGCAGGAGGTTCAAGACGTTTCCTGAGCAGTAATGGACACCACTGGCCTGATTAAAAAGAATTTCAGGCACATCTGATACACACCTGTACATGCTACACCTCATGAGCTGCAGAAGGAAAGTCTCTTTAGAACAATGCAGTGAGCAGCAAAACCTGAGAGACGGATCATACTCCACAGAAGCAGGCTTAGGAGTGAGGCTCATTGGGGCAGATGATCAAAATTCCAGTGCTATTCTGAATAGCATCATAAAAACAGTGCCGGAACAACGCAGAATGACGCCCTAATGCTCAAAGCTAATAAGATGCAAATTAGGCGCACTTATAGCGTTGAGCGTTAGGGAGGTCGGTGAGAGGATTGAGCTTGGCTAAGGTTACCATACATCCAGTTTTACCTGGACATATCCCCTTTTTGAGGAAACGGCCGGGCAACCGGGCAGGTTTTGCCAGCCTGCCCGTTTGTCCGGATTTGCAGGCAGATGGGCAGGTAGGCCTCAGGGTGTCCTATCCTCCTCTCCTCCTGGTGGTCTAGTGACCTCTTTGAGGCAGGAAAGAGCCCCCTCTTTCCTGCCGGCACATCTGCAGACTGTCTTGCTCCAGCCGTCATTTCAAAATGGCGGCCTCGAGAGACTTCCGCAGAAGTCTTGCATGGTCACTGCTTGAACTCTCGGCAGCCATGATTGCATATTTGTATCTTTGAATGTGTTGTTTCTAGCCTTTAAATTTATTGGAGTTCCTTTCTGTTTTTCTTGTACACCGCTGTGATCTGTGAGTTAACTAATGGTGGTATGACAAATGCAAATAAACTATAAACTATCTATAATTGTTTCTCATATATATTCATTATGGCTATCCTGAAAATTCAACTATTTGTGAGACTCTTGATTTAGGGTTTATTTCAAGAGGCTTTTTTTTTTTTCTTATTCTGTCTTATTGGGAAAAAGCAAAGTAAAGAGGCCCTTAATGTTTGCAACTTCATCTATCAAGTGCAAAACATCGTAGCCCTCACAGGTCCTTTGAGAAGCACATCCTGGCCCGGTGCAAGTGCTTTATCAGATCTTTCAGGGAAGATAAGAGAAATTGTGCTGGGCACGCCCAGCCTCCTATCAAAGTTCAATGTTTGTTAAAAGATTATTAAGGTGTTCTCATCTGGACACAGCCCACTTCAAGGTACTGGATAAACCAAAGGGCAGAGGAAATTGAGAAACCCTAGAACACCTTCCGGGAGTAATGCTTCCAGAAGAGATAATGAAAGAATTTATCTTGTTGGGCAGACTGGATGGACCGTGCAGGTCTTTTTCTGCCGTCATCTACTATGTTACTATGTTATTGGTAAATATAATGCACTGCACTGAAGCGAGGTCCTGTGTTGGACAGAGAGCAACATGCAGCTAATTCCAGAGTCCCCAGACTTCGCATGAATGTTTGCAGCAATATCCCAGTCACAGCCAACCCAAGCAACAGAAGCTTGAACCAGGAGCCCAGATATCCTGCTTCTCAACACCAAACCCCATGGCTAAGCCATCATTGAGACTCTTCCTTCTTTCCAAAAATACTAGGACTAGGGGGCACGCAATGAAGCTACAAAGTAGTAAATTTAAATTAAATTGGAAAAAATATTTCTTCACTCAACGTGTAATTAAACTCTGAAATTCGTTGCCAGAGAATGTGGTAAAAACAGTTAGCTTAGCAGGGTTTAAAAAAAGGTTTGGCTAGCTTCCTAAAAGAAAAGTCCATAAGCCATTATTAAGATGGACTTGAGAAAAATCCACTGCTTATTTCTAGGATAAGCAGCATAAAATGTATTGTACTGTTTTGGGATCTTGTCAGGTACTTGTGACCTGGATTGGCCATTGTTGGAAACAGGATGCTGGGCTTGATGGACCTTCGGTCTGTCCCATATTGGCAACACTTATGTACTTAAGGAGACTTTTAAAACATACCGGTCAATATTCAAATGCTAAGGTCAGCAGCTTTTTTAAAATGCTGGCTGCAGCAGTTAAATCTATTCCATAATTCGGTCCTGCTATGCAGGTATCGAGCAGTGCCGAGTCTGCATTGACAGTGGTGACCACTGCTGGCTCTCTGGATAGCAGTGATATTCAACCACTCTCTCTGTAGTTACGCTGTCTAAATTAATCCACATAGATATACAGATTGTGAATGAGTATTGCCAAGTATCGGTAGAATTAGGCTGAATGCCCACACATGCCAGCTCTATCCAGATCGTTTCATGCTGGTCCTCTACAGATAGCAAATTTTGAATATTGACCTGGACTTATTTCCAATAAAGTCATCCTGGAGTTTGTAGCACTAGTCAGTTCCTTCCCTAAATAATCTTTGCATAGTGCAGTGTACGATGACCACAGCCCATCAGATATTACTCACTCACCAACAGTCCTCTCGTGTAATTATTTGTGAGTTTCAGCACAATCTTATATCCCAAGACGTGCAAGTGAAATCAATCCAAGCAGTAGAGAGAGAGCAGCCACTGACCTGGATTGGCCACTGTCGGTGACAGGATGCTGGGCTAGATGGACCTTTGGTCTTTCCCAGTATGGCATTACTTATGTACTTATGTACTTATGTACTTATTTATAGAAAGTCACAACTGCACCAAGGCTACGCTGTACACAGCATCTTGACAAGATGGAGGTTATGTAGTTCTCTAATGCTAGTCCAATATAAGTGTATTATGTTTATATGGGACATGCAGGTTATGAACCATAAAATAACTTTGCAACAGCAACTGAGAATTATGAGCACAGCTAGGCCTCTGTGAACAGGCTATGAACAGGTTAAGAATCACTGAGAAGCTAAATCATAAGAAATTATACAGAATGTGAGTCTCATGTCAGCTTGCCCTTCTGTTGGAGAGACTGGCAGATATGGAGTCATAACAAAGATATGTGTGGCAAGAGAATACTATAATGTAAGAGGGAAATTTTGCTGTTGACCATGAAAAGCAGATAATGGAAAAGACACAACTTTAGTTGCTGGGAAGATGGTTTTTGCAAAGTAGGATAACCTTACTGACCTTACTTATAATAAGCAAATATGTTATGAAGAACTTTGCTTCTGGAAAGATAGAATTTGCTAGAATGGGCTGGAATATGAGAGAAATGCTGATTTTGTACTTCTAATACTAGTCTATGGGAGAAAAGAGTATAAAAGGAGAATTATGGAGAGAGACAACCAGAGAGCTAATGACAGAGGTCGTGTTTGTGTCCTGGCTGCTGTCTCATATGAGAATTAATTAATTATATTATGTAGTCTAATTGTATTCCTGATTGGTAAGTGTAATAAACAATTACTGATTATTCTCATATTACTAAAGCCTTCTGTGTCTTTCTGTCTCTCCAGCTGGTGGCGTTAGGACCATAATCCCTGGAGTGCTGGACATTCCAGCTTGAAGGTAAATAGTACCTTTATAGCTGGGAGAGGGCAGAAAGATAATCAATTACCTACAACTAATTAATATCTTCAAAGACTTTATGTCTGGTCACTCTGCAACAGGGCTGCCAAAATTGGGGGGAAGAGGGGGGCAAAATTCCCCATGCCTGGCCCTGGCAAGCATCTTCCTGCCTGTCTGCTTCCAGGTCTGTCCTCTCCTGCTGTCCGTGCCGGGAGTTGGGACCCGGATGATTGCATTAGTGCAATAATGGGTTAATGCAATCATCCGCGTCCCAACTCCCGGCACGGACAGAAGCAGGAGAGGACAGACCATGGGAGCAGGCAGGCAGGAAGAGGCTTGCTGGAGCCGGGCCCCCCCCCCCCCACCTTGGAGGCAGCAGAGACAGAAAAGTAAGGAGTGTGCAGAGTGGGCAGGCAAGAGGAAGCAGCAGCTTCAGTGGGGGAGGGTAGTGCGAGTGAGGGGGGGTGGTACGCCTGGCAGTCTGGATCTGCCCCGGGCCCGGCTGTGTCTCTCAGTGGCCCTGCTCTGCAAGGTTATGACACCTCCTGTTTTTCTGTTCCCCAAGTGTGAAAAATGTCCCCTTCTTCAAATTCTTCAATACTCTATTCTCGTTCATGGCCATTCTTTAATGGAACTCCCTACCCACCACAATCCACCTTGAGACTTACTATTCTGCTTTTAGAAAAGAAAATGAAAACTTTCCTTTTCAACAACTAATGGCTGATGTACAACTTCAATCCATATTACATATCTAAGACATTTATTTATTTATTTTAGATCATTTATACCCCGCTTTTTATCATGTAAAGCAGCCCCAGAGCGGCTTACAATGAACTAATAAAAAACAATTACAATGACAATTGAGAGGGCAGAAGGGAAGGGAAGGGTATATAAATACAATATTTATGAAAAAAAGCCTTATGTTAATCATTTGTAATGTTTGTTGAATGTTTCCATACATACAGACACAGTATGTACTGAAACGGGAATACAGAGGCTTTTTTCCTCCTCACATAAGATGAATAGCAACTGTTAAATGTTTGAGCCGCTTTGGTTGGTAAAATTGCATTTGTTTCAAACATAGTGGCATTGTCCTATTTTGATTTAAGTTGTTCTAGAATGCCTTATGTGTCACAAAATGCCTAGCCACCCGCCTGGGGCTTCCCCTGTGGCCACTTAAGAGGGTCTATCCTCAGCACAGCTCAGGTCCACCTACATCTGATGCTTGTGCTCTACAGTAGCATCCTCTTCCCATCAACTGGGTCACAACCGCCTCTGGGCGAGTCTCCCATTCTCAAATTATCCCTGGTGATTTCTAGGTTACTGGGGCCACAGTTCCCAGAAAGCACCCACAGACCCAACACACACCATGACTCTTAATCTGTCCAGACAGAGGCAATAAACTGAAAATTGTTTATTGTCACAGAACTTGAACAGTGAAAAGAAAAAGTGCAATCACCAAAACAAAAACAGGTAACTGAAATATGGATCAATTATAAAACTATCTAAACATTTGTTTACTTTCTAAAAAGAACCTGGGGAGATCAGGAAATGCTGCTCACAGATTATCAAATATAACTGATCTCAGGACCTCAGCAAAGAGATCTGTCTCTCTTGTCTCCCTGGCTAAGACTGGGGCAAAGCCAGTACACTCCAAATGAAATTGAGCTCCTGGGTCAATCAGAGCCCAGAACAACAAGTTTGAAAGTATACTGCAGCATGCCTTTCCAAAAGGCTTAAACAAAGAAAACAACCTTGGTTCTGCAGCAGTTTCAAAACATAAACATGCACCACCTGCTGGCCAAACTAGAGAAATGCACTTCAAGAATTAATTAAAGCAGTTTTACAGGCTTAAAACACACTGTTCTGTCACAAACAGTATGTAACTGCCCAGGATAATTTACTGTGAACCGCAGTGAACACTTCTAGGGGATATGGTGGTATACAAACAATACATTTATATTAATATTAATACTGAACTTATCCCCAGGGGAAGTAAAGAAGATAAAAGTGGTAACAGGATTTCAGAAAACTGGGGATAAATACAGAAAGTCCCTGTTTGCAAGAAAGTGAGATGAAAGCAAGTTTATGACAATGCACCAGGAATGAAAGTGGGCACAGTGACCAGAGGGGCTTTGCTGACCCAGTCTGTCTTCAGATTCAATATTTCTGGGTTACACCCTGAACCGCAAAAGGCTCTGGGTGACAGTCCAGTGAGATCATTGTTTTAACCTGAAAATATAGATCAGTTTCAGGAAAACTTCAGCATAATTTCTTAATAAAAAATACTGCTATTATTATATAAAATGAGGGGAGTTGAGGAAGCTTTGTGATTGTCTCCACTTCCTCCCTGTGCATGTCTGTCTTTCTTTCTTTTCACAGGAGAAATGGGAAGGGATACAAGAACATAAGAATTAACCTACTGGGTCCCAGTCAGACCATACGTCCATCTAGCCCAGTACCCTGTTTTCAACAGTGGTCAGTCCAGGTCACATGAACCTGGCAGAGTCCCAAAAAGTAGCAAAATTCCATGTTACTGATCACAGGGATAAGCAGTAGCTTTTCCCAGGTCTACTCTATTAATGGCTTATAGACTTTTACTCCTGGAACTTGTTCAAACCATTTTACAACCAGCTACACCAACTGCTTTTATCACTTGCTTCCTGTTGCCCTGGGGTGGGACATAGCAGAGAAAAAGTCCCTGGGCTGGCCAGAGGTAATCTGGCATTATGCTGGCAAAAAAAACCATACAAGTTTAAAGGGTGAGGGAAAAATGCTGGACTCGTGCAGAGGAAAGGGGGGGAGAGAGAAAGAGATGCTAGGTTCTCATGGGTGGAATAGAGGAAGGGAGAGATATGCTTAGTACCCACCCCAGTTAACTCTGGGCCCACCCAAAATGTCAGGTCTGGCTACGCTACTGTGAGAAACAAACATTCTCTATTTCTCTCTCTCTCTTTGAAACACACACACACACACACATTCATTTTCTTTGGGAGAAACACACCCACACTCTGATTCTCCATGAGAAACACAGTCCCTCTCTCTCTCTCTGAAAGGTACACACTTTCTCTGTTCTCTATTTGCTAATGCTTAGTGTGTGATAACACCTTTTTAGTATGCCAAGAATTAGCAAACATCTCTGAGAAACACACACACACTCTTGACTTTCCATCAATAAAGCACAAGATATTAACCCAGGGATCTCTTGCTTTCATCTGGGCAACTTTATGTCAAGAGTTGGAATTACAAAATATCAGTATGCATTCTAAAACGAACACCTTGTACATCCCAATGCTCTGCATTGATGAGATCTGATATATCTCTTACAACTTTTTTTTTCTCTTTCACTGCTTTCTTTTTAGTAGGTATAAAGAAAAACTTTGAATATGAAAATTAAGCCAATTTTTGAAATCTCACAAAAATTATTACTTGACCAAGAAAAACAAATAAATTGGGAAATAGTCTACCTAAGACAGAACCCAAGCGGTAAAGAAAACCCAGAAGAAGATGGTTTTTGTGAAAGTATTCAAGGAATGTAAGGAACAGAACAAGCTTAAAACCCAACAAGAGAAGCAAGTACTGGAACTTTACCTTCAAGAAAAAAACGTAATTGTGATGACTCATAAACAACATACTTATTATCTAAGGATATAATATATTTGCATGGATATCTCAGACATTCAAATATTTGAAAGGTATTAATCTGCAAACGAATCTTTTCCGGAGATGGGAAGGCGGTAGAACGAGAGGACATGAAATGAGATTGAAGGGGGGCAGACTCAGGAAAGATGTCAGGAAGTATTTTTTCACGGAGAGGGTGGTGGATGCTTGGAATGCCCTCCCGCGGGAGGTGGTGGAGATGAAAACGGTAACGGAATTCAAACATGCATGGGATGTGCATAAAGGAATCCTGTGCAGAAGGAATGGATCCTCAGAAGCTTAGCTACAATTGGGTGGCAGAGCAGGTGGGGGGAAGAGGGGTTGGTGGTTGGGAGGCGAGGATAGGGGAGGGCAGACTTATACGGTCTGTGCCAGAGCCGGTGATGGAAGGCGGGACAGGTGGTTGGGAGGCAGGAAAAACTGCTGGGCAGACTTATACGGTCTGTGCCCTGAGAAAGACAGGTACAAATCAAGGTAAGGTATACACATGAGTTTATCTTGGGCAGACTGGACGGACCGTGCAGGTCTTTTTCTGCCGTCATCTACTATGTTACTATGTAATTGAAATTTGACACCCAAAGGAAACACTTGTGCGTGATCAGCTGGGAAATTCTTCCTTCTAACTTGTGTCCATTTAGAGACAAAATCAAAACTTTTCCTCCAAGAAAAGTGTAATCAGTAGCTCTGAGAAGTAAAAATAAACAGTGCTTCCTTATCCTGAAGGAAAAAGAAGGGAAACTATTCAAGGTAGCTCTGGCCACCACCTCATCTGCAGAACTCTTGAAAATATCAGTAAGATTTACACTATCTGTGGAAACGTCAGCTGTTGATCTTCCCTGTGGGGAACTGGTCTGGTTCCCTCTGGGCTGATGTAGACAAAACAGTATTATTTTCTATAGTGGAGGAAGACAGTATCTTCTATACTGTATCAGAATATTTAAAGTTTTCCCTCAAAAACCTACAAAAGAGGTCTTTGGCTGTAGCTTTTAGCAACTGAGGAAAGTTCAAAAGTCTTAGATTCAAATGCCTAATGTGATTCTCAAAATTCGGGCTTACCACTGACTTCATTCACTTCAAATTCATGCTATCCTCCTTCCAATCCTCCCTAGTCCTCGCTAAACAGGACTATTACAGCCAACTAACTAACTCCCTCAGCTCTAACCCACGTCGTCTCTTCGCCACCCTCTATTCCCTCCTCAAAGTGCCCTCCGCTCCCACCCCCCCCCTCACTCTCTCCTCAATCTCTGGCCGACTACTTCCGTGACAAGGTCCAGAAGATCAACCTCGAATTCACCACCAAACCTTCTCCTCCTCTTCAGCCTATAACCCACTCTCTCAACCAACCTACCCAGGCCTCCTTCTCCTCTTTTCCTGCTATCACCAAAGAGGAAACCGCCCATCTCCTCTCCATCTCGAAATCCACCACCTGTTCCTCAGACCCCATCCCCACCAACTTACTTATCGCCATCACTCCTACTATCACCCCCACCATCTGTCATATCCTCAACCTCTCTCTCTCCACTGCAACTCTCCCGGACACCTTCAAGCATGCTACGGTCACACCACTCCTCAAAAAACCATCACTTGACCCTACCTGTCCCTCCAACTACCGCCCCATTTCCCTCCTACCCTTCCTCTCCAAGATACTTGAATGTGCCATTTACAGCCGCTGCATTGATTTTCTCTCCACTCATGCCATCCTCGATCCGCTCCAATCCGGCTTTCGCCCCCTACACTCGACAGAAACGGCACTATCTAAGGTCTGCAATGACCTGTTCCTCGCCAAATCCAAAGGTCACTACTCCATCCTCATCCTCCTCGACCTATCCGCCGTTTTCGACACTGTCAATCACAACCTACTTCTTGACACACTGTCCTCCTTTGGGTTCCAGGGCTCTGTCCTCTCCTGGTTCTCCTCCTATCTCTCCCACCGTACCTTCAGAGTACACTCTCATGGTTCGTCCTCCTCCCCTATCCCGCTCTCTGTTGGAGTTCCTCAAGGCTCTGTCCTTGGGCCCCTTCTTTTCTCAATCTACACCTCTTCCTTAGGCTCCCTGATCTCTTCTCATGGTTTCCACTATCATCTTTATGCTGACGACACCCAGCTTTATCTCTCCACACCAGAAATCACTGCGGAAACCCAGGCCAAGGTATCGGCCTGCTTATCCGACATTGCTGCCTGGATGTCCAACCGCCACCTGAAACTGAACATGGCCAAGACTGAACTTATTGTTTTCCCACCCAAACCCACTTCTCCTCTCCCTTCACTCTCTATCTGGCTCTGCCCTGATGACTCTGCTTCAGTCGCAGCCCTGTGCCATGGCGGTTATCTATTTTCACATACTCCTCGCCCTGCTGGCCGTGGGGGCGGTGTTGGACTACTTCTCTCTCCCTCCTCCAGATTTCAACCCCTTCTTCCACCTCAATCTCACTGTTTTTCCTCCTTTGAAGTCCACTCTATCCGCCTTTTCTCTCCTCTGCCTCTTCGAATAGCGGTCATTTATCGTCCCCCTGATAAGTCCCTTTCATCCTTTCTCAGTGACTTTGACGCCTGGCTTGCCTTCTTCCATGATCCTTCCTCCCCCTCTCTCATCCTTGGTGACTTTAATATTCCTGCTAATGATCCTTCCAACTCTTATATTTCCAAGTTACTCGCTTTAACATCGTCCTTTAATCTCCAACTATGCTCCACCTCCCCCACTCATCAAAATGGTCACTGTCTTGATCTCATCTTCTCCTCCAACTGTTCACCTTCTAGTTTCCTTGCCTCTGATCATCCCTCCTCTGATCACCATCTTATAACTTTCACACTTAAATCTCCTCCCTCCCAGTCCCTTCCTATCCTATCTAATTTATCTAGGAATCTTCACGATATTGACCCTTCATCTCTATCCTCCCATGTTTCAAACCTCCTCTCTACTGTGGCACCATCCACGTCTGTCAACGAGGCTGTTTCTTCTTACAACAATACTCTATCCTCTGCCTTAGACACTCTTGCACCTTTGATGACCCGCCCTGTAAGGCGTACAAAACCCCAACCTTGGCTGACTTCTAATATCCGCTACCTACGTTCCTGTACCCGCTCCGCCGAACGCCTCTGGCGGAAATCTCGGGCCCTTGCTGATTTCTTACACTTTAAGTTCATGCTGACCTCCTTCCAATCTGCTCTTTTACGTGCCAAAAAGGATTATTATATCCAACTGACCAACTCTCTTGGCTCTAATCCTCGACTTCTCTTCACCACATTGAACTCTCTCCTCAAGGTGCCTCCTCCCCCAACTCCCCCTTCATTATCTCCTCAGACCCTTGCTGAATTCTTTCAAAACAAGGTTCAAAAGATAAACCTTGCTTTCTCTACCTCACCAGCTCTCCCTCCACTAGTCCGTTCCCCTCTCTCTCCTTCCCCTCATTCCCTTTCCTCCTTTCCTGAAGTTACTATTGAGGAAACTACACTTCTCCTTTCTTCCTCAAAATGTACCACCTGTTCCTCTGATCCCATTCCCACCCACCTTCTTAATGCCATCTCTCCTACTCTTATTCCTTTTATCTGTCACATTCTCAACCTCTCACTTTCCACTGTGACTGTCCCTGCTGCCTTTAAACATGCTGTGGTCACACCTCTCCTTAAGAAGCCTTCACTTGACCCTACTTGTCCCTCTAATTACCGACCCATCTCCCTCCTTCCTTTTCTCTCCAAATTACTTGAGCGTGCTGTTCACCGCCGCTGCCTTGATTTTCTCTCTTCACATGCTATTCTTGACCCATTACAATCTGGTTTTCGCCCTCTCCACTCAACCGAAACTGCGCTTACTAAAGTCTCCAATGACCTATTACTGGCTAAATCCAGAGGTCAATATTCCATCCTCATTCTTCTTGATCTTTCCGCTGCTTTTGACACTGTCGATCACAGCATACTTCTCGATACCCTGTCCTCACTTGGATTCCAGGGCTCTGTCCTTTCCTGGTTCTCTTCCTACCTCTCCCTCCGCACCTTTAGTGTTCACTCTGGTGGATCCTCTTCTACTTCTATCCCTCTGCCTGTCGGCGTACCTCAGGGTTCTGTTCTTGGTCCCCTCCTCTTTTCTATCTACACTTCTTCCCTTGGTTCATTAATCTCACCCCATGGCTTTTCCTACCATCTCTATGCTGATGACTCCCAAATCTACCTTTCTACCCCTGATATCTCACCTTGCATCCAAACCAAAGTTTCAGCCTGCTTGTCTGACATTGCTGCCTGGATGTCTCAACGCCAACTGAAATTAAATATGACCAAAACCGAGCTTCTCATTTTCCCCCCCAAACCCACCTCCCCGCTCCCCGTTTTCTATTTCTGTTGATGGCTCTCTCATTCTCCCTGTCTCCTCAGCTCAAAACCTTGGGGTCATCTTTGACTCTTCTCTCTCCTTCTCTGCTCATATCCAGCAGACCGCCAAGACCTGTCGTTTCTTTCTTTACAACATCCGTAAAATCCGCCCCTTTCTTTCCGAGCACGCTACCAAAACCCTCATCCACACCCTTGTCACCTCTCGTTTAGACTACTGCAATCTGCTTCTTGCTGGCCTCCCACTTAGTCACCTCTCCCCTCTTCAGTCGGTTCAAAACTCTGCTGCCCCTCTCATCTTCCGCCAGGGTCGCTTTACTCATACTACCCCTCTCCTCAAGACCCTTCACTGGCTCCCTATCCGTTTTCGCATCCTGTTCAAACTTCTTCTACTAACCTATAAATGTATTCACTCTGCTGCTCCCCAGTATCTCTCCACACTCGTCCTTCCCTACACCCCTTCCCGTGCACTCCGCTCCATGGATAAATCCTTCTTATCTGTTCCCTTCTCCACTACTGCCAACTCCAGACTTCGCGCCTTCTGTCTCGCTGCACCCTACGCCTGGAATAAACTTCCCGAGCCCCTACATCTTGCCCCATCCTTGGCCACCTTTAAATCTAGACTGAAAGCCCACCTCTTTAACATTGCTTTTGACTCGTAACCACTTGTAACCACTCGCCTCCACCTACCCTCCTCTCTTCCTTCCCGTTCACAATTATTTGATTTGCTTATTTTATTTATTTTTTGTCTATTAGATTGTAAGCTCTTTGAGCAGGGACTGTCTTTCTTCTATGTTTGTGCAGCGCTGCGTATGCCTTGTAGCGCTATAGAAATGCTAAATAGTAGTAGTAGTAGTGGTGGTGGTGTAGCCACAGGTGGGCTTGGGTGGGCCACTTAGGGCTCAGGCCCACCCAACAGTAGCTCATGTTTAGCAGTAGCTGATGGGGATTCCAAGCTCTACCAGCTGAAGACTTCCCCCTGATGGTAATGAAAATGGTGTGCTCCAAGATACTGGCACCTGCGAATGCTCTGTTTTCAGCGCATGCCTGCTGCAGACTGCCAAGGTAGAGAGAAGCATTTTCCCACCAGCTTAGATATTTGTTTGGGGGGGAGGGGGAGAACACTTGGTGCCCACCCACTTCTTGCCTAGGCCCACCCAAAAATCTGCTGTCTGGCTACGCCCCTGGAACAGGCATACATATACATACCGGAAAAGTAAACAGCAACAACTACAGCACAACACAGTTTATTCTAAATTGTTTAACCACCCTTAGGTTTTGCCTTTGGGTTTAACAAGCAATACCATGTGCATGTAAGGTCTGGATAAACGAATTAAAACAATGAAAGTTTAAAGTAAATGCCCATAATATGTAATACTTGGTAGCAATAATGAAACAGTGATAGAATATTCACATAGCAGGCAGACAACAGGTTTGTTTTCCACTGGGCCTAATTAAATTTATATGAACTTGATGGCTAATAGTGTGCTGTTGGCTACTGTATTTTGGGTTTGCCTTCATACTAAAATCACACTCATCTATATACAAACACATGGCCAGCATACAAAGATTTTTAAAAATGCCTTTTACAACCAGACTTGAAGAAGAAATAAAATATATACAACAGAATTGGCCGATGTTGGCACATTTAGACTGACTCTGCATGAAGGAAGCTCTTTCCTCATTATTCAATATCTGTCTTTGAAATAGTAGTAATAAAAAATGTAAGTGCATTTTTATAATATACCATTGCATTCTTTAAAACAAAAGGAGCAAGTTCCCACATGCCATCTTTTTCTTTGGATGTACCCACAGTAACCTGCTTAATGTTTAAAAAATACCACTGTACGTATAAATTATAAATAGAAACTCTGATTGTTAAGCACCTGATTCTGATGTTGGTGGAAGTCCCTATAACCAACCCCTCCAAATATGATACAAAGAGTTAAAATTCAGAACTAATTACTACTGTAACCGGTGAAACCAATACTTCCTCTGTGTACATGCGAATGCTGCACAAAAGCCAGCATATTTGAAGATATAAGTGAGATTAAATAAAAACGCTACCAACAATAACGAACGACGAGAGTTTGTGTTGGGTGTACGGGAATGACGGCTGCGCGGGGAAGGAAGGGCCGAGTCGGCTTCAACTTTCTGACATCATGCCTCCCCTCCTGTTCTTCAATCGAACGCTTGTCCTAACGGCTTCCTCTGACGCTACTTCCTGTTTCTGGCGAGGCGGGAAGTCTGAGTGTGGGAGAGAAAAATTGTGGGATTGTTAGTGTCCAACACCTCAGGTATGATGACTTTGACGGAGGGGGAGACAAGCGGACACATGACAGAGGATTTAATCTATTCATCCACACTCAGGACCGAGATACTGAAGGGACAGAGGGGGTTTCATTACGTCACTCCCAAACCTGGCCCTGGAGGCCCCCTCCCCCAGCCAGTCATGAATATTCATGAGAGAGATTTGCATACAGTGGAGGCAGTGCCTGTGTAGCTCTCTCATGAATATTCATTGGTACAAAATTTATTTTTACCCAAGTAAAGTTTCAAACATAACCCTTATAAAAAGCTTTTGTGAAGGTGCTCAGAAAAAAACATTATGACCTTAAAGATAACGGTGACCATTACGTGTGGTGTTCACGCTTTCCAAAAATACTAGGACTAGGGGGCATGCGATGAAGCTACAAGTTTGCCTATTTGCGGATGATACTAAGATCTGTAACAGAGTGGACACCCGGGAGGGAGTGGAAAACATGAAAAAGGACCTACGGAAGCTAGAAGAATGGTCTAAGGTTTGGCAATTAAAATTCAATGCGAAGAAATGCAAAGTGATGCACTTAGGGAATAGAAAGCCACGGGAGACGTATGTGTTAGGCGGGGAGAGTCTGATAGGTACGGGCGGAGAGAGGGATCTTGGGGTGATAGTATCTGAGGATCTGAAGGCGACGAAACAGTGTGACAAGGCGGTGGCCGTAGCTAGAAGGTTGTTAGGCTGTATAGAGAGAGGTGTGACCAGCAGAAGAAAGGGGGTGTTGATGCCCCTGTATAAGTCGTTGGTGAGGTGGCCCCACCTGGAGTATTGTGTTCAGTTTTGGAGGCCATATCTTGCTAAGGATGTAAAAAGAATTGAAGCAGTGCAAAGAAAAGCTACGAGAATGGTATGGGATTTGCGTTCCAAGACATATGAGGAGAGACTTGCGGACCTGAACATGTATACTCTGGAGGAAAGGAGAAACAGGGGTGATATGATACAGACGTTCAAACATTTGAAAGGTATTAATCCGCAAACGAACCTTTTCCAGAGATGCGAAGGCGGTAGAACGAGAGGACATGAAATGAGATTGAAGGGGGGCAGACTCAAGAAAAATGTCAGGAAGTATTTTTTCACAGAGAGAGTGGTGGATGCTTGGAATGCCCTCCCGTGGGAGGTGGTGGAGAGGAAAACAGTAACAGAATTCAAACATGCGTGGGATAAACATAAAGGAATCCTGTTCAGAAGGAATGTATCCTTGGGAGCTTAGCCGAGTTTAGGTGGCAGAGCCTGTGGTGGGAGGCAGGGCTAGTGGTTGGGAGGCGGGGATAATGCTGAGCAGACTTATACGGTCTGTGCCAGAGCTGGTGGTTGGGAGGCAGGGCTAGTGGTTGGGAGGCGGGGATAATGCTGAGCAGACTTATACGGTCTGTGCCAGAGCTGGTGGTTGGGAGGCGGGGATAGTGCTGGGCAGACTTATATGGTCTGTGCCCTGAAGAGCACAGGTACAAATCAAAATAGGGTATACACAAAAAGTAGCACATATGAGTTATCTTGTTGGGCAGACTGGATGGACCGTGCAGCTCTTTTTCTGCCGTCATCTACTATGTTACTTTGTAGTAAATTTAAAACGAATCGGAGAAAATTGTTCTTCACTCAACGTGTAATTAAACTCTGGAATTCGTTGCCAGAGAATGTGGTAAAGGCGGTTAGCTTAGCGGAGTTAAAAAAAAAAAGGTTTGGACGGCTTCCTAAAGGAAAAGTCTATAGACCGTTATTAAAATGACTTGGGAAAATCCACTATTTCTGGGATAAGCAGTATAAAATGCTTTGTACATTTTGGGGATCTTGACAGGTATTTGTGACCTGGATTGGCCACTGTTGGAAACAGGATGCTGGGCTCGATGGACCTTTGGTCTTCCTAGTATGGCATGTACTTATAAGGTCACAATGTTTTTCTGAGCATCTTCACAAAAGTGTTATTTTTGAAACTTTACCTGAGTAAAATTAATGTTGTATCTATGAAGTTGTTATCCAGGGTTATGATTAAATAATGTTGTGGTTTTAAAAAACTGTATGAATATTCATTGTGGATATCCTGAAAACCTGACTGGCAGGGGTGCCTCCAGGACCAGTGCTAATTTGATTATCAGCTAGAAAGTCTGTCCTGGATACAGATGTCTTCTAATTCTCAACTATCCAAATCCAACAAAGGTATTGTATGAGAAATGTTGATCTAATTCATTTGCATATCAGGCAACAAGCTGTTGGAAATTACAGTTCAAACTAATAATGTTGTATTTCACAAATTGTTGAAGACTTTCTTATTTAGAAAATAATCCAAGTTTAAATTAAGCATGTGTTTTATTATTGAAGTATCTTACTGGTCTGTAATGTTCCTGGGATTTGGCCAGGTTTTTTTTTTATCATGTAAGCCACACTGAACTTTTGATGATATGTGTGGGATAGAAATGTCATATAATGGAGGGTTTGTTGGTTGTTGACTTTATTATTGTTTGTTATATTTATCTTGCCTTTACAGTACTTGCATCTTTTTTTTTCTATAAAGCTTTGAAAACATAAAGAAAAAGAAATGTCACGTAATAATAATAATAGTAATAATAATACAGAGATACTGACAGAACAGAGAATTTAATTTGTTAATGTTCATACCGTGACTCAGTATAGAGATACAGTACAGTCTTGATTATCTGACATAAATGGGATCGACCCGTTGTCAGATAAGTGAAAAGTCAGATAATTTAGAAAACAATGATAACCCCTTTTAATGCATGGAAAACATACTTTATGCATAAAGAACAGGCATATAGTATCTTTAATTTAAAAAATATAGTTTATTAACACTAATCAGCAATGGGGAAAAATTGTACAGCATAAATACAGAGCATTATACAGTACTTCACAATATAGTAATTGTACAGCAGGTAGTGTGAATAGAAATACAGAACCAAGCAGGGGAACCATCTGCTGAATGTTCAACCTCACTTGCGTTGTCTTCTACAGCAAGCTGTATATGAACAGAGATACAGAACCGAGCAGAGCCCCATTTCACAAGATCACTGCTTTTTCTTCTCTAGTCAATAACAGTATGAAGCAGTCATCAAGACAGCAGAACTGAATGGAAACTTTCCACATTCCAAGTTCACTGCTAAAACAGTTCTAAGAATGAGAGTAAGAATAAAGAAAGTGCTGTAAATGAACAAACAGGAATAGGTGTACACACAGTTATTTGCCCTTAGTAGGCAATGCAGATTTTCCAGTGGGTCTGTGGTCCAGTACTTTATCAGAGAAAGGGTTGGTCTTGGTGATGTAGCGGAGGAGGATGAAGATAAAATGTTATCCTATGCCACTTTTAACAATGGTTTCAGCTGACCCCTCAAGACTGGTATCCATACTACCAATTACATCACTATATAACGTCTTTGTTGCAGTGTTTTGCTATTGATTTTCAGGAATCTGAGTTTGAAGAACATTGGCCTTTGCCAGCTGTCCATAAGGGCCTCCTTGGTCGCTACTGTGATGTTTTAAAATGGTCGATGGGATGTTCACCACTGCAAAACGTTGTGGATCTGTGACTTTGGTAGTTATACAGTCTGCGGGAGAGTGGTCATCTGTTTGACAGTGTGCAGCTACAACAGTTGTGTGTATACATTTTTGATGCATATTTATATTCATCGTTCCAGAGCACGAAAGCTAAGCTTCCCTTCAGATGGGACGTGCCTTAAATGTGGCCATCAGGATGCATCTTACAAGCATTGCGTCTGGGACTGTACCCCGATTTGTAAATTTTGGGAGGAGGTTTGGTCTGTTTTGGGTTCCATATATCATCAAAGTTGGACTGTAACCTCACAGACTTGTGTTTTGAATGCTAAGAGTGCCTTAGCTGAAGGTACCCGAGTGACCAGTCTTTCCTTGTGAAAGGCGTCTTTAATGCCCAAGTGAAGCATTCTGCTCCATTGGATCAATAGTGTTCCTCTGTCTTTTACATTGTGGAGAAACGAAATGTTTATTGTATTGACTATGGAGCAGCTTTCTGTGGACACTCGTGGTCGGAAAGCAAAGAAGTCTTTCCTTAAACTTTGGACACCATATTTGGGGACTTTGTCGGTCCGAGTTCGTTTTTTCATTCTGAACACAGTGCAACAATAGATTTTTCTTTTGCGGGAGGGGTGAGGGAGGGAGGAGAGGGATTTGTGGGGTTCAGGGATAGGTTGAGGAATTGGGCTAGCTTCTGTTAGTGGTTATGGTATTCTCTTCAAAAGCTGTTTATTGTCATTTGATCTGCTTAGATCTGATGGTTTGCTAATTGTTTGTATTACGCTTATTTTCTGTTGTTTTGCTTGCATAATGACAATTAAGAAATTTAAATATACAGTATTGCATAAAACTCATTGTGCACAAGAATCTTACCATGGTTCCATTTCTGCAAAAGTACGGTCTCTGATCAAAAATGGCTCGCTGACAGGAAAAGCAAGGTCCTAGGTCCAAAAATTGCTGCCATGCTGTGAAAGCAAGGTCTCAGCTGGAAACTTTTTTGATGGTTCCCTTGCTGCAAAAATGGGGTCCTAGGTCCAATGACTTCACATGCAGCACAGTACTAGGAAAACTGGAAGAGAAGCCGCATGCTTCTTAATGGTAATGATAGGTGCATGAAGGAGTATCAGCTGAAAGCATAGTTCCCTTGCAGATTGCAGTGTGTGAAACCGGAAAACAGGAAGAGAAGCTGCGTGCTTCTTAATGGCAACACGTTGACATCACCGGGGTGGGGGGGTCTGTCGGATATGCTGAATGGTCAGATTAGCGCAGGTCAGATCATCAAGACTGTGCTGTACTGACAGGACCGAGGATTTAATTAGTGTTCATATCCAGACTCAGTACAGACATACTTGACAGGACAGAGGGTTTAATTCATTAATGTTAATAGCCTGACTTAGTGCAGAAGTACTGAATGATCATACAATGTAGTTAAATAATGTTCATATCCTGCAGTGTAGCAGGACATTTACATGATTAACAAGATCCCTGTAAATCTTATCCCTAGCACTGAGGTACTGCAGGGACAGAAGAATGTAGTTGAATAAAGTTTATACCCTGTGGTGTGGTTGGGAATTTACTGTTTACACCTGCCCCTCTAAATCTTACCTTGAGCACAGAGGGGACAGAAGATGTAGTTAAATGGTATACCTTGCAGTGTAGCTGGGAATTTGCATGGTTGCAATGTCCTTGTAAATCTTACCTTGAGCACAAAGGTACTGAAGAGACAGAAGAGGTATAAACCATATAAATTTCCAGCTTCACTGCAGGGTATAAATATTGTTTAACAATGTCCCTGTAAATCTTATCTTGAGCATACAGGTACTGAAGGAGATAGAGGAGTTCTATAAGGTAAAATCATTATTTTATAGCTGAGCGGATGGAATCAAAGAAGTAAAGTCCCGTGTGGAGGAGTGGCCTAATGGTTAGAGTGGTGGACTTTGGTCCTGGGGAACTGGGTTCGATTCCCACTACAGGCAGCTCCTTGTGACTCTGGGCAAATCACTTAACCCTCCATTGCCCCTGGTACAAATAAGTACCTAAGCCGCATTGAGCCTGCCATGAGTGGGAAAGCACGGGGTACAAATAAAAAATATATATATATATAAGAGCATCGTGCAGTGTGAGGTCATCAGTATTTCTCTGTCTCCCACCAGATGGTGACAGGCAGTCCGTGTAGCTTCTGTGCTGGTTTCTGTGGCATCTCCTGTGTGTCATTTAGAGCACAGGGGTCACTTCTTCGGGATTTGCATTCCACAACTAGAAAAAGATGATTAATATGGAGCTCTGGTGGTATTCTTTGGACAACACAGGTCCCATTATGTTCGATGTATTCCACAGTAAGAATATCATATCAACAGTCAAACATGGTGGTGTCAGCGTGATGGTGTATGGATGCATTGCTGCCTTAAGACATGGAAAACTTGCCATTATTGAAGGAACCATGAATTCAGTACTGTATCAGAAAATTCTTAAGGAGCTAGTCATCTGTCCGTGAGCTGAAGCTGAAATTTAATTGGATTATGCAGCGAGACAAAAATCCTAAATACAAAAGCATGTCTAGACATGAACAGCTGAGGAGAAACAAAGTTTTTGGATTAGCCTAGTTAAAGACCTAATTTGAATCCAGTAGATATGCTGTGTGGCAGAACCTGAAACAAGCAGTTCAGAAAAGAGGGGCAGCTCATACATAGATATATATAACAATTAGGTCCATTTATTGAAGGAATGTATTTATTGGGATTTGTTAACCGCCTTTATGAAGAGATTCTCCCAAGGCAGTATACAGCAAATACAGTATAACATAAAACTTTAACAGCATAACAGTAGTAAAATAACCAAGAATAAACATACAGTAAATGAGGTAAACTTGAAAACAGTAAATTGAAACCTAATAAGAAAGCTACCATGAAACGGTATCAAAAATAAACACATTTAACAGCAGTGGAATTCAAATTCCAGAGATATAATACAATGTTAGCATAATACTAATGATACATCTAATAACATGCATTAGAACATTCAACTAACATAGATATGATGCTAAAGATTTTCTACAATACAGCTTACTATATAGCTGAGGGACCAAGAGCAGATATATGATGGGAACAAGATGCCTGGTACAGACTCAGTTGGGATAATTTGATGGTTAGCTAAACTCAAGGCAAGTTCTTTGTACAGTTAAACAAGATGTGAGGAACTGGGCTAAGTTACAGTGTGTGTAGCAAGGTAATCCAGGTGGAATGAGTGTATAGTCAGTCATCCTATGTATTAAAAGTTTGAGAGAAGTGCCAGACTTTCACCTGCTTCCTGAAGTAGAGATAGTCTCAAGTTATATCTAGCCCCTCTGGGAGTAAATTGCAGAGCGTGGGGGCTACTCCTGACAAGGCCCGTTTTGTCTGAGGTCCTTGAAAATCAAACATAGTTTTAAATTTAGCCCTGTAAGGTACTGGTAGCCAGTACAGTTTTTGCAGGAAGGGCGTGATGTCACGCCACTTGCAGCCTTCTGTCATTCGTTCTGCAGCATTCTGAATTAGTTGGAGCTGATACAAACTGTTTTTCATTTGGCCAGTGTACAGGGCATTATAGTAGTCTAGTCTAGTCTAGTCGTGATGTTATCATGGCATGGACCACTGTGGTCAGACTCGTCTTTTCAATATATGGAGAGAGATTTCATAGCTTCCGTTGGTGATAGGGACAATTTCTGAAGGTTGTTTGAATTTGCGGGATCAGAGTGAGTGATGAGTCTAGCATTATCCCAAGATTTCTGACCTGTGATTTTAGGGGGAGTTCATACTTCCCAAAAGGTATTTTGAAGTTGGGTATTTGTCCACTTGTGTTTGTACAGAAAGAATCTCTGTTTTATTTGGGTTCAGGCAAAGTTCGTTGTTTGTCCATTTCTAGGCAGTCAGTCAGTTTATCGGAGCAGATCTGGTTCAATGGGTATGAGTAAAATAGTAACATAGTAAATGACGGCAGATAAAGACCTGAACGGTCCATCCAGTCTGCCCAACAAGATAAACTCATTTTACATGGTTTGTGATACTTTATATGTATATCCGAGTAGTTGTAGGAAAGAGATCCGTCAAAAGACGGAGAACTCAAAACACCCTACGGACAACAACAACACAATGAAATAAAAGTGGGAGGATGACCAAGGATTCCAAAGGCTGAGAAGATGTATAATAAAGAATTTTATTAAGGTATAAGGACTCTTTCATTATTATACATCTTCTCAGCCTTTGGAATCCTTGGTCATCCTCCCACTTTTATTTCATTCTGTTATCTGAGTAGTTGCACATCATCAGCATAGATGTAGAATTTTGTGTCCATTGACCGAAGCAGCTCAGCCAGAGGCTTGAGGTAGATATTAAATAAAATGGGAGACAGTATGGATCCCTGTGGCACCCCACAGTCCAGTGCCCAAGGTAATGATGGGCTGTTGCTGAACAGAATGATTGTTGTCTATCTGACAGGATTTGAACCAGGTAAATACTGTGCCACTGATACCTATATCTCCCAGTCTTGTAAGCATGATATGATATGATCCATGGTGTCAAAGGCTACCAAGAAATCAAGCAGCACTAGTATCGAAGCAGATCCCCTATAGTTTCTGTGCAGATCATCAAGAAGGGACACAAGAACTGTCTCTGTTCCATACCCAAGTCTGAAGCCAGATTGGCATGAGTTTAGCCAATTACTTTCAATTAACTAGTCGTTGAGTTGACTGCAGACTGTCCTTTCTATAAGTTTTGCTAGGAAAGGAATGTTAGAGACTGTTTTGTAGTTTTCAAGCTTGTCCTGGTCCAGTGAGCTCTTTTTCAGTAGGGAGCGAACCACGGCTCTTTTAAGTGTTGTTGGCAGTTGCCCTTCTATAAGGGGGGAGTTAACAATTTTAGTGGCCCCTTCAATGAGGCCAGTGCTCGTTTGTTGTACAATCTTTGCTGGGCAGGGCTCATCAGCTCGTAACCTTGGGGTTATCTTTGACTCCTTTCTCTCTTTCTCTGCACATATTCAACAGACTGCTAAAACTTGTCATTTTCTTTCTCTATAATATCACCAAAATTTGTCCTTTCCTTTATGAACATACTACTAAAACCCTTATCCACACTCTTATCACCTCTCGCTTAGACTACTGCAACTTGCTTCTCACAGGTCTCCCACTAAGCCATCTCTCTCCTCTTCAATGTGTTCAAAATTCTGCTGCACGACTTGTATTCCTCCAGTGTCGCTATGCTTATATTAGCTTTCTCCTCAAGTCACTTCATTGAGCTCCAGAGTTCAGCATATTCAGACACAGATATTGGAGTCCCACCCATTTTGAAGATTGCTTTGCTACATCCCACAGGTTCTGGACTGTTCTGGTATGAACGCTAAGGAAGGAGAAATTTATTACCTGCTCCCACTAGACCAGTCCAGATTCCTTGCCTGGTGCATAGGCACTTATGCCTTACAGGTTCTAGGCTAAACAGGCTGAATGAGCTCCTAAACTAGGAGGATCTGGTTTGTGTACACCTAGCCTTCCTCTTGACATATAAGAAAATGACTGCAAAAGAGTAAACATGTTAGGGAATACTTGGCGGAGCCCTAGTCCCTTTCCTCTTACTCTCCCTTTTTTTTAACCTTTCTGGGGTTTTTTGGGGGTATTATTAATATTGCAGTTCACTAGAAAGAAGGAGCGTTGTGACCCATTGCTTTGTCATTCGAACTTACTGAAGACCTCGCACTTTAGGGCAAAGCCGGCATAACTTTTTTTTACTTCTCAGTCTTCATCCGCTGGTCTATGGACATAATCCACAGGTTCTAGACTGGTCTGGTGGGACTAAAGGAGAGAAAATTAGCAGGTAAGATCTAATTTCTCCATATACCTGCAGTATAGCTGGGAATTTGCATGGTTACAATATCCCTCTAAATCTTACCCTGAGCAGATAGGTACTGAAGGGGGTCATAGGATGTAGTTTCAGAACCTCTTTCTACTCTGTCTGTGCCCTGCTGCTCGGACTTCAGAGTTAGGCTGTATCAATAGTTTGAAAATCTGGTGGCCCAGAAGAGAAAAGAAACAAAACTTCCATTTAATGTAAATAGAGCCAGCAACTTTAGTAATTCATGAGTTTATAGTGGAAAATCACGCACACGTTGCACCTCCTCCTGCTCTGCAAGACCCTTTTCCCCTCTGCTAATGTGCCATAATCTAGCATCCTCTGCTAGTCCACACAATTGTAAATTAGGATTGAGGTACAGTGTCGGGGCAGTAAGTGTGGGGTACTTATCCTAAAGGTGTGTTGTGCCTATATGTGTTATTTCTTGGTATTATAAAGGTCGTCAGTACAGTAGCAGACATTAGTCCGGCCAATTGGCATTCGGGGCTATTTGTTTTTGATGACTGTATCATTATTTTTTTTATCACATAAAAATAGTGAGAGGTGTGACTTGATGTAGTTTGTTTGCTTTGTGTTGCATTTTGTCAACCTGTATTATCTGTATTTTTAAGTGGCAGAACCAGCATGCTGAAGGGTAAAGCTGTGAAAGACATGCAGGCACTCCAGGAAGAAACTCTTTATCTGCTTAACTGCCACCAGGACCTAAGCGCATTGTTGTCTGAGGTATGAAGGTTTCATTCTACTTTGAATGTTTTGCATTTGTGCAGTCGCTTCTAAAAAAAAGATTCAGTCTCAAGCTTCTGTATGTCTTTGGGCCCAACAGTGATCAGCATTTTGCTGACTGCCACCGGCATTGTCCCTGGAAATTCAATGCCGTGCTATGTTCAGGCTATGGCATTGAATTTCCGGGTTTACGGAGCCAGTGAAAACATTGCCGGTTAAGTGCGATATTCAGCACTTAACCATCTATGGTGAGCCACATAAAGACAGGACTGAGATTTATGTGGTCCTATTTATGCTGAGTTGTTTATTGTAAAAACTGTTATTGCCTGCATATCTCATCCTATATGGATAACAAACTTTACATACAAAATATTCAGCAATAAACGATAAGCATAGACATAATACAACAAATATAAGCAATAAAATAACATCTCATCAAATTAAAACATCTATAATATCTTGTTCTGATCTGGATCCCAAGACAACAATTAAAGTACAAGACCAAAAGCTTGCTGAAGTAAAGCCGTCTTTAACATCTTCTTAAACTGAGAAATAGACTGCAAAGAAGGAACTTGATAAGGCAATTCATTCCAAATTTTAAGCAGATCTACATAAAAAAATACTAGTTCTATTCTTCTTCAAGTCTAATAGATCGAAAAGAAGGTACATCATATAAGGCAGCTAATGATTGCAAGGTCCGTACTGGATGATGCAGATAGAAAGTTGCTGCAATGGTTGATGAAATAGCATTAATTACAACTTCAAAAACTAGCAATAAAATTTTAAATTCAACCAGAAACCAATGTGGCTGCATCAAAACTGATGAAATGTGATCATATCTGTTTAACACACACAGAACCCAAGCTACCAATTTCTGTGTGAGTTTCAAAGATCTTGGGTTTTTCTTTGACAATAAGAACATAAGAATAGCCATACTGAGTCAGACCAATGGTCCATCTAACCCAATATCCTGCTTCCAACAGTGGTCGATCCAGGTCACAAGTACCTGGCAGAAACCCAATTAGTAGCAGCATTCCATGCTACCAATCCTGGGTCAAGCAGTGGCTTCCCCCATGTAATTTCATTGAATGTACCGTGGTCTTTGTACTTTTTGAAAGAGTGAAAAATCAGTTCACTTGTACGCGTTCTACACCTCTCAAGATTTTATAGACTTCTATCATATCCCACCTCAGCCATCTCTTTTCCAAGTTGAAGAGCCCTAACCTCTTTACCCTTTCCTCATATGGGAAGAGTTCCATCCCCTTTAACATTCTGGTCTCTCTTCTTTGAACCTTTTCTATTTCCGCTATATCTATTTGAGATACAGTGACCAGAATTGAACGCAATACTCAAGGTGAGGTCGCACTATGGAGTAATAGAGGCATTATAATATTCTTGGTCTTATTTTGCATCCTTTTCCTAATAATTCCTAGCATCCCGTTTGCTTTTTGCATACTGAGCAGAAGATTTCAGCATTTTGTCTACAATGACACCTAGATCTTTTTCTTGAGTCCTTACTCCTAAGGTGGACCCTAGCATCAGGTTACTATAATTTGGATTATTTTTCCCAATGTGCATCACTTTGCATTTGCCAACATTAAATTTAATCTACCATTTGGATGCCCAGTCTTCCAGTTTCTTAAGGTCGTCCCTCAATTTTTCACAATCCGCATGTGTTTTGACAGCTTTGAATAGTTTTATGTCATCTGAAAATGTAATCACCTCACTCATCGTTCCATTTTCCAGATCATTTATAAATAAGTTAAATAGCACCGGTCCCAGTACAGATCCCTGAGACACTCCACTATTCATCCTCCTCCATTGATAAAAATGCCCATTTAACGTTACCATCGGTTTTCTGTCCAATAATCAATTCCTAATCCACAGAAGGACATTGTTGCATTGGCTTCCAATAAATTCTGAGATCACCTTTAAGCTTTGCGTACTTGTTTACCAAATTTTGTATGGCCTATTGCCTAGTTACATGCCGAACCTGATAGATTTGCCTTCAAGAAATGCTTTTCCTATGTCTAGGGAATATCTCATGCGTCACTATCCAAGTAAGAATCTTCACTGTACATCTATTCATACTGCAGGTTTTACCTACCAAGTTTCTAAGACATGGAACTCCTTGCCAGATACATTGTGATATGTTACTGATTATCTATTGTTTCATAAGTTGCTGAAGTCATTTCTATTTGCTCAATCTCTCATCTGCACTACTGCTTTTTAGTTCCTGAGCATGTTAGTTATCTTGTTTTGGTTATTGTACAGAGATGTACTTCTTCTACTAACCTATAAATGTACTCACTCTGCTGCTCCCCAGTATCTCTCCACACTCGTCCTTCCCTACGCCCCTTCCCGTGCACTCCGCTCCATGGATAAATCCTTCTTATCTGTTCCCTTCTCCACTACTGCCAACTCCAGACTTCACGCCTTCTGTCTCGCTGCACCCTACGCCTGGAATAAACTTCCTGAGCCCCTACGTCTTGCCCCATCCTTGGCCACCTTTAAATCTAGACTGAAAGCCCACCTCTTTAACATTGCTTTTGACTCGTAACCACTTGTAACCACTCGCTTCCACCTACTCTCCTCTCTTCCTTCCCGTTCATATTAATTGATTTGATTTGCTTACTTAATTTTTTTTTTTGTCTATTAGATTGTAAGCTCTTTGAGCAGGGACTGTCTTTCTTCTATGTTTGTGCAGCGCTGCGTACGCCTTGTAGCACTATAGAAATGCTAAATAGTAGTAGTAGTAGTAGTAGATGATTTTTTATTTTTATTTATCTATTTTTGCATCGTCCATTACTTGCATTGTACTGTAGTAATTGTTTCCTGTTAGCCCGATTGAATTCGAACTTGTTTGAGATAATATGGGATATAAATGTCTCAAATAATATAACAATAAGAAGAAGAACAGCAATTAGAAGAGGAAAGATGTTCTGGACAGAAACCATGTGTCTGCAGTATCATCACTTTTTTCTTTGCACTCCTGACTGTTTGGGCCCTATCTTCTACCCCCACCCTATTGAGGACTGGTCTGATTTGGACAATAAGGAAGGAAAATTGTCTTATCTGATAATTTTCTTTCCTTTAGTACTACTAGACCAGTCCAGAAACTCTTGACATGATTTATTATGTATCCTGCATCTCCTGACTCGTTGGAAGTACTCCATGTCAGTAGAGTCTATGTCTAATTGGTTGGTAGATGTATTGGCTCAGTGTGGCGTTTTGCCTTTAGGGGTGAAGCACATGGAACTACTTTCTTTCTTTGTCTCCATTTGCTGGTCTGGTAGGACTAAAGGAAAGAAAATTATCAAGTAAGACATACTTTTTCCATGTTTACCTGCAGAATTGCCATGTAACGCTTCTAAAATGAGCTCCATTATGAGTCAGCCATAAGTACATAAGTATTGCTATACTGGGAAAGACCAAAGGTCCATCAAGCCCAGCATCCTGTTTCCAACAGTGGCCAATCCAGGTCACAAATACTTGGCAAGATCCCAAAAAAGTACAAAGCATTCTATACTGCTTAACCCAGAAATAGTGGATTTTCCTCAGCCAGTGTATATTCCATTTAAAGTCTTTCTTTTTTCATCTTTAGATGGAAAGTCCACCTTGCAAAAAGATATGCTCTGAGAAACAAAGAGACTGTAGGAATCGTGAGAATCTGATTGGAGTTTCTGAATTATTGATTGGTGAGTATTTTGGGGTATTTCATCTATATGGTCTTGAGTAAACTCAGTCCCTTGTATAGGGACTGCAACCTTCATATACAATATGGGAACAGACCAACCGTTTATGTTAAACTTATTTCTAATTCCTGTGCTGGCAGCTATGACAGTGATTTGAAGAGTACGAGTTTGCATAGCATCTAATATGGTGGAGAATGGTTACAAAATGTTGTACCAATGGTATTATACACATACACAATTTAAAGCCATGTATGGGCAAGGCAGCGATACTTGCTGGTGAGGCTATGGGGCACAGGGGACCTTCTTGCATATCTGGTGGACGTGCCCTCTTGCACAGTCCTTTTGGGATCTGGTTGTGCAGCTAGCATCGGACATTCTGGGCATGCCTCTTTCCAAAATAGCTGCTGGATGTTTTTTTAATATTGGCCCCTTTGCCCTGCCTCGTGATAAGAGGAAATTGGTTCATATGATTGTCACCGCTGGGCACCTATGGTGTGTCCCTTGCTTAATGACTCGTTTGGTGATCATGATTCTGGTTGCTGAATTCATTACTTCTCCAGTGACATTTCCTGTTGTTATGTGTAAATGAACAGTAGAATGTGAGTACAGGTTCTGCTGAATATTTATATTTGCGGAGTTGAACTGAAAATTGTATTGAGGGTCTAGTGAATGTTGAGAGAATGCTAGGAGCCAGAAACATGAGCTTATTAGGTATTTCTAACTTATTGTGAAGCTTTATCTTGCTGTGTGTTTATCCTCACCACGTTGCTTTTCTGTCTATTTCAGGCTCTGTCATGCAGGAGCAGGCCTCCAGGCTTGGATTACCAGTGGGAATCCTCTTGGCTAGAACTGGTGCAGCTAGTCTGGGACAGATCTGCCAGGTTTCAGGGAAGCCTAGCCATACAGCACTGCTGGATGTGGAACAGAAGGTAAAAGGGAGGTTAGCTAGGAGAAGTCTTAAACTTTCAGTTTCCTTAACATCTGCAACAGATCAGTTCAGAACTTGTGGGTTATACCTATCTGCCAGCAGGTGGAAATAGAGAGAAATCCTGGAAAGCAAGTTAAGGATCTAGGGTATTCCAGAAGACAAACTTAAATCTTCCTTCTGTTCATCTCAATCCTGTACGAGATTCTAAGCGCTGTAGGCCAGTGTGTTTTTCCTTTCAAGGACCCAGATATCAGCAGAAACAAGCAAGAGAATCTCAGGCCAATCCTCTTGTTCCTCCAATGCCCCTCACATGTCACAATGATGGGGTCCAGGTCCACTCCTCAGATGCCTTGATAAGCAGCTATTGATCAAGGTTTCTCAATGATCAGACCCAAATAACTTCAGGTCAGTGGGTTATTAAAATCATCAGAGGTGGTTGCAGGCTAGAATTTTCCTGCTCCCTTGCAGATTTCTTCTTGGCATCTCCTTTCAGAGTACCAGGTGGTCCAATCCACCTTTACAGAGTCTTCTGACTTGGGAGCAGTGAAACCAGTTCCCAAGTCAGATTGGGGGTGGCAGATTTTCTATCTATCTTATTCTAGTTCTCAAACATGTAAACTGTACTCAAAGTAACTTACTTCAGAATGAAGACTCTGCATTCAGTGATTGCCTTAGTTCAGCCCATCAAGTTTCTCACCTCACTAGACCTTGAGGAGGCCTATTTTCACATTCACATTTCTTGTGCTTTGTGATTCTTGGTGCCCATTATTGGTGTCAAATGATACCTTTTGGCCTATCAACTGCACCTAGAACCTTTTCAAAGGTTATGAAGGTAGTGGCAGCCTTTCTTCAGTGCAAAGGGATCAGGGTTCATTTCTACCTGGATGACTGGTTAATCAGAGCCTCTTCACATCAAGAGAGCTCATGGATCACATTCAGAGTAGTATCTTTCCTTCAATCTCAGGGATGGGTGGTCAGTCTTGTAAGAGCCATCTAACATCCTCTGTCTCTAGAATACTTGGGTGTTCTCTTTGACCCCCAAGGCCGGAAAGCTTTTCTTAGAAAGATCAAACTTCATTCTCAAATTTTTCACCTCTTAACACCTTTGGAGTTCTCAAGTAAGGGACTTATATGCAGGTTCTGGCATCAATGGCAGCGACTTTGGATGTGATTCCCTGGGCGAGAGCTCATATGAAATTTCTTCAGCAATCCCTCCTGTGTCATTGGTCTCTTGTTTCCCAAGAATACAACCTTTGCCTTTCCTGGACTCCCCAAGTGAAATACAGTATCACCCGGTGATGCCATTCGCACAATATGCAGTAAGGAATGTCTTGGACAACTGCAGTTTGGATAGTAGATACCACAGATGTTAGTCTCTTAGGCTGGGGAGCTCATTGTTTTCATCTCATGGCACAGGGCAAATGGTGTCCTACTGAAGTGTTGTGTTTAATCAATCAATCACCAGGCTATCCACAAGGCTCTTCTGGCTTATGCCAGGATACTTTATAACAAACTAGTGAGTTTTTTCAGACATTGTGATGGCTGTCTCCCTATATCAACAGACATAGTTCTCTCTTAGCACTGGAAGCATGTCTCCTTTTTCTGTGGGCAGAGAAACATTTGAAGATTCTGTCAGTAGTGCACATAGCAGGGACGTTGAACACTCAACCAGATTATCTTGGCCAGAACTCCTTAGACCTAGGAAAGTGGGAACTTTTCCCAGGAGGCGTTCAATCAACTTATCTCCTTCCATAGTTATACTTGATGGCCTAGAGACGCAATACCAAAGTTCCTAGATTTTTAAGAGTACATTTTGGAAGGCCTAGAGGCTGTTCTTCAGCCTTGGCCATGGGACTTCCTGGTTTACGTGCTTCCTCCTTGGCCAATAGTAAGGCAGAATGCTTCAATGAGCTGCTCTTCACACCGGTCAAATTATTTTTGTTGCCTCAAATTGACCCAGGAGACCTTGGTACATAGACTTCCTATGTCTCCTAATAGATCAGCCTCTAGCATTGCCCCTTTAAAGAGGTCTCTTCTCCTTCAGGGTCCAATTAGATGGAAGACCTGTCTCCCTTTGGTCTTATAGCTTGGCTTTTCAAGGAAGAAGGGCTGTTCAGAAAATGTTATTACAACCTTGCCTTAAGCAAGGACGTGTTCTACTTTGGTGACTTATACTGGGGTTTGGAGAGTGTGATTGTGGTGTTCTGATAGGGCTCTTTCACCCCTTCAGTCTTCACTTGCAAATATTTTGGCTTTTCTTCAAGATAGTTAAAAAAAAAAAAAAGGGATTGGCCTTACATTCTCTGAAGGTGCAGATTGCAGTTATTGTTTGCTTCAGAAGACGCCTACCAAACTCTTCTTTGGTTGTACATCTGAATATTGTCTGTTTTTTGAAAGGAGTCAGTCAATTACAGCCTCCACCCTGACTGCATTGCTCAGAATGGAATATTAATCTAGCATTTAAAGCACTTTTGAGGTATCCCTTTGACCCTCTTAAGAGAGCTACCTTTAAGGACCCAAGTCTGTTTTCCTTTTAGCTGTTACTTCAGCTAGATGAAGTTCTAAAATTCAAGCTCTTTGTTGCAGAGACCTTTTTCTTCATTTTGAGGAAGTGGGGGTTTCTAGCCACACTGTTCCTTCACTTCTTCCTAAAACTGTTTTCTTCCTTTTATTTGAAATAAACCTTAGACCTTCCTTATTTCCGCTGAGAAGATTATTGTGATCAGTTTTCTTCTTTAAAAGTGCTTGATGTCAATAGAGTCCTTATCAGAAATAACCAACAAAATTTCTCACACCCAGCCTTCCAACTCCCCAAACTACTATTACTAGATGGCTGAAAAAAATGATTTCCTCAGTTTATATCTTGGTGGGAAAGCAGCCACCGTCAACACTCAAAGCTCATTCTAAAAAGGGAGTAGTTACCTCTTGGACAGAATCCTGAGTAGTATCAATGGAGGACATTGGAAATTCGCCATATTGTCGTCTGTTCGTAGATTTAAGACATACAGGCTGGATGTTTTGTCCAGAATGGATTCTGCCTTTGGAGCCTCTGTTCTTTTAGCAGGAGCTCCTCTTTCCCTCCCAGCTTGAAGACTGATTTGATACATCCCACAAGTTCTGAACTGATCTATTCCAGATGCTAAGGAAGGAGAAATTAGGTCTTACCTTCTAATTTTCTTTCCTTTAGTCTCAACAGATTGGTCCAGAAACCCACTCTTCCTATAATTTTGGCTTTTCTCTATGTTTATTGTTTTATAGTTATTGAGATGTCTGTGTTCAGATTCCTGAAGTACTTTCATTTGTTTACATGAGAATTTTCATTCCTTTCCTGATGATCTAAAGGAGGAAGGAGAAGCTTTTAGCAAGGGTTTGTTCTATCTGACTGCTGTATCAAAATACCAAATTTATACAGCTTCACAGTGCCTCTTATGGCAGAGTTCAATTGTATTCTCTCTATCTCCACCTCCTTG
Source organism: Microcaecilia unicolor (assembly GCF_901765095.1). Lineage (NCBI taxonomy): Eukaryota > Metazoa > Chordata > Amphibia > Gymnophiona > Siphonopidae > Microcaecilia > Microcaecilia unicolor. The sequence continues at coordinate 358,913,280 of NC_044035.1, read as the reverse complement.
CCGGTGGGCATAATCACAAGCTCTGGACTGATCTGTTGAGACTAAAGGAAAGAAAATTAGCATATAAACTAATTTCTTTATTTATTTGTTTTAAGGATACATTGAGCCTAGCTGTCACTAGACTTAACAACTGTTTCTGGATTATTTTCTCTACTTACCCCTGTCCTTGTGCTCTTACTCCAAAGTATCATGCACAGTTGGTATTTTAATAGTATCTCGGTAACCTTGATCCAGTCACAATATCTGTAGATTTATTGCCTCTCCTTCCCCAAAATGGATATACAATGGCTCCATAAAGACAGAATGGGAAATAGCCCTTTTTGAATAAGACCCATAATTTATCTTTGGTGTAATTCAAGTCATCTAAGGACTCCTTCCCCTCTCCCCCCCCTCCCCCTCCCAAAAAAAAAATCTTGTCCTATCCAATGGGAATGGAGCATTGGACTGAGAATCGGTGAAACAAGGTTCAAATCTCACCGCTGTACCTTGTTATCTTGGGCAAGTCACTTAACCCTCCACTGCCTTAGGTATAAACTTAGATTGTGAGCCCTCTGGATTCAGAAAATACCTGCTGTATCTGACTATGAATTATCTTGAACTATTACTGAAAAAGGTGCGAGCTAAATCCAAAACCCCTTCCCATTTCTCTATATGCAACATTGGAAGCATTAACAAGTTTCTTTCTCTGTGTTTACTTCTAGAAGCGATTGTCTTGTTTGCTAAAGACACTGGAAGATTTGTTATTGCAGAATAAGTTCTGTCGCTCAGTCTTTTGTCAAGAGCTCTGGAAACTGGAGGTGAGAGGAAAGGTCCAGGTCGGAAGCGGTATATCCAGATTGCTACTTTGTGTGTTGCATGCTGGAGATCTGCCTGTGTTTCATTTATTATGTCAGTTCCTTTCATGATACTTATGGAAGGGAATTGGGCTATGAACGTCCAGTACTCTGAATTCTGGCCTTTTGAGGGGAGGAGTTACCACCCTTACCAACAGAAGAAATAATGGGGGTAATATTCAGCCCATGGCAGTCAGTGGTGCTTTGTAAACGTGGGCTGCTACAGGGTTTTTATACCTGGATATTCAGCGTCGGTATCAGGTTGCTTGCTGCTAGTTATCAGACCGTTACACGGAGAGGTAACCAGATAAAGGAAGGACTGCTTTTTTCCTTTCCTACCTTTATCCAGGCAGTTACCTGGTTAGTGGACTGAATATCACTGCTAACTGGGTAATTCCTGGCTCTGCCCCGCCTCTATTCCCAGACTGTCCTGGTGCTACCTGGATATTGCTTAGATGTTCAGTGACAGCTTCTGGATCATACTACTGAAAACCTAGGTATGGCCCCAGAGCGGGATTTACCTCGGTAAGAATGATTCCTGTCTGGATAAATCCCGCTGAATATTGACCCTACTATTTTCATAGTGTATGTTCCCCTCCTACAGGATTCCTTCATACTCTGCAAGCATAGCACTTTAGAAGTACACATGTGAGTATCCATATGCTGATCATATCTGCTCCTGAAGAAGAAATGAATAGTGTAGTTTCTTCTGTTTCCCTAATTACACTTACTGGGCCGAGCGGGGGAGAGTCCACACTTCCTTTATGCTTGGACTGGATGATCAGCTGTGCTGTGGAGCAGTTCAGTGGCTATTGAAACTTGGCCATGAAGACTGGCAAAGTTAATACTGGTCTTGCACCCTGTCCCTGCCTCTTGGCTAGTTTGTTTGCCTTCTTTCTTCTATTTCATTTGATACTATCTGAGCTGAGCAGGAGTAAGACTGTCCTGTTTTACTTGATGATGATCTGTAGCTAAGACTTTTCCTCTATAATGGAATACAGAATAGTCTGTCCTCAGGTTTGATTCTGACCTTGTAACTTGAAGTCACATTCTAGTCTGTTTCTTTTTCTTTTTTTCTCATTGTAGAAGCCCCTAGTGCTGGAAGTTGCATGGTGTCTTCATAAGGAGAATATTGTGGGTCTGGAGATGTTGCTGGACAGGTAATATACCCAGCCAGAGTTCATAGATTTGTCATGTGGAAATCTTCATAAAATTAATCTGCAGTTACTGTAGTATTTATGTATTTTTATTTATTTAAAGTTTTCTAGTCCACCTTCAACTAGGTGGATCACAAATCAACACAAAACTACACTGGCTTCCACTTAAGGAACGCATCACTTTTAAGGTGTGCACACTAGTCCACAAGATCATTTACGGCGAAGCCCCAGCCTACATGTCCGAGTTGATTGACTTACCACCCAGAAATGCTAGGAGATCTTCCCGAACATACCTCAACCTCCATTTCCCTACTTGCAAGGGCGTGAAATACAAGACGCTACACGCGTCAACCTTTTCTCACACGAGCACGCAGCTTTGGAACACACTGCCGCGCAACTTAAGAGCGATCCACGAACAAGCATCCTTCCGCAGATTACTGAAGACCCATCTATTTGAAACAATTTACGGAAAGAACCAAAACACATAGAGTCCACACTCACTGTTCATCAATGCATCATACATCCACTTATGATCTCCCATCCCCCATAATTCCACATTACTCATACATTTACTCACAGAAATATGTACACCATATGCCTTTGTGTCTTAACACTGCCCTTAAGCTTCCCATTGTCTCCTCCCAATGTCTCAATGTTGATGTCCCATTGTGATGTTCCTAATGATAATTCGATTATCTCGCATAACTTGTTCAATATAACCCATAACCAAGTTGTAACAAATGTATTTTCATTATTCTTATCTTATTGTAAGCCACACTGAGCCCGCAAAGAGGTGGGAAAATGTGGGATACAAATGCAAACAATAAATAAATAAATAAATAAACATACATAATAAAAAAAACGTAAGACAATAACAGGCACCAGAGTATAAAGGTAATGGACAAGATCAATCCCATGCATGTTCAAACAGATTGAGCCCTATTACCACATAGTACTTGGAAATTGGGTTTCCTTTTTCGTTTTCTCTGTTAGGTAATGGTTCAGAATGTGTGTAACTCCCCATATCTATCTCCCTGCTTGTATTTTATACTGTGCATTGTTTGTAGAAACTTTTAGAGGAGTCTGTCTATGCTGGAAAGTGGAGCAGCAAACTGATTTGCTTTGGAGTCTGTAGCAAAGTGAATACTCTGTGAGCAGAAGGAATCTGTTAACAACTGTTTTAAGAGAGGCAGTCTTGTAGCTGGGTGTCTCTAGAGTGAGCACTGAAAATACTGTTATCCTATCTCGGCAGCGCTCCAGATCTCCAGGCTGCTGTGGACTGGCTCTACACTGAATTGTGCTGCCTGTGTGGGCAGATGGCAGCCTGTTCCTCCGTTTCTGAACTTCCTGAGACCATCCTCTTAGGTAAGACAGAAGCACAACAGAAGGCTCCGAAGTCTGCACTACACTCTCATCTAGAAAAGTGACATAGAGGCATATTTTCAAAGCACTTTGGGAGGCTAAGTTCCATAGGTTTCTATGGAACTTTGGGAGGCTAAGTGCTTTGAAAATGAGCCTGATAACGTGGAACTTCTTTTCTTCTTTGTCAAACCCAATAAGTACCTGAATATATGTAAACCGCTTTGAATGTAGTTGCAAAAACCTCAGAAAGGAGGTATATCAAGTCCTATTTTCCTTTCCCTAGTTGCGATTCTACATGGAATGTTGCTAGTGGAGGAGTAAAGTGGCTAGTGCAGTGGACTCTGATTCTGGGGAACTGGGTTCAATTCCCACTGCAGCTCCTTGTGACTCTGGGCAAGTCACTTAACCCTCCATTGCCCCTGGTACAAAATAAGTACCTGAATATATGTAAACCGCTTTGAATGTAGTTGCAAAAACCTCAGAAAGGCGGTATATCAAGTCCCATTTCCCTTTCCCTCTCTGAGGAAATAATTTCCCAGAGTACAGCAGTCATCGGTTCTTGCATGAACCCCCCTCTTCTTCTGCAGAAATGGGTTATAAGTGATAGTTTTTAGCTTGTGTGATGTAACTACATAAATACATATAGAATGGCATTTTGGACAGATAATTATTTTTCTTGAACTGCAGCAGGGGTCACATCTTATCTTAACTGGAAATAGACTCACACTGGTGCAATATCTTGTTATAAATGGATTCATGGTGTAGTAACAGGTGTCATTCATCATTATTTCACTCAGATGTCATGCTGCTACTGGTCCAGAATGGATTTCAATGCTTTGTAGATGTGGCAGGGAATCGGGAACAAGCTAAAATCCTTCAGGTAAGGGCGTGAAGAACCAAGTGTTAATGGCAGATGATGACGCAGTCTGTCCTCATTCCTGTCTTGTAGTGTGATTCAGTAATGAAAGAAAATCAGCACCACTGTCTTAACAAAAAACGAAGGTTCATTAGCAAAGCAAGGCAATTAAACGTTGTTTTAATTTTCACACAGTGGAGGATAAAAATAAGAATTGCTATGGTGAGTCAGAAAAAAAAGTCCATCAAGCCCAGTGTCCTTTCCAACAGTAGCTGATTTAGGGCCCAAGTACCTGGCAGGATCCCAAAGAAGAAGGCTTTGATGCTTGAAGTTGGACTTGGTTCAACAGATTAGCCTCATACATTTATTTAAGCTGTGTGCGTCTCCTCTCAGTGACAGTGAGAAACAAGCTGCACCAGTTACGTTACTGGAATAGAGACAGGACTAAAAAATAAAATGAGAAACTCTGAATATGTGGATCCATCTGCAAGGTCTGTGTCACCCAGAAACCATAATGAGACCATTCTTTTTTAATTCTATTAAGAAGTTGTCAGTTCCAGCGGATATTCTAGAAGGAAGGAAGAGATAACAAAAGCAGAAGGAGGCAGAACTTTTTGACCTCTTCCCTTCTGTGTTGCAGTTAGACCACAGTACACATTTACATATCGGGTCCCCACAAGAGCATAAGATGTGCCGAGCTGAGATACGCCAACAGTGGCCTGTCAGTTCCAAGGTGTTCATTTATTTTAAGGTTACAATACCTGGTTAGTTCTCCTTCTCTACTGTGACATCACTACTTTCGATGGTCTGATATTGATGAGTAATAGGCATAATCACTTCCTGATTCTCAGCTGAGGGCGCCATCTAATGGATGCGTGTTCATATAGTGGAAATAAACCAGTGCTCTGCTCCTTATTGTAAGGCTCAGGAGCCAGTGGCAGCTGCCATAAACACTGAGTGTGGCTCGCTGACTCCTCCCCCAGTACACACTCTCCTTTCACTTCCTCCAAAAGAGTGGTTCTGATATTGCCTCTGGAACAGTTTGTGTTCTAGCACCAGATGCTTCTTGGGGTGCCTGAACACCTGGGTGTTATGGAGACCATGAGAACACTATAGGAGTTTGGGTGACCTGAAGCTCGTGGCGTGCCAGAAGAAAGCAGGAGGTGGGGAGAGAATTGGGTTGCAGGGGATGGGGTAGGGATAGGATTGTAGGAATGGATGGGTTTTGAGACTCCGTAGGCTGGGGTGGCTGAACATGTGTATGGGAGAGAAGTTGGGAAAAGAGAGTTTTGGGAGGGAGATGGGCTGGGGAGGGGGGAAGAGTGTGAGGGAGCAGACTTTGAGTTACACTCACTCGGGAGGCGGTTCTATAAGTGAGTTCATCCTTTTATGTGCTGTGTGGTGACATCCTATTCAGTAATGGTGTCTGAGGACCCCAGAGTCCGTTGTAGAATAATAATGTACCCTGGTATTGGCACACTTTACATTTACAGACCTTCAGTTAATGTCGGCCATAGACCTGGGGTAACTGTAGATGCCTAAATGCAGGAAGGATGCACATAACATACAGTATTCTGTGGATCGTGTGTGTAAGTGGCAACACAGCCCATGCCCCCCCCCCCCCCACTCCACCTGTGTGAGCACCCCGTTTTCATTTTCACGCTGTGCCCCTACAGAATAGCAATTAGTATAAGCGTGCCCTGAACTCTCCAAAGTACTGGTGTTTGGTATATTCAGGTGTGCCGGTGGCATGGACGTGTGGGGGCCTCTTATAGTTTTGTCCTTAAAGTGTCATGAGAAGGATACCTCTGTCTGAATGTGGTCTTGCCTCACACACTGAAGATTTGTTTTTGCCAGAGTGGCCCCCTACTTGAAAAACAGCGAAGGGCTTTACACAGTTAATCATCTGATAAACATGAGGAAGATAATTGCTTTATGACTGGGAAATGTCTGTACACTGTCATCTTTTCCAACTGTCTTCACCAGTTCTGATTACAGAGGTGTCATTGTGTGAAAGTGAAAGGTTAAGATCTATTTCCGTTCTTAAGCTGTCTTATATGATGAGCTTTATGATTTGGGTTGGCAGTTGGTTTATTGTTGTATAAAGGTTAAATATTATCTATATGTAATAAAGCAGCCTTGAGAACTGTGAACAGTGTGAGGTATGTATTTTTTGTTCCTGCTCAGCTTGGAAAATTTCTTGATAAGGAAGTCTCTTAGGAGGAACGGACGGTATAGGTTTATGGGCAAGGTTTTTGTGGATTTGGATAGATTTACTTTGCTGTTTCCCGTTCATGTGGGAAATTTTATATTAATTCTGAAATTAAAAAAAACCTTGAGTGTACAGAGTAGGAGTTGTTTCTCCAGATGTTTCTGTGTTCCCCTGATGACACATACCTGGCCATACACAGCTCCATCTATGCACACAAGTCATCAATAGGTGTGTAGTTGGTAGGGCTGTACCGAATGTTCGTATTCGATTAGATTCGTCCCTGAATATATTATTTGCATTCAACCTAATAGTGATTTCAATTTACATAGTAACATAGTAGATGACGGCAGAAAAAGACCTGCACGGTCCATCCAGTCTGCCCGACAAGATAAACTCACATGTGCTACTTTTTGTGTATACCTTACCTTGATTTCTACCTGTCCTTTTCAGGGCACAGACCGTATAATTTGAATAAGAATAATCTGGGGTTCTACTATGCTAAATTCTACTGAAATAAACACTTGATTTCACATTGCTTCTTTTATTATTCACTAGTAAAAAAGGCCCGTTTCTGTAGGCAAGGAAACGGGCCTTAGGCAGGCAATTCCCCCCCCCCCCCCCGTGCTACGGCCCCCTCGAACCCCCCCTTCCGTGAACCTGTCGTTCCCTCCCCCCCCCCTCCCCCCGTGCCAGCGAAAACTGCCACCGCCGTTGTTGTGCTACCTGTGCTTACAGCTGAAGTGTTGTTCTTCCCTTCCCGTAGGTTCTTCAATCATCTTGTCTGGAAGTTCCTCTGCGTGCATCTGACGTCAGACGCACGGAGTTAAACTTTCTGAGAAGATGATTGAGGAACCCACCCGAAGGTAGTGCACAACAGCGGTGGGAGGGGGGGTGCGGTTTTCGGCGTTCCGGGGGGGGGGGGGGGATCGACAGGTTCGCGGGAGGGGGTGGGTTTCGAGGGGGCCGTAGCGCGAGGGGGTGACAGCTGATTCCGAGGCAGTAGGGAACCTTGCAATCAGCTGTGTTGACGTCAGTGACGTCCGTGCGTGTCTGCCTCGCAGACCACTTGCAGCCAGGTAGCCACGGTCCCAAGCATAGAACGTTGGAGGTGAGATTTATTATATAGGATGTTAAAGCTCCATGCCCATTATTCATATTCAGCCGAATAAAAAAAAAAAGGCTCTTCATTACAGCTGTAGTAGTTGGGGTAGTGCATAGTTGGATATGTGCCCAGCTGGGGCGGTGGTTGGGTGCACTGACCGCACATTACAATAAAATAGCTTAAAATCCCAGAAATATCTGTCAAGTTTTTTGCAGATTACAAAAGATTGACTAAACAACTAGAATGTCGCAATTAAAACAACCACTAAAAATAAAAATTAAACATCGTCAATCAAGACTAGATCTTCAAAGATTTTCCAATGAGGTAGGTCTTTAGTTTTATAGACATATAATTAGATTGGAGTCGTATATCTATCTATTTATAAGCCATCCCAAATCTAAGTAGCCTGATATGTGAAAGTTTGTTCAGCTTCTTGAAAGGTTTCACACCACTAGTCTCAGAAAAAAAGAAGAATCAATTGTTCTTTAGATTGAAGTGATCTTGAAGTGATCACATGTCCAAATATAGTCAGAAACCACAGTCACATCCACCCTCTTTTCTCAGCTACTTATGTATTTTGGTTATGGAGTAGAGGAGCCTAATGGTTAGTGCAGTGACTTGAGAACCCGGGGAACTGGGTTTGATTCCCATTGCAGCTCCTTGTGACTCCGAGCAAGTCGCTTAACCGTACATTGCCCCAGGTACAAAATAAGTACGTGTAGATAATATGTAAACTGCTTTGTAACCATAAAAAGGCAGTATATCAAATCCCATCCCTTTTCCTTGTATTTGAAAATCTATATTTTTTTTACAGTATTTTGATTAGTCTAAACCATATTGGGAGGGCCTTTAGACCAAAAGTACAGTATATAAACTCCAGATTAGATTAGATTAGAAGCAGGGCAGGATTTAGCACCTAGTGAGCTCTAGGCAACCAAGTGCATCAGGTACCCCATTGTATTATATTGTAAAATGTACATAAGGGGGGGCCCCCATGAGGTTTTGAGTGCAGAGGAAACCTGGGAGGAGGAAGCAGCAGGCAAAAAGCATTTCTCATCAACTCCTGCCAACTGCAGGAGAATAGATAGAGCTCTGCAACCTGGCAGTGGTGGCTTTGGTCCCATCTCCCCCCCCCCCCCCCAATGCACGCGCGCACACACTTTCTGCCTGCAGCCTTGAAATTTATTGAATTAGCACATCAGAGAGGGCTCATTCTAAATATTGGGGCCCTAGACACACACCTAGTTTTCCTATACTTTAATACTGCCCTTCTTAGAAAGTATGGGTTCTATTAATCCTTGAGTTGACTTGTGAATGCTACCTTCTCTTAAATTTCCCTCTGAAGACAAGAGAGCCTAAGACTCTTGCAGTTCGTTTGTCACTGTGATGTTCGAGAGTATTTCTGATTGTGTCCCTCTACAAAGATGTAAACTAAATTAAACTTGAAACTACACGTTCACTGATTTTATCGCCTGCAGGCATTTTCGGATTCCAGGTGTGCTGGTTTCAGACAGGGGTAATATCAGTTGCTCAAAGCTGTAAATGGATAGAAAGGGGTTTGTCATACTTGGTTTTTCATTTCTGTACTCTATTTATGTTAAAAACTTATAATCCGCTTTAAACCTAAGCGGCTTCCTTAAAAATAAGTTATTAATACACATACAATAAAACACAGACATGGTACTGGACTCCTACCGTATACACACATAAGTTCCCCCATGAGGCAGTCAAGAATGTTTGACAAAAAAGCTGAGTCTGTTTGCTATTCTCCAATGTTGCTTCCTGGTGAATGATTGCAGTTTCTATTTTTTTTTCACAGATCTCTTTGGCTGTTCTAGACAAAATGCTTTCATGTAAGTGCTGCTTCTTTAAAGGCAGGGGTGAAGATGATTTTTTATTTTTTTAGGTGAAGTGATATCTTTTCTAGTTTAAAGACAGTATTTTGGGCCCTCAGCCTCCACAGCAAACTTGGGAGTGATTGTAGATGTCCCATCCTGCTTCTTGCACAGATACGTCTTCTGCGTGACATTGAATACTATAATCCAGAGGTTCACTTTTTTTTTGATAATGTTTTTGTTTGTTACCTTTGCTTTCACTGGTAAAGATTAGAATGGATAAGTGCTGCTTGGATGTTATTTAGAGAATGTCTAAAACATAGTCTCAACTTCCCATGTTCTTATTTTCTTAATATAACGTTAGTCTTTGCTGCTTATTCTGCTTCCTAATAAAGTATCATAGAAAAGCCACCATGCTTGGTACTTGGAGATCTTACAGGCCTTGCGTTTTCCTCAGTGTGAGCATAGACGGTCGGTAGCCCAACTGTTTGGGGAGGCTAAAGGGGGCGGAGCTTACCTCCATACGCTCCGTGGCAGCGACGTCAATGAAGAAAAAGACACTACAGGCTCACCGCCAGCTTCTCCCTTCTCTCTGCACACAGTGACCCGCCCTCACGGAAACAGGAAATGCATCACCGCAGAAGGCGCGACACTGTGTGCAGAGAGAAGGGAGAAGCTGGCGGCAAGCCTGTAGTGTCTTTTTCTTCATTGACGTCGCTGCCACGGAAATAAAATGTCAAAACGCACGGGGCGGGGGGCGGGCTGCATTGCAAACGGAAGTCCACGATTGGGCTGGGGAGGCTTAGCCTCCCCAAGCCTCTTATACGGGGCACCTATGAGTGTGAGATAAATTGAAGTGCTCTAATTAAAAAAACAAACAAAAAAACACACACACATACGCTGTCCCTGTGAACTCAGAAACGTGCTCGCCTGTCCTTTATTAGCTTGTATTAAAGGTCTTGGAGCTGAAGCATAATAACATAACGTAGTAGATGATGGCAGTTAAAGACCATCCAGTCTGCTCAACAACCAATAGCTTAAGGTATGTATACTTCATCTTGATTTGTCCTTGCTATTTTCAGTGCACAGACCGTAGAGGTTTGCCCGGCACTGGCCATGTTCTCCAACTACTGAAGCGGAAGCATTGTATATAACTGGGGTTTAAACATTTAACACAGATAAAACATTTCTGATGCAAAAAAAAAAAAAAAAGTATTTTAACTGGTCAACAACGATCCACAAAAAAAGTGTATTTATAAACTCATCTACTGTAAAATAAAATATGCTTAGTACTTCAAAACCAAAACTGAGAAACAGGATTACATGAAGATGAGCCTTAGAAAATCTTTTTTTTTTTTTTTTTAATTTATATGAAGTCTTTATTAAACAGTAATAAAATACAATGGACTCTGAAACCAGGTCAACAGTGTACAAATACAAAACTTTCAAGTCAAACAGAAGCACCGGATTCTCGCACATTTCTTTTCTGAAAACATCCAAATTTGTTTTGCAGTAAACTTCATGAAAATTTTTTTTTTTAAGAGTATATAGTTATTGAATTACCCCCACCCCCACCCCTTATCAGTTCCCCCATCAAACCAATCCCCAAAGAAGCTCTCAACTCCCACACCTATACAAGCACTGTTGCTACTCCTAACCACTTTTGGTAGCGGCAAGAAAAGAGTTCCAAGTCAGGTGCCATTTACTTGTCTGATGTGTTTAAGCCTTAGAAAATCTTTTAATATTATTTGTCCCTGAGGAGTTTTATTTTCAGAATGATGGGAGTTCAGGCTGAGATATCGCAGCCTTTAACCCTCTTATCCACAGGGGTAATTTCACTGTGAATAGGCCTTTTTCCTTTGCCTGTTACAGATCAACCTTTGTGTCCCTTCTAACAGACCCTCCTGCTGGGTTTAAAGCAGTATGCTATTATTTCTGTATTCTTTGCTGGATCTTACCTCCTTCAGGTGTGTTCTTAGTTTGTGTGTTGTGTTTTTGGGCTCAGGGTTGCTTGATGCTGTTGCTGCAGAATCACAAGAAGATTCCTCCAGATTACAGACAGCCAAACACTGGTAGGAAGTTGCTTTTATGTTGAGGCTCTTGACGTGCTTTTTGTTTATGGCATGCTTCTTATAGTTTTTCAGCATGTAGAAGTGCAGTTGTTTTTCAGAAAATGTCATCGGTGCACCTGGCGATGTGTACTTGGGAGCAGTGGCGTAGCCAAGGGTGGGCTCGGGTGGGCCCAGGTCCACCCAGTAGCAGCACACCTATGATATGGCTGGCAGGGATTCCCAAGCCCCACCAGCTGAAAACTCCCAACAACTGTCCCTCCTGCTTACCTTGTAAATAGCAGTAGCAGCTACTGATACATACTGTGCACTGGCCCCACAGCCTTCCCTCTGATGTATTCCCACCTATGCAGAAACAGGAAGTTGCATCAGAGAGAAGACTGTGCAGCGAACATGAGCAGTGTGTATTAGTTGCTGCTCACTGTCAGTGAAAATCTGTTATTTAAAAGGTGTGCGGGGTGGGGGGGATGTTTGAGAGACTATATGGCATGCAGGCTAGAGAAGGAGAGACCAAATCACCTGTGGGATGGGGCGGGGTTCTTCTGCCCACCCATCTTGGGCCCAGGAGTGGAGGAGTGGCCTAGTGGTTAGGGTGGTGGACTTTGGTCCTGGGGAACTGAGGAATTGAGTTGGATTCCCACTTCAGGCACAGGCAGCTCCTTGTGATTCTGGGCAAGTCACTTAACCCTCCATTGCCCCATGTAAGCCACATTGAGCCTGCCATGAGTGGGAAAGTGCGGGGTACAAATGTAACAAAAATAAAATAAAATTGGGTGTCTGGCTACGCCCCTGCTTGGGAGGTGTCATTAGCAGATCACAGAATCCTATCCTAAAAGAGAATAGAGGGAAGAATGCAGATGCTTGGAAGAAGTGAAGGGGAACAGTGCTTTGTGGAAGAAGGCAATCAGGCTTATTTTCGAAAGAGAAGGGCGGGCGCCCATCTTCCAACACAAACCAGGAGATGGGCGTCCTTCTCTCAGGGGCGCCCAAATCGGCATAATCAAAAGCCGATTTTGGGCGCCCTCAACTGCTTTCTGTCGTGGGGACGACCAAAGTTCACGGGGGCGTGTTGGCAGCGTAGTGAAGGCGGGACTGGGGCGTGCCTGACACATGGAAAAAAGAAGGGCGTCCCTGACGAGCACTTGGCCGACTTTACTTGGCCCATTTTTTCTTGCGACTAAGCCTCAAAAAGGTGCCCGAAGTGACCAGATGACCACCGGAGGGAATCGGGGATGAACTCCCCTTACTTCTCCAGTGGTCACCAACACCCTCCCACCCTAAAAAAAAAACAAAATGTTTTTTTGCCAGCCTCTATGCCAGCCTCAAATGTTATACCCAGCTCCATGACAGCAGTATGCAGGTCCCTGGAGCAGTTTTAATGGGTGCAGTGCACTTCAGGCAGGCAGACCCAGGCCCACCCCCCCCCTACCTGTTACACTTGTAGTGGTAAATGTGAGCCCTTCAAAACCCACCAGAAACCCGCTGTACACACATGTAGGTGCCCCACTTCACCCCTTAGGGCTATGGTAGTGGTGTACAGTTGTGGGGAGTGGGTTTTGGGGGGCTCAGCACCCAAGGTAAGGGAGCTGTGCACCTGGGAGCAATTTCTGAAGCCCACTGCAGTGCCTCTTTAGGGTGCCCGGTTGATGTCCTGGCATATGAGGGGGACCAGTGCAGTACGAATACTGGCTCCTCCCATGACCAAATGGCTTGGATTTGGTCATTTCTGAGATGGGCGTCCTTGGTTTCTATTGTCGCCGAAAATCAGGGCCGACCATCTCTAAGGTCGACCTAAATGTGGAGATTTGGGCGTCCCCGACCGTATTATCGAAACGAAAGATGGCCGCCCATCTTGTTTCGATAATACGGGTTTACCCGCCCCTTCGCGGGGACGTCCTGCGACAACGGCCCCAGGAAAACTTGGCGCCCTGTTCGATTATGCCCCTCCATGTATTTCAATTAATTCTGTGTTTGATTAGAGGGTGCACAGTGCTTGCCAAAAAAGAAAAAAGGAAAATTATTAAAGGAAAAGCTGCAAAAGGCAACCTATGCAAGTATAAGAACACTGATAGGATGTTTTAAAACAATTGAGCAATAATGCATACAGAAATAGAGAAAAGATTTGGAGAGGAGTGAAAAAAGAGGTGCTACAGCACAGGAATTGAAGGTCTATAGTAGATGAAGATAAAGAGCAGGAAGGAGAGAGTTGTCTGGGCAGAGTAGAAAGCAGAATGAGGAAGAAATGTGGGACAAGCCAGTGAGTAGAGAAAGTTGCACAGGAGGATGTGAATAATTCGGAACAGGCCACAGGGTAGAAAGGAGAGAGATCAAGAAGATGGTACGGTGTCCTGATCTGCATGGAAATTGATATGTTGTGATGGGATTCAAGAAAGGGAAAGACTGCAAAGTTAAATCTCGCACCTTAAAAAAAAAAAAAGCACTTCTTCCAACAGTGGCCGATCCAGGTCGTATGTATCTGGCAGAAACCCAAATAGTAGCAACATTCCAAGCTACCAATCCCAGGGCAAGCAGTGGATTCCCTCATATCTATTCAATAGCAGACTATAGACTTTTCCTCCAGGAAATTGTCCAAACCTTTTTTTTTTAAAACCCATATATGCTATCCCCTGTTATCAAATCCTCTAGCAACGAGTTCCAGAGCTTAACTATTCACTGAGTGAAAAAATATTTCCTCCTATTTGTTTTAAAAGTATTTCCATGTAACTTCATTGAGTGTCCCCTAGTCTTCGTACTTTTTGATCGAGTAAAAAATTGGTTCACTTTTACCCATTCTACACTACTCAGGATTTTGTAGAGCTCAAACATATTCCCCCTTAGCCATCTCTTTTCCAAGCTGAGGAGCCCTAACCGCTCTAGCCTTTCCTTGTATGAGAGGAGTTCCATCCCATTCATCATTTTGGTCGCTCTTTTTTTGAACCTTTTCTAATTCCGCTGTATCTTTTTTGGAGATACTGCAACCAGAATTGAACTCAGTACTCAAGGCGAGGTCACACCATGGAGCAATACAGAGGCATTATAATATTCTCAGTCTTATTTACCATCCCTTTACTAATAATTCCTAGCATCCTGTTTGCTTTTTGGCCGCTGCACACTGGGCAGAAGATTTCAGCGTATTGTCTACAATGACACCTAGATCTTTTTCTTGGGTTCTGACTTATAAGGTAGACCCTAGCATCAGGTAACTATATGATTCAGATTATTCTTCCCAATGTGTGTCACTTTGCATTTGTCTATATTAAATTTCATGTGCCATTTGGATGCCCAGTCTTTCAACTTCTTACGGTCTTCCTGCAATTTTTCATAATCTGCAAATGTAATCAAGTCACTTGCCATTCTGATTTCCAGATTATTCATAAATGTTAAATAGGACTGATCTCAGTACAGATCCCTGCAGCATTCCACTATTCAACCTCCTGCATTGAGAGAAATGGCCATTTAACCTACCCTCTGTTTTCTGTCCAATAACCAGTTCCTAATCTACAACAGAACATTGCCTCCTATTCCATGACATTTTAATTTTCTCAGAAGTCTCTCATGTGGACGCTGTCAAAAGCTTTCTGAAAATCTAGATACAGTACATTAACCGGCTCACCTTTATCGACGTGTTTATTTACCCTTTCAAAGAAATGAAGCAAATTGGTGCGGCAAGATTTCACTTGGCTGAATCCATGCTGCCTCTGTCCCATTAAGCCATGTTTGTCAATGTGTTCCATAATTTTATTCTTTATAATAGTTTTCACTATTTTGCCCGGCACTGACGTCAGGCTTATTGGTTTGCACCTTCCCGAATTGCCCCTGGAACCCTTTTTAAAAATGAGTGCTACATTGGCCACCCTCCAGTCTTTAGGTACTACAGACGATTTTATTGACGGGTTACAGATCACTAAGAGCGGATCAGCAATTTCATGTTTGAGTTCTTTCAGTACCCTAGGGTGCGTACCATCTGGTCCAAGTGACTTACTACTCTTTTAATTTGTTGATTTGGCTCAGTATGCCTTCCAGGCTCATGGAGATTTCTTTAAGTTCCTCTGCATTTTCACTCTTGAAAACCATTTCTTCTTCCATAAAGACCAAAGCAAAGATATCTCCGCTATGGCCTTGTCATTCGTGAGTGCTTGTAGCAGCCTTTAATTTTTGAAAGGACAGCTATGATAAAATGAGGAAAATGGTTAAAAGGAAGCTAAAAGGATCAGCTGCAAAGGTTAGGACATTAAATCAGGCATGGGCGTTGTTTAAAGATATCATCTTGGAAACCCAGACCAGATGCATTTCACACATTTACAAAGGTGGAAAGAAGAGAATCAGGCATGGACGTTGTTTAAAGATATCATCTTGGAAACCCAGACCAGATGCATTTCACACATTTACAAAGGTGGAAAGAAGAGAAAACAGCCACTGTAGTTAAAAGGTGAAGTGAAAGGAGCTATTGGAGCCAAAATAACTACCTTCAAAGAATGGAAAAAGAACCCAGATGAAGAAAATAAGGAGCAACATAAGCACTTGCAAGTTAGATGCAAAGCATTAATAAAGAAGGCTAAAAGAGAATATGAAGAGAAACTTGCTGCAGAGGCTAAAACTCACAGTTGCAACTTTTTCAGATACATCAGAAGCAGAAAGCCTAAGAGGGAATCCGTGGGACAGTTACATCGTGAAGGAGCAAAAGAGGCACTTGGGGAGGACAAGGCCATAGCTGAATGAATTCTTCGCTTCAGTCTTTAGGGAAGCAGATGTATCAGATCTACCTGTACCAGAAATGGTTTGCAAGGGTGATTATGTGGAGGAAGTGAAAGAAATCTTAGTGAAATTGGAAGACATACTGAGCCAAATTGACAAATTAAAGATTGATAAATCACCTGGATCTGATGGCATGCATCCAAGGGTACTGAAAAAAGTTGAGCATGAAATTGCTGATCTGCTGTTAGTAATCTGTAACCTGTCATTAAAATCGTCCATAGTACCTGAAGATTGGAGGGTGGTCTATGTAATGCTGATTTTTAAAAAGGGTTTGAGGGGTGATCGGGAAATTACAGAAAGGTAAGCCTGACATCCGTGCCGGGTGAAATAGTGGAAACTATTATAAAGAATAAAAATTTGGAACACGTTGATAAATGTCTTAAAGGGACAGAGTCAGTATGTTTCAGCCAAGGGAAGTTTTGCCTCACCAGTTTGCTTCGTTTCTTTGAAGACATGAATAAACATGCTGGTTGATGTAATGTATCTGGATTTTCAGAAAGCTTTTGAGAAAAGTAGTGAAAAACTTTTTAGATTATATCAGGATGCTTTTTGACCTAGACAAATGTGTCAAGACAAATATCCTTGGAAGAAAATTGACAGAACTGAAAATTTCTTTTTGATTGACGATTATGACATAAAGGAATTTGAACAGGAAGGTGTATATAAGTATCTAGGATTAGAGGAGGTGCAACAGTTCAGCAGAAATTACTGAGAAAAGATCAATTAAAAAATTATAGAAGATCAAAATTGATTCTGAAAAGTGCTTTAACAGCACAGAATAAGATACAAGCCATCAATCATTTAGCGATTCCCATACTTTCATAGAGCTTTGAAATTATAGACTGGCTCAAAGATCTTGAAAAGCTAATGTTTGAAGAAGAAAATTCTTCCATGACTACAAGATAATTAATAAAACCCAATGTAAGCTAGGACTGTACATTCGTAGAAGTAAAAGATGAATGTGTGCACAGTGAAGGCACTTGTAGGTGAGTAGGAGAAGCCTGAAGTATATGCTCAAGTGGGCGGAAGCCAATGAAATAAATTGAGTCAAAGGATTACATAGTTTAACAGTACTGGATAGATGGCTCAGTAGGAGATCTCTGAGGAACAGGTTGAAATAGTGTAAGCTCTTAATTTACATTCGGTGTTCCCATTGTTTTATTTACAGGTTAAACACCTTTGAGAAGCTGATGAGCAGAAGTACAATTTCTCTGAACTTTGTGGAACAGTTTTTCATTCACACCCTGACACAGATTCTCACGTACAGGCCTCTACTGAAAGGTAAATGGAAATGAAGGTTGAATTGACAGGTGGTGCCTAGCTAGGCTTCCTCTGCACCGTAACCACTAACTGGAACTTCTCTGTCCATCCTGGAGTACAGCCATCCCCTTCTTGACCTCTCCTCAGTTTCTAACCCTTGCTATCCCTGTTTTTGCTGTTGGAGTTCCTTTCCATTGTTTTTACTTATTTTATAATTTGTCATTTTTACTTTTTGTACACTGATTTACCCCTTGAAGGGTGGTATAATAAGTCTAATAATAAACTAAAAATAAGTCTCTGACCTGGCAGAAGATAGGGAAGCCAGTGAAAGAAAACTTGACACAGGCTGGAGTGGGAGAGAAGGACAAATCCAGGTTGTTGCGTATTCAAACAAGAATTTTAGAGCTCTGGGGGGGGGGGGGGAGTAAAGTGTTGTTGTTGTTTTTTTTTGTTGTTGTTGTTTTAAAGCTTCGTTTCTTGGATCCCAGCTTATCAGTCACTGCTTAGTTTAAAACTCTGCAGCCATAGAAAAGCAGCATATTAAAACGCATCCTTGGTTTTCCTCTGCTGCAGTGTCTGATGCTGTTCGTATGCAAGGTGATTGGAATTTTGCGAAAACCTGTCCACTGCTCACCACCTTGTACCGCAAAGTAAGTCTGAAGAACCTTTTACAACATTCGGACCATATTGGTTATTTATAGATGTAGTTGTAAAGATCACTCTAGTCTGTCTGTTGTGTATTTACTGTTTTAATTTTGAAACAAGAAAAAGAGGATTCAAACTGTGTACAGTACCATTCAGTTTCACACTTTCAAAGCAAAAGAATCAGATCATAGGTACAGAATAATGTGTAACAGATTCTTTAAATCCCTGTTGCTCCCACAAGCTGCAGGCAAACAAGTCAGATGCAGTAGTCGGTCATCTTTATTTGATTTTTTTTTTAATCTGTATTTTTATTTAGAAGTTTTATATTCAGCAACAGTACAGTATAAGTGAAGATACAGTGAGCCCGAATGTGATACATACAGTTGACCCAAATAATGTTTGAAACACCCTACCAGAAACCCAGAAGGGCATGCAAAACCACAGATCTTTATTTCATTTTGTGCCAATTAAAATAAAATGTCAAAGCGGCTTGACTGGTGAGGAACAGAATAAAAAATATAGTCCAGAGTATCAGGATGTAATATTTATTTATTTATTACATTTGTACCCCGCGCTTTCCCGCTCATCGCAGGCTCAATGCGGCTTACATAGTAACAAGAGAATACAATCTGTAGGATCAAAATCAACAAAGGAGGTATGTGGTAGGACAACTGAATAAGGAGTAAATGGAATAGAAGAGGTGTGAGAGAAAGGATAGGGATAGGTAAGGAGGTGGGGCAATAAAGGAGAAATTGGGAAGAGCATGGAGGGTAATAAGGTTGGTAGGAGATATATATATATATATATATATATAATAAATACCAGGAATATCCTATATAATAATTCTCACCTCCAACGTTCTAATGTGCCTGGGACCGTGCCTCCCTCGGAGGTGGTCTGCTAGGCAGGCACGCACTGACATCAGTGACAGCTGATTCCGTGTTTCCCTACTCCTCCACCTGCCTGGGAATCAGCTGTCACTGCGCCGCTCCCTGCCACTTCGGAGCAAGTGGCAGGGAGTGGGGCAACACAGACCCCTCCCCTCGCCGCATCACCAACCCGCCCCCCCTACCCGACGAGCATGAACACCCCCTGCCCCCTCACACAACTCCCACTGAGTTCCACACTCCGCCCTCCCTCCAATTTCAACACCCCCCCGCGTTACGGCCCCCTGTACCCCCCTTCCGCGTCCCTGTCGACCCCCCCTTTCCCGCCGAAAACCGTCCCCCGCCGCCGTGGAGTACCTGTGCTGGCCTTCACGGCGTTACTTCTTCAATGATCTTCTGTTCAAGTTCTTCTGCGTGTGTCTGACGCACGCAGAGGAACTTCAACAGAAGATCATTGAGGAAGCAACGCCGCGAAGGCCAGCACAGGACTTCGGCTGACGGGGGTTGGGGTCCCCCGTCAACACAGGTACTCCATGGCGGCGAGGGACGATTTTCACTGAGAAGGGGGGTCGACAGGGTCACGGAAGGGGGGTACAGGGGTCCGTAACGCAGGGAGGGGGTAAAACGGAGGGAGGGCAGAGTCTGGAACAGCGAGGGAGGGTGGGGGATGGCCTTGCTAGCACCCGTTTCCTTCCCTTAAGAAACGGGCCTTTTTTACTAGTGTAGATATATAATAAATACCAGGAATCAACTAAACTCCAATTATGTACTAAGTCAGTGAGAGATTTGTGTGATTTAGGTGGCTTGTAGCGAGCTGAACATTTTCTGTCCAAAATTGAGTTCATTGGGAGATTCATGTCACCTCCCATATTTATATGATCAGTGTCTATTAACGAAACTTGGTGTTCTAAATCTTTGAAAAACTGTGGTTGATCAGAAGTAGCAGAATATACATTAACTAGTGCATTTGAAACCAAATTTAATTTTACCATCTCCTTTCATTGTCTGTATGATGTGCTATCACAGAACTATTAACATTTTTAGATAATAAAATAGCAACACCAGTTTTCCTTTTCAACCCAAGAGAGAAAAAGCAGGAAACCAAGTAGATGTCAAACGATTCTGAAGCTGATAAATGAGTTTCCTGATTAAAAGCAATAGAAGTATTTAAGTGTTTTAGATATATTAAGATTTTCTTCCTCTTTATGGGATGGATGATTCCTTTAACATTAAGTGAAACTAGTTTTAAATTCCTCGCCTCTGAGTACAGTAATGATTATAACTTTGCTTACATGTAATATGGTCACAATAAATACTAAGGAGAACATTAAACAGAAACTGCAATGCACAGCAAAACTGTAATGAAATATTGAACATAATCAGAAATATTAAATATTCCCACATATCTCCCTGTGGAGTAATTGGGAGAGAGAAGATGAAAGATCAGGAGAAAAGCTACAACTGAGAAATCCACCAAGAAGTACATTCAATTGTGTGTTGATTACACAGCCTTATAAGAGTTAATAATTGAACTGATGTCCAGTGTAAGGAGACAAATTAACTGGTTGCCATAGTAATTTCTTCTTGATCTCTGATAAATTGTTCCAAAATAGCTGGATCTGTTAGTCTTGGTAGTGATTTTCTTGCTTGCTGCAAACAGTAAACCATATCTTACATTAAGTGCTTTGAGCCCTGGGTCTGAAAGCGAAGTCAGGGGGTATGAACAAGTTTATTACCGTTTCATTTAAATGCTTGAAGGGTTTCAGAGACTTGTGGATAGTACAGGATTTTCATGACTAAGAGCCAAGGTAGCTTTTGAGATCAGCTGACATGCGATGGGACACGATGAGCCCTTTCAATTTCAAAAGAGACATAAAAAAAAATTAAACAGTGTTGGTAATAACGGTGAGCCCTGGAGACCAATAATTAGAAAGCTATAGTGCTTTGAGCCCATCGCATTGAAGACTGTGTTTCTCATCTGAGAGGATTTCAGACTTGCAGGAGTACCATCAGGAGTGGCTTCTAAGGTGATAGTTTCACACTGGATCTAGGAGGCTATGGAATCAGCCTGTTGTTCAGGAGCATCCAGTTCCTTCAATTTTCGTTCAGCTCGCGGTCAGACCTTTTTGTGGGTCAAGCATAGGCTGATTTTGTTGCAGGAGATTTGCCTTGTTGCACTTCATTATTTGTCACTATAAGTTAGATGTTCAAGCTTGGCAGGGACGAGTGTGTTGTCAGCTGGGTTGTCTGGAGCCTGCCCTTGATGGAAACTGATTTAGTACATCTGGACTGGTCTGAAGGGACAATGAGGAAGGGGAAATTAGATCGATCTTGCTAATTTTCTTCCAGACCAGTTAAGAATCTACTCGGATGATGGTTGGAAGTGAAGAACTGGTGATGGTCTTTTGAGAGGTGGCAAGTGCTAGGTTCTGTCCTTTCCATCTGCCCCACACGCTTGTTTACTGGTTTTCTGTCATTGATTGGTCTGTAGTTCAGAGAGGGAAGTTCATTATTGCTACATTATGGGGTCCTTTTACAAAGGCGCACTGAAAAATGGCTTGCTGTATTTTAGGCGTGGGTTTGGGGCACGCTCAGATCCATTTTTCAGCACGCCTGCAAAAAATGCCTTTTTTTTTTTTTTTGCCAAAAATGGACATGCGGCAAAATTAAAATTGCTACGCATCCATTTTGAGTCTGAGACCTTACCGCCAGCCAAAGAATTTGGGCGGTAATGACTTATGTGTGTCAGATGCCACTTGGCGCGCATCTGCTATACACGCCAGAAAATAAAAAATATTTTTCAGACGCATGTAGTGGATGTGCGCCAAAATTGAAATTACCACAAGGGCCACACGGTAACCGGGTGGTAACCCCAATTTAGCACGCATAGGCACCTACACGGCTTAGTAAAACGGGTCCTGTGTAGCCAGTAGTTCTCAGTCCCCACCTGCTGGCAGGAGGGCATATACCCACATATTAGGACTGGTCTGCAGGGACTGAAGAAAAGAAAATTAGCAGTTACGTTCTAGCGTCGATCTAGAGACATTTTGGACACATTCCCCTTCCCTCTTCCCTCCAGGTTTCCCTAATCCTTCTGTCCATTCCTACTCTTCCCCAATATCTCTTGTAGGTTTTTCTGCTGTATTAGCTTCATTTTACTGCATTGGCGTCTGCCTCTGTGGTCCGTTGTAAGCCACATTGAGCCTGACACTGTTGGGAAACTGTGGGGTACAAATGAGATAAATAAATAAATAATTTACCATTTCTGAAAAGCTGACACTGGAGCATCACAACATTTAATAAATTGGTCCTCTGTATATGCTTAAGAATTAACATTTAAGTTGAGTAGGAGTGAGTATGGTGAGAGGGGGTATGCATAGGAATGCTTTGGTGTAAAAAGAAACAGTTCATTGTACTCTGTTTTGCTTGTTTCACTACAGAATCGATTTGGGGTTTACTTGATTGGTGTGGTAGCTTGGTAATAAGATTTACAACGAGTATTGGTTTATTCTATGTACTTCATAAACTTTAACCAGTAAAGTATTTTAAAAAAATGGAACTGGTCCTCCAGTTTGGTCGCCTGTGTTTTGTCTGAAGGTTCTGCAGAGCTGCTTTGCTACAAGGAATGGTGTTCAGGTTTCCATGTTTTCTTTTGCAGATCTTTGTAGTGCTTAATGCAGAAAAGCTGATCAGACACTTACAGGAGGTTTTGGAGACCCAGGAGGTGAATTGGCAGCATGTGCTGAACTGTGTCTCTACTCTAGTCGTCTGTCAGTCTGAAGCTGAATTGCTAGTTAAAGGTAAGTTGAGAAGCTGCACAAGCTTATCTGCCAGTAGAATGAAATATCTAACTTTGTCAGGAGGGGCAACGTTGCGGAAAACCCAAAACGTGCATTGGAAAAGCCACACGTGCTTAGATCTTCAGACTAAATTCTGAGAGAGCTGTTGATGCCTCCCACTTGTGTGGCTGATCAGTCCTACTAATTGATAGAAAACTCGCCATTCACGACTGGGTCCATGGCTTTCTGTACAGGAAGGAGTTCTCTAATTTATTAAAATATTTATTTTATTTCATTGCATTTGCTATACTGCCTTTGAACGTAATATCAAAGTGGTTTACATAGTCCAAATTAAAACAGAAAAATATTCTAAATAGATATAAAAAAACATAATTAAACAATAATGACACTTAAGGAAGGGAATGTGAATAGTGCAACAATAGAAAACCAAATGCACTATTATCAGAACACATTAGGAATAAAGGGAGGGAAAAAAACCTACCCGAGATTCTCCATCATCCCACCTCTACTCTAACCTACTGTACTAAAATATTGCTTAAATGACCATGTCTTAAGGATTTCTTTTTTGTAATCTCAAATGTAAGGTTCTGGAGGAAGGGAATTCCACAACATAAGGCAGTATGGCTGAAACTATCTCGTGCAGAGGAAGCATGGGGGCTGTGTGTCAGCTGCTGTAAACACAGAGAACAGCTCTTTGTAGGAGCCTGTTTTAAGGAATTTGACTACAGAGTGATTATATTATCACAAATTAAACGGGCGCTAGCAAGGTTTTCCTCGGTGTGTGTATGTTTGAGAGTGACTGTGTGTGAGAGAGAGAGTGAATGTGTGAGTGTGTATGTGTGTGAGAGAGAGAGTGAGTCTGGGTGCGAGTGTGTGTGTGAGAATGAGAGTGTGTGCAAGTGCGTATGTGAGACACAGTGTGTGAGAGAGAGAGTGTGTTTCACACAGATACAGTGTGTGCGAGAGAGTGTGTGTGTGTGAGACATAGACTCTCTGTGAGACTGAGTGTATGAGACCAAGAGAGTGTGAGTGACTGTGTGACACATAGAGAATGAATGTGATACAGTGAGAGACAGTGTGTGAGAGAAAGACATTGATTGTGAGAGAGAGAGAGTGCGTGAGAGAGAGTGTGTGTGTGACAGAGATACCTCCCCCCCCCTCTCTCTGGTGTCAGGCCCCCCTCTCTCTCCCTGGTGTCTGAGCATTACTGTGCAGGACGCTAAGCTCTGGCTGTGCTTCAAGGAACTGACCAATCCTATTTAATAGAATGCACCTCCAACATTCTGAAGCCGAGAAACCTCGTGTGGTTGGTCACTTCTGCTTGTGACGAACCCGGAAGTACGTGATGTCAATTCAGGAGATGGATACAGAGAGCAGGAATGCCTCAGCCATGCAGTCACCTTCAGAATGTTGGAGGTGCGTTTTATTTTATAGGATAATGTTAATGGTTTTATAAGCTGTTAGTTTACACCTTAGAATCTTTTTCTCGCTGTATCCTCTTCCGAGTCTCCTGTTTGTTTCCACTTGAAACCCCTGACGCTCCTCTGTACACAGCATCCTGCAGCTTTCATTTTCTACACAATATCGTTTTAGATCTTCTAGTCCGCCTGCTGACCAAAGCCTTTGAGGGTTATGAGCTGGAATACATGATAATGGCATTTCTGCTGGCTCGTCAGTCTGCTCTTGAAGGTCCTGCTGCATTCATGTCGTACACAGAGTGGTTTAAGGTAGGAGATGTTCTGTAAGATGTGATACTTTTAATTAAACCAACACAAGATCTTTTCAAAAGTTCATGAAATTTCAGGATAAATATAATTTGTTCATGGAGACTGCGACAAAACAGTATTATTTCTTTAAGTGTATTTCTCCTGTTGGCCAGCAGGTGGTGTTTTCTTGTTGTAAAGCTGTGGCACAAAGTGACTGTTCATTGTTTAGTTTAGCATAGAGAGGAAGTAACCTAAAGTATACTTTTGAAATGTGCTGTTCTTGGCTCTGATTGGCCCAGGAGTTTAAATCCAGTCTGGAAATATTGCATTTTTCTCCATTCTCAGCCAGGGAGAGGAGAGAGAAAGATCTCTTTACTGAGACCATATGAGCAGTTATATTCTATAACCTATGAGCAGCTTTATTTCCTGTACTCCCCAGGCGCTATCCAGGTACTGGCTAAATGTTTAGATAGTTTTAATATTGATCCATATTCAGTTACCTGTTATTGTGTGCTGTTTTTGAGCCATCTGTTTTTAGGGTTCACTGTTCAATATTTTTATGACAATAAACACTTTTTAGTTTATTGACTCTGCTTGTCTGAACTGACTAAGAATCCTGGATGTTTGTGTGTTGGGTCTGTGGGTGCTTTCCAGGAACCGTGGGACCCCTGAGAATGTGACCCCAGTGTCCTAGAAATCACTGGGGAATAACTTGGGGGTGGGAGACTCCCCCAGAGGCAAGTGGAACCTAGTGCGTGGGGGTGGAGGGTTGACTAGTATCGAGCACATGCCTAGGTGCAGGCGGGCCTGAGCAGTGCTGAGGATAGACTCTCCAGGTGGCCGCGGGGTTAGCCCCAGGTGGGTGCTAGGTGTTCCGTGACAGAGACGTTGGACAAGGGGCAGTGAGGAGCTGCATGTTCTTGCCTACACAGGGTGATTGTGTGGCATTAATCTTTCATTGCTTTCTTTCTCTAGGTTTCTTTTGGAAATGCCAGTGGTTACCATGGCAGCAGTAAGAAATCTTTGATCTTCCTTTTGAAATTCCTTTCGGACCTGGTTCCCTTTGAAGCTCCCCATTACCTGAAGGTGAAATGCTTTGAGGTGGTATTGTGATGGTCAATGTTATAAGAAGGGCAAGAACAAAAATTAGGCAAAGATCATGACGAGACAGTGTTTGTTAGCTGCTGGCATGACAGGTGGAATGAGATTTGGATTTTGGATAGTTACTTTTCATTCCAAACACATGCTCAAGGTGAATTACAATTCAAATAACATAGTAAATGTTGACAGATAAAGATCTGCACGGTCCATCTAGTCTTCCCAACAAGGTGGCACTCTGCACAGATTCCAGTTCTTCATGACTGAACACTGGCATACTTAGAGGCATATTTTCAAAGCACTTAGCCTTCCAAACTTCCATAGAAACCTATGGAACTTTGGAAGGCTAAGTGCTTTGAAAATGAGCCCCATAATCTCTGTCTCTCCCTGTCAGTGTTGGGGCACAGACCGTAGAAGTCTGCCCGGCATCGATCCTACTTCTTAACTACTGGTGTTTTTTTTATTTTTATTTTTGTTACATTTGTACCCTGCGCTTTCCCACTCATGGCAGGCTCAATGCGGCTTACATGGGACAATGGAGGGTTAAGTGACTTGCCCAGAGTCACAAGGAGCTGCCTGTGCCTGAAGTGGGAATCGAACTCAGTTCCTCAGTTCCCCAGGACCAAAGTCCACCACCCTAACCACTAGGCCACTCCTCCGCTGTTGCTACTATTTGAGATTCTACTATTCCACTAGCAACATTCCATGTAGAAGTCGGCCCTTGCAGATCACCAATGTGGCCGCGCAGGCTTCTGCTTCTGTGAGTCTGACGTCCTGCACGTACGTCAGACTCACAGAAACAGAAGCCTGCTCAACCTTCTACATGGAATGTTGCTAGTGGAATAGCAACATTCCATGTAGAATCTCCAATAGTAGCAACATTCCATGTAGAATCTCCAATAGTATCTATTTTATTTTTGTTACATTTGTACCCTGCGCTTTCCCACTCATGGCAGGCTCAATGCGGCTTACATGGGGCAATGGAGGGTTAAGTGACTGGCCCAGAGTCACAAGGAGCTGCCTGTGCCTGAAGTGGGAATTGAACTCAGTTCCTCAGTTCCCCAGGACCAAAGTCCACCACCCTAACCACTAGGCCACTCCTCCACTGTTGCTACTATTTGAGATTCTACATGGAATGTTGCTATTCCACTAGCAACATTCCATGTATAAGTCGGCCCTTGCAGATCACCAATGTGGCCGTGCAGGCTTCTGCTTCTGTGAGTCTGACGTCCTGCACGTACGTGCAGGACGTCAGACTCGCAGAAACAGAAGCCTGCGCAGCCTTCTACATGGAATGTTGCTAGTGGAATAGCAACATTCCATGTAGAATCTCAAATAGTAGCAACATTCCATGTAGAATCTCCAATAGTATCTATTTTATTTTTGTTACATTTGTACCCTGCGCTTTCCCACTCATGGCAGGCTCAATGCGGCTTACATATTGTATACAGGTACTTATTTGTACCTGGGGCAATGGAGGGTTAAGTGACTTGCCCAGAGTCACAAGGAGCTGCCTGTGCTGGCAATCAAACTCAGTTCCTCAGTTCCCTAGGACCAAAGTCCACCACCCTAACCACTAGGCCACTCCTCCACTCCACTGTTGCCGTTGAAACCCACTCCAGGCCTTGATCCTGATCTGTCTTTGCCATTTACGTGAACCAGACCGTAGAAGTCTGCCAGGCATTGGTTTTACTTCCCAATTTCTGAGCTGCCATCAAAGCTCACTCCATCTATTAGTTCATTTCAGTACAGTTTTAATTGGATTCCATCCTTTTTCTATATAGAGATCCTTTGTGTTTATCCCACACTTTCTTAAATTCCATCACCATTTTCCCATCCCAGAAACAGCTTGCAGTTAGGGGCTTGTAATGAGCAGGGCAGCCACTGCTTAATATTTTCACAGGAATCTTTAAATGGATATTCAGCCTAAGTTGGACCTTTTTATATGTGGCCCTGAACTTGGGTGGATAAGTTACTAATAAAATTAGGACTGCTATTTACATGGTCCCCTTGAGCTTATCTAGATAGGAGCTGAACATCACTATTAGTTGCATAATGTTTGACCCTCCCTATAGGTAAGTGGATACATTTTGGCTACATTTTCCATTTACTGGCAGGAGATTTTTTTTCCCCCCCAAAACTATTTATGTAGTTAGCCTGTAATCCTGGCCTTAAAAGTGCTTTTGAATATTAACCCGTAATTATGTACCTGAAGCAATGGAGGGTGATGTGATTTACCCAAGGCCATGATGTCTCTCCTTGTGGTGCCAACCTTTCTCCAGATTCACTCGCTTTCAGTTAGAACAACTGCTTTTTCAATGGTTTTCCCTCCTCTTCATCTCCGGTCGGAACTTTCCCTTTTAAGATTTAAGGCCATTCTCAAGGCCCATTTCTTTTACCAAGCTTTTCCACTTGGACATAAATATAGGTAGGTTACTCCCGCTGTTGCTATCCCAGTTCAGCAAAATCCATTTTTATCACTGCCAGGTCTATTATTTTCTCTTTCCTCCCCACCTATTGTGATTTTTTTCCCTCCTTCCTCATTAAGGTTATTCCTTAAGCTTTAGTTGTTATGCTCCATTGTAATCCAATTGCCTTAGATAACTTTGTTTATATGCAGTATATTAAATAAACTTGAACTGTAAGAAGGGGATTTAAACCCTAGATTCCCTGATTCACAGCCCGCTGCTTCAGTCACTGGACTACCTTCTGCTCTGAGTTAGACTACACATAACCTGATGAATAGACGTATAGGATTCTGTCTAATCTGGACTTTCTCTTGCATAAGGTACACATCCTCTATCCTCCATTTGTGCAAACAAAGTACCGCCCGCTGCTGCTGGAATACATCACCCTGGCCAAAACTCGACTGGCAGATCTCAAGGTGACTAGTTGATTTTCTTTTTCTTGCCCGTGATCTCCGCTTTGTGGCACAGTACCACAGGGCCTGTTTCTCATAAACTGCATCATTCAGTGTTCTGGCTCTAAGAACACAGAGGTTAGTGTCCTTGTAGCAGTGCCCAGCACAGACCTTGTCCTGGCAAAGTGAGTCAGCAACCAAGTGTGGTGACTTGCTTGGTGATGCAGACAGCTAGTGGCTGTGTTACTGTACACATGCCCTGCCACAAAGTACATTAAAAGTTAGCTCTGTGCACCGCTATGTGGAAACTCCCTAGTTCAAGCTGTGAGTTGGGTCAGCCGCTCCCTGGATCGGTTGGGGCTGGAGGTACTGCAGAAGCCATGTTCACAAGCCCTAAGGGGAGGGAGTCATGGTCATTGCTTGAGGGTGACATCTAGTGGCTGGATGTAGACCCCCCACCCCCCTTGGTTGCAGGGTCCAGGAAGGAGCCTTGGTGCATGACCGCCAACCCAGAACCTTTACTATAAATGCCAGACTAGATAAGTGAGGAGAATATCAAATTTAAAAAAAAAATCCTTGGGTGCCCATGAATGTAGTCTAATGGTGCCATATCACAGTGTCAGCTGGAAGTACAAAGGAGCACGAGGAAACTGCTGGATCAGAAAGATTATCAGCGCATCAGATATCTGACATATATGATTTCTTTTTTAGGTTTCTATTGAAGACATGGGATTGTATGAAGATTTATCTTCAGCTAAGGAAGGTGCCCAGGTACTGCAGCAGATCTGCATGTTCAGCATAGCGCTGAGATTTGGGAATCTGGGGGATTTGAGAGGTGCTCTCATTGCACTTATGCATCTGATATTTTCCTACGGTGTGGAGCCTAACAACACTGCGGGTGTTTGCCGTGTATATGCTTAAGACTCTGAATCACTGTCTTTCCCAGTTTGCTGTGCATGGGCATGTAGTTGGGGGCCATGACTCCTCTTCCTGGTGTGCACTTTTAATTCCTAAAGTCTCAAGAACTGCGTGTTTCTTCAGTCAGCCATGATAGGCTGATGCCCTAAGCTGTATGTTGATGCATTTATAAAGTGATTGCTTGTATGTGACTTATCTATTTCTTCTAGATTGATCATATATATATATATATACACACACACATATATATTGTATCTGACATCTATCTATATCTTATTGGTTGGTTTACTCACCTTGATATACTGCCTTTCAACAAATCAGTTTACAATAACAAATAACTAAAATTCATAAAAATAGCAAGCGGATTTCTTATATTATGGGGTCTTTTTTTTCTCCTTTTGTTATCTGCATGAGAAAGCCACAGTCCCAGGCACTTCAAGATGTGGAAAAGGCTATCAACATATTTGAAAATACAGGAAAAATACCAGCTAGCGTGATGGAGGCCAGGTATTTAATTGTTCCTTGAATTTTAGAAAAGGAAACTGAGGAATACATAAAATTGATAAACAGCCTGGAATCTCTCTGCAAATTTGTCACAAGAGTCGGTAATTTTACAAAAGATTTTCCTTATCTTCCTTCAGACCAGTTCAGAATATATAGGTTTGCCCACTATCAGGAGTTGGAGACAGAGAAAGAAAGCCTGCAGATCCTGCCCTATATAGAGAGCATTGTTCAGCCTGTAGCTTCCTAATATACTCTTCCTTCAGCATATGGTAGATTGGTAACTCTTGCAGCTTTGCTTTGTGTATCTGGCAGTGCTCCTGAGAAACCAGTTAGAGAGCCAAAGCCTCCCAGAGGAGTGGCAGCAGTGCAACGGCCTCCTGTTTCCCGGTCTTGGCCAACTAGTTCCTTCACATTTTTTTATTTTTCTTACATTTGTACCCCGCGCTTTCCCACTCATAGCAGGCTCAATGCAGCTTACATATTATATACAGGTACTTATTTGTCCCTGGGGCAATGGAGGGTTAAATGACTTGCCCAGAGTCACAAGGAGCTGCCTTTGCCTGCAGTGGGAATCGAACCCAGCTCCTCAGGTCCAAAGTCCACCACTGTAACCACTAGGGCCACTCCTCCAGGGGGATACCTTCTTTTGTTTTTATTTTTTTATTTGTACCCCGCACTTTTTCCCACTCATGGCAGGCTCAATGCTGTCTGCTGTCTGTTGGCTGCTCTCCCCTCCACCCTCAAGTGAAAAGGTAGGTATTTAAAAAAAAAAAAAAAAAAAAGCTCAAAAGTAAGGGGAAGCAGCTTTAGGAGCTGAGCACTGCAGGGAGGAGCAATCTGTGAACTGGCTGGTGAGAAATCAGTGGGAAGGTCTGCAGCAGGGTTTGCCAGGTGGAAAATTTTTTTCCCACCCAAACGAGCCCAAAACCCGCCCAAAGTCAAACCCTGCCCCTGACACCCCCACCCCCACCGTCATCAACCCTGCCCCCGCTGTCATCGGCCCCGCCTCTTCCGTCACCGGCCCCGCCTCCCCGTCATCGGCCCCGCCCAAAACGTCACTAACTCCACCCAAAACGCCACTAGCCCCGCCCCCGCGGCCCGAAAAACTGCAAAAAAAACCCGCCGAAAGACCCCAAAACAAGCCCAAAAAACCGCAACCCGCTGTGGGCAAACATTTCCCGCGGCGGGTCGCGGAAAACCACCCAATTGGGCAGGAAAACTGCCCACCTGGCAACACTGGTCTGCAGCAGTTGAGTCTGAAGCCACAACTGTCGCTGGTGGTTTGGCTGCAGGGTCAGTTGCAGAGGCAGCTAGTTTATCTGTGGTAAAGGTTGCAGGTGTAGTGGCAGCATGGTTCCACCAGCTTGGAAGACTGCGTACATATGCCCTTGAACAAAGGATAAGAATTGTATTTTTTGTTTGAAAGTTTGACACAGACTCCATTCTTCATTTGCTCACACTGGTTACCTGTGGAGGCAGGATGGTATTTAAGATCTGTGGGGCGGCTCCAGAGTTTTTGATGGATCTGACACGCCATCCTTCTTGGGCAGCTCCAGAATTGGATTAAATTAAATTTCCTGGCTGTCAATATGATTAAACTGTGTACAATCTTCACCTTCATTTTCATATTTGGTGGTCTCAATCTGTTTTAATTCAGGAGCATCTGTCAGTCGTTATCTGCTTTCCATATCGTCATGCTGATCAATACATAGACTGGTGGGTTGTGTCCACCTACCAGCAGGTGGAGATAGAGAGCAAAGCTTTTGCCTCCCTATATGTGGTCATGTGCTGCCGGAAACTCCTCAGTATGTTCTCTATCTCAGCAGGTGGTGGTCACACACAGCAGCAGCTCTGGCTAGGTCTCCAAGCCTAATTGTTAGGTTTTGTCAATTCAAGCTTCTCCTTCTTACCTACAAATGCAATCAGTCTGCTGCCCCTCACTATCTTTCTACCCTCATCTCCCCTTACGTTCCCGCCCGTAACCTCCGTTCACAGGATAAATCCCTCCTCTCAGTACCCTTCTCCACCACCGCCAACTCCAGGCTCAGCTCATTCTGTCTCGCCTCACCCTATGCTTGGAACAACCTTCCTGAGCCCTTACGCCAAGCCCTCTCCCTGCCCGTCTTCAAGTCTTTGCTTAAAGCCCACCTCTTTAATGCTGCGTTCGGCACCTAACCCTTACCGTTCAGTGAATCCAGACTGCCCCTATCGGACCGACCGTTCACTTGTCTATTAGATTGTAAGCTCTTTGAGCAGGGACTGTCTCTCTTTGTTAAATTGTACAGCGCTGCGTAACCCTAGTAGCGCTCTAGAAATGTTAAGTAGTAGTAGTAGTAATTGTACAAAGGACATCACAAATTACCATCCGATTGCCAACCTGCCATTTCTGTCCAAATGAAGGAAAAGGTGGTCCTGGATCAACTCCAGAAATTTCGGGAAGACACAAATGTCCTACATCCTAACCAGACAGGTTTTCACAGAGTTCATACTACCAAGACTATGTTACTAGGAGGCATATTTTCAAAGCACTTAGCCTTCCAAAGTTCCATAGAAACCTATGGAACTTTGGAAGGCTAAGTACTTTGAAAAAATGCCTCAGTGCATTGTTGTGATTCCGCTTTTATCTTTCTCAATGATCGAATATAGTGGAAAAATCTTAAAACGTTTGCTAATTGTTTCATGTATCTATAAGACCATGAATTGTCTTACTGTATGATATGTATCCTTTATTGTTTTTTGTTGTTGTTTAATTGTTTAGAGGCCTTTTTTATTTTAAACCATCCACAAAGAGACATAAGAACATAAGCATTACCATACTGGTAGGTCCATCAAGCCCAGTATCCTCTTCCAACAGTGGCTAATCCAAGTTACAAGTACCTGTAAAGATCCCAAAGCAGTACAATACATTTTATGGTGGCCCTTCAGTTCAATTCTGCACCTCCCTCCCCTGAGACCTCTGCCAGTTCACTTCCCTGTTCAGGTTTGACAATGATCCTCACTCCTGCCCTGCTGCACTCCCAGTATGGAGAGCCCCGTACAGAGCTTTGATACATCCCACCCCTGTCTTGCAGTACCCCTTGCTGTTCCAGTATTGAGACCCCTGTTCATCTCTCCCTCGGTGTATCTTGGTCTTGGCATGTGGCTCTCCATGTTTTCAGTCTCTGTCCTCTGGGTGTATCCGCAGAGCTCTTCCTGTGTTTATTTTGTCAGGCTTTTGACACTTCTTTTCTTTCTTAGCATTTTTCGCAGACCATACTTCACTGGCCGCTTCCTTCCCATGTTGCTCAAGCCACGAGTGGTCAGTATGCATTTCATTTGCCTTTTACTGTGGATGCCTGTTTGTGAAAGAAAACATATTTCCATTTATCATTGCTTTTATCTTGCAGTTGCCAAAGGCTGCTGACTCATGGATGGCATTCATAGATGCTTTAAAGAGGTAAGGGGACAGACCAGTCACCTGGTTTACAGAGTAGAGGGTGGCCTGTGTGTGCCCTTTTATAACATAACATAACATTT
Source organism: Microcaecilia unicolor (assembly GCF_901765095.1). NCBI lineage: Eukaryota > Metazoa > Chordata > Amphibia > Gymnophiona > Siphonopidae > Microcaecilia > Microcaecilia unicolor. The sequence goes on along the minus strand of NC_044035.1, from coordinate 358,879,905 downwards.
TCAGTAGCACAGAGGCGAAGGTGGACTTTAGAAAATGAAGGTCTATCTTCAGGCTGCTCGTAGGAATTTTTCTTAGGGGTTGACACGTTTTAGGTCCTTGAGATTATAGACCTCATTGGATGTGCATCTGTATGTACTTTGTTTCTTAAAGGGGGTGTGAGGATCTATTTTGATATTTGTTGTTTTAATTTTGTTTTGGATTGCAGAGCAGATAAAATCCCGGCCAGTGTGTACTCTGAATATATCCAGGGCTGTCACTTGCAGAAGCAGAAACTGCTGGAAGGTGAAAGATGTTTGGTCATGGTGTGAGGTGACATTCTGACATTTAAATGATAGGAAATTATGCACTGAGAAGACAGAGGCAGCTGCCAAGGTGATATCAGATAATGTGGTATCCACTAGAGCTGTACCGAATATTTGTATTTTAACTGATTCATCCCCGAATAGTGCCCCAAATACATTATACTTACTCAGCAAATAGTGTTTTAAATGTGCACACACTCCCTCCCACCACACCTCGCAAAATAGTTCCTTCCCACTTACCTGCTCAGCGCAGCCTCTTTGTTGAAAAAAGTACAGCAGAATCAGTGATAGTCGGGGGAAACCAACCCCCAGGGACTAGAAGCATTGCAGGCAGAAGAGCCAGCCCCCGCAGTGATGTCAGCAACAGTCCCACTGTCTGATTAGACACAGGAATTGAAAGCCAGCCCCTACAGTGATATCAGCAGCAGTTTCGCTGTCTGATTGGGCACAGGAGTTTGCGAGGTGCAGTAATGTCTGCATTCTGCCATGGAGCATTTGGTTTCAGTTCTGAATGGTGCTATTGTTTTAAAAATACTCTGCTTTTCCATTTCGACAGAAGTTAAATCACTACCTTAATGTAATGCACCTTGGGCTACTGCTGAAAAGGCATGAGCTGAATCCAAATTCTCTCTCTCCAAGATTAGCACATAGGGTTATTTCCAAATGCCCAGAAATGTGGCAGCCATCAGTCAGGTCAATTAAGAACTTTGTAATATTCTAGTTATTGAAGATGGAGGATTTGTACTTCCTGTTACTTTGTTGACCGGAGATCTGGCGGCGATTGCTAAGCTGATTTGTACTGCAATGGATAAAAAGTCTGGTATGGAAAGACTTTACGATTATGGATGAAGATCTGAGCAAAGCAATCTGCAGAATGTACGGAAATGATTTTGTGTGGTGTTGGTCGGTCTAAGAATTCCATGACCTCTGCTTTAAACAATCACTTAAAGCACAAACATCCTGAGGAATTTAAATCTGTTGGTGAAGTGTGATACTACGCACATCCAAAGTCTAGTCAAGAAAAATGAAAACCAACAAAGTGTAAGAGATCTGATATTAAAAAAAAAGTGGATAATAGATAGCTTGGAGACCCAAAAGATTCACGAAGCTATTGGTGAAATGATAGCCGTAGATGTCCAGCCTTTCTCTATTGTTGAGGACATTGGCTTCCAGAAGTTAGTAGTGGCTTTAGAACCTAATTTGAAATTGCCATCAAGGAAGTATTTTTTTTAGAAAAGATCATCCTATGTTTGTATGAACGGATCAAAGGTAACATTCAAGCAGGTATTGATAAGGCAAACAAAATATCTCTCACGACTGATTGTTAGACATCGGAAAACACAACTGAATCATTTGTAAGTATTACTGCTCACTAGATTTGTGATGATTTTCAGTAATAGTTTGCTGTCTTGCATTGTAAGTATTTTCATGGTAGTCGCACTGCAGCTTATCTAGCAGAAGATCTGATGGAAATGCTCACAAAGTGTAACATTGAGAAAAGCCAAGTCCGTGTTGTCTTACGAGACAGTGGGGCCAACATAACTAAAGCTCTGAGGTCCCAATGCTCAAAACTCCAGCGCTGTATGGAACAGTGCCAGAAAATAGCACCAGAACAACACGGGAAAAAAACTTCCTAATGCTCAATGCTAATAGTATGCAAATCATCTGTGCACTGTTAGTGTTGAGCATTAGGAAGTTAAGAGGGAGGATTGTGCCTGGGCATGCGCACAAGGCCTGCGTATAAGCAAAGCTCTTTTCTCATGCCAAAACTGGGGAGCAGGGAGCCCTGCATAGCCAGGGGGGAGAGGCACTGGTTTGGCATATTGGAGCCTCAATGCTACCAGCCTTCAAGAGGATCATTTCCAGTGCTTCCCGCTAAAACCTGGTAGCAACCCATGAGTCACCTGTTGAAATCATATGGCATTGTACTGTGACTCCACTGCACTTGAATTAACAGGTCACTTCAGACACCCTAACATCAGTTCCGAGCTGGCGTAAGGTTTCCAGCGGTAAGGACGCCCTTGTTGAGTGCGCTGTCCTCTGAGCATCGGAGGGAATAGGAAATGACCTCATTTACATTCTTTTGACTACATTACCATGCTATTTGTGCTGAACGAGGGTGAGCTCATTGTTTCCCATTGAAAGGGCCTCTGAGCATTGTGCACAGGTCCAAGTGATGTGCTGCTCTTTAATTTGTCGATGTGGCTCAGTACGTCTTCCAAGTTCGCCAAGATTTCTTTCAGTTCCTCCACAACATTGCCCTTGCAAGCTATTTCTGATACAGTAGATCTCTTCTGTAAAGACTGAAGCAAAGAATTCATTCAGTTTCTCTGCTATGGCCATGTCCTCCCTGGGTGCCCCTTTTGCTCCTTCATGATCTAACGGTCCCACGGATTTCCTCGCAGTTTGCATCTAACTTGCCAGTACTTATGTTATTATTTTTTTCATTTGGGTCCTTTTTTAATTCTTTGAAGGGCATTCTTTTGGCTCTAATAGTCTCTTTCACTTCACCTTTTAACCATGTGAATTTGGAATGTTTTCTTTTTTTTAAAGGAAGCTTGCCAAATTTTCAATAGCTTCCTAAATCTGATCTACATTTACTTCTACTTTTACATGGATATTTCATTTGTTGTTTATGTGTTGTCTTTAGATAAACGTCTGCTAAATCCTACTGAAATAAACAGGTGATCTCTGATTTAATGTTGTTTCTTTTATTATTTATGTTAAAGTTCTCAATGCCCATTATTCGTATTCAGCCGCATGATGTTTTTTTATTATTTGTATTTGGCTAAATAGTAAAATATACTCTTCACTACAACTTTAGTATCCACAGTAAAGAATCCCTTAATTCTCAGTCTAAATGTTAAGGCATTGTGCTTCATTTCAAACAAACGATCTGTAGTATTTCATTTTCCATTTGGTTTAAAAATAGCAATAAGTGGTTTCCAAACCTGGGTCCTTGGAACGTTTCAAGTTTTTTAAGCGTATTGTGACATCTTAAGGTTTAGACTGAGGATGAACAAATTCTTCATTGTGGGCAGCATGTTGTCTGTTAAAAAAAATGTGATCACACTGAGAGTTCTTAGGCCGTTTAATCAGTGCTGTGAATGGGACCTTCAGAGATAAGTTGGGTCGTACCGTGAAGCTTAGCATTGCTATTACTGTTCCCACTTTCAGATTATATCAGGCATTGTAACAATTCTCTGCATGCTGAACTGTGTCCATATTGAGCTGTGCCTGTAGTCCTCTGTCATTGAGGGCTACAGGTGTACTGGGGTTATGAACTTGGTGTTCCCACTGAGCCTTTGAGGTGTTTGGATGGTAAGAGTTCTGGTTTTGTTTACTACTTTTTGAGTTTCTTCCCCTTTATCTTCCTTCTGAATCCAGCTGTTTCCCAGGTCCAGCACAGCTGGGTTAGTGGAGATGCAGGAAGGATTGAAATATTGTAGTGCATTTCTCTCTCCCGTGCAGGTGGATCAGTAGTGGAAATGGACATAGACCAGTCAGAAGAGCCTTTCAAGTTGCTGAAAGCTGCACTGGAAGAAATGAGACAACTGATGACAGATTCCAGCAGATCTGATGGTGTGTAATTACATCTGAACATTCGTTCCAGGGAGAAGGGTACAGAGAAAGGGCAAGCGATTCCAGTAAACCTTGGTATAAGGGGTGTTTGTAGAAGCCAGTCTGTTTAGAAATGGTACAAGTAAGGGCGACCAAAATGATTAAGGGAATGGAATGCTTCTCATGATGCTAAAGAGTTTAAGGGCTCTTCAGCATGGAGAAGAGATGGCTATGGGGGGATATGATGGAGATCTGTGAAATCCTGAGTGAAGTGGAATGGGTAAACGTGAATTCTTTGTTTCCATGGCATCCCTCCAGGTCGGCATAGATGGGTTATACACTCCAACCACCGAGAACAACTAACTTCTGAGTTTGGCTATAAGCCTGCTGTGCAGTCCCTCAGGGAGCTGGTAGTTCTTAGTTTCCAGCAGGTGGTGTACTTGCAGTCCTGGTCAGATACTTAGGTGTTAGGCCTGTTAGGGGTCGTTGGTTTAAAAAAAGCCCCAAAACAAAACAGAAAGCCATGTTGGTATTCCCTCTCAGAGCTGGTCAAACAGTTTGACCAGGAGTTAAGGCACGTGGGGGTCTCTTTCACCCTGGGGTTGTCACACCCAGGTGTCCAGGTCCCACCCCCCCCCCTTCCGCATCCTTTTGGGACAATATTGGTGGTGTGCCTCAATTGTGCTCCTCTGCCGCTGGGCAGACAGCCAGTCTTTAACGCCTGTGGGGTCTGCTGTTGTAATTGAAAAGAAAAAGTGTCTGCCTTAGATTTTTTCCCTACTGCTGCAGAGCTGCTTTTGGCTGGCTGTTTAGTGCTGTCTTACCCTCGCAGCTTGAGGGTTTCTCGTGCCGGGGTGAGGGCTGCTGTTCTTCCTCTGAATGGTCCGGGTATCTGTGGGGGGGGAGGGGGAGGGGACAGAGGCTGTGAGTGCTTCTCTCTCTTAGCGCCAGGTGGCAGCCATGACGAACACGGAGCGGATAAAAAAGTGTCCTTTTTTGTCCTCTTGTTCCTGCCAGGGAGTGGATGGGACTTGGTGGGGGCCTATAAGTTTTTTGTAATCTACTTAGAGGTTTGGACTCTGATTCAGCAGCCGATTCAAGAGCCAGGAAGGAGGAGTCCAGCAGAGAGACCTTCAAGGCTGGTGTTTCAGCTGCTTAGGAAGTGGTGGCAGCTTCAGTTTTGGAGAGAACTGCTACCATGGTAATTTCAGCATCAGGGAATGAGCAGCTGTCGTGTCTTGTACCCATGGCCAATTTATAGCAGTCATGACCTGAGGTCTCCGGGATGGGATTTCTCACCTGAATTTATTCTAACCATGTATAGTGTTTTTTTTTGCATGAGGCTGCAAGGAGTCCAGCATATCAGGCCCTGAGGTCTGCTAGGGCCCCCTCTTCCACCTCCGCAGCCATCTTGCAAGCATCAGAGACTGTATTGGGAAGAAGAAGAGCTCTTAGAGGCAGGCTGTTTCCTTTCAGAGGAGGAGGACTTGGAAGAAGCAGAGGATGAGACCCACATCCCTCAGGAAATGGATGCTTGGATGGAGGATCTTCCTCTTGGAGATGATTCTTCAGTCATGTGCATGTTTCATTGGGATGAGTTGTAGGAGCCCATCAGATATCTTCAGTCTTGAAGTTTGAGGAGGACACTGAGGAAGCTTCCTGCACTTTAGAACCAGTGATTAAGGGGATCCATAAATCAGCAAAATCCTTTCCTGTTCATCAGAATATTAAAAATATTATTCAGGCACAGAGGAATTCCCCAGATGCTCCTTTCAAACTGGCAAGATCTATGGTTTGGCTGTATCCAATACTGGAACAGGATAGAGAGCCTCTTCATCCCCCAGTGGCGGATGCCTTGGTCTCTGCAGTCACTAAACATAATACGGTTCCAGTGGATGTTGGTACAGCTGTGAGAGATCCTCAGGACTGCAAGATAGAGGCTCTTCTCAAGCAAAAGTTTGATGTGGCTGTGTTGGCTGTTAGGCAGCTGTCTGTGATGCTCTGTCACCTGCTTAGAGTGTCAGCTAAGTCCATGGCTCTGAGTGTCATGGCCAGGAGGTCCTTATGGTTGCGGGGCTGGTTGACAGATGCAGCTTCTAAATCGAAGTTGAGGAAGTTTCCCTTTAAAGGTTCTCTGCTGTTTGGTAAGGAGCTGGTTAAGCTTGTCAACAGTCTGGGGAGACAAAAGTTCCCAGACTACCAGAAGATAGGCCGAAGATGGCTGCTAGAGGTGCATCTGGTAGAGGGCGCTTTAGAGATTCTCGTGGGTGTAGACCAGGATGGGTTGGTGGTAGCCAGCACAGTTGTTCTTTCTAGAAAACACATTTATTTTGTGGGGGCCAGGACTATGGTCCCTTTTCTTCCTTGCCCGGACATTTGGCTCAGTGAAAGTGTCCGTTTCCAGTTGCAGTAGGAGCAAGGTTGAGAGAGTTTTATCGGAACTGGATTCAAATTACCGATGATCAGTGGCTTCTGGAGATCGCGCACAACAGGTATTCCCTAGAGTTCGCTTGTCCCCTCCCAGATGCCTTTTTAGAGTCTCCCTGTCGGATAAGGTGTAAAGCGAGAGCTGTCAGGGAGACTCTGGATAGGTTGATCCATCTCTGGACAGTACTGCTGGTCCCACGCGACAGACTAGGCACTGGGCAAATCTACTTTGAATGGGCTCCTTCCAGCCTGTTTTGGACCTGAAGGGGGTGAATCGTGCCCTTATTAGCTGCCTTTTCACATGGAGACTCTACAGTTGGTTATAGTATCCATGTGGCCTGAGGAGTTTCCCCACATTGTTGGATCTGATGGAAGCTTATCTTCATATTCCCATCTGGCAGAAGCATTAGATTCCTTTGCTTCCTAGGGAGGCACTCCCATTTGGTCTAGGTATGGCTCCTCGCACCTTTTCAAAGGTGGTGATGGTACTTGTGGTAGTGCTGCAGAAAGAAGGTATCTTGGTGCACCTATATCTGGATGACTAGCTCATCCGGATGAAATCCTGTCAGGAGAGCAGCGAGGCTACAGGTGGTTCGTATGTTAGTCTTTGGGCTGGGTGGTTAACCTAGTGAAGAGTCAGTTGTCCATCGCATCAGTTGGAGTGTTTGGGTGTTTGCTTCGACACCGAGGTGGGGAGAATATTTCTTCCCAAGGTTCGGATTCAGAAGCCGCAGGCATAGGTGCGAGCCTTGCTCCAGTTCAGATGTCCTCAAGCCAGAGATTACCTTCAGGTGCTGGGTTCCATGGTGGTGTCCTTGGAGGTGATACAGTGGGCCAGGGCCCACATGAGGCCACTGCAGGAAGCCCTTCTTCTCCCGATGGTCCCTGTAGTTTCAGTCCCTGGAGGTTCAGATTCTGCCGGGGGGGGGGGGGGGGGTCTAGCGTGGCACAGTCATGCCTGGTGGTTATGGCAACACAGTCTATCACAGTGCTGGTGCCTGGACCCACCACAGTGGATGGTGGTTACCAGGGATGCCAGTCTCAAGGGCTGGGGTGCCAGTTGTCTAGGCCATGTGGCTTAGGGCCGTTGGACATTGAAGGAATCTCTGTGGTCGATGAGGTCGATCAGTTATTTGGAAACAAAGGCAATTCATCTGGCCCTTCTTGCATTACAGGATCTGATTCAGGGGAAGGCTATTTGGATCCTCTCAGACAACATCACAGCAGTAGCGTGTGTCAGCCAACAAGGTGGGACCTTGAGTTGTCTATTGGTGGGGGAGGTGGCTGTGCTTCTGGTATGGGCCGAGAACCATCTTGAAGACCTGTCCGCCGCACATGTTGTGGGGTGGAAAGCATGAAGGTGGACTTTCTAAGCAGACACAAATTGGATCCATGGGAATGGAACCTGGGACACAGCTTCTTCGACCTCCTCGTAGACAGGTGAGATTGACCAGTGATGGATTTGATGGCGTCTTCCTTCATCACCCATGTTCCCCTGTTCTTAAGTTGGAGGAAGAGTGGCAGGTGGAGGGCATTAGATGTCCTCACTCAGGAGTGGCCCTCGTTAGGTCTCCTCTGTGTTCCTTCCGTGGCCTAGGGTAGACAGGATCCTCCAGAGAATCGAGTGTCATCAGGGCTGGGTAGTGCTGGTGCTCCAGGGTGGCTCCAGATTGGCCTTGGCAGCCTTTGTACAGCGATCTGGTGCCTCTGATGATAGACTGTCCCTTCAGGCTGCCAGTGGCAGAAGAGCTACTGGTTCAGGTACTAGCCTTGATGCCAGAGCAGTCTCCATTTTGTCTTGTGGCTTGGCTCTTGAAAGGGCACATTTAAGGAAGGAAAGCTATTTGAACAAGGTGGTTGGCACTTTCCTTCACTCTATGAAACGTTTTACCTCTTTGGCTTATGTCCAGGTCTGGTATATTTTTGAAGGTTGGTGTTCGGAATGTTTAATTAATTTGTTACATTTGTATCCCACATTTTCCCACCTATTTGCAGGCTCAATGTGGCTTACATAGTACCGTCAAGGCGTTTGCCCAGTCAGTTGATAGCAAATACAAGGTTGTATAGTGATCGAATGAGGTATATGTGGAGGGTCGGAAGGGATGAAGATTGTGTGTTGTCCAGTACAATCATTAGGCATTCTGTGTTTCTGGGTGAAGAGGATTACGTAAGATTGTTGGGGTAGGCCTTTTTGAAGAGGTTGGTTTTTAGTGATTTCCTGAAGTTCAGGTGGTCATGTATTGTTTTCACAGCTTTTGGGAGGCCATTCCATAGTTGTGCGCTTATGTAGGAGAAGCTGGATGCGTAGGTTGTTTTGTATTTCAGTCCTTTTCAATTTGGGTAGTGTAGGTTTAGGTATGATCTTAATGACCTGACTCTGTTTGTTATTGGTAGATCTATGAGGTCTATCATGCATCCTGGGACTACGCCATATATAATTTTGTGGACTAAAGTGCAGATTTTCTCGAAGGGGTTTGGCACTTTCGAAGCGTGTTTTGCTAAATATCAACCTGGCTGCTGTATTTTGGGCAGTCTGGAGTTTTTTTTGTTAGTTGTTCTTTGCATCCCGCTTAGATTCTGTTGCAATAATCTGCATGACTTAGTCCCCTTAGGTCATTAGTTCCTCAAATTTTGGAGTTTTTGCAGGATGGTTGGACAGGGGGCTTATTCTATCTTCTCTGAAAGTGCAGATTCCGGCCTTAGCATGCTTTTGACGTTTAGTGAAGGATAACTCTTTGGATTCTCATTTCATTGCGATGTGGTCCACTTTCTTAGAGGAGTGCATCTACTTCGGCCTCCTGCCAGGCCCTCGGTGCCTTCTTAGGATCTTAAACTAGTACTTAGGGCTCTGGTGTCTGCAGGCTTTGAGCCCTTGACAGTTCCCTGAGGGACCCCACCTTGAAGACAGTGTTTTTGGTGGCTATTGCTTCCACGTAGCGGATTTCGGAGTTAAACAGGCATTGTCTCATGGGGACCCTTTCCTCTTTTTTCTAAAGAAAAGGTGGTGGTGTGAGCGGTTCCTTTTTTAGCTCATTCACGTTTAATTCTTTTGAAGAAAGCTGGCTTGCATTCAGCTTCCCTTCTTTATTATGAAGGAGATAAGAAGAAACTTCTTTCTTCTTTTGATTATACAAGACCCCTGATGCAGGCACTGTGTGCCAAAACATGGCCTGTGTCGGGTCACTGATGCACATTATTATTATTTATTGCATTTGTATCCCACATTTCCCCATCTATTTGCAGGCTCAATGTGGCTTACATAGATTTGTTAACATTGTCATTTCAGGATATCAGATACAGTTAGTAATGTGTAGCGATTAGGAAGGGAAGAAAGAAGAAGGAAGGGAGTGATTAAGGTAGTTATAGAAGGTGGGCTTCATGATTGAGTGGGTTGGTGAGGTGATTTAGTGAGGTTATAGGTTCTCATTGTAGGCCTTGTTGAAGAAGAATGTTTTCAGAGATTATTTCTACTTTTATCGATTAAAGGACATGTTCCGGTCTTGAAGGCTCTTGGTGCTTTTTGTTTTGGGTTGGATTTATTTTTCTTTTCTTTTGAGGATAATATATATGGCAAATGAAATTGAAACTTACATATTGTAAAACGGATACAAGTAGCCACCAAGCTGCGGGTTTATTATTCCTTTTCAAGATGCAGTGCTTGGATTTTATGCTTTTATGTCACCCTGTATTAAAAGGGAGTTCCAAAGACTGACCCTGATTAGTGGAAAGTGTCTTATACTGTGGACCTCTGTGCTAATTTCTTGTTGTGGAGAGCTCTTCTTACCTCTGTGACTTCCTGCTGGGAGGTGCTACATGACAGTTAGTACTTCCTATCTGTGCTGGTCTGGAGGGACACTGAAAGAAGAAATTAGATCTTGCCTGCTAATTTGCTTTCCTTTAGTCCCTCCAGACTGGCACAGAGCCCACCCAGATCAGCTGTGTGTTGCAGTGAGTGCCTTGGTAGTTGCTGCAACTTGTCTACTAATACCCTATTTCTATCAATAATAGAGTGCTGTTTCTCCCCTCTCTTTTTATTTCCCTCCCCTTGTCTTTTTCCTTCTATTCTTTTTAGTTTTACCTTTGTAAGTCACATAGATGTATTTTTATTGATGTGTAGGATAGCAAATTTTTAATAAGCCTGAAACTTGTTGACTCTGCTGCATATCAGACAAAGCAAGATTCAAATTAAAATAAGCAAAGAAGAAGAAAATAAAATGAGGCAGGTTCAGTCTGTTTCCACTTAGGAGTGGAACTTGTACTTGGCTGCACTTAGTTTCGATTGTAGCGATCACCTGTGGTGCTTGCGTTGGTGTCTTGGTCCAAGAACTGGCGAATCTGTGCCTGAGGGAATTCTGGCTTTAGGCAACGATTACAGTTTTGGCTGTTCGGTTACTGGCTCTCTGAGGGACTGCACAGCAGGCTTATAGCTGAACTCAGAAGTTAGTGGCTCTTGGTCTCCATCTACTGGTTGTAGTGCGTAACCCATCTTTGCTGGTCTAGAGGGACTAAAGGAAAGTAAATTAGCAGGTAAGATCTAACTTCTCCTTACTCCTTCAAAAATTACAGAGACTAGGGGAGGGGACACTCAATGAAATTACATGGTAATACTTTTAAAACAAATTGGAGAAAATATTTTGTCACACAATACATAGTTAAGGTTTGGAACTCATTGCCAGAAGATATTTATTTTATTTATTTTATTTTGCTGCATTTGTATTTGTATCCCACATTTCCCCACCTATTTGCAGGCTCAATGTGGCAAGATATGGTAAAATAAGTTGGCATAGTTGGGTTTAAGTGAAGTTTGGACAAATTTCTGGAGGAAAAGTTCATAAGCCATTACAGTAGAGTCTCTGTTAACTGACCTTTGGTTATCCGACATTAACCAATGGTTGGCAATCCGGGCTCCACCTGCTCCTTCCCTCACTCCTAACCAAACCTCAGGGCATCACAGAAACTCCCCCCAAAGTTCCTACTACCCCGCCCACTCACCCACACAGCTGTATCCTCCCTGCTCCTGGACCCTCCCTCAAGTACCTCCCCACTCACCTGACTAAATAGGCTCCCTTCAGGTCTACCTTTGAAGCCCTGAGGGTCCAGCAGTGAAGCTGAGGCAGGAGGGATCCCTATCGCTTCTGCCCATGTGGACTTCACTTTCAAAATGGCTACCTCAAACTCTAGCAGCAGTCTCATGAGACTGCTGCCAGAGTTCATGGTAACCATTTTGAAAATGGGGTCCACATGGGCAGGATCAAATGGGGATCACTTCTGTTCTGACCTCACCGCTGGACCACCAGGGCTTCAAAGATAGACCTGAGGGGGTCTACTTTGGGTGGGCAGGGAGGCTGTGTTGTGTGGCTGGCAGTTGAGGGGGGGAGGAGAGGAGGAATGCAGTGAGAGCCCATAGTATCTAACTTTTCAGTTATCTGACAACCTATAGGTCCCAATTAAGTCAGATAACTGACAGTCTTTTTTTATTAAGGTAGAGCTGGGGAAGGTCACTGCTTATCCCTGGGGTCAGTAGTATAGAATCTTCCTACTTTATGGGATTCTGCCTGGTACTTTTGACTTGGATTGGCCACTGCTGGAAAAGGATGCTGGGCTAGATGGACCTGTAGTCTGAATCAGTATGGCTATTGTTATGTTCTTAGTTTCATGTTTTTAACGTATGAATTCACTTCTGTCAGATACTGTAAAAAATTGTTATTTTAAAGAACTATCTCTAGGAAATTAAAATTCTCAAATTCTTAAACCTTAAAGGGCAATTTTAAAAGCCATTTCTATTCATAAAATGGTGCCTTTTATGTGGAAATAGTTGTTTATAAAATTGCATTTCAAATACATGTTTGTTTCCCATACGCAGCCTGTACATGAGTAACTTTACCTGGACTGAGCAGAGGCACACCTGGGGGTGGGGTTAGAGAGATTTGCATTTATATGCATGCTTTATTTTTAAACAAAAATTGTGATAAAAGTATTTATAGATACGCTTGACACTTTATGTGCCATTCTATTATCTATATCAAGCTTAAGCTGAAGTTTGTAAGTAAATCCTGGAAGACTGTGCAGGTGTAAATGTAAGTGTAGAAATTCCCTGGAGTAATTTTCAAAATGGAGGCACACATAGTAACATAGTAGATGACAGCAGAAAAAGACCTGCACGGTCCATCCAGTCTGCCCAACAAGATAAACTCACATGTGCTACTTTTTGTGTATACCTTACCTTGATTTGTACCTGTCTTTTTCAGGGCACAGACTGTAGAAGTCTGCCCAGCACTATCCCCGCCTCCCAACTACCAGCCCCGCCTCCCACCACCGGCTCTGGCACAGACCGTACAAGTCTGCCCAGCACTATCCCCGCCTCCCAACCACCAGCCCCGCCTCCCACCACCGGCTACATACTTCTGTTTTTTGAAAATGTGCTGGTATAGGCACAGGGAAAATGGCCTTCTTGTAACCAAGTACCTACTTAAAACCTCAGCTCCCATATCCAAGACTATGCGAAAGGGTGTTTGCATTAAACGGGTTTAGTGTATTCTCTAAATTTCAGGAAGCATGCACATCTTTTTGTTCTGGTATTTTTTTCCTGATCCTTTGGGTTTCCAGCTCATTAAGAACAAGGGTCTGGATCTGGCACTATGAGTCAGTATTTGCAGCCACCTGATCATTTCCCTCATCTCCACAAACTTTGTTGTAGCTCAGTTATTGCAGTGCAGTCCTCAGCCAGGATCTGAAATCCTGCAGTTCTGGACCTGTAATCCAGAAAACAGGTGTTGTCATTGTACGCCAGGGACACTAGTCACCTGGGGAGAGTGAGGCCTAAACCAGGAATTGTACCGATTCCTTCACATTGCAGCATACAGTACTGCCACTAATCCGCTGACCTGGTCCTGATATGTGCCAGGGCCGTCGAGAGACTAGGCCAGGCCGGGCCCAGGGCAAGGCCACCCTGACTCCACCCCCCACGTCGCTACCGCCCCTGTCGCTCCCCCTGCCACTACCACCCCCTGTCGCTCCTCCCGCTGCTGCAGTCCCCGGTCTCACTTGCCTGCCTCCACGGCTCCAGGCCCCCTGCATTCAAAGCGGCAGTCGCAGATAGCCTCTCTTCTGGCCTTCCCGCCCTTTGAAGGGATCCTCAGGAGCTTAGCCTAGAATGGGTGGCAGAGCTGGTGGTTGGGAGGCGGGACTAGTGCTGGGCAGACTTATATGGTCTGTGCCGGGGCTGGTGGTTGGGTGGCGGGGATAGTGCTGGGCAGACTGTGCCAGAGCCGGTGGTGGGAGGCAGGGATAGTGCTGGGCAGACTTATACGGTCTGTGCCAGAGCTGGTGGTTGGGAGGCGGGACTGGTAGTTGGGAGGCGGGGATAGTGCTGGGCAGACTTATACGGTCTGTGCCAGAGCTGGTGGTGGGAGGCGGGGATAGTGCTGGGCAGACTTATAGGGTCTGTGCCAGAGCTGGTGGTTGGGAGGCAGGGATAGGGCTGGCCAGACTTATACGGTCTGTGCACTGAAGAGGACAGTACAAATAAAAAAGTAGCACATATGAATTTATCTTCTTGGGCAGACTGGATGGACCGTGCAGGTCTTTTTCTGCCGTCATCTACTATGTTTACTATGTCCCACCCTCGTGTGATGTAGCTTCTGGTTTCCGCGAGGGCGGGACACAGGGAGGGAAGACCCAAAGGGAGTGAGCCGAGGAGGCAGGCAGGTGAGACGGGGGACTGCAACGCGGGCGGCCTGACCCTGGTGCCAGGCCCCCCCCCCCCCTCTCGGCGGCCCTGATATGTGCCACTGTAATTGTTGTCTAGTTAAGTTTGAGGTTTAAAGCTGAGGAAGGGGCTTTCTTAGAAGAGATATTTCCTTTTCGGATTTAAAGAATTACTATTCCCCTTTTTTTTGTGGAAGCTAATTGAGCTTCTCTTCCTGGCTGCTGTCTCTTGCACTTGTTTTTCCTCTGTCTCCTGAAGCTCTACCGCCACAGATTGCACTAATCTCCGAGAGACTGCAGGAAATAACAGCAGGCCGAAAGGAGGATCATTCTGCTGCTTTTGCTTCACCAATCCAGATGGATGCCCAAACCACGGACTTGAAGGGGCAAGATAAAGAGGCAAGTGGGGGGCAGGAGCAGTTGGTAACGTAGTTAAGTGTTATTTGTTTTTGGGCACTTTGTAAGGCAAGCAGTTACTGGATTTAAAAATTAATTTTTAAGATTTAGTTACACCTTATTTTATTTAAAATCACTGATAGCAGATGGTTTTATTCGTTTAGTGTCATAAAGAAACTTTATCTTGTAATCAGTAATTTTTGGTGTCTGTTGCAGGTGGTTGACCTGTTGCTGACTTTCTTTTGCCAAAGTATAATGGTTGCTTCTTGTTTGAACCCACCGGACAGGTAAAGACCATGCTTTGTGTTCTGCAGCTGAAGCGGCTCTGGCAGTCCCTGGACTTGAGCAGATGTGCATGGTTTGAAAAGGATGATGTCCTAGCTCTGCGTACTGGACACCTGCCTTTATTAGTCTCACTGGAGAAAAGGCGGCTGAGGGGTGATATGATAGAGGTTTACAAAATGGAGTGGAGGAGTGGCCTAGTGGTTAGGGTGGTGGACTTTGGTCCTGGGGAACTGAGGAACTGAGTTCGATTCCCAGCACAGGCAGCTCCTTGTGACTCTGGGCAAGTCACTTAACCCTCCATTGCCTGCCGCATTGAGCCTGCCATGAGTGGGAAAGCGCGGGGTACAAATGTAACAAAAAATAAAAATAATGAGTGGGGTAGAGCAGACAGATGTGAAGTGTTCATTTACACTTTCTAACAATAATAGAACTAGGGGACACAAGATGAAATTAGAATGTGGTAGGTTTAAAACAAATCGGAGAAAGTTTTTCTTTACTCAGCGCGTAGTTAGATTCTGGAACTCATTGCCGGAGAAGGTAGTGACGGCAGCTGGCCTTGCTGAGTTCAAAGGGGGTCTGGACAGATTCCTGAAGGAAAAGTCCATTGATTGTTATTAAATTTTAGGTTTTTTTGCCAGGTTCTTGGGGCCTGGATTAGCTGCTGTCGGAGACAGAGTGCTGGGCTTGATGGACCTTTGGTCTTTTTCCAGCGTGGTGGTGCTTATGTACTTATGTACTAATGCTCGTTATTTCTCTGGGTGCTGCTTTTGTCTGTCTGGAGTTCCAGCCTCCTTTCCATTTATAGCTCTCCTCCAGTATTTCCCTTTCCTGCTATATTCATATCTGAACCTGGTGCTGCCCCCCTCCCCCACCCCCAGGTGCGAGAAGTGGAATAAAAATATAGATTGTTCTTGATATTTTGCACTGTTTTAATTGTTATTGAATCTTGAATTGTGTAAGAATTTTAAATATGTTCTAAACTGATCTGGGAAATCTTTTGGGTTTGATGAGGCAGGGTTTAAATGTAATAAACATAGTATAGTCCTATCAGATTTGCCCAGCATTATGCCGAGTCTCTTACCTGTCAGTGTAGGGGATGACTCCATCTCATACTTTGGCAGTCGCCTGCAGTTATTGGCTTTCATTTATCCCCTTACAGAACTGAAGTTTTAAAACCTAGGGTTTATTTTGATGTGAAAGCTGGGAAATACCAAGTCTGATTGAACAGACTTATTGGGTGTTTATGGGGCAAATTTCAAACTGCCTGTGTAGCTGCAGAGTTCATACCATACATTGAAACTGTTCTCTTTGTAGTGGTTTACAAAGTGGGCACCTACTTTCACTTTGAAAATTGCCAAAAGGAAAAGTTACTTATACATATCTGCACCTCTGTTTTTCTGAGTAAAAAAAAAAAAAAATTTGAAAATACAGAAATGTGTGACTAGTTGCAATCTCCACCACCAGAACGCCTCCAAGAAATGCAAGTAAAAATAGATACATTGCCAACTACCTGCACATTTATGAATTTATGCCTGTTTTGTACTGCCTAAGACTTTCGCATCAATACAAGGTAAACAATTTTCAAAGATCCTATTTCCACTGGTAAAATGCTGGTTTTCTTTCGTTTGTTTGTTAAATTGCCCTCAATGTTTGGACTCTTTCTTGTTCTCACTGCAGGCAGGGTACTTGGCCATCTCTTTTTGTGAAGATGCTGTGTGGGCATCCATGGGTCATAGCAGCAGTATTGATAAGGCTCCTTCAGCTTATCTGCAATCAGGTGAAACTTTCTAGTTAAAGGAATCTGTGGGGTCTGTCTCCTGAGTTTGGGGGGTAGAGGCAGGGCTGAGATCCAGCTCTGCCTGCTGAAGTAATTTTCTCTGACTACAGGGAACATTTTAGATTCCCCCCTCCCCCTTTCCCTGCACATGCTGCCATGAGTGGGAAAGCGCGGGGTACAAGTGTAACAAAAAAAAAAACAAAAAACAAATATACAGACTTCTGCTTGTGTCTGGGTTACAGGCTTCCCTTCTGAGTGATGTGCATGTTGTTGGACTGGCTGCTTTTGTGATTCACTTAAATGAATGCAGAACCCTCATCCCAAGACTGGAGACTGCAGCCTACAGCTGTTCTCTCAGTGAATACTGGAACCACTTGCTGAAGTGCAGGACGGGAAAATCGCTGGCTTTCTGCCTGAGGTGAGCTTGCTGCATGAAATCATTCTGAGTTCTTTTACGCTTCTGTATATCCGGGGTCTAGAAATAAGAAACTTATTTTCATTGTTTAATTTAAAAATGTATAACTTGCTTCCTGAGTGCTCTTACCAGACCAGTCCAAGACTTGTGGGTTATGTCTATTAGCCAGCAAATAGAGACAGAGATTGAAGGTGCTACTGTCTGGTATCCAGGGCATGATTCCTCTTTAAGCTTGGAAGAGACAGATACTCAACGTTTCAACTGCAGATTAACAACGCTTCCACTGCTTCTGCTGATAGGCCTATTACCAAAATTGTGACAGGCCCTTCGGTGTGAGCTGTTGCCGTCAGAGCAGGAGTCAAAGGCTCTCTGCAAAGAGCAACTGTATGCGGCTTAAACTGGGTGGAGGAAATGCTGAGCTCATTTGAGGGAGTTCAGCAGCAATCATGGGAGGTCTTGAATCAGCCTCAGAACTTGATGTGAAGATTACCGGTTCAGGTTTGCCTATTCCACAATTTATGGTAAAACATTCTACTCTTTTTACTCTAGATGTTGTTTGGGAAACTTTGATAGAATCGGGGGAAAGCATTAGTACCCCAGATTAAAGGTTTATCTCTAGAGATTCAGCATTTGAAAGTAAAGTGCATAAAACTGTTTTGGAGTTTTCTCAGTATCAAAAGAGAGAAACTTGAAAAGGAGTATCAGTTTAGCTGGCACAAGCTACTTTAATTAAAGAGTAATAAGGAGTAAGTATGGAGTAATATTTATTTATTAGGATTTATTTACCGCCTTTTTGAAGGAATTCACTCAAGGCGGTGTACAGTAAGAATAGATCAAGCATGAGCAATAGGCAATTACAGCAGTAAAAATATACAAATAACAGTACAAAGTATGGCATGGTATACTACTTACAATGTCAACACAATACATAATAGAAGATATTAATTGATAATTGGTGAAGAGTAAAGCAAAGATGTAACATATAGATGGGTAAGAAAGTAGGAGCAGTTAGAAAGTAAGGCGATTGATTTAAAGAAAGTTGCACATGAGGTCACAGAAATGGTTAAATGTTATCTCAGCTAGGATAGGAGTGGATAAGCATGTCCTGCTGCAGTATATGCAGCCTGAGTCACTCCTTGTGTGTGTGAGTGAGGCTAGAGAGTCGGTTACTTCTTCCAGTAAAGGCCTGGTTGAAGAGCCAAGCTTTCACCTGCTTCCTGAAGTACAGATAGTCTTGTGTTAAGCGCAGCCTTTCAGGCAGTGCATTCCAGAGTGTGGCAGCTACTCCGGAGAAGGCTCGCTTGCGGGTATCACATCGTGTAGTGTCTTTTGGAGAGGGTGTAGTTAGTGAAAGTCCTTGGGAGGACCTTAGTGTCCTTGGCGGTGTGCGGAGGATCATCCTATTCTTCAGATACTCGGGGCCATTTCCTTTAAGGGCCTTGAAGATCAGACATATAGTTTTAAATTTAACCCTGTATTGTACTGGTAGCCAATGAAGGTTTTGCAAAAATGGTGTGATGTGGTCACGTCGCTTGCAACCTTCTATGAGTCTTGCTGCTACATTCTGAATCAACTGGAGCTGGTGCAGGCCCTTTGTAGTCAGACCATTGTATAGTGCATTGCAGTAATCCAGTCTTGAAGTTACCATGGCATGCACAACTGGGATAAGATTTACCTTCTTGATGTAAGGAGAGAGGCAGCTAGTTAAAAGCATTATTCTTCTTAAAAATTCCTTATAAATGTATAATTTAAATTCAGTCAGTGTGCTGTATTTTCTCTGATCCAGTGCATCTGACTAGCTTCCTGGTTAAGAGGCCTTTAGTGCCCCCTCCTTCTTCCATCATAGGTATTGTTAGTGGTTTATAAGTTCTCATGTATAATTCAATTGACATGCCTTTGCATTTGGTCACTTTTCTCTTGTTTAGGAATTTCTTGTGATTTTCTAAAGCGCCAGTCCTGTTAGAGTGGATTTGAGCTATTTTCTGTTTACTATTATTATTATTTGTTAAATATTTCCTTGTATATCTTTACTTTTTTTTTTATTTATTCAATTTAATCATTACATTTATGTCTCAAACATAATATAGGATTAAAGAAATGTACAAGATTGAACTAAACAATCAGGCAAAATATAAATGTTGTTAGTCCACATTTAAATGATCCAAGAACTAGGAACTCAAACTAAAATGGTATAGCTGAAGCGGCTTCCCGCTTCAGTCTACTCAGATGCAGAAAACATTTTGCAAGCAGGAAGTATATCTTTACTTTTAAAATAGCTTTTCTATGCAATATGTATTTGTTGATCATTGAGATTTCTTTGTTTTATTTTTTTTATAGAAATTTTAAACTAAAAGGTATCGGTCACATTTTGAAAGTTGGGCATTTCAGAATGAAGACCTTGATCTCTCATAGTGACAGTACAAACAGGAGAATTTTTGACCTCATTAGAGGCTTATTTACATGTTCCATATTTCGCCACAACATCAAAAATTCATAAGATTTGTGATCCTGAGCAGACATTTTTTTTTATTTTGGGCAGTGTCATTTAGTCTGGCAAAAGCACCCAGAACCTTTTTTCCAAGGTAGTGGTGGTTATAGCAACTTTACTTTTGACGAGAAGGGATCAGAGTGTATCCTTATTTAGTAGTAGTATTAGTCTACTCTCTTTAAGAGATAAAAGAAGTAATATCCAGGGTTCTATGACTTTTGCAGTCAGTGGAGGAGTGGCCTAGTGGTTAGAGTGGTGGACTTTGGTCCTGGGGAACTGGGTTCAATTCCCACTGCAGGCACAGGCAGCTCCTTGTGACTCTGGGCAAGTCACTTAACCCTCCATTGCCCCAGGTACAAATAAGTACCTGTATATAATATGTAAGCTGCATTGAACCTGCTATGAGTGGGAAAGTGCGGGGTACAAATGTAATAAAATAAATAAATTAAGTTGGATAATTTAGGTCCTTTCTCAGGTTCTGGAATATCTAGGAGCAAAGTTCAATACAGATTAGGCATGATTTTTCTCCAAAAGACAGGATGTTGAAGTTGCAATCTCCGGTCTCCTCCCTTCTGACTTGGAGCTCCTTGGGCATAGGACTGTCTGCAAGCCTAGGGTTAATGGAAGTGATCATAGATCTGGTGCTTAAGCTCACATGAGGTCATTACAAGCCTCTTTACTGACTCGATGTTCTCTGATTTCACAAGATTATGACATTTTTCTTCCGTGGACATCGGCAGTGAAATCCAGCATGAATTCAAGGGATGTCCTCCCAATTGGCTGGTAGTCACAACAGATTCAAGTCAGTTGAGTTGGGGATCACACTGCAATAACTAAATGATGCAGGGCATATGGTCTCCAAAAGAAATATCCTGAGCATATGGTCTCCAAAAGAAACATCCTGGTCTACCAAGTGGTTAGAACTCAGAGCAGTTCAGCTGGCATGCCAGTTTTTTTTACCAGAAGGTGAAGAACTGAGCAATCAGGGTGTTCTCTGAATTTCTCTGACAATGCAACAGTAATGGCTTACATCATCAAACAAGGAGGAGCAATAGCTTGGCTGTAGTGAAGGACGTGGGGCTATTACTGTCTTGGGCAGAGTGGAACCTTCGGAGTCTTTGAGCAGCAAATATAGCCAGAGTCGAAAACATTCAAGTGGACTTTCTCAGCAGACACTCTCTGGATCCAGGGGAGTGGAAATTGTCTCCTGAGGCTTTTATTCAGATAGCAAATCTTTGGAGCAAACCAATGATGGATCTCATGACAACTCAAGGGACTGCCAAGGTTTCACACTTCTTCTGCTGCAGGAGAGAGCAGATCTCGTGGCATGGATAGGCTCTTAGAACCATGGTCACAGTGTTTCCTCCACTTCCAGTGTTAGATTGAGTGCTTCAGAAAACAGGAGTGGGAGATGGATCAGGCACTTCAAAAACAGACCAAGGAGCACCCAATGTGAAGTTGAAACTTTTATTGATGATTCGACACGGTACCATGTTTCGGCTGCCTCAGGATACTCTCATTGGTATTGTTTCGTAAAAATAACAGTCATAATTGAATCTGTCCTTGGTAGTGAAAATCACACTTGAGCCTGTCTTCAAAGACTGAATTGCTAAAAGGAGTCTCTACACCAGTCCTTATAATAATGACCTTTAACCACCAGATCGATTACACGATAGAAAACGCCAGAAGCAACTTCACATTGGGTGTTCCTTGGTCTGTTTTTGAAGTGCCTGATCTGTCTCCCACTCCTGTTTTCTGCTGTGCGCTTCCTCGTGGGATTCTGGTGTTCTTTCCACATCTGTGATTTTTCTGCATTTCAGAGAATTACGTACCATCCCGGACCAGTGATCCTTGTAGCTTGGACTGGCCCAGAAGACCATGGTTCACAGACCTCATTCATCTCAAGTTAGTTCAGATGCTTCTTCTTTCCTAAAAGAGGGGTTTTCTAATTCAAGGGCTGGTGGTCTTGGAAGATCTGACACCATTTTCTCTTACAGTTTGGTTCTTGAGAGGTCACATTTAAGACATAAGGGTTATTCAGAGGAAGTAATTTCCACTTTGTTCAGTTGTTCGAAGATTACAGTTGGTTCTCCTCAGGGAGTTATTCTTACAGATTGAACATTTCTTTTTTTTTTTATTTCAGTTTGGTACTTTTAGGTATAGCAATATTGTTCAGTTTGCATTTCATAAGAAGGGATAGTCTTACTACCTTGTCACTCAAAATCCTGAAGACCTTAAGCTGCACGATGCCCTTATAGGGCTGAACCCTCTTTAATCTCTATCTCCATCTGCTGGCTGACAGGCATAACTCTACAAGACCTAGACTGGTCTGGTATGACTAAACGAAAGAAAATTAGCAGGTAAGAATAATTTCTCATTCTTCATCCTCCAGATTGTACAGAGCAGGGGACCACATATATGATCATCTGTGAGGAAAAAGTTACTAGTAGCAGATCCAAAATGTTGAGAGTGGCCAATTTTTTTCCCATGTCATGGATCTGAAAATATTACATGTTTGAACTTCTCTAATTTATTTTTATTTTTTCACATAAAGGATGGGATTCAGACTGTTGTATTACAAATTTATTGCTCTGATAGAATTAATTAAAACCTCAGTTTTTTTGTTTCTGGTGATTTTAGTCATGTTTTCCCAGAGACAGTCACATAGAAGGTACATTGATTAAATTAATTGCAGATGGTTAAATTTCATTTACAAAATAGATTGTCATACATCCAACCATCTACTTAATTTCCTAAACACACCACCCAACCATATATATCTGGAAAGTTTGATGTTTACAGGACTGCCTTATATGAACTGAGAAGTTATGGCTAATGGATCTTGAGACACTCGGGTCTCTGATGGATCTTTTCACAGCTTTGATATTCTTATGTTTTCAGGTTTTGTACTGCTGCTATTTCGTATGCTTTATGCAAGTTTTCTTCAGATTCTCCTGATGTTCTGCGCACCATTTGTTCTCCATTTCTTATAAAGAAGGTATATCTACGTATTCAGAAATATGCTTATATAAAAGGGTGTTAATGTGAATTTATTATTTATTTAAGAAATGTCTATACTATCTATGACTAGGTGGTTTACAAAGTAACATTCACATTATCCATCAAGAACAACTACATACAGTACTTACACCACATAATCAATTGGTCATAGTAACATAGTAGATGATGGCAGAAAAAGACCTGCACGGTCCATCCAGTCTGCCCAACAAGATAACTCATATTTGCTACTTTTTGTGTATACATACCCTACTTTGATTTGTACCTGTGCTCTTCAGGGCACGGACCGTATAAGTCTGCCCAGCACTATCCTCGCCTCCCAACCACCAGCCCCTCCTCCCACCACCGGCTCTGGCACGGACCGTATAAGTCTGCCCAGCACTATCCTCGCCTCCCAACCACCAGCCCCGCCTCCCACCACCAATCAATTGGTCATGAATATTTTAAAAAAGGCAGACACTTCTAGTTATTCTCTGCTGCTCTTCTCTTGATATATACAGAGTGTGCAGATCCATTTATGTCTATATTACTGATAAAATGATTGGCCAAATACCACTTTATAATTTAAACTGAAGACGGAAAAA
Organism: Microcaecilia unicolor; assembly: GCF_901765095.1. Taxonomy (NCBI): domain Eukaryota; kingdom Metazoa; phylum Chordata; class Amphibia; order Gymnophiona; family Siphonopidae; genus Microcaecilia; species Microcaecilia unicolor. Next base: position 358,856,944 of record NC_044035.1, on the reverse strand, counting down.
CCTGATATGTTCTGAGGCCTTTCCTCCTTCAGTTTAAATTATAAAGTGCTATTTGTGTAGTCATATTTTTGTGTGCGAGTGCCACTCGCCTCTTTTTGTATTGTATATTACTGATAATGCCATGGACTCATTAGATCAGTAGAAGGTACCAGTCACACAACAGCACTCAAGTGACTTGCAAAATAAATTCATACGTACCTGCTCTGTTCGTGCTTTGCCTGTACTCCTCCTCTCCTAACTACATAAGTACATAAGCACCGCCATACTGGGAAAAGACCAAGGGTCCATCAAGCCCAGCATCCTGTCTCTGACAGCGGCCAATCCAGGCTTCAAGAACCCAGCAAACCCCCCCCCCCCCCCCCCAAAAAAAAAAAAAAAAAAAAATTAATAATGTTCAGTGGACTTTCCCCTCAGGAATCTGTCCAAACCCCCTTTAAATTCCGTAAGGCCAGCTGCTGTCACTACATTCTCCGGCAATGAGTTCCAGAGTCTAACTACTTTCTTGCTTTTATAAGAACATCTGAAGTTCTCTGCCTCTGGACTCCAAACACAGAAGAACAATGTGAAAAATTTGTGGACTAAATTTAGGCAGTTGGGATGATTATTGAAAGCCTACCAAATCTGCAGGGGTCTATCTGTTTTGAAAAACTACGTATCAAATAAGGTATTAGATGTATATAAACACAAGTGTCACATGTATGGTGTTAACCCATGACGGGTGTATGGACTCACAGGATTCTTTGTAGTAACAGGTCACGGCCTGGATTAATACAGATTCCTCTCACCCACATGCTCTGCAAGTGTCCTTCTCCTCATCCTTTGTCTGAATTATTTTTGGAAATGGTGCTAGAATAAGTTGGAGTGTTTACTTGTAACTGTTCTATGCATATTGCAGACAAGCCTAGAGTCAGAGCAGGGAAATTGCAAATCTGTCCTATTCATTCATTCAGCCATTAAACTTACAACCCACCTGCCCCATTTGCCTTGGTTTCCCCTGAAGCAGCCTGAAGTGGAGGAACAGGGAACCCCTGTCTGGATTAGTAAAGACTACATTGGAATGAATTATTCCAAGAATGATGATAGACTGTATCTTCCAAGATAAGTACTTGGCGTATGTTTGTGGGTAACATTTTTTGCATGCTTTCTAAGTTCAATTCTGTATCTTTAAAAAGTTTTTTGTCAGTGTGGAAAGTTTTGAAATAAAAGTGGAGTTTTTTTTTTTTATGATTAATGATTATGAAGAGTACCCTACATTTATGAAGGTTTTGCCTTACTAGCAGGGGTGTCTCTTTTACATACTGAAGTCTTTTTCTCTACTTCTTTTTGTTATTAAATAGTATGACATTCTTGGAGATACAGAATTATATTGTAGAAGTTTTTTGTGATTTGGGAATGTGAATTCTACAGATTCCTTGTGTTGGGTGATTTCATTTACCCCAATATTGACTGGATAAATGTTACATCAAAGAGTGCCAGGAAGACAATATTTCTAGATGTAATAAACGACTGCTTCTTGGAGCAACTGGTTCAGGAACCGACAAGAGAGGGAGCTATTTTTGATCTGGTCCTTGGTGGTGTGCAGGGGATAGTGCAAGAGGTGGCGTTGTTGGGTCCGCTAGGAAAGAGTGATCATAACATCAATTTTCAGCTACTATCTGGGGTGAACCCACAAAGCAAATCTACTGTAGCTGCATTTAATTTTTGAAAGGGCGACTAATAAAATGAGGAAAATGGTTAAAAAGAAGCTAAAAGGATCACCTGCAAAGGTTAGGACACTAAATCAGGTGTGGACATTATTCAAAAATACATCTTGGAAGCCCAGACTAGATGCATTCCACGTATAGGAGGGTGGACAATGTGATGCCGATTTTTAAAAAGGGTTCCAGGGGTGATTCAGGAAATTACAGACTGGTAAACCTGACGTCAATTCTGGGCAAAATATAACTATTATAAAAAATAAAATTACGGAACAGTAATGGTTTAATGGGACAGAGCATAGGTTCAGACAGGGGAAGTCTTGCCTTACCAATTTGCTTAATTTATTTGAAGACGTGAATAAACATGTGGATAAAGGTGAGCTGGTTGATATAGTATATCTAGATTTTCAGAAAGCTTTTGATAAAGTTCATCATGAGAGACTCCTGAGAAAATTAAAGAGTAATGGGATAGGAATCAGTGTTCTGTCGTGGATTAGGAATTGGTTATTGGACAGAAAACAGAGGGTAGGATTAAATGATCATTTTTCTGAATGGTGGAGGGTGAACAGTGGAGTACCACAGGGATCGTACTGGGACTGATGTTATTTAACATATTTATATATTATATGGAAATCGGAACGATGAGTGAGGTGATTAAATTTGCAGATGACACAAAACTATTCAAGGTTGTTAAGATGTGTGGACTGTGAAATATTGCAGGAAGACCTTAGGAAATTGGAAGACTGGGCATCCAAGTGGCAGATGAAATTTAATGTGGACAAAAGCAAGATGATGCATATTGGAAAGAATAATCCGAATTATAGTTACCTGATGCTAGGATCCACCTTGGGGAGTCAGCAACCAAGAAAAAGATCTAGGTATTGTAGATAATATGCTGAAATCTTCTGCTCAATGTTTGGCGGTGGCCAAAAAAGCAAACAGGATGCTAGGAATTATTAAGAAAGGGATGGTGAATAAGACAGAAAATACTATAATGCTTGAGTACTGCGTTCAATTCTGGTCGCCATATCTCAAAAAAGATATGGCGGAAATAGAAAAGGTTCAAAGAAGAGCGACTAAAATGATAAAGGGGATGAGGAAAGGCAAAAGAGGTTAGGGCTCTTCATCTTGGAAAAGAGACGGCTGAGGGGAGATATGATTGAGGTCTATAAAATCCTGAGTAGTGTAGAATGAGTAGAAGTAAATTTTTTACTCGTTCCAAAAGTACAAAGACTAGGGGACACTCGAGGACGTTACATGGAAATACTTTTAAAACTAATAGGGGGAAATATTTTTTCACTCAACGAATAAAGCTCTGGAACTCTTTGCCGGAGGATGAAGTAACATTGATTAGCGTATCTGGGTTCAAAAAAAGGAAAAGTCCATAGTCTGCTGTTGAGACAGACATGGGGAAGCAACTCCTTGCCCTGGGATTGGTAGCATGGAGTGTTGCCATGATTTGGGTTTGGTCTGACCCAGCATAGCTAATTACTAATGCGTGAATAAGGATGTGCAGTGAGGTCTGAGCTAGACAAGTATTTTCATGGCATAAAATGATTTTTGTATAATACTTGAAATCTGAGCATTAAACTTTAGCTGGCTATCAAGGATCATACCACAAGAACCTTTATGGAATCCTTAATACTGATTGGGCTGCCTTTGATGCTGGGTGCTTGGAGGTATAATAATAAGCTCGGGAAAGACAATAGCCTCTGGTTTTCTTGGAGTTGCATCTGTTTTCACTCATCTATTGTATTCTGCAGTAACATTACGTTTCCAAGAGATGTCTAGAACAAATAATTTAAAAAGCAACATTGAGGTCAAGTGTCTTTTTTTTTTTTTATTATGTTTATTAAAGTTTTTGAAAAACAATATATAACAATAGTCATGTCGCAATCACATAGCATATATGTAAAACTTACATAACAAATAACAGAAGAATGAACAGATTCCCTCCTTCCTCCCTACCCCTCTACCCTAACATAAATCTCTTACTCATTAATGAAGGTTAGTAGTACTAAGATCGATCATTCCACTTTCAGAGTCTAGGAACAATCAAGTGGGGTGCATCAAGATCTATCCCATTGTGCCCTCTCCATGTGCGGTATCGTTCCCATAGCAGATTAAATTTTGTTATATGTCCCGATTTCAAGGCTGTCAATTTTGACATTTGGTAAAGATAGTCCATCTTATGTATCACCCGAATCACCGGTGGTGTCATTATACTTTTCCACGCTGCCGCCAATGCTATTTTCCCAGCTATAAACCATATAGACGTAAGTCGATGGTCGGAAAGTCGGACTCCAGGTGGGCGAATATGTAGTAAGCATATCTCAGGTTTAGCTGGATATCGCACCCCGGTCACTTGGGCAAACGTATCAATCAGTTCGAGGTCAAGTGTCTTAAGTAGGATTTAGCACACTAGAGCCCTGGTTATCATTATTCAGCCAAATACAAATAACGTATTTGGGGCACTATTCGGAGGCCAAATCGAATCTGAATATTCACTACAGCCCTAACTAACTAAAACTGTAGTAGTACTGCTCTGACTCCCATGATCTTCCCAAATCTCTCTGTTTATCATTCCACCACTAAAAGGCAGTTATGTTAAAGCTTAATAACCATTGTTCATATTCTGCCAAATAATATTTTTCATTATTTATATTTGTCCGACTAATAAAATATGCTGTTCAGTACAACTCTAGTTTCATTCCCAAACTGTATTACTGGGCATCACACACTGACGTCTCACCTTGGGAAAGTTTCTCTGCGCTTTCCTGTCTCAACAGTTTATTTCTGTTTCAGATTCATCATGTCCTGCCACGGGTGAGCTTGGAGGCTCGTGGGATCAAAGCCAATGCAGAGGAAGAGGCAGCAGCTCCTTGGAGATCTCTGTCTGATTGCTCAGTAAACTGGAAAAGAACTGCCCTTTGTCTATGGAAGCAGAAAATCTTGAGAGAGCTCATGAAGGAGCAAGCATTCCAGGTACCAAGACTCTTCAGCTGAGCCAGACTGGGTGCTGAGAGTCCTCACGGCAGGCCTCATAGTGCACCACTCATCAGACCAGTGACGTAGCTACGTGGGGCCACGGGGGCCTGGGCCCCCGTAGATTTGGCCCTGGACCCCCCTGCCGACGACCCTCTGGACCCCCCTCCTGCCGACGACCCTCTGGACCCTCTGTTTCTGTGAGTCTGACACGTGCAGGACGTCAGAAACAGAATGAAGCCTTCGCGGGAAGAAGAGGACCTCGGCTGGCGGGGATTGGGGTCCCCCGCCAGCACAGGTAGCCCACGGTGAAGACGGCAGCGGCGGGGGAGGGTTGGCAGCGGGAGGGGGGGTCGAGAGGGTCGTCGGCATGGGTCATCAAAGTTGGCGGGGGGGGGGGGGGTTGGAATGGTGGGGGGTTGTCAGTAGCGCTGGGGGGGGGCTAAAATGTGCCCCCTCACCTCGTGCTCTGGACCCCCCTCCCGCCAAAGTCTGGCTACTCCCCTTCCTCAGACTTCTCTTTGCCTGAAGTATGAGAGCAGGTGGCATGATAGAAATGAGGCACACTAGTTTATACAGCTATTTTAAAATTCCAGCCTCTCTCATGCTGCAGTCCGATGTCTTGTAAGTGTGATTATCAACATTCTTAACTGGAAAAGCTTATAACCATCTTAAGGTGGTTTCTTCTGATCATAGAGTGACTTATTTGTCTGTCTGTTCTCAAGCTCTCCTTTAGGGATTGGGTGCTGCTAGAACTTGAGGTGCTTTCTGATGAGGATGAACTGTCTGAGGGAGAAAGGTAAATATATTAAAGGAAAGTGGAATTATTCCAAGCTGCTTCTAAGAGCCTTCAAAACAGCGCAAAAAGAAGGGTAATGTTGTGTAAACTTAAGCATTTGGCTGAGCTCTCTGCTTCTTCTTGCAGGCGAGAGTATCACCGCTGGGCTGTGTACCAGTGCTATCTTCCAATGTCCTCGGCAGATGGGGGCTGCGGTGGGAATCTGCAGCAGGCTTGTGTGGAGATTCTTCATGCACTGATGGATTTCTGCAGAAGGTAACGTTTGTTGCTGAATAATGTCAGTTTAGCCACTTAACTTTAGGACTCTTTAACCTGCAGTTTGAAAAAAAACTTCCTCATAGACAATATAGTGCTGCCAGTCTACCAAAAAAAAGAACATAGTGGTGGCTTGGGTCGGAACACAGTAAAATTTCTGCTTTTCCCAATAACTCCTAACCACTACTCACTTACCCTCCTCTTTAATTCCCTCACCTCTTAGTTTGTTCTGTCTGTTTGTCCTATTTAGATTGTGAGCACTTTGAGCAGGGACTGTCTTTTTGTGTATGGTGTACAGCGCTGCGTATGCCTTGTAGCGCTATAGAAGTGATTAGTAGTAGTAGTAGTAATGTAGAAGCCTGCCCTTGCAGATCAGCAACATGGCTGCACAGGCTTCTGTTTCTGTGAGTCTGATGTCCTGCACAGAAACAGAAGCCTGCGCAGCCGCGTTGCTGATCTGCAAGGGCAGGCTTCTAGATGGAATGTTGCTAGTGGAGGAGTGGCCTAGTGGTTAGTGCAGTGGAACATGGAATGTTGCTACTATTTGAGATTCTACAGGGAATGTTGCTAGTGGAGGAGTAGCCTAGTGGTTAGTGCAGTGGAACATGGAATGTTGCTACTATTTGAGACTCTGGAACGTTGCTATTACTTGAGATTCTACATGGAATGTTGCTACTATTTGAGATTCTACAGGGACTGTTGCTAGTGGAGGAGTAGCCTAGTGGTTAGTGCAGTGGAACATGGAATGTTGGTACTATCTGAGATTCTACAAGGAATGTTGCTAGTGGAGGAGTGGCCTAGTGGTTAGTGCAGTGGAACATGGAATGTTGTTACTATTTGAGATTCTGGAATGTTGCTATTACTTGAGATTCTACATGGAATGTTGGCACTATTTGAGATTCTACGGGGAATGTTGCTAGTGGAGGAGTAGCCTAGTGGTTAGTGCAGTGGAACATGGAATGTTGCTACTATTTGAGATTCTACATGGAATGTTGCTATTCCACTAGCAACATTCCATATTTAGATTGTGAGCTTTTTGAGCAGGCACTGTCTTTTCATGTATGGTGTACAGTGCTGCGTATGCCTTGTAGTGCTATAGAAGTGATAAGTAGTAGTAGTAGTCCTTCTTACGGACCCTCAGACTTCCTTGTCAGCCTTGTTGGACATCGTTTCAGAATTCGGGGACTTTTCTTGGGATTTTGTCTTAATCTTACCAAATCTGAGGTTTTAATGCCTTATTTGACTGACTGTGACTGAGGGGTGTTCCAGTTTCTACTGCAGAGAGCTCAGAATTCATTTATTATCTGGGGATTCCGCTTTGTAGGGATACTGCTCAACTGTATTCTGCTAATATCTCCAAATTGTTTTCTTTCATTAGGACCTTATTTTTATTTATTTATTTATTTTATTTATTAGGATTTATTTACTGCCTTTTTGAAGGAATTCACTCAAGGCGGTGTACAGTAAGAATAGATTAAACATGAGCAGTAGGCAATTAGAACGAGCAGTAAAAATATTCAAGTAACAATACAAAGTATGGCATGGTATACTACTTGCAATGACAACACAATATGTACTAGAAGATTATAATTGGTAGTGAAGGGTAAGGCAAAGTTGTAATCTCAGCTAGGGTAGAAGTGGGTAAACATGTCCCGCTGCAGTATGTGCAGCCCAAGTCAATCCTTGTGTGTGTGAGTGAGACTAACAAGTTAGTTACGTCTTCCATTAAAGGCTTGGTTGAAGAGCCAAGCTTTCACCTGCTTCCTGAAGTAGAGGTAGTCTTGTGTTAAGCGTAGCCTTTCAGGCAATGCATTCCAGAGTGTGGGGGCTACTCCGGAGAAGGCTCTCTTGCGGGTATCACATCGTGTAATGTCTTTTGGAGAGGGTGTAGTTAGTGAAAGTCCTTGGGAGGAACTTAGTGTCCTTGGCGGTGTATGGAGGATCATCCTATTCTTCAGATACTCGGGGCCATTTCCTTTCAGGGCCTTGAAGATCAGACATAAGAGTTTTAAATTTAGCCCTGTATTGTACTGGTAGCCAATTATGTTTTTGCAAAAATGGTGTGATGTGGTCACATCGCTTGCAACCTTCTATGAGTCTTGCTGCTACATTCTGAATCAACTGGAGCTGGTGCAGGCCCTTTGTAGTCAGACCATTGTATAGTGCATTGCAGTAATCCAGTCTTGATGTTACCATGGCATTCACAACTGGGATAAGATTTACCTTCTTGATGTAAGGAGAGACACAGTGTAGCTGTCGCAGATAGTAGAAGCAGCTCTTGAAGGTTGCTTGGATTTGGGGAATCAGCGTAAGTGTTGAATCTAACTGTATTCCAAGGTTCCTGACTTGTGATTCGAAGCTGACGAGTCGTAGAAACTTAATGAATTCTCTGTAAACCTGGAGGATGTAATGGGGCAGTTCTACAAACTGAAGAGTAGCAAATCTCCTGGACCAGATGGTATTCATCCCCGAGTACTGATAGAACTGAAAATTGAGCTTGCGGACCTACTGTTAGAAATATGTAATTTACCCTTAAAATCGAGCGTGGTACCGGAAAATTGGAGGGTGGCCAATGTAACGCCGATTTTCAAAAAAGGTTCCAGAGGAGATCCAGGAAATTATAGACCGGTGAGTCTGACGTCGGTGCCGGGCAAAATGGTAGAGACTATTATTAAGAACAAACCTACAGAGCATATGCAAAAGCATGGATTAATGAGACAAAGTCAACATAGATTTAGTGAACTACTATTACTATTTAACATTTCTAAAGCGCTACCAGGGTTACGCAGCGCTGTACAATTTAACAAAGAAGGACAGTCCCTTCTCAAAGGAGCTTACAATCTAAAGGACAAAAAGTGCAGTCAGTCAAATTGGGGCAGGCTAGATTTCCTGGATAGAGGTACAATGGTTAGGTGCCGAAAGCGACATTGAAGAGGTGGGCTTTGAGCAAGGATTTGAAGATGGGCAGGGAGGGGGCTTGGCGTATGGGCTCAGGGAGTTTATTCCAAGCATAGGGTGAGGCGAGGCAGAAAGGGTGGAGCCTGGAGTTGGCGGTGGTGGAGAAGGGTACTGGAGAGGAGGGATTTGTCCTGTGAGCGGAGGTTACGGGTAGGAGCGTAAGGGGAGATGAGGGTAGAGAGGTAATGAGGGGCTGCAGATTGAGTGCATTTGTAGGTTAGTAGGAGAAGCTTGAACTGTATGCGGTGCCTGATCAGAAGCCAGTGAAGTGACTTGAGGAGAGGGGTGATATGAGCATATTGGTCAAGGAGGAAGATAAGGGAAATCTTGCCTCATCAATCTACTACATTTCTTTGAAGGGGTGAACAAACATGTGGTACAGAGAAGGGTGACGAAAATGATAAAGGGAATGGGACGACTTCCCTATGAGGAACAGCTGAAGCGGCTAGTGCTCTTCAGCTTGGAGAAAAGACAGCTGAGGGGGAGATATGATAGAGGTCTATAAAATGAGTGGAGTGGAATGGGTAGATGTGAATCGCTTGTTTACTCTTTCCAAAAATACTAGGACTAGGGGGCATGCAATGAAGCTACAAAGTAGTAAATTTAAAACAAATCACAGAAAATATTTCTTCACTCAATATGTAATTATACTCTGGAATTCGTTGCCAGAGAATGTGGTAAAAGCAGGGCTTTTTTGAGGAATACTTGGGGGTACTGAGCACAGGCACCTTTTCCATTGTCTGCTAAAATTGACCTGTGGACCCCAAGTTTCAGTGAAAGAGCTCAGGCTCTACACACCAATTCTGCCTTGTGAGAGATCCTGTGACTAGTTGCAGGGGGCCTGAATATTGTGGGGTGGGTCCCTCAGTGGCCATCCCACCCCTGAGGGATGGCCTAGCATTTGAGTACCGGCACCATTTTTGGTAGAAAAAATGCACTGGGTAAAAACAATTAGCTTAGCAGGGTTTAAAAAAGGTTTAGATATCTTCCTAAAAGAAAACTCCATAAGCCATTATTAAGATGGACTTGGGGAAAATCCACTGCTTATTTCTGGGATAAGCGGCATAAAATGTATTGCACTGTTTTGGGATCGTGCCAGGTACTTGTCACCTGAATTGGCCACTTTTGTAAACAGGATTCTGGGCTTGATGGACCTTCGGTCTGTCCTAGTATGGCAACACTTATGTACTTATATATGTACTTATGCACTTATAGCTTTTATCCTGTGGTCCACAGAGAACACCTGCTACAGGTAAGTAACTTTATTTTCTTGGACCTAGCCACTATCAGACAGGATGCTGAGGTTGTGGAATTTTGATTTTATGTAAGTACTGATGTGTTCTCCTTTCAGATCTGGAAGGAGACCTTTGAGCTTGCTGAAAGAACCAGAATCTTGGGATCAGCGCAGGGCAGGCAGCGCAGATATCTTGTACATGTTACAGGTAAGGTGGGTTTGTAACAGCTCGTTAATATATCTACTTATCACTGCTAATTACTCAGCATGAGTGTATGTGCATGGTTCTGGCTGGTTGGTTCTGCGAAAAGCTGTGGGCATGTGCAAAGATAGTAAATTCGTAAAGACTAGACAAAACTTCCAAAATATTTGTGGTCAAAATATCTTTATTGCAGCAATATGCCTGTAGTTCTGTAACTATATAACTTCTAGTTATTTTACTGATCTTTACAGAATCAAAACTTCTGGAGAGCATCCAGATAGGGAGGGAAGTGTCCTTCCTTATGCTTCTGTCCTGTTCCCTCTTGCATTCCCGCCTTCTCCTATGCTGGTCATCCTTCTTGCCAGTGACGATCCTTGGTCGGCTGCCACGCGGGGCGGATCGCCACTGCGCACCCCCCCCCCCCCCCCCCACCGGGTGCAGCAGCGGTCCCCCGCCCCCCCCGGGTGCAGCACGACACACACCCCCCTGGCGCATCGACACCCCCCCCACCCCCCCCACCCCCGGGTGCATTCTTACCTGTTGGGAGCAGCCGCGTGACTATCAGTTCTGCTGGTTCCCTGATCCTTCTGCCCCGGAACAGGAAGTAAACTGTTTGGGGCAGAGGGAGCAGGGAACCAGCGGAGCCGACAGCCGCGCGGCTGCTTTCTGCACCCCTCCAGCAGCATGCACGCGAGGCAAACCGCCCCACCTTCGGTACGCCACTGCTTCTTGCTTTTCAAACCTCCATCCCTAGTGTCCTCTGAAAAACACTCAACCCTGGCACCGTTTCCTTTCTCAACACTCTCCTAATGCCGATTTTCTCTTGCACACTCTGAACTGTTCTCTAATTCCCCTCTCAGCTGCTACTGATGAGAGATATCCCCAGTGGCGTTCCTAGCCTGGATGGCACCCGGGGTGGATCGCCGATGCGCCCCCCCCCCCTCCCCAGGTGCAGCAAGCCCCCCCTGCGAAATGACACCTCCCCCCCCCCCGGCGAAATGACCCCCCCCCCCCCCGGGTGCACGCCGCTGGGGGGGGAGGGCCCGCAGCACATGCCTGTCGGCTCCGAGTTCGCTAACTTCGCTCGTTCGCTGCAGCTCCCTCTGCCCCGGAACAGGAAGTAACCTCTTCCGGGGCAGAGGGAGCTGCAGCGAACGAGCGAAGTTAGCGAACTCGGAGCCGACAGGCGCGCGCCGTGGCACCCCCCAGCGGCGTGCACTCGGGGCGGACCGCCCCCACCCCCTTGGTACGCCACTGGATATCCCTGTCTGCTACCTTCTGTCTACCATGTTTTCTAGCACCACTCTGCTCAGTAAATATGCGAATCCATGAAATCTGTAGATGATCTTAATGGGAGCATATGTCTCTTGGCCACTTTTTCTTCTCCAGGAAATGACGCTTGATCTGGAACTGGCTTCTGCCTATTCTACCAGTCACTTCCTGCTGCAGGTATTTAAAGAGCGGTTACAGGTCATTGGAACTGGTTCAGAACTGGGGGATCAGCTCCTCAGAAAGCAAGAATTACTAACTTGTAACAGGTAAGAGAGCCCCAAAACAAGGTATTCATTCCCTCATGTACAGAGAGGGCTCAGTGTGCAGCAAGTATTTTCAGCTAACTTTGTTTTCATGACTTGTAAGCTAAATAAATGATCTTGGTGATTGTTGAACTGATAACTTGACACCAGTGTGTAGATTACGTGATAAATTGTCACACCTAAATCCTGCTGCAGGGAAGTAACCCAGTTACAATGGAGCTTTGCAGTCTTTTCCCCTCAATCGGTCCCCCTTCCCTTTTGATTGTGCTCCTTCCCCTTATTGTCCTTCTCTCTATTCCAGTGTGAGTGAGTCGTTTGCTTTCCTGTCATATTTTGTAAACCACCAAATACTGCTGGTCAGTCTTGCTGGTATAGCAAATCTTAATAAACTATATGGGGCCCATCTCTAGTTTGACTGACTCTTTCCATATACTTTGCTGCCAGTAGAGTACAGGTGATACTAACAACTGGGTTCACTATTGCTCAGTTTTAGAAAGCTCCCCCTCCCCCACCCCCACCCCCACCCCCACCCCCACCCCCACCCGCCTGTGCACAATGATAAAGACAAGTTTTAAGAAATCAACTTACTCTTTGAACTGAGACCTAGGAAAATAATGATTAGTAAAGAGCAAACACTGGAATTTGTATTCTATGGAGGGATGAGGGTTGCCATAGTTATATTCATTTCTTTTCATCTTGTTTTGTTCTTTTATCATAATGTAAAATCATTATGATAATCCTATTTGCACCAGATATGTTCATTTATCCAGTATAGATATTTTGTCAGTTGTGATATCCCCCTTAACACTCAGGGTGACCTGGTTCTCAATATGCAGATCATATGCAAATTAGTGTGCTACCCCTTCTCGGTCAGGGTGACCTTGTTCCCACTAAGCAAATTAAACAGGTCTCACCAACTGCATATTTCTCAGGCAACTCTTTATTCCAGCACCTGGGCACACTTCTTCTAGCTTAATTCTTTATACTTTCATAGGTCTTCACACTGAGCCTCCCCACACAGATACATGGGCTCAGTACTAACTTCAATACATTGGGGACTTTTAACCCCAGGCTTTGCAGCCTGCGTCTCTCAGTACTGGGACACACAGTCCTTCCTTCTTTGAACACACAGTCCAACACTAATGCTTTAGGGACTTCTTACCCCAGGATTTTCAGCCTGCTTCTCTCCTTTGGACATACAGTCCACCACAAGTCCATAGGGTTAGCCAGTATCTTCCAGGGGAATCTCTCTTCTGCTGCCAGCTCACTTCTCTTCCTTTCACCTCTCAGGTGGGGTATAAAGTGGTTAATTAGCTACACAGGACCCAGCCCATAACCTCCTACACCTGTGGACCTCCCAGGGCTCTCCCCAAATGTTAAGTAGTAGTAGTAGTAGTCCTAGCGACCTCCATCTAGTCTCCTAGCGCCCTCTAGTGGCCTACCCCGGATAGGACAGCCTCATACTTACCACACAGTGTAATGCCACACTCTGTGATCCCTGATTATCGGAGGACAGATTTGCTATTTTGATTATTTTCTATTATTGTCTGAATTTTTTTAAACAAATGATGAGTACTTTGCAGCTCTTAATGCCATTCTTTTCTGTGCTTTTGTGCAGGATTCTGCTGAGCCTCCCTCCCTCAATTCTAATTGCGGTGTGTGGCGAGAGAAAGTGCACCACATTGAGCTCTGCTGATTTCTTTCACTTCATTAACACAGAGCTGGTGAGATATTCAGACCTGTCCCCTCATATAGGACAATTCTAAATTTCTTCTGAAGAAAATGCGTGAAAGCAGTTTGAAAATAAGAATAGCTATACTGGGTCAGGCCAGTGGTCCATCTAGCCCAGTATCCTGTTTCCAATAGTGGCCTGTCCAGGTCACAAGTACAACAGAATCCCATATGGTAGCAAGATTTTGTGAAAAGGGAGCGAAGCCTGTGATTGTTCCAGCACTCTTGCACAGTTTCAGACCACTTCTAATGGGATGGTTAGGAACATGTGTCACAGGACTCTGGAGTAAACATGAACGTAAGAGCTGCTGTATTGGGTCAGAGCAAAGGTCCATCAAGCTCAGTTCCCTGTTTCCAACATTGGTCGGTCCAGGTCACAAGTACCTGACAGAATCCCAAAGAGTAGCAAGATTCCTTGCTGAGACCCAAAAAGTACCAAAATGCCATGCTACTAACCCCAGGGATAAGCATTGGCTTTCCCCAGCTATTTTCCTGAACACTGACCCAGTATTGACATATTTGGTGCTAGATTCCTTCTATCTCGCTGCTCCCTATGCCTGGAATAGACTCCCTGAGCCAGTACGTCAGGCTCAGTCTCTGGCTGTCTTCAAGTCTAGGCTTAAAGCCCACCTCTTTGCTACTGCTTTCGACTCCTAACCATGACTCTCTTACTCAACACCCTCACTTATCACCCCTACCACTGCAATTTCCCCACCCCTAGCTGTCTGTTCGTCTGTCCAATTTAGATTGTAAGCTCTGTTGAGCAGGGACTGTCTTTTCATGTTCATTTGTACAGCGCTGCGTAAGTCTAGTAGCGCTATAGAAATGTTTAATAATAGTAGTAGTAGTAGGTTGGTGTACAGTTGTTTAACTTCTGTCTATGGTTTCTTCCTTTTCAGAGAAACTACTGCCCCAGAGCCTTTGCCCTTCCTTACAATATCACTGCACACTTCTTCCGGGTAAGAGCTTGTTGGTGAGATCTCGGTTCCTTTTCTATAGCAATTGCAAATTAAGTGAAGGGCTTTTAGCTCCTTTTTTTATCTAGCATATTTCATGTTATGAGCATTCAATGTAATGCAACTGTTGTTTTATGTTGTTGTATGTCATTTGCTCTTTTCTATAGATTGTAATTTCTGTTTTTATCACTATTGTCATATGCAAACTGCTTTGATGGCCTGACCCTAAGCGGCGAATCAAATAAATGTAGCCCTTGAACTCAAAAACATAAACGGGGCACTCTGCATTCCTCATTTTAGAATGGAAACTCTGAGACTGGTGATTGTGGCTGTGTGGCCAGGAGAATTTTACGGTGTGATACCTCAAAGAAGCATATCTGCATATTCCAGTCTGGCTGCCGCATCAAAGAGTCTTGAGATTTGAGATTCTAGGTCAACGTTTTGAGCCATGCCCTTCTCCTGTTATCACAATCGTGCTCAGAACATTTTCAAAAGTAATGGTAGTGGCAGGTTTTCTTCACCAGGAAGGAATCCAAATTTATTCCTATCTCAATGAATGGTTGATTCAAGCAAGCTCTCACCAAGAGAGTGAGCCAGTCACATCCCATGCACTTTCTTCTGCAGTCACTCAACTGTTTAGTCAATGTTATAAAGAACAAATTGGTTCCCTCCCAAACCTTGGAGGAACTGGGAGCAAGATTTGATACCAAGGCAGGAAAGGTATTTTTCAAACTGATGCTTCTATGTCTCAAAGTGCCTTTGGTGTAGGTTATATGCAGGTACTAGACTTCAGTAGCAGTGACCATAGACTTAATATCATGAGTTCGGGCCCATATGAGACTGTTACAGTCATCTCTCTTGCTTCCAGAGTTATGAATATCCCCTATCTTGAACATTGCAACCAAGCAGCAACATGAAGTGGTTGCTTCAGTACAGCAGTCTTGCACTATAAGATGCTGTTAATATGGAATGTGTGAGAATTATTTGAAAGACTAGTATAAAAGGCCCGTTTCGGTAGGTAATGAAACGGGCGCTATCAAGGTAATCCCCCCCTGCAACGTCCTTCCTGTCTCCCCTGCCCCCCCTGCAGCCACCCATCTGGTCTCAGGACCCCCTCCCCACCAACCCTCCTCTCCCCCTGCAGCTACCCATGTCCAACGACCCTCCTTTCCCCTTGCCCCCCCTGTAGCCACCCATGTCCAGCAACCCTCCTCTCCCCCTGCCCCCCCTGCAGCGTCCCTTCTGTCTCCCCTGCCCTCCCCTGTAGCCACCCATCTGGTCTCAGCACCCCCTCCCCACCTCCCTCTTCCCTGCCCCCCCCCCCCCCCGCAGCCATCCATGTCCAGTGACCCTCCTCTCCCCCTGCAGCCACCCATGTCCAGCGACCCTCCCCCCCCCCCCAGGCACATCAACCCCCTCACCACCCGCAGCCGCCAATACTAACGCTGTCCGGCAGCTGCTGCGTCTCCTGTTGAGCAGCAGCGGCTGGTACAAAAAGAAAAAAGCCAAAAAAAGATTTTAAACCTGAAACACGGCTCCGTAGACAGCCATCTGGCATTGGCTGTCATCTCTGCAGCCGCTCCTCCTCTCCCCTCTGACATCGCTGCGCTCCTCCGGGGTCTTCCTGCAGGGGCAGTGACGTGGAGGGGAGAGGAGGAGCGGCTGCAGTGACGACAGCCAATGCCAGATGGCTGTCTACGGAGCCGCGTTTCAGGTTAAAAATCTTTTTTTGGCTTTTTTCTTTTTGTACCGGCCACTGCTGCTCCACAGGAGAAGCAGCAGCGGCCGGACAGCGTTAGTATTGGCTGCTGCGGGTGGCGAGGGAGTTGATGTGCCCGGGGGGGGGGGGGGGGGGGGGGGGGGCTTTGGTGATGCACCGGGGGAAGGGTCTTGGGTGATGCGTCGAGGGGGGTAGGGGCTTGGGTGCTGCACCGGGGCAGAGGGGCTTGGGTGTTGCGCCGAGGGGGGGGAACACTGACAGCTGTTTCCCAGGCAGGTGGAGGAGTAGGAAACACGCTCCGCGTGTTTCCCTACTCCTTCCCTTGCCTTGGAATCAGCTGTCAGTGACATCACTGACATCAGTGCATTCTAAACTGCCTAGCAGACCACCTCCGAGGGAGCCACGGTCCCAGGCACATTAGAACGTTGGAGGTGAGAATTATTATATAGGATGACCATCTTCCTTAAAGCAGAGCTATCAGAACATGAGATCATGTTGGTAGTTGGTCTCTGAATGCTTCTTAAGATAACCTCTTTATGATTTTTAAAACATTTTTGTAATATAAAACCTTTTACAATTTTGTGATTCATGCTAAAGGTAATTAAGACGAAGCTTAACAGTAAAAACTTTTCTGTCAATGTTTTAAACACAAAAATGCCCCAGTATAGTATAAAACTTTCTAATTCAACTTAGATGAACAGAGTAATGGACCATCAGGTGGTTATTTGCAACTTCAACGGTATATACCTTCACACCAAAAGTGTGTATCATCACACATCAGTCCAATTTACAATGTGCAGGTATTTTATTAATCCATATCTCAAATTTAAACTTCAATATTTAAAAAGTTATTTATGAAGTAAAGTATCTCAGTGGTGTACCTAGCTTGGTTGCCACCCAGGGTAAAGCACCCCTCTCTTACAGGTGCGTCACTCCTCTCCCTCCCCTCCCAGGAGTAAGGGGGAGGTGTGCAGCTGTCGGCTCTGCCGGTCCCCTGCCCCGGAACAGGAAGTTGATGCCGGGAGGGGAGGCAGGGGACTGGCACAGCCAACAGCCACACACTGCACCCCCTTACTGCCTGCACCTGGGGGTAGACCACACCCACCGCCCCACCCCATAGGTATGCGTGCTGCTTGCATCATGCCCTACATAAATGTAAAATCAAAATCAAGAAGATGGGTTTGCTATCCTGACTAATCCCCCTGTTTACGAAGCCGCGCACTAATGCCGACACAGCCCATTCACTTTAAATGAGCTGTGTCAGCATTGCCGCAGGGCGTAGTGAACATGGGAGTAAGTGAGCAAGTAAAAGGGGAAGAAGGTTCATCATCCTGAGTGTGCAAGTAAAGTCAAGTGCTGTGCAAGGGCATGTTTTACAGTCACTTACTGCTCATTCTCATACAGGGTTTGCTCAGCAGCAGTCTCCGTTGTGAACAGCCAGCAAGAGAAGTCGATTCTGTACTGACGGCTTGTCGTACCAAGTGTCCTATAATCCTCTCTTCCACAGCGGTAGGGGAGTTGACGTTTCTGTCACATATTTTCTTATAGCTGTTTCACAAGCCTGCCTAATTGCATGTCTTTATTCAGTTTTGTCTGTGATTCTGTAAACTGGTAGTCTTGTAAATGGCCTCTTTATCCTGTGGAGTTACCTGTCCTCTTGCTGGCGGTGCTTCTCAAGTCCTGTCTAATGTTATGCATTTTTACTTTACAGCTCTGGTGGCCCTTACTGGAACCAGTGCTATGTAGTCAATGGAAGAGATATGGTAGGTCTTCTCTGACAAAGGAGCTGGAAGAGTTGAGAATGTGCCATCATTCTGCTGTCAGGTGAGTGTTTGCCCAGCATGGAGCAATACAGGCAGAAGAAAGGTACATTGTAATATTCTAAAACATTGGATCTCTCTTTTTCGTAAGTCAGTTGCTATGGAAGGACAGGGAGGATTATTCTTCCATATGACTAGAAGTTGGGAACTTACTTTCTTTAGTGACATGCTGGATAATGCAGCCACACATCTGGTGATGCCCTTCAATGGCTCTTAGACCAGAATTGCTCTCTCAAAGCCCAAAACCTTTTGAAATATTGTACTAGACATGTGTCTAGTTTCCCACTTTGGAACTCAGTAGTTAGTCCCCTTGGTTCTTCTTGTCTGCTTGGCCACATTAAACGTGCACCTTGTCTCCAAATAAAAATAGAACAGAGCAAGGAAATAAAAAGAAAATACAAATTCAACAGTGAGTAGGTACTTGTAGGGCCTGGTAACAGTTCTCTACGTAAGCGCTGAATCAAGGGCAGTGGGATTAAAACTAAGAGCAGGGGAGCCTCCAGTGAAAATGCTCAGGACATTAAGAGCTCTCGTAACTCATAGGGAAGCAATAGCAACACCTCCCCTTGGAGTGGAGGATTAGCGTAATGGTTAGTGCAGTGGCCTGAGAACAAGGGGAACTGGGTTCAATTCCCACTGTAGCTCCTTGTGACTCTTGGCAAGTCGCTAACCCTGTGCATAATCTCTTCATAAAGGAGATGAATAAATCCTAGTAAATAAATAAATAAACGTAAACCGCTTTGATTGTAACCACAGAAAGGCGATATATCAAATCCCATCCCCTTACCCTCCCCAAAAAGGCACCCAAAGGCAGCCTCCACTCCATCCAACCCCCACTTGAGACCACTGCTTTTCGCTGCTAACACCAGGTATTTGTGACCTGGATTGTCCACTGTTGGAAACAGGATGCTGGGCTTTATGGACCTTTGGTCTGTCCCAGTATGGCAATACTTATGTAACTCCCGCTCATTCTCAGGAAGTTCCACATGGGTTGTCTTGAGCCTTGCAAGAGCTATGGTCCAATGCATTAACGATCAGGGATGACATTACCCACTTGTGTGGCTGAATTACTTTGCTGTTCAGAAAGAACCTCCATTCATTGCAGGTAAGCAGTTACGACGTAATGTCTGTCTCCTGACTCCTTGTGTTTCCTTGACATTGTCTCTTCTTGCTGTTTTTTTTCTCTTTTTCTTCTTTACATCTCATCGTTTTTCTTTTCTCCCTGTATTGCTCTTTTCCAGCTTCCTAACGTCAAGCAGAAGTTTCATTGCCTCTGACACCTTGTGGGTCTCGGCTGCTTTTCTGTATTTCAATATACAGAGTCATTCAGCTCATGGAAGAATTTCAGAGATGGTGAAGAGTCTGGGGAATAACACTGAACAGGCAAGAGAATTTTCAAACACTTTGCATTGATCTTTATCCTCTACTCAGGCAGTGCTCAAACTATTGCTTGCCTGTTCTCACTCTATGATTGGCCAAAGAAGTGATGCTGAATAGAGCTACTACATTAGGCTTCCCTGGTGCTAAATTTCTCCATTTTACAGAAAGAGAGAACATATTGGCAGAAAAAGATCATATGGTCTAGCCATTGTGCCCTCCATACCTACTGTTTCAATCTACAATTCCTTCCTGTCCCTCGCAGATCCTCTGTACTTATCCTTGTTTTCTTGAATTCAGATTCTGTCCTCTCACCTCCCTTTCCATAAAGAAATATTTATTTAAATTACTCCTGAGTCTTTCCCATTTTATTCTCATCATATAATTCCCATTTCAGAGCCTCCTTTTCATTGAACAAGGCCTGCTTCCTATATGCTTATATGCTGGAGGTTTTTAAACATCACTGTGTCTCCCTATCCCACCTTTCCTTCAGGGTATATGTGTTCATATCTTTATTCTCATGTAGTGTGATAAAAAACAATTAACCATTTTAGTATCCACCTGCTGGACCAACTCTATTCAGTTTATATTGAAGGTGTGAAATTGGCCACAGTACTTGAAACATGGGACCAGAGACTTATACAAAGGCAATATCACCTTTCTTTGCCTGCTGGCCATTCTTCTGCATATAACCCAAGCACCCTCCTGACTAGATTATCAGATATGACCAACTCCAGATCCAACTCTATTTCTTCACAAAAAAACTTCACCTCTTACAGTGTAATGCTTCCGTGGGGTTTTGTAGCCGAAATGCATGACCCTCCATTTTTTAGCATTAAATCTCAACTGCCGTTCTCTAGGCCGTTCTCGGCACACACCAAGCCAGCCAGATTTCAAGATATTCCCCATGAATATGTATATCTAATAAATACGAGTACTCTTGATTTCAATCCAGTCACTTTAAATTATCCTATAATTGGTACAACTGCAATTGATTTTTCAACTCTTATAGTATGTCTTATTTCACAAGTTTCTTATGTCTGCATTCATTCACTCTCATACCACATACATTCCTAATTCCTATTATCCTAAATTCGTAAGTAGGTCACATTCTACAAGGATGTAATACATCTCTAGGTTTCTGTCCACAGTCTCGCTCAACTTAACTGCAGTATTGAGCCTGTTCCACAACTGTTGTAGATTTACTGATTCATCATGGACACTGTAATTCTCAATGACTAATGTCCAACATTTCAAAAAGGTTCAATACAGTTCCCAGTAATGGTTATAGTGTTCGCCCGATTAGAATGTGGTAATAATCCTGCTCCACAGATTTTCAACACAGGTTGTAGATTTAACAGTTCACCACGAGCGCTGTGATACTCAATTCCTGATGTCTGGGACCTTCTTTAGATCTTTTTCTTGTTTAAGACTCTCAGCGTGCATATAGGACCCAAGGAAATCTTCCGCTGTAGTCCTAAAGAAGTAAGCACCAGTATCGTATAGTACGCCAAACCCAACGCATGCAAAGCGTTTTGCCCGAAGGCCTCTTCAGGGGTTCAACTATAATAGAACAAACACAAGAACCTGCTCAGAATACCTAATCCTTTTTGTTTGACACTCACTCCCAAATCTTCTTTTCATCCTACCTTTACAATTATTCCCGGCTGCTTGCACAGGATCGACCTCCCTCAGGAGTCCTGGAGAAAATGGCGCCTTAGACAACCTCAACTTGTGAAATAAGACATACTATATGGTAATTAAGAAAAAATAAAATAAAGAGTTGAAAAATCAATTGCAGTTGTACCAATTATACAATGAATATGTATGAGATAGATTTGCATACAATGGAGGCAGTACATGTAAATTTATCTCATACATATTCATTGGAAAAATCTGACTAGCTGGGTGTGTCTTGTGGACTGGGTAGAAAGCCCCTGTTCTAGACCATTCTTCACCAGATCCTGCATCAAGGTTTTCACGTCTTCCATGGCATCTATCCTGATGCAGATTTTTGATGGCATCTTTAAAAAAAAAACCAAACTTTTCCCAACAGTCTTGATGCAATATTGCTTAAAAAATATTGAAAAGAACCAGCATCATCCCATCTACTAGGCAGTTGCCTACAGCTGCACAATTAGGGGGCACCAATACATTCACACTTAGTCTCCAGGGTTCCTTTTTTCCCTTCCCTCCCTTCGTCCAGGGTGATGACGCAGCAGTTGGCAGCTGTAGAAATGCATGGTGAGTAGCATGGGGCCTTGAGCATTTGTAAATGCTGAAGTCCTGCAGGTTCCTGCCCCCTCCATGACAGAATGCATAGATGTTCAAGGTGCTCCCTATATAAATACTGAACCACATCATCCAATGGCCATCCACTACATCACCAGAAACGTAAGGAAAAGTTATGTCTTACCTGATAACTTTCTTTCCTTTAGTCCTGTCAGATCAGTCCTGACAAATGGGTTGTGCCCCTACACCAACAGATGAAGACTGTGATGAAACAGGGAACTTATGTCTGTGACTTCTTATTTGAATGTATGACATATTTGTTCCCCAATGCATTTTGCTTGTTTGGCCAGTAGATGGTGACTGTCTTTTTTTTTTAGTAACGCTGTTTCAGAAGTGACTGCTTTTCCTGCCTGAGCTGTGATGTAATTTTTAGTCTCAGTATGGGAGCACAAAGGTAAACATCTCTGTCCTGAGACCCTGTTCAAGGATTGTGAGCTGTTAATTTCCTGAAGCTTCCCAGGTGCTACCCAAGTAGTGACAAAGTGTTTAGATAGTTTTAATATTGATCCTTATTGCCTGTTACTTTTCCATGTTTTTATATGGTTCACTATTCTAATTCTGTGACAATAAACCTTGTTAGTTTATTGGCTCTCTTGTCCTGGACTGACTAAGAACCCTGGTGGTTTGTGTGTTGGGTCTGTGGGTGTTTTCCAGGAACTGTAGGACCTCTGAAAGTGTGGCCCCAGTAACTTAGAAATCACCAGGGAATAACTTGAGAGTGGGAGACTCACCCAGAGGCAAGTGGGACCCAGTCGGTGGGGTGGATGGTGCTAATATAGAGCACATGCCTAGGTGCAGGCGGGTCTGAGCAGTGCTGAGGGCAGACCCTCCAGGCGAGTGCTAGGTGTTTTCGTGACAGAGCTAGATGAAGAAAATTGTTCTTGTGATTCACCCCTTATAGAATGTTCAGTATTTTGAATAGACAAGCAATGGCGCTCAAAATCTGCCTGATGGCCAGTATTGAAACTTTGAGACCAAGTGACTCAATCAGGTCATAACTTACCAGCTAGTTGAGACATGCAGATATTTCACTGAGTCAGGAGATGTGTGACATACAGTTGGTTAGGAAAAACTTAAAAGTAGAATCAGTGGTATCTGAAAAATGTAATTTGTAAGCAAAATAAAATTTTAATTTCAACAATTTTTATTGATGATACGGCATGTTAACGTGCCAACAAACTCCACAGCAAACTGGTACATAATACATGTCAAACAAAGACAAGGTGATATTCCATCATCAAAACTTTTTTACATTTTCTCCCCTCCCCAACTTACGCTGGTAAACCCTCCCTCTCAATTTAGACACAGTACTGTTATGTAAAATGACTTGGCAAACCCTCAAAATATCCAACAAATAACAACCGTTCTGTATTAAAATACCCGCCTGCCCCATTTATTCTCCATGCGACAACAAATGAGAAGTAGGTCATACAACAATTAAATACTCCTAGTACTTGGCTACATATACGATGCGCCTGGGTGAAATAGGCTCTATGCAAGATCCAAATTCAGAGCTTTTCAGTTTTGAGGAAAGCTCGAAAAACTTTTCTTTTTAAGAAGTTTTATAATTAGTGTGTGTTAACTTTCTTTATATGAATTAATTGATGTCAGTTTTCAGGGTTTGCCTGTTTGCTTCTTGTTGTGATCCACACTAAGCTCTATAGGTAGATACAGAATATAAGAAGTAAAGTAATATAATGTAATATGTTCTGATAAGTATTATTAGTACAACTCAGATGAAAAACAAGATGGTACATTGGCTTTGCCATTCTCTGATTAGGCTTTTCTGTAAAAAAAATGGTTTATTTTTTCTTCATTTTTAGATTTATTATAGTGTAAACCACTTTCTACTGAATAAGATGAGCTTAAACATAAACAAATACTGAGCATCTTAGGCTGCACGGGGTTCTTATTGGGTGAAGAACACAGGACTTCTTTTTTTTTTCCCTTCTCCGTCTTCATCTGCTAGTCAACAGACACAACCCACAGGTTCTACACTGGTCTGGTGAGACTAAAGGAAAGGAAATTTATGTGTTCCATTGTAGGATGCAAAATAAAATTGGTAAAATACTGGGGACAGTCCATGCTAACTGATTAATAAGGAGTAATAAATCTAATTTAAATACCAAGGCTCAGCTGACTTGAATTATGTATGTGTATAATATGCTCAGATGTAGTTCTTCTGTGTCATATAATATGCCATCCCTTGAATGTCAGCATTAGTGAAAAAAATCCATCATTTCTCCTCCTTTATTTATTTGGTGATAAATTACTAATGGTCTTTTGTTTTATTTCGTAGATCTTGATTTGTCTGCTGTTTTTCTGCATTATGGATCTCATTTCTGCAAAGATTGTGCCAAAGGTAAGCCCAGTACCCTGAGGAGTGAAGCAGAACTTTAGCGACAGGCTGCACCCAGTACATCTGTACCGTAACCAGTATTCACTGAAAATACACATGAGAGAGTGTGAGATTAAATCAATGTAGTGCAGCCTACATGGCCTTTTCTTCCTACAGCTGGATTATTGTGATATATGTCATCTCTGGTGATCTTTAGAATTAATCCAGCAGCAAGCTCTGGAAAAGGTCATTGTACCTGCTTGCTCTACTGACTGCCAGTTATTCTGAGCAATTGGCTTTATCTGTTTATAGCTCACATTTATATCTGCCCAAGTGACTAGTCCTGGGAGGTTACAGCAACAGAGCACTGTGACACGTCTGACTAAAGCATGTATGGTTTAGCTGTGTACCTGCAAGTCAGATAGGCCACTCTCTCACTCCCTTTGCTTTAACACGTCATCATTGGTGGTTGTATCTTGTCAAACTCTTCAGAGCACTGTGAGAGGTCTAGTGTGAGAAAGAACAGAGGATTTCAGTACATTTGTTGAAGTGTTTCTTTAAGCTGAGTGTATTTAATGATGGGGAAAGGGAAAAGGGACTTGATATACCGCCTTTCTGAGGTTTTTGCAACTACATTCAAAACGGTTTACATATATATTCAGGTACTTATTTTGTACCAGGGGCAATGGAGGGTTAAGTGACTTGCCCAGAATCACAAGGAGCTGCAATGAGAATCAAACCCAGTTCCCCAGGATCAAAGTCCATTGCACTAACCACTAGGCTACTCCTCCACTAGCAACATTCCATGTAGAATCTCAAATAGTAGCAACCACTAGGCTACTCTTCCACTCCTTGGGATTCCGGAATCTTGCTATTCTTTCGGGTTCTACATGGAATGTTGCTACTCTTTGAGATTGTGAATGGAATCTTGTTAATGGGACTTGATATACTGCCTTTCTGTGGTTTTTGCAACTACATTCAAAGCGGTTTACATATATTCAGGTACTTATTTTGTACCAGGGGCAATGGAGGGTTAAGTGACTTGCCCAGAGTCACCAGGAGCTGCAGTGGGAATTGAACTCAGTTCCCCAGGGTCAAAGTCCACTGTACTAACCACTAGGCTTCTTTTCTCATTTTCTTTTTGTCTTTTGGGCTCAAAGGAGGGAGAAGATTTACAGAAGTTGCTGGGAATGTGTCTGACTTTCCTTCAGTGCCTACAAGAGAGAGGAGTCTGTTGGTTTCATCTCTTCTGCTCTGTGGGAGAAGGTGAGCAGAGAGAATGGAGAGTCTGAATGATAAACAGACCCACCTTAAATTGCAGGATCATATTTGCCTAATATTCACCTTTTTGTATTATCTTCCTGTATTCCAAAGAACAGACTTTAAAATCTTTATGACTTACAAGATTTTATACAAAAAGATGCCTGTTTATGCCCTAAGCTCCGTCTCAGGTCTTGTGTTCATCTCAGCAGGCTTGCTTCAAATCCTTGCTGGAATTAAGTTGGTTGCCACAGAAAAGAACATTTTCTTATGTGGATCCAATTTTGTGGACTGCTGTACCACTAGACCTGGTAACCTGCCTCTGGTTCACAAACTGTGTAGAGCCTGGATGGATATTTTAGAACATTTTCAGTTAGTTTTGTATAACGATGGATACAGTCATGTTATATGCTTGATTCTTGATGTTTGTAATCCACTTTGCACCCCTAGGGATGGTGATATATAAATTTGATATATAGAGAGATGTTGCACTTCTTGTCATTACAGAACAGGAGCCTTACCAAGTCCTGCACAGAGCAGCCTCTGAACAGCACATTAGGCTGTTGCCTATCGCATTCTACAGGTAAACTACTGATGGTGGTGGTGGGGAGAGAAGACGTGTACTTACGTTCTCTGATAGTGGGGTGATTCAAAATGTAAGAACGAGGTGCTGCAGGAGAGCTTCTAGCTATAATTCTCTATTACCATTCCTGGCTCATTCTACCAGTATCTGTAAGGCCCCAGTGATTCTGTAGCTGTGGGAGACCAAGGAATGAAATGTCAACAATGGTGGCACCAGTTACCCTGTATCTGTCTTCTTGCTGCTCACCTGGTATGAAGTAGCTTCTTATGATACATACTGTACAATAAATACAGTTTGCTAGACCACCCCTGGCACACAAGAGGTCCATCAAAACACCACACACATTATTCTAATACCCCTTCTTCATTGATCAAACACTTGCTTAACAACCAACCGGTCAGTATTTAGCACGTGGAAGTCGGCATGTTTTTACCTCTTCTTCATCGATCAAACACTTGCTTAACAACCAACCGGTCAGTATTTAGCACGTGGAAGTCGGCATGTTTTTACCTCTTCTTCATCGATCAAACACTTGCTTAACAACCAACCGGTCGGTATTTAGCACGTGGAAGTCGGCATGTTTTTACCTCTTCTTCATCGATCAGTCACTTGCTTAACAACCAACCGGTCAGTATTTAGCACGTGGAAGTCGGCATGTTTTTACCTCTTCTTCATCGATCAGTCACTTGCTTAACAACCAACCGGTCAGTATTTAGCACGTGGAAGTCGGCATGTTTTTACCTCTTCTTCATCGATCAGTCACTTGCTTAACAACCAACCGGTCAGTATTTAGCACGTGGAAGTCGGCATGTTTTTACCTCTTCTTCATCGATCAAACACTTGCTTAACAACCAACCGGTCGGTATTTAGCACGTGGAAGTCGGCATGTTTTTACCTCTTCTTCATCGATCAATCACTTGCTTAACAACCAACCGGTCAGTATTTAGCACGTGGAAGTCGGCATGTTTTTACCTCTTCTTCATCGATCAATCACTTGCTTAACAACCAACCGGTCAGTATTTAGCACGTGGAAGTCGGCATGTTTTTACCTCTTCTTCATCGATCAGTCACTTGCTTAACAACCAACCGGTCAGTATTTAGCACGTGGAAGTCGGCATGTTTTTACCTCTTCTTCATCGATCAGTCACTTGCTTAACAACCAACCGGTCAGTATTTAGCACGTGGAAGTCAGTGTGTTTTTACCTCTTCTTCATCGTATGCGGGCCCTGGCTGAATATCGGTTGGGACCCACTTAAGTAGTTTCAGGTGCCTCTGCCCCTCTAATCCCCCACCCACACACCAAAGGAAAATTAAGTGTGGGCCAACCCCTCCCAAAGGAACATGAAGTGCAGGTCCCACCCCCACTCCTGTAACCTCTCCGCCCCGGGTCTAATTCCTTGGTGGCTTTGAGGGCCATATAAGGAGGACCAATGCCCAAGTTGCAAGTCTGGCCACAAAAAGGCAGCCACAACACCTAGCAGAAATCTTGCGGGGACTGGGAGAGGAATCAAGGGGGATAGGGACCAGGTGTACAACTCAGAAAGCCCAGTGCCGCTATCAGAGGTTAAGCAGGCACTGGCCAATATTCAGACTGGTGCCTGGTTAGCTCAGCTTTTTTGCATCCTAACTTTAGCCGTTTGGAGGGGAGTGTGAAGAGAACCTGAGTGAGTAGAAGGAAGGTGTGGAATGAATAAGAGGAGGGATGTAAATAGATTGTCCATCCCTCTCCTGTTCATGGATCCCCTCTTTCTTTTCCTCTACCCCTCCCCGAGATCCCTTCTCTGAGATCCATACTGTACTGAGAATCCCCCATCCTCCCCTATTGTCCCTGCCCCTCCTCCTTTCATTAAAATTCCCTTTCCCTCAAAAAGCACCAGGTTCGTGTGAGAGACTAATATCATTCTTCAGATACCCTGGCTTAGAAGTGAGTTCGTTATTATTCTGATGTGTGCAACACAAATCCATATGGAGGCATTGCCCCTGAGAGAGACCAAATACTACTACTACTATTTAGCATTTCTATAGCGCTACAAGGCATACGCAGCACTGCACAAACATAGAAGAAAGACAGTCCCTGCTCAAAGAGCTTACAATCTAATAGACAAAAAATAAAGTAATCAAATCAATTAATGTGTACAGGAAGGAGGAGAGGAGGGTAGGTGGAGGTGAGTGGTTACAAGTGGTTACGAGTCAAAAGCAATGTTAAATAGGTGGGCTTTCAGTCTAGATTTAAAGGTGGCCAAGGATGGGGCAAGACATTAATTAACTGGGTTCATAAGACATGCCATACAGATTACTTTATGAAAAGAAAGTTAAAATCACCCATAATTCTACATGAAGATATATGAAAATGTGCCACATAACTGCTGAAGAAATTTGCAAAGGACATGGGGAGCAGCGTATACTTTCCTGCACAGGATGCAAAGAGTTTAGGTGCATCGCTTACTTTAGCAGTTCATTCTAACTGGTGGAAAACAGACCTTTATTGTAAATCAAGACCTTCATGCTGTCTTCCTATGTAAAGCTCAGATTACAGGTTTAATTTTTCAGCAAGGAGGCAATTCTATAACTGGGTGCCTGCATTTAGCTACCCGAGGCCACAGGGTAGGAGCCTAACAGAGCCTGAGCACCTGAATATAAGCCTAACCCAGTATCGGCACACCTAACATGTAGGTGCCCGGTGAGGATGCATATAACTTACGGTATTGTGTAAGTTACCCGTGTTAAGTGGGAGAGACACTATATGTCCTGCCCATGCTCTTCCCCTGTGTACACCCCCTTGCAAATACAGACTGTGTAAGTTAAGCAGATATTTGCAGGATAGTGCTTAGGCCAATTATTGACATGTACATGCATGCATAAACGTAATTGCCCATTTTATAAAACTGACCATCACATGCCTGATAGGAATGCATTGGGTCAAGCATTGCAGCACATGCATGTGGGCTTCTGAATGGACACATGGATCTCTTCACAGCATGCTCAGTATAGAGGGCCAGTTAAGATGGTTTCAGGGTTCTTTTTAGACTTTTAGCAAAAGTTAAAACCCTATTGGTGGGAGGAAAAATGTCAGGACTATGTATAGCCAGGTACTGACTAAAACCAAGACACAGTATCAGGCCTAATCGTGTACAAACTGTGTGTTCATTACATCTATGAATCAGTTGTAGTAGTTATGGCAGAAGGAGCACAAGTTCTGTGATGCCGATTCTTTATCCCTGCAGCCTTGTCCCATGTCTTCAGCAAGATGCCTTGATACAGAAGCAGGACTTTGTATCTACAGCTGTACACATGTATGCCAAGCTGTTCCAGCTTTTCTTAGAAGGGGAACAATCTTCAGTGGTTGGACAGAGCCTTAAGCAGGTGGGTGATATCACTTTGCAAGTCTCCTACAGGCTGAAATCTGGCTGACGCCTGCCACGGCATTGGTGGTCCTTGTTGGACAGGTCTTTGTGATGTCCTGGGTGGTGGCTACAGCAAAATGAAATCCTGTTGTATGTTTTTGACAGGTGGCTACTGCCTAGGTTCAGCACTACACTGCAAGTGCTGTATATGACCAGTGAGAACGCTATGACCTGGCTTGGTGATTACACAAGCTAAATGAAAAAAAAAAAAAAGATTGGGATTGCAATCTAGACTTGTTATAGACTTCACTCTGCTTTGGACACGCCAATGGATTGAAGAGAGAGTATTTAAATTTGTAGTAAACAACTATCCACAAAGGGATCTTATTTAAAGTCAGAGCCTTGGTTCCAGTATGTGGCCAATTACTTTCATGTACCGTATTGTTTCTAATAAACACCTGAGCATTTATTAAAAACAATGGGTTTTCTGAAGACTAATGTGAGCTATCTCCTTCACCCTCCATACTCCCCAGCCCAGCGCCAGAACTGTGAAAAAAGGTAAGAGAGAAGAGAGCTCTGGTCATTGTAGGGGAAGTGGAGGAAAGCAATGCTGCTTACTGGGAATTCTCAGCAGATGGACTGTTATTGGAGGAATCTAAATTTGGCTTTAAGTGAAATTTACAGGTTTTTGTTTTTTTTTATAATGTTGCAACAATATGGTATGTTGAACAAGATTTTGTATTGGAAAGTCTTCAAGATAGTGAAATGAGAGATGTCAGGGTTGGAGTAGCAGGCCATAGAGCTGTATAGTGCCTTGGGTGAATCTCTTCATAAAGGTGGTTAATAAATCCCAATCAATCAAAACCCTGATTTGAGAGTTGCAGTGTCTGGTTTCGCTTCAACTAGAAGACATTTTTTTTTTACATGAGTTAAAAAGTGCTAAAGATGTGTGTGTAGAGATGGTTCAAGCCATCTATTTGAGCATCCAGAGGCCCAGTGTTGTCCATGCAAATGGATCAGTCAAGACCATGTTTAAAGTGGGAAGGTGAAACTTGGCCATGGCACCTACTTACTGAAAATGAGCTTGACCCAACAGAGGTGAGGTCATTTTGAAAGGGTTAGAATTGGAAAATGCTAGAAGATGTGTGCATACAGCAGTTTTCACTTCCCTGCTTTTATCAATGAAAGAGCAATCCATGATATAGAGTGATGCTATGGGATGGAAAATTATGTCTTGCCTGATAATTTTCTTTCCTTTAGTCCTACCAGAGCAGTCCAAACTGTTTGATTTGTCATGTTCATCGATCAGCGGATGGAGACAGAGAAAAAAAGTAGTTTTCTGGAATGTTCAGTATTTCAACTAGCCAAGCAAAGGTGTTCATGATTATAGTGTCAATCAAAAGAACATTCAACATGCAGTAGCATAGTACATGTATAGCCACACCAACATGGCAGGCATAACTTCAGCTGACATGCAGCATGGTCACTAAGTCAGGAGGTGTGCGAGATGGAACAGCTGGAACCTCAACCGACATGCAGAAGGAGTGTGAGATGGAGCAGAGTGAACCTCAAGTGACATGCAGCTCTTCCACTGAGTCAAGAGGTGTGTGAGATGAGGCAGATTGAACCTTAGCTGACAATACAGCACTTTCACTGAGTCAGTGCCAAGGCTGCCTACCAGTGGAGGCTTCATCTCTCCATCTCATGCCTCCTTAGGAGGTATGTGAGATGGAGTAGAATGGGGAGAACTTGCAAAATAGAATGAAGAACTGCCCAGAAAAAGATAAAGAAATTTTCTAGGATGGGTTTCTGGACTAGTCTGGTAGGAGTAAAGGAAGGAATTATCAGGTAAGACATGTCTCCTTCCTTGTTGTCCATACCAGACCAGTCCAGACTGTTGGGATGTAGCAAAGCAGTGTCCAAGATGGATGGGACTAGAAGGAGTAGACTAGAACAAGTAAGATGAGTAACTCCTTGAAGATAGTTTAAAGGTGCCAGAGATACTTTGAGCCAAAGAAAACAAAATTAATCCCATTCTCAAGAGACTGCTGAAAGGAATCAAGAAGTCACTGACACCAAACTGGACCAAAAGAGATCTGGGAGGTGGAAAGTCTCTTGCCCAAAGTTATAGAAAAAAGTGATAAGGCAGCAGTCTCCTTAGATGAGCAGAGTGATTGTCCTGTATTGCTACCTGAGATAGAAGTGCCTCGAAGTGAACTGAAGCAATTGCCCTGTACAGCCACCGTGGACAGCAGGCACCCTACAGGAGAGTAGAGCAGAAAAACGCCTTTGGGTGGGTACTGAAGCATAGGACCAAGCTGAAAGCTGCCACTATGGTAATCGCTTGAGCACTAACCCCATGTCACAGAGCTGGTTTCTGCAGAGATGGCTAAGGACAGTACCTTAGAAGATTGCAGATCTTGAAAATAAATAATAGGAGAGAATGAGAAAGGAATGTTCAAGCCACTTGGCTGAGAAGGTACTCTAATCTGTAGAGAATTAGCATCACCAAGGCAATGCTGTAGAATCCATAATGTCCAAAGAAGAGAATGAAATGGATAATGCAACAAACCCAAAATTACCACTTGCAGCCAGCCTCTGTGTACTGGACGAAGCCTCTGCTGCAGAAGACAAACCATTTGAGTCACAATGGAGAAGACTTAGGTCAATGCAGTCCCTGAAACACCATCAGGAGAAGGAAGGACAGCATGCTGATCTGTAACTGCAGACACTGAAGTAGTCATGGGCTCAGAGAATACTTGTGGAAGAGACTGGAAAAGCTAAGCAAGCATTCTACATGCTGGGTTGGAGGAAGTGAGGCTCACTGGTGGTCAGAACTGAATTGACAAACAGCTAGCTAGTACAGCCAAGCCCAGCAGTAGGCCATTGTCATAGAGGTGAGCAGCTGCATATTCAGGCATCCCACAGCACCTCCTATAGCTAGCAAGCATAGGTGTGCTAGACTGATGTTGTGTTGTAGATGCAGGAAATAACTAACTGCAACAGAACTATCTGGCCGTGAAATATCCCCATGCACTGCAGCCTGATAGGGAATTGAACACTTACTGATGACTGACGGAACTGAGCTACATATCTGGATGCCGCAGATGTGAAGAACAGCTGGAAGATACTGAAATCTTTTCAGACAGCTGAGTTCTGTTTCACCTACGCCCAAGAGCTGATAGCAAGAAAAAATGGTAACATAAGCTGTGGATCCAGGAACTGCAGCATTGTACCTGCTGATGCTAGTGCTGTATCGGAAATGTAAGGCTGGCTTCCCTTGCAGCTATAGCCCTACCAGGGTGCGATACAGTAACTGGTCCAAAATACTGCCCTCTGCAGTAGCTGTGTCAGGGATCTGGCTACGCTAGCAAAGATGTCCTATCGCAGCTGACATAGAGGTACCATATACTAACATACCCTAAGAGGCTAGTCTGCAAGTGATTTATGAAAGTCTCTGAGGACAAGCAGGCTGAATAATCCTCACAAGTGGGTCGGCGATCCGCACCAGCCCGGGAACCAGCATTTGAAATAGCAAAAACTTTTGCTGGAGCCTTCTGAGTGCGCTGCGCGTCCCAACTGCGCAAAAAAATATTTTATGTTTCAGGACAGATATTTATTTTTAGATTAAAAGGACTACGATGGGCGCTACAGTCACCCCAGCTGGATTTGATTTTGGAAGCATTTCATCAATTACGTTTTTTTTATATGGAAAGGGGATGCACAAAGTCTACAGTGATTTTTTTGGTTGGCTGAATAATTGCGACAACAACCTGAAGTTTTCTTTTCAGTATGACAGTCATCATATATCCTTTTTGGATTTGTGGATCTCAAAAGACCAGTTGGGTTCCATTTTACTATATTCCGTTAGCCAACTGATAGGAATACATTACTTCCTTTTCAAAGTGGCCACCCACGGAAATTACGGGAACGTATCCCTGTTGCTCAGTTTTTGAGATTGAAACGCATTTGTTCTTCAACTGCTGAATTTAAGCAGAACCCATCGGCCAGTGAGGAAGGACTAACTAAAATAATGCCCCCAAAGGGAGTGGCAAACCATACGGGAACAGATTAAGAAAACAAGGAGGGAAGAACGCCAGCTGCCTGGATACCCCTTAATATGAAAGGCACAAGAGAGAATCTGGCCCAGAGGAGTATGAAATAAAAACTACCTACCTAATTGTTTAACAATGAAAAATTAATTCTTCCCAGAACGATGAGTGTCTCACAGAAAAAGCATTTAAGCACTGAAATACAGCAGACTTTGGGGGAGAGGGACCTAGCACCACCGAGTGTCACCCAGCTCCAGCTATGCTGTGAGACTAAATAAAAAGGATCTACAGTTGTCCAACAGCAACCCACTGCTCTACTGAACCCAGATATTTACTGGGTCAGGAGCTAAATGAGAGCATCAGAAAAGGAGCTGTAAGGTAGAGAATGACATGGTTATCGTTACCACAGATATACCACGGTAATGGCAACACTAACCAGAATTACCGCAGATGCAGGAACAAAACCTTTTACCGCTCCATGGGAATAGTAAAAAGCCTTGTTCCCGTGGTTTAAAAAAAAAACCAAAACAAAAAACCCCACCTTTCTTCCCTTCCTGCTCCCTGCAAGTCTGTCACTTACATTTTCCTGCAGCCAGCAGCAGTTCAGACAGGCCAGCTCCGTGGCCTTCCTCCTGACACATCCTGCCTGCTCTACAGAAAATTGCAGTAGAGAGGGCGGGACAGAGCAGGAGGAAGGCAATGGAGCTAGCCTGTGTGAATTGCTGCTGGCTGTAGGAAAATGTAAGTGATGACCTGCAGGGAAGAGGAAGGGATAAAAGTGCTGATGGGACAGGTGCTGACTGGACCCATGGGAGGAGGGGGAGGGGGACTGGAAGGAAAGGGCTGGCTGGCCAGATGTGGGGGAGGAGGAGGAGTGGGCTGGAGGGGAAAGAAAAGAGGTGCTGACTTGGACCCATGGGAGGAGAGAGGGATAGAGTGAAGATGCCAGACCAAGGGGATGAAGGAAGAGGGAGTCAAACACTGAACCCAATGCGGGAAGCAGAAAAGGAAAGAGGGCAGGCAGGTGAGCCAGATACTGGAATGGATGGGGGAAGAGAGAGAGAGAGGAGCTGGGTTGGGTTGGAGAAGAGAGAGATACATTGGTGTGGAAGAGGAAGACAGGGGAGAAGCTGGACACAGGGAGGTAACAGAAACAGAGGAGACATGATGTGCATGGGGGGGGGGGGGCATAGGACAGAGACACATAGGGTAGATACTGTATGTGGGAATGGTATATGGACACAGAAGGGCAATGCCAGACACAAAAGGGAGATGTTCGACATAGGGGGATAGGTTAGGTGTTGATGAATGCGGGGTTATGAACACAGGAGATACTGGACAGGGAAGTATAGGGACACAGAGAAGGGAGATGCTGAACGTGCAGAACAATAGGGACATGAAGATGGATGGTGGACATGGAGAAAGAAGAGATGTCAAATGGACAGGAGAACTTGGTAAGTTAAGAGAAAACAGAGGGAAGCAGAAACCAGAGCCTGAGACCAATATGATTTTAAG
This sequence comes from Microcaecilia unicolor, assembly GCF_901765095.1. Taxonomy (NCBI): domain Eukaryota; kingdom Metazoa; phylum Chordata; class Amphibia; order Gymnophiona; family Siphonopidae; genus Microcaecilia; species Microcaecilia unicolor. Next base: position 358,822,291 of record NC_044035.1, on the reverse strand, counting down.
AATAAAATGACCAGACAGCAAAAGGTAGAAAAAACTAATTTTATTCTCTATTTTGTGATTAGAGTATGTCAGATTTTAAACATACATCTTGCCAGAGCTAGTTTTAGACAGGACTGGGGCCCAGAGCAGAAATTTGGGAGGAGACACTAAAGCCCTCTACCAAGCTGAACTTTCATTAGTTTCCAGGAGGCTTAGGGCTCTCCCTGGTCAGGTGCCAAGGACAGTTGCCCTAGTCGCATTCCCCTAACACCATCCCTGGCATGTGCCATCTTTATATTTTGCACAGTACAGGAGTAAGTGCATCTCTTTCTATATCTCTGGTGTTGTACAACTGTTTGAGGCTTGTGCAGATGAGTCAGAGCTTGCAGAGATGGGGACAAGCTTTGTCCTGTGTCAAGCTCTACTACATGATCCATCAACTATCTGCTTGGAGACAAAAAAACAGAGCTGCATGATACCCTTAAGGGCCAGCTCGTAGAAAACTACTTTCTTTCTGTCTCCATCTGCTAGTCGACGGACATGACTAATTCAACTATGTGGACTGGTCTGGTATGGAAGACAAAGAAATAGAATTTATTTGCTGAAGGATTCGTAGAAAGTGATTACTGATAGAGAAGTACTGCCTTGACACTAGCTATAGCTATTCGTGCTAATACATCTCCCTAGAGAAGGAAAGTGGGTCTTATTTATCACTGTGTTGGAGGAAGGTGGGTCTTGTTTATTTATTTATTTACTGTATTTGTATCCCACATTTTCCCACCTATTTGCAGGCTCAATGTGGCTTACAATATTACATCATGACAAGCGTCGTTAGAAAGTAGACATACAATTAATTACATACCGAGGAAGTGTAACAGAATGGGTATTATCAGTTCAGTATGCTTGTGAACAGTCAGAATATCAAGTGTTGATAAACAATTAATTACAAACAGAATGAGTGTAACAGAATGGATATAATCAGTTCAGTAAACAAGTAAACAGTCCGAATACCAAGTAACTAACGATGTGTTACTTCAGTGTGGTGGTGGGGAATAGACTGGTGTGTATGCCTATAAAAAGGGTTTTTGCTCCTTTTTTCAGATGGATTCATTAGATTTACTTGCCAGCAGCCGGCACTACCTGGTCCACATCATCCTTCAGTGTCCCACACTAAGTGCTCTGAATGTAAATCAGGTATTTCCAGGATCTCAACTATTATACTTCCTGCTTAATCTTCTCACTTCAGCCTGACAGTTCTTTTTTAAATCAAGGGATTTCTTTTCCTTTGCCTGTGGGAAATGCCTTTGATTGTTAGAGAATTTTAAAGAAAACCAAAGGTCTATGTAATCCTCTTATCCTCTAATTGCCTGTGAACGTGCGGTGATAATCCATAGCCCATTCTTCTTTATCTGTAGCCCTGCAGCACTAGTTCTCTTTCTCCTCAGTCTCTCTTTACCTCAAGCCTTTTTTCTCCCTGCTTGCCTTTATATTTTGCTACCACTTTGTTTTCGTAATTTAAAAAAAAAAAATGTCTTCATTGTCCCTCCAGTCCAGATGTATAGGTTTAGGCTGTTCTACCAACAGATGGAGATTGAACATCTGATTTGATGGTGTCCCTTCACAAAGGTCCTATGCAGTCCACAGTTAACCAGATGGAGGCTAACCTGGAAGTGATGGGAGCCCTTGAGCCTTCTGACCAGCCAAGCTCCATTTGCCAGCCCCTAATCAATCCCCCTCCATCCTAGACTGAACCGACTGAAAATAATAAGAAACAGCATAAGGAATGTCAAGTCAAATGCAAAGCGCTGATAAAACACATAGTAAAAATTTTTTTAGGTACATTAAAAGCAGGAAGCCGAGGACTTAAAAGGGGCGATCAGGGAAGACAAAGCCGTAGCAGAGAGATTAAATGAATTATTTACTTTCGTCTTCATCGAGGAAGATTTGGGTGGGATACCGCTGCCAGAAATGGTATTCAAAGCTGACGAGTCAGAGAAACTTAATGAATTCTCTGTAAACCTGGAGGATGTAATGGGGCAGTTCTACAAACTGAAGAGTAGCAAATCTCCTGGACCAGATGGTATTCATCCCAGAGTACTGATAGAACTGAAAAATGAGCTTGCGGAGCTATTGTTAGTAATAGTTAAATTGTCTTTGTATCACTCCATGGTGCGACCGCACCTTGAATATTGTGTTCAATTCTGGTCGCCGCATCTCAAAAAAGATATAGTGAAATTAGAAAAGGTGCAGAGAAGGGCGGCGAAAATGATAAAGGAGATGGGATGACTTCCCTATGAGGAAAGGCTAAAGCAGCTAGAGCTCTTCAGCTTGGAGAAAAGGCGGCTGAGGGGAGATATGATAGAGGTCTATAAAAGGAGTGGAGGAGTGGCCTAGTGGTTAGGGTGGTGGACTTTGGTCCTGGGGAACTGAGGAACTGAGTTCAATTCCCACTTCAGGCACAGGCAGCTCCTTGTGACTCTGGGCAAGTCACTTAACCCTCCATTGCCCCATGTAAGCCGCATTGAGCCTGCCATGAGTGGGAAAGCGCAGGGTACAAATGTAACAAAAATAAAAAATAATAATGAGTGGAGTTGAACAGGTAGATGTGAAGCGTCTGTTTTCGCTTTCCAAAAATACTAGGACTAGGGGGCATGCAGTGAAGCTACAATGTAGTAAATTTAAAACGAATCAGAGAAAGTTTTTCTTCACTCAACGTGTAATTAAACTCTGGAATTCGTTGCCAGAGAATGTGGTAAAGGCAGTTAGCTTGGTGGAGTTTAAAAAAGGTTTGGACGGCTTCCTAAAGGAAAAGTCCATAAACCATTATTAAATGGACTTGGGGAAAATCCACTATTTCTGGGATAAGCAGTATAAAATGTTTTGTACTTTTTTGGGATCTAGCCAGGTATTTGTGACCTGGATTGGCCACTGTTGGAAACAGGATGCTGGGCTTGATGGACCTTTGGTCTTTCCCAGTATGGCAATACTTATGTAGGCTCTCTCCTCTCTTCTTGGGGGTTATTGTCTGCTGCAACATTTTTACTTCACAACTGTTGGGAGGAGAGTCTAAAGTTTCTTTAAACAGAAGGGGAAAAAAAGGTTCACACCAAGAGTGAGACTGCAGGGGATTGATGGTCTGGTACAGACGACCTCAGGAGAGGCTGCTGTATTTCCCTTGTGGTCATTATTATGCAGAGTAGGGCAGAAGATGGAAAGCCATCCAGGTCTGTTGGTGATACCTTGTTTCAGGGCCTGATCCAAAGTCCTGATGTGTCTCTGTTCTCAATTATAACTTAGCTCTTCAGTAGGCAAGTCTACTGAAGAGGTGGTATTCCTCCCAGGTGATTACAATTTTGCTTCAGTCTAAAAAATGGTCTGTCTTATGTATGGATTTGGAGGAGTTTTTGAGGTGTGGTGCCAGGAATGGAGCCGTCATCACTTTAGCACACTTTGACATCCTGGCCTTTTTTGCAGAAAGGTCTGGACAGTGACCTCGCTTTGAACTCCTTGCAAGTTCAAGTGACAGCTATTGCATATTATAGAGGACAGATGCCATCATTTGTCTTCTTATCCCGATATTGAGTTTCTTGAAGGGTATGAAGCATTTACTCTCTCCTTGGAATCTAAATCTGGTCCGCTGTCGTTGTCTTATTAGGGGTGTCTGTTGAGCTACTTTGAAAGACTTAGCTTAAACATCTTATGTTAAAGAATGAAAAATTATGTTTCTTACCTGATAATTTTCTTTCCTTTAGTTGCAGCAGATGAATCCAGAGACTTTTCAGTTGTGCCCATGTACCAGCAGGTGGAGATAGTGAGCGCTGAATTGCACTGTCTTATAGGATGGAATGCTCTTTGATGATTCAGTATTTGTCATAGCAAAGCAGGAGGAAACAGAATTAAAACATTTCTCCTTCCTCACAGGGAAACATGAAAATCCAAGAAATGAAGAGGTAAACTGCTTGCCACAGATGTCTCCTTAAAAATTTTTTTTAAAAAGAGAGAAAACTAAAAACCAACAGGGTTGGATGCTAGATTCATCTGCTGCGAGTAAAGAAGAAACATAATTTTTCATTCCTTAGTGTCAGCAGCAGATGAATCCAGAGACTTGTGGGATATAGCAAAGCAGTCCTGAAGAAGGGTGGGACTTAAAGCACCGTTGCTAGCACCGATATTCAAAAAAACGCAGGAGAGCCAAGGTATCCAAAATGTAAAGCCTGAAAGGAATACCAAGGCTCCGCACTATCCATTTCCCCCCCCCCCCTCCCCCCCGAGGCTTACGTCCCCAAGGTTGATGCCGCTTGGCCCAAAAATGACCAGCAACTGGATGGAAAAGCTTACCCGCTAGGTATGTGTAGATGCGAAAGCCTCCTTGAGCCATTGAGCTAGCAGGGCTGTGGAAGCCGCAGCACTTGCTGCAGTTTTGAATAAGGTAGGAACCAGTGATCCAACCAATGGAGCCTATTGAACACTGTACAATAGTGGGGCCGTACACAGCAAACATCCAACGAGTCGAAAATTCAAAAGGCACGAGAGATGAAAGGCAAAAAAAAAAAAAACCCAACCCTGAATAGAAGGGAGAATGAAGGGTACCCACGCCCTAGCAGGGGAATCTTCTGAGGCCTAAGCCCTGAATTCTGAACCCTTGCTTGAACTGATACTAGGAGCAGAGATGAAAACCAGGGTGCCCCGGATAATATTACCAGGCATTGATCACATGCGGACGAAGGAGAACTAGATGGAAAGAACACTGAGCCATGTTCTCAAGCAGATACTGTGTTTTGCAACGCCGGGAGCTTGAATCAAATATGCTAAGGTCACCCCAAACACCAGCTTGTGCAAACAGGGAGATGAAACTACTATTGATCTATGGTGGACCAGTCGCCCGGTGGTGTGAGCCTAGAAAAAGCTAGGCTGAGACTGCCAAAAGCATTGCTTCAGGAGGTGTCCAAAACTAGACAAACTAGGACCTTGCCAAATATGCCAGACTCAGGTCCACAACTAACCATGTAGGAAAGTGTGGACTGCTAGATTTCTGTAATAATCTGAAAATTGCTTCACCCAGCTAAGATCCAGCTTAGCAGCTGCTGACTGCTATTGCCAAGAGAGAGAACTTCCAAAATGTCCGAAGAAAGCCGTGCAGGAACCATCCGCCATGGCTGAATGAACTTATAGAATCCAAGAGAGACAGAAACTAACCAGGAACCTCCCAGAAATGCTAAAAGATCAGCCCGCAAATTCCTTAATCTGCACTTCCCCAACTGCAAAGGATTAAAATACAAGCTAACACATGCGACCACCTTCTCCTACATGAGCACGCAGCTATGGAATGCACTACCAACTGACTTAAAAACGATTAATGACATACCCAACTTTCGTAAATCTCTGAAAACCTATTTCTTCAATAAGGCCTACAATGGGAACCCATAGCTTAATTATAACACTTCATCACTTCACCCTATCTCGAGATTTATCTTTCTATAACTTTGCGTAGGCGTTTTTTTCCTCATCCATGATCTTGTTAACACCAATTGTATCTATCTCCTGGAATGGCGATGCCATAACAGGTTCTTGTAAGCCACACTGAGCCTGCAAATAGGTGGGAAAATGTGGGATACAAATGCAATAAAGAAATAGTGGATTCTCTAGGGCAGGAAAGATCACCAGTCTTTCCTGCCCGCTGCCGGCACTGACCTCCCCGGTCTTCCGAGCCACAGGGTGCCCTCCCGGCACATGCCTGAAGCCATCCTAGTGGTCTGGTGGATTCTTCGGGGCAGGAAAGATCCCAGTTTTTCTTGCCTGCTGCCAGCGCTGACCCCTTGCTGCCGCATCTTCTTTAAAATGGCTGCCGAGACTTCAGCAGTGTTGGAGAGAAAATGATGCCCAACGCGATGGAACCATCGGTAAGACCTAACCAGACCCAACAACAGGATGGAAACAAGCTGCTGCAGAGAGTTTGCAAACATTGGCTGCACTTAGGTAGTAGTAGTGGGTGCAGGAAAGGACCACCCACCATGAAAACATGAGTGGAAAACCCAGGTGACCGTGCTGAACCAACAGCCAAACGGCAGGGAAACTCCTTCCAAGCACTGTGGGTGCTGGGGAGTCTTTGGCCGCCTCTAGCGGACTGGTAGCAAAAGAGATGGTGAAGCGGAGGCAAAGTCCACTATGCAGGTCCCGACAGAACCCGATTCCTCTGTGAGGCAGGAAGGAGCAACAACCCCAAAGGCACTCCTGACAGCAATTACAACCACCGGTGGGGATCCTTTTTCTTTTCTTCTTTTTTTAAGAGTGCACCCGAAACACAGGACACCTGGAGCAAGATACTCCTCCCCCCGTGGGCAATACCCAGTCTAGCTGGACCAGAGGAAATCAGCACAAGCAAGGCACTCCTGCTCTCACGCTGACAAGATGGCCACCAAAGCCCTGTCAACAATATGTAAAAGAGCTGCTTGCGCTCAGGAAAACAGCAAGGCAGACCCAAACTCAAACCTTGTCTGACGAACGGAGCCTACAGATGTGGCATTTGCTCCCCACCATGAAATATGGTCCCAGAATGCATGTACCACTGTAGGGTTCCCTACCAGTTACACAACACCAGAAAATAAGCTAAACAGCAAGAAAAAACTCACCTGGGGGAGCTCTTGGGAGGCCTGCTGCTGACCCACTTGCTCTCAGCCTTGGGTCATAGCCTCCAGTACAAGCACATATCTACCCTCTCATAGTAAATGATGGCAGAGAAAGACCTGCACAGTCCATCCAGTCTACCCAACAAGATAAACTCATATGTGCTACTTTTTGTGTATACCTGACCTTGATTTGGCGAAAAGCCGATTGAAACACAGCTGATTGACCCACGGACCCTGAGGAAGAAGGCGAAACTTGGGCTGAGTCGGGCCGTGGATTGGGTTCAGACGACTGTGTTCCGGTTTACTGCTTAAGAGAGTTTCAGCAGTGAAGCTAAGTAACCATCAATCTAAGTTGTTTTGAAAAATAGGAAACAGAAGTGGGTTACTTAAATAGGGGTTTTTTAGCCAGTGATGATCGGGCGGTGCTCCCTTACGTTGTTTTACAACACAAGGAGCGCACGCCGGGATTGAGGCTTTTCCCCTATAAATTTAAACATACATTTGACGCGAGATATATTATATAGGAGTCTATATTTAGATGATTGTTGATTGTTTTGACTGCCTATAGCTCCAATATTGATTAGTAGTACTTGATTTGTATCTGCCATTTCAGGTCACAGACCATAGAAGTCTACCCAGCACTAGCCCCGCCTCCCACCACCGGCTCTGCCACCCAATCTTAACTAAGCTTCTGAGGATCCATTCCTTCTGAACAGGATTCCTTTATGTTTATCCCATGCATTTTTTAATTCCGTTACCGTTTTCATCACCACCTCCCGTGGGAGGACATTCCAAGCATCCACCACTCTCCGTGAAAAAATACTTCCTGACATTTTTCCTGAGTCTGCCCCCCTCAATCTCATTTCATGTCCTCTAGTTCTACCGCCTTCCCATCTCCGAAAAAGGTTCGTTTGCAGATTAATACCTTTCAAATATTTGAACGTCTGTATCATATCACCCGTTTCTTCTTTCTTCCAGGGTATACATGTTCAGGTCAGCAAGTGTCTCCTCATACGTCTTGTAACGCAAATCCCATACCATTCTTGTAGCTTTTCTTTGCACTCCTAGCCCTGATACTGGGGGCACTAATATCTCTCTCCAGGAGCCAATATGATGTTAAGGCTCTTTTTTGTTTGCGAGAAAGAACTATGCGGGAGGGTTGGAGAGGGTATCAGGGTGGGGGAGGTACCTGGGTTGACCAGGTGTACCCCCTAAAGGCAGCACCACTCGGCCGCACATCCCCATAGCTCAACTGAACTAAGAGACTCAGAACAGGAGCTGCAAACAGATGAGACCAGGAGCTTGTGAGAGACCATCCATCTGCTTGCTGGAGATAGAGAATACTGAATCACCAAGGAGTATTCCATCCTCTAAGACAGTGCAATTCTGTGCTATCTCCACCTGCTGCTGCTAGATGGACACAACACACAAGTCTCTGGATTCATCTGCTGCTAACATGAAGGAACAGTGGCTATTTGTTCTGCCAGAAGGATTTCAGAAGGCCTTTTCTTGTCAGGAGGCCTTCCTAGTAATTAATGAAGACAGAATGGTAATATAACTAGTTACTTTCCTTCTTTTTACCTAAGGAGGCACCTAAAAAGGACCAAGCGGTTTTGTTTGTTTAAGGGACTCAGGAGGGGAAAAGCAGCCTCTCAAGCAACGGTAGCCCATTGGATTAATGGCATGATATACTTGGTTTACATTGCTCAGAAGCGTGGGAATCCTCTAGAGTTGCAGACCCATTCTACAAGGGTACAGGTGGTCCTCTGGAGATCTGCAGGGCAGCAACCTGGTCCTCCCTTCACTCCTTTATCTGGAATTATAGGGTGGATATGCAGGCCAGGGATGAATGCATTGTAAGGAGGTCTGTACCCTCCCCAATTCCCATGCTGTGGACAGGAGGGACACTGCTATGTGAAACTGGAGGCAGAAGGGAGGTAAATACCCAGGTTCACTAAGTATGTTTCCATCTTTACATCTGCTTTTGCTGATGGTGGTAGTCGGGACCCTTTCTACAGGGGCCAAAATTATTCCATAACTTTATCAGTCTGTATAAGAAAAAAACCAAACACATTCTCAGGGTGAAGAATGGGTTCTCCCTCAGTGATTTGCCATATGATCCAAGTAGTCCTGTGTATTTTAAACACCCTGCCGTTGTTCACCAGCATGAGCTATTATGAATCAGGCAGTGGATCTCTGGCTGAATTATATCTTTTTCTCTTCTAGATATTAAGCACCTATGAAGAGTTTGACCCAGAGGTGAAGGCTGCCCTACTGCATTTCTCACCTGTAGATGATGCTCCAGCACTTTTTTAAAGCATGCCATGTTCTCTTACTGAGATGGAAAGGTCCCTTACGTGTGTGGCATGCTCATATAGTGGTTTTCAACCTAAGGACACACCCAGCCCTGTTTGCACAATCTACAAACGTAATATGCATGAGTGAGATTTGCAGGCACATTTTTCTCATGCATATTCATGGTAGATATCATGAACATCTACCTGCCAGGGTGAGTCCCAAGGAGTGGGTAGAGAAGTCCTGTTCTAGCAACACAGGTACGTTGGTTTTTAGGCAATCTATAATGAACATGTACTGGGCCTTTACTATACACAGATTTCACTCATCTATGTTACGGATACCCTGAAAACTAGACTTGGCAGCTGTGCCTCTAAGACAGATGCTATGAGATGGTATGCTAGAAGTGACCGTTGCAAATAAACGTGGCAGGCTTCAGCCTCTCCTGGAACAGCTCAGCAGTCTGCCTGATAGCAAGCACCTGCACTTTCATTCCCGAGGAAGTTTGTGCAAGTGAAACAGGAGATACCTGTTGGGACCTTTATTTGAAGCTAAGTGCTTACTTTATATTTATTTATGTGTTGAAAATTCTTTTGGAAACATTTTGCAGATTTCAATGATTTTGTGTATATAAATTAATAAAAAAACACATTGAGGTTTTTTTTTTTTTTGTTAATGATCAGTGATAAGAATGGAGTCTTAAGAGCTGCTGGCACTGTGTGACACTGAAGGTGGCATAGCCTTGACTTTTGAGATCTTTTTCCTCCTTAATAATAATTTTTGATATGTTTGATTCTGCCTAGAAGAAATTTTTCCTTCAGCTTTAGTCTTACCCAGGCTTCTATTGAAATGAGTTTAGTATCAATTGCTGTCACTTTGTGACCTGGCTTGGCAAAATCAGTTTACACAGCTCTCTGGAGTTGGTGAGTTTGTTCCTTTAAAAAAAAAAAAAAAAAGCCCTCTACGATTCTTTTTGGCTTCATACTGGGAAGTTAAGCTCAGCTCTGCGTTTGAAGCTTTTGTTTCTGCAAGTAATTATCTGTTCCTTGAATTTGATCTCTGAAAATTCAAATCTGGTACCTGAACTCCTGGGTCTCTCCCACTCCCTCCCTGCAGCTAAACTCCAAATCCAGTGGGCTGTTTCCTGCTGCATGAGAAATTCCTACAGTTCAAAGTTGACAATTGGGGGGGGGGGAGCAGTGTCACTGCTGAATCAGTCCTATGGTCTTCCCATATATTTCCAGACACACTGTCCTCTCTGGATAAGGCAATTCCAGCCTGTGGTAAGATTGATACAGTTCTTTAAATGCTGAAGGGCTGGGAACCTCTTTCAGTAAGGCACTTACACTAGTTAAAATTTGCATTGTTTCACTTATCTACTATATAATTTGTACCTCAACGTTCTATGGCCAGCTGCGTTCGTAACATCAGCAAGCCTCCAGCCTTCCCTCTCGGTCCCGCCCTTGCGTAAAGATGAAATGATGTCAGAGGAGGGCAGAACAGTGAGAGGGAATGGAACACTGGAGGCGAGCTGACGTCAGGATGTTATGAACGCAAGTGAAGGCAACAGAACGCTGGAGGGGAGGGGATGCAAGCCCAACATGCCTGCAGGGAACCCTGGATGGGAGGACAGAATCACGGGACACAGATGGGATGGGAGGGCAGGGCACAGGACAATCGCAGGACATGGGGAGGACAGAATCTTGGGTCCTGAAAAGTACTTAGCTCAGCAAACAGTCTAGGGCTGAACTCCATTTATCCAGCTGATGCTTTTTTGGCACTAGGGCTGCTGACAGAGTTGTTATAGTAAATATTGTGCACTGGCAAAAAGCAGACCAAACAGCATCACCCATGCAGCGTAAATTGTTACAGGTGGTAAAAAAAAATGTTGCCATCTTAGCAGCTGTAACCGTTTAATTTTTGTTTAGGAGGTGAAGCTATGACAAGTGGTTTGAATTTTCAAGTAAGGTCTGGAACCTGAAACAGCTGTAAGATGTCACAAGCCTGTATCAACTAGCATGCTGACATCATTTCCTCCTTATAGTGTATAGTTTTGTTGAGAAGTATTTTTTAGGTTTTTTTTTCCCCCTTTTAGACTAAGATACTGTTGCACATACTTCCCTGTTTTGTTTCTCCCTTTATTGCAATTGCTGACAAGATTTTAAAACATGCAAATACAAGCCAAGGGCATTTTTGACACTTGGGTACTTCAGATGTGATGGTGGAAGAATGCTTCCTTACTACATGTCTGCATTTATCCCTGCTTGGGTAACTACATGTCAATCCATACTCTCTTCTAAGGTAAATAGTGCACAGGCCTGTGGCACATTTACAATAACCAACATCCTTTGATGCTGAGGGACTAGTTGGGCTGCAAAATGTTGGTTAACCATGGAGAGGTGAGAATTTACTTAGAACTGATCCTGTAACAAACAGCACACTTACATAGTAGCATAGTAGATGACGACAGAGAACGACCTCTATCCCATCTGGCCAAGATAAACTCATGTGTTACCTGACCTTTTCAGGGCACAGACCGTAGAAGTCTGCCCAGCACTAGCCCCGCCTCCCCCACCCAATCTCCGCTAAGCTTCTGAAGATCCATTCCTTCCGAACAGGATTCCTTTATGGTTTATCCCACACATTTTTGAATTCCGTTACCGTTTTCATCTCCAAGTATCCACCACTCGCTGTGTGAAAAAATGCTTCCTGACATTTTTCTCGAGTCTGCCCCCCTTCAATCTCACTTCATGTCAACTAATTCTACCGCCTTCCCATCTATGGAAAAGGTTCGTTTGCGGATTAATACCTTTCAAATATTTGAACGTCTGTATCATATCACCACTTAGTGGAAGTTTGAATTAAAAATGGGGAAAATAGTCATGGTCTGACCAATAGCAAACTTCTTTAAAATACCAATGCAAACTATGTAAATAATTTATTACAAGCATAATGGTGATGCATTTCTTACATTAAAAAGTGAATTATTCCAAAAGGTGCTAGTTCCATTTCCTTTGCTACTTTTTAGGAAAGTCCAGGCAGGCAAATTGTACACTAAGCCAATTCACTGCAGTTCATCCTTTTCTAAAGAGAAGAGGCTGTGTGGCCAGCAGTTTGCACAAACACAGGCGACGGGATGGGCTCAGGCCAATGATGTACTTTATACCATGCTGCCCAAATTTCAGACAAACAGCAAAGGAAGTGAGATGGTGGTGCTGCACGTGCAGCCTCTAGCCAGGCTCCTGCTGTGACAGCTGTTCTGCTTTCAGGGCCTGGCCTTCCACACTCGCACAGTCAGGCTCTTTCTGTAACACAGTTTGCTCAGGCGCAAGTGGTTTGTCCATGTTTTGTACCAGTGGATGTACCATAGACATATGAACATTCAGGTTGTGAGCCTTTTCAAAACGTTTCCCGCACTGGTCACAGGCAAATTCCAGCTCTGCCTCAGCTTTGTGTTTGGTCATGTGATATTTGAGAGATGCTCGTTGCCTACACTGGAAACCACAGATTTCACACCTGGAAGACAGGAAAAAATGCACAGCTGTTCTAAGTTGTACTGTATTTATTACTCAAATGATGTCACATGCAGCTTAACTAAGGGCTGAAGCATGTCCTTTATTGCATGCACACAAAATTATTTCATACCATAAATATGTGCTAAGTCTCCCGCATACAACTCCTGCCAAAGTGGGAAAGTCTCCCGCTGAGATAAGGAATCGCTGTTTTTCTCACCAATGCAGCAGCAGTGGCAAACAACACCAAAAAAGCAAGCGAGGGGCCACAGCAGCCTTCAGGCATGCGCTGTCAGTTGTGCCAGTCCTCTGCCCACGGATCTTGAAGTTGACTTCAGTGGGGGCACAGGACCAGTAGAGCTGACAGCGCATGCCTGAAGGCTGCTGCACCCCTGCACTTGCTTTTTTTTTTTTTTCACAGTTGCTGCAGAGGTTGCATGAAAACAGGAGGGAGACGGGATGAAATCAAAGTTGAAGCCGATAGGTTAGTTTCTATTTCCCCTTCAAAACAAAGCAAGAAAATCTATGAACTGCTGCATCCACGCTTTCATTCCTGGTAGGTTTTTTGTTTTTTAATTTACTCTCACTTATATTTTCAAACATGCTAGCTTGTGCAAAATACAGAAGTAGGGACAGCCTAGCACTGTTATATTTGAGCAGAGATTTAGTCTGGTGGGACTAAAGGGAAAGGGAAATGGGACTTGATATACCGCCTTTCTGTGGTATTTTGCAACTACATTCAAAACGGTTTACATAGTTTATACAGGTACTTATTTTGTACCTGGGGCAATGGAGGGTTAAGTAACTTGCCCAGAGTCACAAGGAACTGCAGTGGGAATCGAACTCAGTTCCCCAGGATCAAAGTCCGCTGCACTAACCACTAGGCTACTCCTCCACTCCACTAAAAGGAAAGAAAATTAGAATTACTAATTTCTCCTTTTTTTCACCCGTGGCGTTTGAGGACAGAATTTAGTTCTTTTTTGGTGCTTAACATTCAGTGGGTACTTTGAACAGGTGTGTCAGGAGCTCAGATCTCAGCTTTTTTTTTTTTTTTGCATTTCTTATATCTTTTGCAGTTGCTGTCTTCCCCTTCCCTTATTCTATTCCTTTTCTGTCTAGTGAGCTGTTGGAAACTGCTTTGACTGAATTAAAGGTACTATCTTAAGTACTGTACAAAATTAATTAATTTAAGTTCTGCTCCCTGTGGCACTCTCTTTCAGGTCTCATCTCACCATGGACTTGTTTTACTCAGCTCTGCTATAACTCTCCCATCCACTTACTCAACCACCCACCATTCATAATCCTCTCATCAGCTGAACCACATATTTGTGCAAAACGTAGAACACACACTCAACTTGTTTAATACCATGAGAGTGATTTTTTTTTTAATTCATATTACTAGGAAAAAGATGTCAACGTACACAAGTAGAATACTGCTGAATGCAAAAACGTAGAGAAGGTAATGTTAGGAGTTAAATTTTGGAACACAATGGCAGTGTTGTTGTCACTGTAGCCAAACTGAGGGAAATTCAGAAGCTGCAGTGCTAGGCAACCTGGTACAGCAACAGGCGACCCCCATATTCAAATGTCTTAGAAATCAGGTGGGTGTTATGCCAAGATCCACCACAAATGCCTCTACATAAGCATCACATGTGACCTGCTACTTACTGAAGGGGCTTTGCTCCCGAGTGACGCATCTGATGCACTGAAAGATGTTTGCGTTGTTTAAAAGTCTGTCCACACTGATCACAGATATAATTCCGTTCCTCTAGAAAGAGATTAACAATCAATATGGCAAGACAGCAATTGTAGATTCTCTTTCTACCAATCTATTAAGCACAAAAACCCCTTTTCCACCACAAGGTCAGCGCCATTAGGCAATAACTGTGTTGCAACACAATTCAAAACTAAAGGGGCTGAGGACACACCAGAGTCATTTCAACACATTTATTTATTTGGATTTATTAACCACCTTTATGAAGGATTCATCCAAGGTGCTGCACAGCAGGTACAGTTTAACGTAAAAGGAGAAATTAGATCTTACCTGCTAATTTGCTTTCCTTTAGTCCCTCCGGACCGGACCAGTATTTTCTCAGTCTCCACCTGCTGGTAGGCGAGCACAACCCATCAGTCCAATCCTGGTCCGGTCCGGAGAGACGCTAAGGAACTTACAATTTTGTTAACATATCAGTAAAATGACCAAGTATAAACTTAAATACAATGAAGGAGGTAAACTTGAAAACAGTAAACTGAAACCTAATAATAGGATCAAAAATATACACATTTGACAGCACTGAAATTCAAATAACTTAGATATAATACTAATGAAACATCTAATAAACACTCAGAACATTCACATAACGCATATTCAACCTCTACCCCTCCTCCCATCAAATCCCCCTTTCAGTTACCTGTGTGTATAAGCTTGACATGTCGCTGGAGGTAACGGTCAATCATAAACACTTTGTTACAGCCAGGGTGTGGGCAGGGTCTTTCACGCACCTCCTCATGATGTTCCTTGATGTGTTTCTGAAAATAATTTTATAGGTAACCAACGCCAGATTGAATAATCAGTTTAGGATACTGGTTCCTGTGTCTTACCCAGTTATCTAAAAGCCCAAGATGTTAAATTATCGTGCAACAAAAGAAAAAAGTTAATGAAATGTATCTAATAAATGGAATAGTAACCAGAGCCTTGTGCTGGACCCATCCTTATGGACCCTTCCCATACCAGCAGATTGTAAATCACAGGATAGCAACACTACAGGCCAATTCATGTCTCTTGGGGCTGCTCATAGTTCCAGACGTAGCCTAATGGACATCCAAACATAGAAGATATAACAGATAAGGACCAGCTGCCTCACCCAGTCTGCTCAGTTAACATCACACCTCCTTTCCCTTACTGCCACCCTCTCTGCATCCAGAGAGGAATGGCCAGCTGGAGAAAGGATGGTTAGGGTGGTGGACTTTGGTCCTGGGGAACTGAGGAACTGAGTTCGATTCCCACTTCAGGCACAGGCAGCTCCTTGTGACTCTGGGCAAGTCACTTAACCCTCCATTGCCCCATGTAAGCCGCATTGAGCCTGCCATGAGTGGGAAAGCGCGGGGTACAAATGTAACAAAAATAAAATAGATACTATTGGAGATTCTACATGGAATGTTGCTACTATTGGAGATTCTACATGGAATGTTGCTATTCCACTACCAACATTCCATGTAGAAGGCTGTGCAGGCTTCTGTTTCTGTGAGTCTGACGTCCTGCACGTACATCAGACTCACAGAAGCAGAAGCCTGCGCGGCCACATTGGTGATCTGCAAGGGCCGACTTCTACATGGAATGTTGCTAGTGGAATAGCAACATTCCATGTAGAATCTCAAATAGTAGCAACAGTGGAGGAGTGGCCTAGTGGTTAGGGTGGTGGACTTTGGTCCTGAGGAACTGAGTTCGAGTCTCACTTCAGGCACAGCTCCTTGTGACTCTGGGCAAGTCACTTAACCCTCCATTGCCCCATGTAAGCCACATTGAGCCTGCCATGAGTGGGAAAGCGCAGGGTACAAATGTAACAAAAATAAAATAGATACTATTGGAGATTCTACATGGAATGTTGCTACTATTGGAGATTCTACATGGAATGTTGCTATTCCACTAGCAACATTCCATGTAGAAGGCTGCGCAGGCTTCTGTTTCTGTGAGTCTGACGTCCTGCTCACAGAAGCAGAAGCCTGCGCGGCCACATTGGTGATCTGCAAGGGCCGACTTCTACATGGAATGTTGCTAGTGGAATAGCAACATTCCATGTAGAATCTCAAATAGTAGCAACAGTGGAGGAGTGGCCCAGTGGTTAGGGTGGTGGAGTTTGGTCCTGAGGAACTGAGTTCAATTCCCGGCACAGGCAGCTCCTTGTGACTCTGGGCAAGTCGCTTAACCCTCCATTGCCCCATGTAAGCCGCATTGAGCCTGCCATGAGTGGGAAAGCGCAGGGTACAAATGTAACAAAAATAAAATAGATACTATTGGAGATTCTACATGGAATGTTGCTACTATTGGAGATTCTACGTGGAATGTTGCTACTATTGGAGATTCTACGTGGAATGTTGCTACTATTGGAGATTCTACATGGAATGTTGCTATTCCACTAGCAACATTCCATGTAGAAGGCTGCGCAGGCTTCTGTTTCTGTGAGTCTGACGTCCTGCACATATGTGCAGGACGTCAGACTCACAGAAGCAGAAGCCTGCGCGGCCACATTGGTGATCTGCAAGGGCCGACTTCTACATGGAATGTTGCTAGTGGAATAGCAACATTCCATGTAGAATCTCAAATAGTAGCAACAGTGGAGGAGTGGCCTAGTGGTTAGGGTGGTGGACTTTGGTCCTGAGGAACTGAGTTCAATTCCCGGCACAGGCAGCTCCTTGTGACTCTGGGCAAGTCGCTTAACCCTCCATTGCCCCATGTAAGCCGCATTGAGCCTGCCATGAGTGGGAAAGCGCGGGGTACAAATGTAAAAAAAAATAATAATAATAATAAAATAAAATCTCTGTATAAGTCTCTGGTGGGACCTCATTTAAAGGACTGTATATCTTATTGAAGGTGCAGTCTCCAGAATTATACAAACAGGATGGAGTCAGTCCAGAGCGGGGGGCTACCAAAATGGTCAGTGGTCTTCATCAAAAATCATACAGGGATAGACTTAAAGATCTAAATATGTATTCTTTGGAAAAAAAAGGCGGCAGAGGGAAGATGTATCTAAAATATCTCAGTGGTTTAAAATGCACAGGAGGAGAGACTCTTTCAACTGAAAGAAAGCTCTGGAATGGAGGCAGGGGGAGGCTTAGGATGAAGGTGAAAGGGGATAGACTCGGAAGTAACCTGAGGAAATACTTCTTCACAGAAAGGGTGCTGGATGTGTTGAACGACCTTCCAATGGAGGTGGTGCATGTGAGCACTATGTGAATTCAAGAAAGTATGGTCTTTATCTGTTATTATTTTCTCTGTTTCTGTGTCCTTCCTTCTATCTATCTTAATATGTACTGATAGTCTTTCTATCCTCCAGATCAGTACACACATTAAAGACAGGAATGTTCCCCCCATTAAAATCATAATTCCCCTTAGTTTACTTGAGAAGGAACTATACAAATCTCTACACCACCATCTTTGTTTTAATGTTTCTCGGGGGGGTAAATGGGTTTCTTGAACTAGTACTATGTCAGTATGCAGCAAATTTTAGTTTTGTTAATTTAACCGGATTATTAATCCCATAACAGTGATCTCAGTAATGCAATGCTTATAAACTTATGTATATATAAGGATACAATACAGGTACTTATAGTCTACAGTTACCAGACAAACTAGTTCAATGCAGATTACAGCAAGAGATTAGACATAACTTGGATTTACATAAACAAATATTATACAATTCAATTTATTTTTCTAGAAATTTCTTAAACAGGTGGGTTTTTATGTCTTTTCTGCATATAGCTAGTTTCTAACTGAATATCTAAAGGTAAGGAGTTGCAAAATAATGCAGTTTAATAAGCAAGCAATGAATTAATAAACCTTTTGTATTTCCTCCCTTCTTATTCAGAGTATGAAAAGTTTTTTCTAGGATCCCCAGCTTTCCATTTACCTGCAGGTTAGCTGTGATATTATAATAAGATGTTTAGAGTCTTATACCAAGGTAGGCCTGACAGGAATCAAGCACAGCATTCCAAAGTACTTTCTCTGTACAACAGTTTAAGGTCTGACAGAGAGATGTGGTAGATGTATTAGTCCACTTTTAAAGGTAATCAACAGAAATAAAATGATACCTTTTTTATTGGACTAACTTAATACATTTTTTGATTAGCTTTCGAAGGTTGCCCTTTTTCATCAGATCGGAAATAAGCATTACCTCCCGCACCAGATCATGAGCTCTAAGGACTAGGATTTTTCCTTCTCTCGTCGGCTCCTTCAGCAGCTGCTCCAGAAAGCTGTCCTTGATTTCATCAGGGAATTTTACCTCCCTAGCGTGCCCCAATGTTACATTTACCCAGTCAATTATCGGGGTAATTGAAATCATCCATTATTATTGTGTTGCCCAGTTTGTTTGTGTCCCTAATTTCCTTTAACATTTCTGCATTTGTGTCTTCATCCTGGCCAGGCGGACGGTAGAACACTCCTATCACAATCCTTTTCCCCTTTGCACATGGAATTTCAATCCACAATGATTCCAAGAAATGTTTTTTTTTCCTGCAGCATTTTCAATCTATTTGATTCAAGGCTCTCCTTGATATACAATGCTACCCCTCCACCAATTCGATCCACCCTATCACTACGATATAATTTGTACCCCGGTATGACAGTGTCCCACTGGTTATCCTCCTTCCACCAGGTCTCAGAGATGACTATTATATCTAATTTTTCATTTAGTGCAATATATTCTAACTCTCCCATCTTATTTCTTAGGCTCCTGGCATTCACATATAGACATTACAAACTATGTTTGTTGTTCCTATTTACACCATGCTTAGTACTTGACAATATTAATTTGCAATCTTTTGTCTGATATTTATTTTTATTTAAGGACACCTGATCTACTACGGTCTCTTTTGCAACTTCACTATCAGGATACCCTATCTTCTGTGTTTTGGTGATATCTTTGAAAGATACCTTATCCCGAACCATGCGCTTTTGAGCGACGTCGGCCTTCCCACCGTTTCTAGTTTAAAAGCTGCTCTATCTCCTTTTTAAATACCGATGCCAGCAGCCTGGTCCCACCCAGGTTAAGGTGGAGCCCATCCTTTTGGAATAGGCTCCCCCTTCCCCAGAACGTTGCCCAGTTCCTAACAAATCTAAAACCCTCCTCCCTGCACCATCGTCTCATCCACGCATTGAGACTCCGGAGCTCTGTCTGTCTCTTGGGCCCTGTGTGTGAAACGGGTAGCGTTTCAGAAAATGCTACCCTAGAGATTCTGGATTTGAGCTTTCTATCTAAGAGCCTAAATTTGGCTTCCAGAACCTCTCTCCCACATTTTCCTATGTCATTGGTACCCACATGTACCAAGACAGCCGGCTCCTCCCCAGCACTATCTAAAATCCTATCTAGGTAACACGTGAGGTCCGCCACCTTCGCACCAGGCAGGCAAGTCACCCGGCTATCTATATGCCTAATGATCGAATCACCAACTACAACAGCTGTCCTAACCCTTCCCTCCCGGCCAGCACTTGGAGACATAATATCCTCAGTGCAAGAGGATAGTACATCCCCTGGTGGGCATGTCCTGGCTACAGGAGTACTTCCTACTTCACCAGGGTGATGCTCTCCTTCTAGGAGACCTCCCTCCTCCAAGGTAGCACAGGGGCTACAAGACTGGAGGTGGGACTTCTCTACAACATCCCTGTAGGTCTCCTCTATTCACCTCTCTGTCTCCCTCAGCTCCACCAAATCTGCTACTCTAGCCTCAAGAGAACGGACACATTCTCTGAGAGCTAGGAGCTCTTTGCATCGGGCACACACATATGACATCTCACCAACTGGGATATAATCATACATGTGACACTCAATGCAAAAGACTGGATAGCACCCCTCTCACTGCTGGACTGATAGCACCCCTCTCACTGCTGGACTGCTGACTCCATCTTAGTGTTTTTGAGTTTTTCAATAATTTAAAACTTGCTACAGTATTAAGGATATTAGCCTAATAAAAATGTCTTTTAGTTTATATAGTATATTGTATGATTTATCTAGTGTTTCCTTCTTAGATGGTAATGAAATGCATTTAAAACTCTGTAAGGGCACTCCTTGCTTGTTACCCTAATTACAGATGGGTGGAACCTTGCATTACGTCGCTATAGTTTGGGTTCCTCTTTCTTACATGAGGTCATAGGTTTGCATCAGCACTGTTCTTAGCAGCCCACCCACCCCTGACGACCCAATCTGACTCAACACCTCCGCAGTTCCTCCCCCCCAGCAAAGTAGCTGACCCACTCCCTCCACCCCCCCCCCCCCCCCCCCCACCCCGAAAATCCCTGGGCCCCTGACACATACACTGCAACCACCACCTAACGTTTTAAAAATACATCCCTGATAGTATCTCTCCCCAAGACCCACCCTACGCAGGCAAAGACTGGGCATGCAGAAGTGATGCCAATTCACTCCTTCTTCTGGCACTGCCATAATCCAAAATGGCGGCACCCTGATTTCTAGTGGTGAACTGTGACACATCACTAGGGGGTCCGTCTACCAAATAAAGCCTTTCTTTCTTGAAGAGCAGACGTGCAATTTCTGGCTTGATGCTTCTATTACAAAAAATACACAGGAAGAAGCTAAATGTACAAGAGAGGTAAACAGAACAAAGTTTCCTGGTCTTACCTTCATCCCATCTGCCCCTCGGTATACAGCGGTGCATCCTTGGTAAGGGCACTTGTAAATTGTTGGCAATTCCTCTCTGGAATGGAAACAAAGCGCATGTATAGAGCTCTTAAAGGACCAGCATCCACACTCACTAGGACTGACACCGGACTTACCTACCTTTCAGATTTTATCTTCTTCTTCCAGCCTGGTTTTGGTCCTGGCTTCTTTTTTACTTTGGGGTTCTCATTCTTTTTGCTGGATATCCTACTGTGATTTTAAAAAGCACTCTGTAAGTTCTGAGGGAACTGAATTTAAGCACAGAGTGATTTTACAGTCGCTGCTACACCTTCTTGGAAAGTCTAAGAAGAGGTTTCTCTGCAGAATGTCCACAACTTGTGGATACAAGTTTAGCAATTAAGACTGACCACACCGTTCATTGTTAACTGCTATGTACAACTCAGTGCAGCTCATCTGAACTGACAAGTCTCTGAAAACACACTGCAGCATTTCATGCCATGGTACATGGTACTGCATGGATAATCAAAACCCTATCTTCCTTCATACCTTGCAAATTTCATTACATACAGTTCCTCACAAACTTGCATTCAATCAATGCGAGGGAAACCTTCCCACAGCCCAACCCCAAGGCCATCTTTACTGTGGTCTCAAGTAGGTACAAAATTCAGTGCTCAATCTTAAACACTTGAGATGTAGGGTCAGTGCAAGTTACTGGTACACATAAGGTGTGATATTAAGCTTTGGAACGCTTTACCAAGATCCATCCGAACTATGAACGACTATTTACCCTTCAGAAAAATGTTGAAAACCTCTCTCTTCAAGCAAGCTTACCCAAATGACCCGACCTAACCATATAAGCCCACCCACATGACTCCTGTTCTGATGATGATATCTTAGACCATATCTCCCAATTGTCCTTCATGCTTGTCCCCTAGTCCTTCTTCACCATCTTCCCTACACCATACACCCCCCCCCCATTCCCTTTTCTTTTACTTACACTTTCTTTGTTGCACCTTTCTGTATTCAATTCATATATTCTTAAGGCATTTACTATGTTTACTATAGTCTGTAATATTTCTCCTTACAAGAACTTTGTAATTCTATTTACTATGTAAGCCGCATTGAACCTGCTACGTGTGGGAAAGCGTGGGGGTAAAAATGTAATAAATAAATTGACAATATTTGCTAAACAATGAGTTATTTACGGCTAGTGTTTGCAAAGGGATATACATACTGGAACTGCCCAAACACCCAAAGTGTCATAATAGGGGTGGAAGTAAAGATAATGGTTTCAAAGCATAGGTAAAAAGGAAACACCAAAACAGGTGGGTTTTCAGGACTGTCACAGTTAATACGTATAAGGTACATTTCCATACAGTGGATCTCTAATGTATGCAAATCTATTTCATGCATATCCATTGTAGGTAACCTGAAAACCTGCGTGGCTAGGCATACCTCCAGGAGAAAGTGGAAAAGAAAGAACCAATCAGCACAGGTACTACATGTGCCAGGTCATCATCAAAAGAGCACATTATCGCTGGTACAGGAAACTTGCACTGAGGCGGTAAAACTGGCCTTCTCCTTTTCTAGTCAGTAAAAATATGAACCCTATTCCCAATCTCCAACCACTCAGCAGGTGTAGGGTAGGAGTTTCACTGGAGCAGTTTAACAGTTTTAATTAGCTGTATGTGCCCCATTTCGGTGCCTTCCCAACTGGAGAAAAAAAAGAAATTATGGTAGTCAAACCGTACTTCCTGTCAAGAACGGCTGGAAGAAGTCATCCGAAAACTCAGCAACACTCTTATCTTGCTGTTCCTCTTCAATCACAAATCTCTGAGAAAGAAAGACGAGATATTCTTTACCTTTCTGGCACGATGTGTGACAAAAAGCCATCTCTAACCCTATGAGGTGACACTGGCAGTGTGGGGGAAAACATTTTTCCCCCGACTGTGGTACAGCAGCAGGCCTGTCCCATCCTGCTAGAAACTCTTACAGTACAAACGAGCACCAAAATAACTCTGAAACAATAACACAATTAAATAACACAATTAAAATAACAATAACATTAGGAATAAGTTGTATCCAACCACCTGTAACAGAAAACAGTATAAACACTACAATTTTATTCCATTTTTATTCCCATACTTCACCATACCAGAACATTTTGTCCAACTCTCCGATGTGTCTCAAATTAATTACAAAAACATACAACCAGCAAATCAACAACCCTCATGATGAACAAAATCAACATCTAACCCCCCTCTTTCTATCTACCTCCTCCCCCCCCCCACTCTTGACCAGCCCTTGCCTTAAATTCTTTGCCCCTTTAACAAAAAAAAGCCAGAAAGAGCCTGAACTCTTAGAGCCCCTCCCAACACAACTATAAGATCTCAATTAATCTAACTCCACAAGCAACCGAATAAAGGTTATTAACCCACCCACCCACCCACCTCTCCACCCTACCAACCATAAACCCTGATAATCTTCTACCTATAGGAAGTCTAACTTCCCCCATTAAAGTACCCGAAGTCATTTTCCCCAATATATTCAAAATTTGACTTTGAGCTTGTAGTGACATCACTGCTATAGAGAGAGATGCAGTCTAGAACTTGTCAGTATGCTTATGCTAAGCAACTGTACATATGGTATCTGGAAAAAAACAGTTTTCAAAATACTTTGTAAATGGTTTAAACATTTAGTAGGTTTTTTTCCTTCGTAATCCTAATTTTGTTCAAAAAGTGTTTCCCTCCTTCAACTTTACATTAACGAAGTCTTCAACACCATGAGCTGTTGGATCAATGAATTCTGGGGTTTTATTAAGAACTCAACTGTTTGCGAGGTCGATACACCTGATGAAGCTCCTCATGTTGAAAACTAAGTACTCAGAAATGTCTCCAATTTCAAGCAGAAGTTTTTGCTGGACATTTTGGGTTATTTGGACACCATGTAAAATAGTTAAAGCTGCAAAACCCTTACGGCTTGCTTCAAAATTAGGGCAGTCAGAAAATAGAAATCTTGAATTAGAGGCACTGAAGAAACACAGGTCAGTGCCACCACAATGATTATCCTCCCCCACAGTCTTCTTGGATGGGCCCTGAACTGGTCTAGCAGGAGGAAAGGAAATTATCAGGTAATCAAATTTCATCTTCATTTCATCCTGTTGGACCTGTCCAGAACAATGGGATGTACAAAGCTCTGTCCCTCAGGAAGGAGGGAAACAAGGCTCCCTCTACCACTGCTCTGTCAAAGAGCTATCCTACCTGGCTAAAAACATCAAACTACAGTGCTTCACAAAGGACTGTAGCAATGACCATGTTGCTGCCTTGCAGATATCTTCTGGAGCAACCACCCAGTCCTCCATCCAGGAAATCATCTGAGCTCTTATGGAATTGAGCTCAAGCCCCTCTGAAACCACTTTCGGATATATGCTGCTTCAATTGATGCTTAATCCAAGGAACCAAGGAGAACGTAATAGCAGCTTCAATCTTGTGTGATCCTGCAAACAGGACAGAGACTGTCCAACTGCCTGTAGACATTTTTCACATCAAGACAGACTAACAGGACTCTGAAAATGTCCACCTTATGCAGTGCTCAATCTAGCATTTTAAAACTATCCAAACGAGCATCAGAAAAGAAATGCTCATTCGCATGGAAGGAGAAACCATCTTCCGTAGAAAGGAACCAACTGAATTGTAACCGAGTCAGTCACAAAGACCAAATAAGGATCCCTGCAAAAGAAACCTACACTCATACAACATTGCCAAACAGACAGTCACCAAGAAGATGTCTGATGTAGTGTATCTAGATTTTCAGAAAGCTTTTGACAAAGTCCTCAGCATCTTGTTCTGTTAGGAAATACTTCACCACTGCTTCCTTTCCTACTGGTCACCAGATTGGGACTACTGTAACATCGCTTGTTAGGTTGTAGCCAGGGCTAATGTCAAACATCTCCAGTCCCTCCAAAACACTGCTATCCGCCTTCTCTGTCGCGCCTGTAGTTTGATCACGTTATCCCCTTGCTGCAGAAATACCACTGGCTCCCCATGGAACAACGTATTATTCACAAACTACACAATCTGACTTTCAAGGCTCTTAAAGTGGGTGTCCCTTCTTATCTCTCTAATCTCACTGTGCCTTATTCTCCTTCTCATATACTTCGCCACATTGTTACTCAGGGGAATGGAGGGTTAAGTGACTTGACCAGAGTCACAAGGAGCTGCAGTGGGAATCGAACTCAGTTCCCCAGGATCAAAGTCTGCTGCACTAACCACTAGGCTACTCCTCCACTCCTGTACGGTCCATCCAGTCTGCCCAAAAAGATACTTTTAATGTATACCCGAGTTTGATTTGTCCTTGCCTTTCTCAGGGCACAGACCGTAGAAGTCTGCCCAGTACCTGTACTGTTCCTGTACTAAGTTCTGAAGCAACCATTGCAGCCCCTTAAAATTTACACTCCAGCCCATCCCTATTCATTCGTCACAATCAGGGCATAGACCGAAGAAGGTTGCCCAGCTCCCATTTTGTTTCCCAATTACCGGTGTCGCCACCCAATCTCCGCTAAGATTCTGCGGAACCATTCCTTCAAACAGGATTCCTTTGTGTTTATCCCACGCATATTTGAATTCCATTACCGTTTTCATCTCCACCACCTCCCGTGGGGAGGGCATTCCACATATCCACCAACCTATCTCCGTGACAAAATACTTCCTGACATTAGTCCTGAGTCTGCCCCCCTTCAACCTCAATTCATGTCTTCTAGTTCTACACTTTCCCGTCTCCAGAAAAGGTTCATTTGCGAATTAATACCTTTCAAATATTTGAACGTCTGTATCATGTCATCCGTTTCTCCTTTCCTCCAAGGTATAGCATGTTCAGGCCGGCAAGTCTCTCCTCGTACCGTTTGCAACGCAATCCCATATTATTTTTGTAGCTTTTCTTTGCACCGCTTCCAGTCTTTGTACATCTTTAGCAAGATACAGTGTTTGATGTACTCTGGGTTGCACGTAAAAGTCCAAGTCCAACATTTTGCAATTTTGGAGTCAGCAACCCAGAGTACATCAAACACCTTCTTACCTTAAAGATTTGGCCACCTTCTACGATTCTACAAGACATTGAACCTCTTGATAAGCCAGTTACACATGATCATTAGATGTAGTGTCGCTTTACACAAGCATTCCACATGATAATGCATGTGATTTAGTGAGCACTCATCTTCAACAGCTCGAAATTTCCCTTGAAAAATTACTCTTCTGAATGACTTTACAGACATCATAATAAGGAAGAACTATTTTGAGTTTGAAGAAAAATAGCGATGGGAGCCACGGTTGCACTGACCATCACGTGCCTTTACATAACGGATTGAGAGAAAGTTTTTGTATTCGTCGAGATTTATTTTTATCATCACACTATGGAAACGTTTATTGACGATGTAATTCTGATCTGGACTAGCAATCAAATGGTACATAGGGAACACTAATAGGCGTATTAAGCAAAGGATTGGAGAGCATTAAGTAATCTTAGAAACAGCAAGCACGAGGCACCGCTCGTGGATCACTGGCTGCAAGCACAACATGATATTAAAGATCTCAAGGTTGTTGTACTTTCACAAATCCAATTAACTATGGGGGGGGGGGGGGGGGGGGGGGGGATGTGTTCTCTCGTATTCTACTTAGAAAAGAACAGGAGTTCATTTACTGATGGTGAACAGTGGCCCCTAGTGGCCTTAACAGAGAAATCGAGTGGCAAGCACTTATCTAATTGTTTTTTTCCCCGCTGTTGAAGAAACAGCTGGCAACCCATATATAATCTGCGCATGTGTGGGCGTTCTTTAGCAGATTTTGGACCGGGATGGGTGTTATTCCTCTCTGGTTATGCTGAACAGCAGTAACAAAGCATAATTATTGTTGAATTTTTAATATTGTCTTTTTTTTAAGCATTTTACTTTTTGTTTTCATTTCTCATATGTTGTATGAGGTTGTTTTTTTTACACTGCATATATCAGTTTTCACAGATCAGTTTCCCTGAGGATGCCATTATGCTGGCGAAACATGGCCCATGTAGGGAACTAAGAACTTGGAATACCGATCTTTCACTAAACAAATTTTGCACAGACTGAGATTTAAAAAGTACTAGAGTGATCAGGAATTTACATCAAAATAAGTTTGGACTTGCACAGACTCTACCTAAGCTAAGTAGTTGACATATTTTTAATCAGCAATATATTATCATTTGGATAAACGATATTGTCCTTTTCAGTATTTTGTTTAGGATGGAGGCAGGGTGGCAATGATGTGAGTTAATGGTGTACATATATACATCTTGAACTGCCTGGTCACTATAATACACCAAAAAACTGAGCACAAACCAATATTATACACACAAGATTTTTATTTTATTTTTATTTATGTTTTTTTCTTTCAAAAACTGTAATAGTCCATTAAATTTTAAACTGCCAGACCCTTGACCATTCTTCTAACGTTCAGAGATCCCTTCTCAACGTTTCTACTCCCTCCAGGGTATCCACTCTATTGGCTATTTTGTGTCATCCGCAAAAAGGCACACCTTTGCTTCCAACCCTTCAGAAATAAGTCTCTCACAAATATATTAAACAGAACATGCCCCCACCGACCCCTGAGGAACTCCACTGCTCACCTTCCTTTCCTCCAAGCGGATTCCATTTACCACCACCCTCTGTCACCTGTCGGTCAACCAGTTTCGTATCCAGTTCACCACTTTCGGTCCTAAGTTCAACCCTTTCAGCTTATTCACGAGTCTTCTGTGGGGGACCGTATCAAAGGCTTTGCTGAAGGCCAAGTAGATTATTACTGCACGTGCTCTCAGTTTTATGTTTCGTCCTTGCTTCTTGCTTTCCTGTTCCCATTGCAGTTCCTTTTCACTTTCTGCCATTAGTTTTTCGACTTTGTATTGGAAACTGTTTCGATGGAATCTCCCTTAGGCGGTATATCAAGTATTAATAAACTGCTTTCTCAACCAGAGAAAAGGTCCGTGGACTGATCCCCGGGAGTCTATCACCGGCCACAGGCGTTGACCTCTATGGTGCAGGCTGTGGACTGCACTCTGGGGAGTTGGGCCTGTATAAAGAATTCCCTCTGCACCAGACCAACTGCCCCATCTGCTAAAGGTAGAGAAATACTGTCAAGTTCCTGCACCACTCATAGCAGGGATATCACTGGAAGACGACAGCTTCTCTACCTCAATCTGCTGGTGGTGTTGGACTGGTCTACCAGGATGAAAAGAAAAAAGGAATGTAGAATTTTCATAGCAGTAATCCTCTGGCCCAGGAACTGCTGTCCTCTTGGATGTTCAGCTTCAAAGGGTATCCTACAACTGGGCCATCTGTTTTCCAACAAAAGTAAAACTAACCTCCCTAAAGGACTCAAATTTACAAAAACTATCTAAGCAAAGTAAAAAAAAATAAAAATAAAATAAAAAAAATAACCCACACATTTCCAGCATCAGAACAAAGAACTTAAAATTTTTTTTCAGGTTAATGTACAACTGCCAACTCCCCTCCTACCAGCCAACATCAGGTCTCCTTTTAATACCTCTTTGTACAAGTCTGCGTGTTTGAGGGGTGGGGGTAGAAGGGAAGAAAATTCTGTGAAGGAGCCAGCAGGGCTGTTTCTATGCTAGGTTTGCTTCATCTCACCTGTCAGAGAGGCCACAAAACTCATCCTTCACTGGATAACTTGCTGCCGGGGATGGAGTCTGCATTCTGCTCACCTGTTCTGGGAGAAACCAAAACAAAACAGCAGAAGCTATGTAGTACAGCCAAACAGATGGATCACCAGTTACTGAATGTTGTATTGTAGAGCCAACCAGGCACAGCAGAAACCTTAGAAAGGCTCCCAAAACAGATTTCCCCTGCACACTCAGGAGCACAATGACTACAGCCTGAAGAAGTTCTTTCATATGGGTTCAGCC
The DNA here is from genome assembly GCF_901765095.1 of Microcaecilia unicolor. Classification (NCBI taxonomy): domain Eukaryota; kingdom Metazoa; phylum Chordata; class Amphibia; order Gymnophiona; family Siphonopidae; genus Microcaecilia; species Microcaecilia unicolor. The sequence goes on along the minus strand of NC_044035.1, from coordinate 358,793,584 downwards.
AGAGGTAACCCAATCCCTGAAGAACTGAGAAGTGTGTCTGGATGGTGATTGTCCAATTTGAGAGGGAATCCTCACTCTAAATTGTTGCACTCTCTGCACAAAACGTTTGCCCCCCCCCCCCCCAACTGGATTTCAGCTAAATGTTCTTTCATACAAGGAAAATCTAAGTCTCTGTTTTTGTCTTGAATTCAATCGGTTAGTAGGGAATGTAAAGCAAGTGCCCTAAATCTTCAGCATTTTGACCATGAAACGTTTAAAAACCAAGCATGCTACTTTAAAATATGTACAATGAATTTACTATATTCAGATGCTTGGTTTTTTTGGTATGTATTCTGAGTTTCAATAAAAATTGAATAATAAAAAAAAAAGAAAAGACATTTGGACTGAGAGGCTCTGTGGACGCTGGAATTCTTTACCATTTTCACTTAGAGTCAAATACACTTGCTAAAAATGATTATTCTAACAAACTGGGTTATAAGTCCTCCAACAATCTGCCTTGATTTTGAAAAAAGAAGGATCTGCAGATGCGGAACAAAATCCTTCATAAATTTGTGTGGTCTAAAAAAAACAAGGTTGCCCTTGCCCAGCTTAGCCTCTCTTGCGGAGAGGGTGGTCTGGGTTTGCCGGACTTGAAGTATTATAATGTGGCAAGCATATGCGACGAGTAAGAGACTGGATTTTTCACACCTCCTTTTATCGTGACATGGAATATGAGAGACAATTTGTGATGACATATCTCCAAATTTGATACATGCTAGAACGTCACATATCCCAAAAGTTTTGAGAAAACATGTTTTGTTGAAAGCGTTGCGTTGGGCCTGGTATCACTTTAGGAAGCGCTATGGTTTTCCAGCACTATGCTCCCGTTACTTACCGATTTTGAGCAATACAGACTTTCCTCCTGGGCAGTCATCAGCATGCTTTAAGGTGGACACAGCAACTTCAGCATGTCATTGAGGAAGACAACGAGTTGGGACTGACTATTCTGTCCTCTGCTGAGAATACAAGGATTTACGATCTTTCTCAGTGTCTTCGGTATTCTTATTAGCAACGACATTATGCAGAAAACTCAGCCGAGATCTTTCCCAGCAGCATTTACAGAATCCGACTTTGATGACGTTTGGGAGATACCAGCAGTGACAAAAGGGCTACTATTGCATCATTCTAAGTGCTCTGATATAAACCTAGATGGCCTTCACCCATTTTATCGAGTAGTAGCTAGTTGCTTTGTGGCATACAGACTTTGGTTATCAGAATATAACCACTTTTTTGCGTAGTTTACAGGCGTTCTCAATAGCGAAGAGCACCTGAGTGACAGGAACTACATTATAAATTTCTTTTGAGAAATGGGATTGCCCCTACTCATGGATCTTGTGTTAAATGTGGCAGCCTGATACGTCTTATAAACATTATGTTTGGGATTGCGTTATCAATTAGCGTTTTTTGGTGGACATTTTGAGCACATTTGAATGTACCACTGTAATTGGCAACGCGACCCCACAACTATGCCTGTTGGACAACGCAGCCAAGATTTCAAGAGGTACACGTGTGTCGCATCTCTTTTTACGTAAAGCTTTAATGATAGTAAAACCATTGTAAATGGCCCAATGGATACAACCAGAAGAACCAACTTTGACATAATTGGCGCAATTTTATGCATGAATGTTGCAGATAGAATGTCTGTTGAACATGCAGTCGACTATATCGTTAGATAGAATTTCTTAAGACTTAGGCAGCCTTTATGGACACTCTTACCACTCAAGTGCATTTCTACCATAGTGAACACATTTGGGTACGCTTAATTTTCGTATATATTGATGTATTTTCTCTGTGTCGAGGGTTAATAGTTTTTTGGATTTCAATCTTTGCATGTGTTGTGATATCGCTTTTGCATTTCAGTTGCACTGGGATTTTATATACTTTGGAAAAGGTTTAATAAAAATATTTAAACATACAAAAGAAAGACATCTTATGCTAAATTTAGAAATGCCCTTAAAAAACCAACTTTTTCAAATAGCTTTTGGGGATTACAGGAGGACTGCAATTCTCTTGGTCAAAACTAGAGTGGATGATACTTCTGCTATGAGTGATTGTTTTCTTTCCTATTTTAAATGGATTTCTATTTCTTACGATATAGTTTATTAAATATCATTGGCTGCCTGTCTCCTATAGATGCACGTTTAAAGCACTTAGTTTAGCACAAAAAAGCTCTGTGGGAGCAGGAGCCAATCATATTTGAGTACATGCACTGTTTATACACACCAGTAAGGTTTTTAAGTCATTTCAAGGTCATAGAATGCCAGTACCTTCATTGTCAAGGGCACGTTGGATGGTCACACAGGAGAGAGGTTTTTCTCTGGCAGGCACCAGCTCAAGGAGATTCGGGCAGAAACTGTTTATCAGCAAAGTAAGATCTCACTAAAAAAACACACTTTTTCAAGTTGGCCTTTGGTTTGTAGTCCCAGGAGGTAGGAGGTCTAGTTAGCACTCATTAAAGCCGTATTATGTTCTGAGTAGTAATGATTGTGTATGACAGAGTGAATGACCTCAATGTATACGTGCTAGGTCTTTTGCTATTTTAAATTTTAAGTTGTTTAATAAATATTTGAATTTCCCTGTAACTGCTCAGATTTGAAAGGTGGACGGTATATCAAGTCTTAAATATTATCAAACTGCTTTAACCTGTCTGTCAGAAAATCGACCCTAGTATCAGGTAACTAAGATTTGAATTGTTCTTCACAATGTACATCGGCTTGAATTTGTCTGCATTAAATTTCGTCTCTGCATTTGGATGGCCTCAGTCTTCCATTTCATGAGGTCTTCTTCCAATTTTTCACAATCCACACGTGTTTTAACAATCTGAATAGTTTTGTGTTATCTGCAAATTAACCATCTCACTCATCGTTCCAATTTCCAGATCATTTAAGTTAGTCCCATAAAAAAGGTATCTTATTTTCTTTCTATGTTGTATTTATTTCTATTGATTACCTTAAAAGTGGACTAACACTGTACCACATCTCTCAGATCATTTATAACTATGTTAAGTAGCACCAGTCCCAGTACCAGATCCCTGCGGCACTCTACTTTTGATTCACCCTCCTCCATTGAAAGAAATGGCCATTTAACCCTTACCCTATTATCTGTCTAATAACCAATTCCTAATGCACAACAGAAACTTGCCTCCTACGCCATAACTCTAATTTTCTCTGGAATCTCTCATAAGGACACTTTGTCAAATGGTTTCTGAAAATCTAGATATACTACGTCAACCAGCTCACCTTTTCCACATGTTTATTCACGCCTTCGATACATGAAGCAAACTATTGAGGCAAGACTTCCCTCGGCTGAACCCATGCTGACTCTGTCCCATTAAACCAGGTTTGTCTCTATGTTCCGTAATTCTTTTTCTTTATAATAGTTTCCACTATTTTACCCGGCACAGACATCAAGCTTACTGGTCTGCAATTTACCAGATTACCGGTAAGCCCGACGACAGTGCCAAAAAATTATAGACTGGTAAGGCCAAGGTTAGTGCCAGATTAAAATAGTGGAAACTATTATGAAGAATAAATTACAAAGAACACACAGACAAACCTGTTTAATGGGACAGAGTCAGCATAGGTTCAGCCAAGGGAAATCTTGCCTCACCAGTCTGCTTCATTTCTTTGAAGGCTGTGAATAAACATGTGGATAAGGTGAGCCAGTTGATGTAGTGTATCTAGATTCCTCACGAGAGACTCCTGAGAAATAAAGAGTTATGGGCTGCTTTTGACATCCCTCTGCTCTTTTTCTCTAGACTGAGGTCTTCTTCCTGTTCAGTTGTCCTGCACTCTTCTCATCACCCTTCTGTCCATCATGTGTTGCTCCCTTGGATTTTGTAACCCCAAACGTAAATCTGAACAGAAGACAAATGTTTTCACAGAACATCCAAGTTCAGCCATCGCTAGCTTAAAAGAAGGCAAATCTCTCTTTTCCAGAGCCTTGCTACACTCCAGGAACTCCTTAACACAGTAACTAGTAGATGACGGCAGAAAAAGACCTGCACGGTCCATCCAGTCTGCCCAACAAGATAAACTCATACAGTGGGGGAAATAAGTATTTGATCCCTTGCTGATTTTGTAAGTTTGCCCACTGACAAAGACATGAGCAGCCCATAATTGAAGGGTAGGTTATTGGTAACAGTGAGAGATAGCACATCACAAATTAAATCCGGAAAATCACATTGTGCAAAGTATATGAATTTATTTGCATTCTGCAGAGGGAAATAAGTATTTGATCCCCCACCAACCAGTAAGAGATCTGGCCCCTACAGACCAGGTAGATGCTCCAAATCAACTCGTTACCTGCATGACAGACAGCTGTCGGCAATGGTCACCTGTATGAAAGACACCTGTCCACAGACTCAGTGAATCAGTCAGACTCTAACCTCTACAAAATGGCCAAGAGCAAGGAGCTGTCTAAGGATGTCAGGACAAGATCATACACCTGCACAAGGCTGGAATGGGCTACAAAACCATCAGTAAGACGCTGGGCGAGAAGGAGACAACTGTTGGGTCCATAGTAAGAAAATGGAAGAAGTACAAATGACTGTCAATCGACAAAGATCTGGGGCTCCATGCAAATCTCACCTCGTGGGTATCCTTGATCATGAGGAAGGTTAGAAATCAGCCTACAACTACAAGGGGGGAACTTGTCAATGATCTCAAGGCAGCTGGGCCCACTGTCACCACGAAAACCATTGGTAACACATTACGACATAACGGATTGCAATCCTGCAGTGCCCGCAAGATCCCCCTGCTCCGGAAGGCACATGTGACGGCCGTCTGAAGGTTTGCCAGTGAACACCTGGATGATGCCGAGAGTGATTGGGAGAAGGTGCTGTGGTCAGATGAGACAAAATTGAGGCTCTTTGGCATGAACTCAACTCGCCGTGTTTGGAGAAGAGAAATGCTGCCTATGACCCAAAGAACACCGTCCCCACTGTCAAGCATGGAGGTGGAAATGTTATGTTTTGGGGGTGTTTCTCTGCTAAGGGCACAGGACTACTTCACCGCATCAATGGGAGATGGATGGGGCCATGTACCGTACAATTCTGAGTGACAACCTCCTTCCCTCCGCCAGGGCCTTAAAAATGGGTCGTGGCTGGGTCTTCCAGCACGACAATGCCCCAAAACATACAGCCAAGGCAACAAAGGAGTGGCTCAGGAAGAAGCACATTAGGGTCATGGAGTGGCCTAGCCAGTCACCAGACCTTAATCCCATTGAAAACTTATGGAGGGAGCTGAAGATGCGAGTTGCCAAGCGACAGCCCAGAACTCTAATGATTTAGAGATGATCTGCAAAGAGGAGTGGACCAAAATTCCTCCTGACATGTGTGCAAACCTCATCATCAACTACAGAAGACGTCTGACCGCTGTGCTTGCCAACAAGGGTTTTGCCACCACGGTATTAGGTCTTGTTTGCCAGAGGGATTAAATACTTATTTCCCTCTGCAGAATGCAAATAAATTCATATACTTTCCACAATGTGATTTTCCGGATTTAATTTGTGATGTGCTATCTCTCACTGTTACCAATAATCTACCCTTCAATTATGGCTGCTCATGTCTTTGTCAGTGGGCAACTTACAAAATCAGCAAGGGATCAAATACTTATTTCCCCCACTGTATGTGCTACTTTTTGTGTATACCTTACCTTGATTTGTATCTGCCATTTTCAGGGCACAGACCGTAGAAGTCTGCCCAGCACTAGCCCAGCCTCCCCACCACGGCTCCTGCCACCCAATCTTGGCTAAGATGCCGAGGATCCATTCCTTCTGAACAGGATTCCTTTATGTTTATCCCACGCATGTTTGAATTCCGTTACCGTTTTCATCTCCACCACCTCCTACGGGAGGGCATTCCAAGTATCCATCACTCTCTCCGTGAAAAAATACTTCCTGACATTTTTCTTAAGGTGTAGAAGCCTTGTCACTAAACATTGCTCCTTTCATAATAATTATCCAGAGATTCTTCCTACTGTATGTTACAGGACCCTGCCGATAACATCAGAAATTGGCTTACTGCACTATGGCATGTTCATGCAAGAGACTGAACTGCATACAGTTAGAGAGAGCTCTTACCTTGCACATCATCGGAAAGCGAGACAGATGCTGTGACTCACACTCCTGCACGGAGGCCTCATCCTCCAGCTCTGCAAAAGATGAATTCCTGCATTGCGCCGGGCACGTCTCGGAGCTCACCGATTCTGAGGGGGCCACGTTGTTGCCAGCGTTCTCACAGGTATTCACTGCTGACGGCACAGGCTGGGGCTCTATCCCAGAAGAAGGGTCAGCTCCAATGCTGTCCACACTCTCATCTCTGTCAGTCAGAACCTGGGCCGTGCTATTGTTCCACGCCCATTTAACGGACAAAGCGTTCTCAATAAGAAACGTACTGCAGTCGGAATCGGTGGCCATGACATAGTGGTCCATCGCCACATCCCCACACGGCTCGAATGATCCCGCCAGTACTGGGAGGATAAGACGCTCTGCAAATCTGGCACAGACTGACAGTTCCCGGCATGGTTATGAGTCCACGTGACCAAACTGTGTAAGCACTGAGGACTAGATGTGATCAGATCAACTGTTCAAACAAAAAGAAAAAAAAAAATAATGTTATACATACAGCCCGTTATTCCAGCAACTGATAATGAGGTTAAACAATGCAGTATCTGATATTAACACTATCAACTTACTCAACCTCACAAGCCAGTTGCTCAAGTAAAGCAGGTCTCAATACTGTAATTAAAAGCAGTTTTCAAGTTTCCTTACCCAAGTAGGTTCCTCTTTCAGCACCTGTCAGAGTCTGGGTGGAACTGGCCCTGTACACATCAAACAGAACAATGTTCAGCAACATCATGGGAGAGGAGGCAACGTCCTATTCTGAACTGGGGACTGGTTAAAACAACAGAGGAGAGAGAAGAGCTAAATGGTCAGTTTTCTCAATGGAGAAAGGTAAATATGCAGCACCTTGAGGATCTGTACTGGAACCAGTGCTTTTAACACATTCAGAAATCACCTAGAAAAGGGAGCAATGAGTGAGGTGACCACACCTGCAGGTGACACAGAATTAGTCAAAGCTGTTAAATCACAAGTGTGAGAAACTGCAAAGACCTTGTATGACAGGAGCCAGGGCATCTAACGGTTAGGTATTTATTTGGATTTATAAACAGCAAATGACATTTTATGTAGACAAGAGCAAAATAGTCCTAACTACAGGCAACTGTATGTGATGCTGGTTTCAGTATGAGGCATCGCCCCCTACATTGTGGACAATATGTGGACTGCAGTGAAAAAATGCAAACAATGTTAGGAATTAGGCAGAGATCCATAGTGAGGCTGCATCTTCAGAGCAGTTCTGCTCAACTACCTCAAAAGAGGTAGAACTAGAAAAGGTACAAAATGGAACAGCTCCCCTGTGATGAAACACTAAACAGACTAAAGATATTCAGCCTGGAGAACACTATGAGAGGTCTATAAACCCCAAGAGTGTTTAAATGAGAAGTGATGACATTTTACAATCTTAGCTACGAAGACCCCTCAAATGTTATGGTCACAGGTAATTCAATACGTTCCAGGTGGGCTCTGTGATCCACTCAGTCCCGGCTAAAGAGATGGAGAAAAAAGGCCTTTGAAGAAAGGAATAGACTGCCAGATCATTTGAAGGAAAGCATTAAAAGGTCTGCTCTCTCTCTAAGCATTATGCTGCTGTGGGAAGCAGCCTAATGGTTTGTGTAGTGGTCAAAGAACCAGGGGAACTGGGTTCAATTTCCACTTCAGCTCCTTGTGACTCTGGCAAGTCACTTAACCCTCCTTTGCCCCAGGTACAAAATAAGTATCTGTATAGAATACGTAAACTGCTTTGATTGTAGTAAGAGAAAAGTGACGTATCAAATCCCATCCCCTTTCTTACCTGTTTCCAGTATGCATTCTTTTTTTGATTTTATTTATTTACAGAATGATGTGTTACTTCTATAATTGTATTGCTTTCATTCCCATCTTGATTGGCCCATTTGATGAGCCAATAAGAAGTTACAGAAAGTTTAAGAATAACTGTTTCCTATTTATTTATTATTCATTCATTTCTTGGAATAGTATTAAGACTGAAGGACACTCCATGAACTAAGAAGCAGATTTCAAACAAAATCAGAGTATTGTTTCATTCACTGAATGACTAAGCTCTGGAATTTGTTGTGAAAGAAGTAGACAAGGCATCTAGGATAACTGTTTAAAAAGCGTTTAGGTAAGTTCTTGGAGGAAAAGTCCATAAAACATTAGCAAGCAGCTGAACCTGAGAAGGCCACTGTTTATCTCTAGGACTGAACAACAAGTAATGTTACACAATACAACCTTGCAAAATAATTCATAAACTAATTTTTGTAAAGTTTCATATGGTCATATATAGAAAATTTACTCAACATTTTTCCTTTATCATAAGAATTATAACTATAGTATCGATGCACTAAATTGTCTGGATTGTAAGCCACGTTGAACCTGAACTCTGTTTGGGATAATACAGGATACAAATGTCTTTAAAATAACGGGTCTACTCCCAACTCTCAATGCATGGATGAGACAATGGTACAGAAGAGGAATTTAGATTGTCAGGAATTAGGCAACATTCTGGGGAGGGGGGTCCCATTTCCCAAAAGACGAGCTCCACCTTAACCAGGGTAGAAGCAGGCTGCTGGCACAAACATTAAAAAAAAGACAGAGTAGCTTTTAAATTAGAACCTGGAGCAAAGTAGACAGTCACTCAGGACTGCATGGCTCAGAGTGTAGGATACAACCAAGATGGAAGTTAGGGCAACTTGACAGAGAGGCTGCAATAAAGGTAAAAGTAAGCCAGATGCACAGCTGAAACAAACTTACTCAAAGTTGTTAAATCGCATGTAGACTGTAAGAAATTGCTGGAGGACCTTACGAGGTTTGAAGACTGGTCATACAAATGGCAGATGAAATTTAGCAAGATGGGTTTGGAAATTGGCCCTTCAATTTCAGGCTATTGTGCGAATGGTTTGGATATTCAACTTCCAGGAAATCTTAGTGTTCTGTAGAACAATTAAAACAGCCAGACCCTAGCATTTGATCTAGTCCAGTGGCTCCCAAACCTGGTACTGGAAGCATCCCAGTCAGGTTTTCAGGATATCCACAATGAATATTCATGAGAGATTTGTATGCAGTGGGGGCAGTATATGCAAATTTCTCTCATGAATATTCATTGTGGATACTGTGAAAACCTGACCAGCTAAAGTGCCTCCAGGACCAGGTTTGGAAACTACTGATCTAGTACATACCACGGGTGCTCCAATAGCAATGAGCTCATTCATAAGTGGTTTCACATATTTCTCACTGCCATACTATCACTTTGGAACAAGCACATCGTTTGGCACACAAACAGAACCTACCTCCCTTTTGTCTTTGCAAGGCCCATAGGAGAGGCATTAACTTTCTGAATGAATGCTTTGAGAACACTACGACACTTATAAAACTGAGCATGGCAGTTCTTGCAGACAAACTGGGGCAGGGAAGAGTCTTGCTGAACTGGCACTCCAACCAGTTGCTGGAAATCGGTGAAGAACACCTGGTCCACACGTCGCTGCTTCTCCAAGCTCTCGCCAACCACTGGAACCTTCCCAAATGCATTTCGCAAACTCCGGGAGGAAAACTTCCCATGGCAAAGACGGCAATAACCTGTGTTCAGAGTTTTGCCAAGTCCTGCAACAAGCAACAGTAAGATAAAAGAACTTTAATGTTTAGTCCTAAAATTCAACAATTTTGACCTGACCTAGAGGCGTATTTTCAAAGCACTTAGACTTACAAAGGTCCATAGTAACCAATGGAACTTAAGACTAAGTGCTTTGAAAATAAGCCCTCTAGTAACACAGCAGATGATGGCAGACAAAGACCAAATCAACCTATCCGGTCTGCCCATAAGTACACAAGTATTGCCATACTGGGAAAGACCAAAGGTCCATCAAGCCCAGCATCCTGTTTACAACAGTGGCCAATCCAGGTCAAAACTACCTGGCAAGATCCCCAAAAAATACAAAACATTTTATACTGCGTATCCCAGAAATAGTGCATTTTCCCCAAGTCCATTTAATAACGGTCTATGGAGTTTTCCTTTAGGAAGCCGTCCAAACCTTTTTTAAACTCCGCTAAGCTAACCGCCTTTACCACATTCTCTGGCAATGAATTCGAGTTTAATTACACGTTGAGTGAAGAAAACTTTTCTCCGATTTGTTTTAAATTTACTACATTGTGGCTTCATTGCATGCCCCCTAGTCCTAGTATTTTTGGAAAGCGTGAACAGACGCTTCACATCTACCCGTTCAACTCCACTCATTATTTATAGACCTCTATCACATCTCCCCTCAGCTGCCTTTTCTCCAAGCTGAAGAGCCCTAGCTGCTTTAGCCTTTCCTCATAGGGAAGTCGTCCCATCCCCTTTATCATTTTCGTCTCCCTTCTCTGCACCTTTTCTAATTCCATAAAAATAAAAAATAAAATTGATGTTTATTGGATAAACACTAGGAATACAACACTTCCCCAGTACTTTCACTTCTCTGCCTCCCTTTCTTGCATCTTCCATGCTAATAACTCCTCAGTTACCCAATTATTACTTACTATGTGTCACGGTGGCACACAGATCTATGTTGCTGTGAAAAGCCAGAACACACTAACTCAAATTTTTTAATCACAGTATGCATCAAGTTTCTCATATTTCTACAAATTAATTAAAAGTGGCAAACTGATTACTGTACAGAACAAACATCACTCCCACATACTAGTAAAAGATAAAATTAGTATTAGTCCAGAATATAAATCAGTTTTCTTGGCCACTCACATTTATATTCTCAAGTTACTTTATTTTGGCTTTTCATGCCGTAGAGCTTCTGTCCTTAGGTTTTTATATCTTGGCCGCCAGCCATAAAATGTGACCACTTCAAAGTTGTCCTAGGTAAGGAGTGATCTCTTTCATCATCCTCCTTGTTGACTAGCTAGACATTAATTGGATTTTGCTCACACCATTTTCAATAATAGCTCAAGGTGAGTTACATTCAGGTTCATTAGGTATTTTCTATCTAAGTGTGTACTAGAGGCAATGGAGGGTTAAATGACTTGCCCAAGATCACATGGAGTAGCAGTGGAATTTACATAAGTAATGCCATACTGGGAAAAGACCAAAGGTCCATCGAGCCCAGTATCCTGTCCCCAACAGCGGCCAATCCAGGTCAAGGGCACTTGGCAAGCTACCCAAACGATACAAGTTATTCCCGAAATTGTGGTGGATTTTTCCCAAGACCATTTAGTAGCGGTCTATGGACTTCTCCTTTAGGAAACCGTCCAACCCTTTTTTAAAGTCTGCCAAGCTAACCGCCTTCACTACATTTTCTGGCAACGAATTCCAGAGTTTAATTATGTGTTGGGTGAAGAAATATTTTCTCCCATTTGTTTTAAATTTATTACACTGTAGTTTCATTGCATGCCCCCTAGTCCTAGTATTTTTGGAAATTGTGAACAGACGCTTCACATCCACCTGTTCCACTCCACTCATTATTTATATACCTCTATCATGGCTCCCCTCAGCCGTCTCTTCTCCAAGCTGAAAAGCCCCAGCCTCCTTAGTCTTTCCTCACAGGGAAGTCGTCCCATCCCCGCTATCATTTTTGTCGCCCTTCGCTGCACCTTTTCCAGTTCTACTATATCTTTCTTGAGAATTTGAACTGAGCTATTTCTGCACACTACCCTTCTGCACACTAACCTTTTTTTTAGCTCGCAACCTTGCCCTCCCACAATAATCCAAAACAGCCACTGAGAACCATGGTGCTGTTAAGGCAGTATCTGGCTTTTAAGGCCCTGCAGTCTTTCTGGATGATGCCCTGCCACCACTTGAGCAAAACAGTGTCTCCGTCAACATAGACTGCCCACACACACCCAGTTATATTAGCACCTCTGTTTCTGTAAGAA